>NC_030826.1:45387361-46012361 GCF_001704415.2 Capra hircus
TTAGAAATATTTTGACAAATAATTCTTTAAAGATACTGCTATTCCCCTCCTCTCCTTTTGTTGTTTATCTTTTTTCCCCCGCTCCTGGGAAGGGTGTAATGCCCCAACACAGTTTGCATTGTAAAGCCTCAACAACATTGCATTGAAACGCAGCAGCGAAGGAAATGGCACTCCACTCCAGTATTATTGCCTGGGAAATCCCACGGACAGAGGAGCCCGGCAGGCTAGAGTCCATGGGGTTGCAAGAGTCAGACGTGACTTAGTGAGTAAACAACAATAACAAGTGAAAGCCTGGAAGGCAGAGAAAGCCTGGAAGGCACTTGTGGCCACCAGCACCCACGTATCCCCGAGACCTAGCCTGCCACGGTGACGGTCACAGCTCCCTCCGTTGTTCTCCTCTCCCTCCGCCCACCTCTCTGTCCTCCTCCTCTGTCTCAGCACCAGAGCTGTGACGATGAGTCAAGAAGACCTCTTTCCACCCCAGGGCTTCGGGGTGAGGGAAGGGGGGGCGCCCAGGATACTTAATAAGGAGGGATGTTTCTAGGAGTGGTGTGTGGCTGGCAGCAGAAGGCTGATGGGCCCGGGTTAAGAGCGCTGATTTGGGAAGCGAAGAACTCAAAATGTCAAGGGCAGGGCTGCAAAGCATAATAGAGACGTCTCAGTTCCTTGAGGGCTCACGTTCTAGGTTACCCCTCAAAGAACTGGTAAGTGTGTGAGACAAGCTTTTCAACATGTCACTGAGGCTGTGGCCTCCTTGCAGAAGGCAGTGACAGTAACAGAAAGGTTGTTGGGCTGACAAATGTGTGTAAGCTGGTAAAACTCGCAGCTGGGGTACCCTAGTGGACGGACAGGTAGCAGGTAGCTTGTCCCCAGGATGGCTGCCGTCCATCCCTCCTTTTCTGTGTCCCATCCCCATCTCTTGAATCTGAGCTTTCCTTAGTGATTTGCTTGATCCGTAAAATGTGACGGAAGTAACACTCAGAATTTCTAAGGCAAGAGACCAAGAATCCTGCGGCTCTTGTCTGAGCCTTGAAGGACTTGAGGTCTTGAGCTGTCTTGTAGGACCAGCTTCCCTAAGGCTGCCAGGCAGGGAGGAAGCCCAAGGTGCCACGTGGAGTGACCAAGCAGGAGAAGGGAGACCTGCCAGGCCACCTTCACAGGTTTCAGCTCCCAGCCATTTGAGTCACCTGTCCTGAGCCATAAGCCTTCTGGAGCAGAGACAGACCATTCCCTCTTTGCCCTGTCCAAATTCCTGACCCACAGAATTGTGAGGTATGATAACAGTAAATTGCTTTTTAAAGCCACTGTGTTTTTGGATTTTGTCATGCATTAATAAATGACAAGAACCCAGGGAGGGGGCATGTGTAAGTGCCGAGAATCCCTGTTGACCCAATCATCCCTCTTCAAGACAGTCTGCATCCCCTCTGCACCCCCAGCCCTCCTCTGTCATGGCCCTCTTAAGCCCTGGAACTTCCATCCCCAGGGCCAATCCTGATTCCTACCAAATTTCCTTCTAGAAGCCCAATTTGGGAATTAATTTGCTTCTTGGGGAAGAACTAGGGAACACAGGGAGAAGGGCAGAGATTTTGTGGCCTGTCTTTGGGGTAGGTCCCATGGACTGGCCAGTGACAGAGAGTGAGTGCGGTATGCTCAGCGGCTGTGTGATTCCTCCAGGGAAATGATTCCTCATTCATTCCTCAATAATGAAAGCTCGTTCTTGCCTCCCCTCCAGAACTCCTGCTGCTGCTGCTAAGTCGCATCAGTCATGTCCGACTCTGAGACCCCATGGACTGTAGCGCACCAGTCTTCTCTGTCCATGGGATTCTCCAGGCAAGAATATTGGAGTGGGTTGCCGTGCTCTCCAGGGGATCTCCCTGACATAGGGATTGAACCCTAGTCTCTTCCGTCTCCTGCATTGGCAGGTGGGTTCTTTACCACTAGTGCCAACTGGGAAGGCTTCAGAACCTCCCTCAGGTCCCTCAAATTCAGCACATCCCAAACCAGAGTCTTCTCTAATTTCCCCCACCCTCAAACTATTTCCTGCCTTGTCCCATGGCTGCCAGGAATGCAGAAGTCCCTGGGTCTAGTCAGAGGTGGGCAGCCAACCCTCCAAGGACAGGACCTGCCCAGAAAGAGCTAGAGCCAGCAAGAGGTTGCTCAAATGGCTGGAAGTCGGTTGTAGGGACCCCAAGGTGTGGGTGGGGGTGGGGAGGGCTTCTGAATATGGGCCGAGATGGAAAGACTTGCTCAGGATCTGGGCAGAACCCTGTCAAAGTCATAGGGTTCCTCCTAGAGAGGAAAGGGGTCCTGAGACTGTGTCCAGGAGCTGGAAGGTGCCCACAGGAGGCTAACAGTCCCATCTCTAGTCTTAGAATCTCCTCTCTTTACCTCCTGCTGCTTCTGGAGCAGTCATCAAGCAACGCTGCAGGTTTCTGCTTCTGGGGTTCCTGACTCCTTCCTTTCCCTTCCATCACCCTATCAGACCCTGGCTCAGCTGGTCATCACCTCATCCCTTGCTCTGGTCTCTCTCTGGTCCCCTGCCCCCTCTAGCCCAGGCATTGCCTCTATGTCACCCTTCTCCCTCTCATCATAGCACCCACCTGTCAAAGACCTTCAACCCCTTCCCACTGCATGTGGGATGAAGCCCCTCCATGCCCCAGTGGTCCCAGAGCCTTGACCCCTGCCTATCCTTCCCGTGGGTCCCCAGCACGAGCTCCTGGCTCCTACCACTTCGGCCTCCCCTTAGGGCCCCTGGGCCCCTCTGTGCAGTAGCCCCTGCCTTTGCAGACCCTAAGTCTGCTGGGGCTTCAGGCCTGTAGTCCAGTCTGGAAGCCAGTTACCCACAATGCCTGTTGAACACTTGGAACTGGCTAGTGCAATTGAGGAACTAAATTTTTAATTTCATTTACATCAATTTAAACTTTAAAAACTGATAGTGGATTCAGCTATTGGGAAATGTTTAATGTTTGGAACAATTTAAATGTTTGAATGTTTGAAACAATTTGGGTATGTGAACTACCTTTTAAACTGTACATTTAAAGAAATCCAAACAGACATCTAACATAGCCAGTGAACTACATTTATGTCTGAATTAGCATCTACATTGAGATGTGCTGGACGTGTGAAATATGCAATGGATTTTGAAGAATCCAAAAATTTCAAAAGAATAAAATAGCTAAATTTTAAAAACTGATTACCTATTGAAATAATCATTTTTAGGATATATTAAGTTGATACAGAGAGCAAAGAGAGAAAAATCTTTAGTGTCATCTCTTTTTTGCCTTTTAAATTCACTAGAAAATTTAAAATTATACATGTGGCTTGAAGTCTATTTCTGTTGGACAGCACTTATGTAAGCCACTGATCTAACACTTGATTGACAGTTCAGCCCACCCTATCTTCCCCTCCCCTACCCCTCAGGCTTAAATGCCAGTGACTTTGGGTTTATGGATGGTCCATACCTGACATGCTGATCTCAGTAGGACACACATGTTTGCAAAGAACATGTGTGTATCTGTGAGGCCAGGTGCACATGCGTCCCTACCCACAGGTATGTGAATTGCACGTCTGCCTCCGAACCTCCCTATGCTTTCAGTGTGTAAACACCCGGGAGAGCCCCCTGTGTGAAGGTATCCTCAGGCCAGTGTCTGGATGGGAACTCAGGGCCTCAGAGGAGTTGACATGGGGACGAAACCTTGGGCGTGAAACCTCAGGCTGCTTGTCTCCCGCCCGCCTGGGGGATGCTGGAACAAACAGTGTTTCCTTGGCAAGTTGATGAGAATGTCATGTAGGACAGAACCACCAGCCGCCCTGAAATCAAGATAGATGACAGCTCCTTCTCGCGCTTCACCAATGAAGCCCGTCACTCTATCACTGGAGAGGAAATTAAATTGGTCTGGCACAGTTTGCTGTTCCCAGAGTCAATTTGGTCACCGCTGTGTAGTGCATTATGCACTTCTGGGTGGTGTCTAATTGATCAGTTGGCTTCCTGATAAATTTCTAAGGTACAGTCTGTGGTGCTAACCACACCACAGGAAATCAGGAGGATGTCTTTGTTCCTTTTCTAAAGATACGAAACAACCTTTCCCTCCATCATCCATTCATCCAGCCATCCATTCATCCTCTGAATCATTCAGGTGTTCAGTCAATAAATACGGAGCACCCACTGTGCGGTGCACAGTGTGTAAGAATCAAAGGACTGTGGGCTTTCCTGGGGGTGAAGTGGATCAGATCCACCTGCCGACGCAGGGGGCATGGGTTTGGTCTCTGATGCAGGAGATTCCACATGCCATTAAGCCCATGCGTCTAGAGTCTGTGCTCTGCAACAAGAGAAACCCCGCTCCCTGCAACCAGAGAAAGCCCAGCTGCAGCAACGAAGACCCAGTGCGGCCAATAAATACATAAATACAGATAATGAATAAATAAATATTTTTAAAAATAAATAAATAAAGAGAACTGTGAGGTGAGAGTATGGAAAACCAGATTCCAACACCAGCCCTTAGGTAGGTCTCTATTCTCTTTGAGCCTCAGTTCCCCTCTGTAAAATGAGGGGTTGGACTTAAGATCTCAAGCCCCACTCCAGTTCTGGCATGTCAGGGTTCAGGGCGGATCTTCTGGGCAAATCTTTCTCATTTCCAGGTAGAGGTTGTTTCCTCGAGCCTAGGGGCTGCTCGGACACTATAGAGGGGTGAGGGGACACAGAAGGATGCCAGGGTCATGGGCATCACTATCACCAATTCCCACAGGCTGAAAGCCTGCTTTCCAAGAATGAGATGACCCTGAAATGCAGGGGGATCAGTTCAGGTGGGATTTGTATGTTTGGTTGCTGTATATCAGAGATTTGCAGGCACCAGTCAGAGCAGCAGTGGCTTCATCTGTTTGGGCTGCTGTAACAAAGTATTACATTCTGATCAGCTTAAACCAGGGGTCCCAGGTTCCTGGGCCATGGACTGGTACTGGTCTGTGGCTTGTTGGGAACCTGATCCCACAGAAGGACCTGAGCTAAGGTTAGCAGGGAATTTTCCACTTTATTTACAGCCAATCCCCGTCTCTCACATTACCGCCTGAGCTCCACCTCCTGTCAGACTGGAGCCACATAATAAATGTAATGTGCTTGAATCATCCTGAAACCACTCCTCCACACCCCCATCCTGGTCCATGAAAAATCTGGCTTCCACAAAACCAGTCCCTGATGTCAAAAAGGTTGGGGACCCCTGGCTTAAGCAACATTTATCCTCAGTTTTGGAGGCTGGGAAGTCCGAGATCAAATTACCAGCAAATCCTGTTTCCCAGATGACTGTCTACTTGCTGGATCTCACCTGGGACTTCCCTGGTGGCTCAGTCGATAAAGAATCTGCCTGCAATGCAAGAGACCACCTGCAATGCAGGAGATGCAGGTTCTGTTCCTGGGTCGGCAAGATCCCCTGAAGAAGGAAATGGCAAACCACTCCAGCATTTCTGCCTGGGAAATCCCATGGACAGAGAAACCTGATGGGCTACATTCCGTGGGATCGCAAAGAGCAGGACACGATTTAGTGACTAAACCACCTCTACCACCTGCTGAATGGATGAGGAAGCTCTTGGGTTCTCGTTGATAAGGGCACTAATCCCACTCATGAGGGCTCCACCCTCATGACCTCATCACCTCCCAGAGACCCCATGACCTAATTCCACCACACTGGGAATTAGGTTTCAACATACACAATTTGGTAGCGGGGGAGAACAAAAACATTCAGTCTGTAAGCAAATAGCCTTTGGAATTAGCATTTTGAAGACAGTGGTTTGTCCCTCAGCCCTTGGAGCGCATAGGATCACTGGATGCCCTTTCTGGTTCCTCACCCCCTCCAAAGGCAGACTGCGTCTTTGGGCAATTCCAAGGCTCCCCTTTCTTGTACCTGCTTCCCTTCCACCATGGGCTGGTTTGGTTGGGGTCTGCTTCTCAGTGTCCCACATGCTGGTTGGAAAGCTCGGCTCATCCAGCTGGCTGTCCTTGGCTCCCAGGACCAATTCCAATCCCTGCTAGGAACCCTTTGATTCATCCTGGCTGATTGGCACAGGTTAACAGGGCTGCACCAGCCTGGTTACTGAGGGGTCTAAATGAACACCATGGAAGTTAGACACAGAAGAAGCTTTCTCAGATCCCTAACCATGTACCATCAGTCTTCGTAATGAAGGTGCCTGATTGCAGGCTGGGTTGTAGGTGGGCAGAAGCAGAGGGGCAGGGACAGGGAAGGGGAGAAGATTTGTCACTGAGCTTTGCCTGCTCTGATTCTGCCTGCAAAGAACAATTTCCTTGGGTTCCTCCTCCAACATTCAAACCCTATCAGCAAACCCCCAAACCAAAACCACAGTAATGATCGTATGTTGGATACAGAAAAAAGGATGGGAGGAAAAGTGGATGTTGAGAGCATCTGTATTCACCTCCCAGAAAAATACCCCCCCCACTCCCTCACTCCCCCACTAACTTCCTCTCCTCTGTAATTTAGACCATGAAGGGGCTCTGATTTCTACCATGTTTCCTGAGCCTAGTGCAGTGCCTGACATGTCACAGTTATTCAATAAATATCATTGAATAAGTGGATTTTTGTAGTCCTAGGATCACACTGAAAATTTCTTGGTCATAAAACCATTCAGAAGTGGCTGAGGGTATCATCTATTGATTCGGTGAGCATTTATTTGTCAGGCAACTCCAGGTTCCTGGCACTGTGAGATGCTAAGGACTGGACAGTGAAACCATTCAACAACAGGCTTTAAACTCTCCTTCTGCATCAAACCCTGTATAGGCTTCTAGACATGGAGGTGAACAGGACAGATGGAGTTCCCACCTCCATGGAGCTCATATGTTCCCCTCCACAGAAGACAGATAATAAGCAAGTACATAATCAGGAAGCAAGATAAGGGACTTCCCTGGTGGTCCAGTGGCTAAGACTTTGTGCTCCCATGCAGGGAGTTCTGGGTTTGATCCCTGGTCAGGAAACTAAAGTGAAAGTCGCTCAGTCATGTCTGACTCTTTGCAACCCCATGGATTATATAGTCCATGGAATTCTCTAGGCCAGAATACTGGAGTGGGTAGCCTTTCCCTTCTCCGGGGGATCTTCCCAACCCAGGGGTCAAACCCAGGTCTCCCGCATTGCAGGTGGATTCTTTACCAGCTGAGCCACAAGGGAAGTGAAATTCCACATGCTGTAACTAAGAAGATCCTGCCTGTCACAATTGAAACCTATTACAGTCAAATAAATGAAAAAAATTTTAAATTAAAAAGATGATTCTAGATTGTGTAGGTACTGTAAAGGAAATATGTAGGTGCTGTGATGCAGAGCAGTCAGGTGGCCTAATTGCATAGGGGCAGTCTAGGGAGAAACTGTCCTGAAGACCCATGAAGACATGAAGACTGAGGAGAAAGAGCCAGGAAAGGGCATAGCAAATGCAAAGGCCCTGGGGCTGGAACAACTCGGTGGGTTTGAGGAACAGAAAGGAGATGAGCCCAGTAGGACTGCAGGACAGAGAGGACAGCAGGGCAAGATGAGGTTGGACAAGTCACTGCCCACCAGTGGGAGAAGGCAGACAAGCAAATACTGAGAGCTGGTGGGAAATGCTGTGATGGAGATGGGAATGGGCAGGGAAGCCTGGAACTCAGCCTGAAGGAGATAGATTAGCACCACGTCTTGATACTGCACCCCCAAATCGCTCTCCAGTCCTGCATGGCCCTCCATCCTTCTATCATCATGGACCTGGCTCCAGTTCCCTCCCTTTTCTTGCCAAGAGCGGGGCGGGGAAGGGCGGGGGGGGGGGGGTGCGGCTCTGGAGTAGCATCAGCTGCACCCTGCTCCGGCCCAGAGGAACATCCCCCAGATGATTTCCCTGCCCTGAAGCTCCTCCTACTCTCTTCTGCTGCTGCAGAAAGCTGCTGGGTGGCAGCCGTTGGAGTGACCTGGTGCGAATGAAACTCACACATGTACTACATGGGGTAATATCACCAAATGCTGAGTCTCTTCCTTTCATCTCCCTGGTCTCCCTGGAGTTTTAATATCATTGAGCCAAGCATCTAGCAAATAGCTCCTTTTATCTGGCTGGCTTTCAACTTGAGACACCCTCTCCAGGGGCTCTGCTTGGCAACAGCACTCTTTGGAACTACTGTCTTCAAAATTAGGTTATGTCATGTGTGCTTGAGTAATAATAATAATATTACTAATACTAATTAATAATAACAATAACATCAGCTGCCCATTTATTAGGGGTCTGGACATGCCAAACACTGTGTTAAATACTTTACATGCATCATTTCACGTAATTCTCATTACCACCTTATAAGGCAGGTGTTGGTATGAAGCTCACAGAGGTTAAATAACTTGGCCAGGCTGCATAGCAAATAAGAGCTGGGACTGACATTAGACTTAGGACGGGGGGGGGCAATTCCACAGACATTATTTTCTGTAGATGAGTGGTCAGTTCCAAGCTCACCACATCAGAATCACAGGGTGAGCTTGTTAGAAATTAAGATTTCTGGTCACTCATCCTTAGAAATTCTAATTCTGTAGGTTTGGAGAAGGGCTCAGGAATCTAGTTTTATTTAGCTTGTTTTAGCAGGTTCCCTCAGGAGGTTCAGATACAAGGCCAGGTGTAGGCAGGTACACATCTTCTCAAGCTCACCTCCTCCACCACCCCGCGCACCCCCACCTTCCACCCTGCAGTGAGGAAAAGCAGGAAAAACACTGTTGAGAATTGTAGGGAACACAGGAGAGGGTTGGGGACAGTGTGTCTAAAGTTGGGAGCCAGGCAGTTGGAAGGCATAAGAGAAGCTGGCAAAGAGATCTAGAGGGTCTCTGGTCTATCATAGTGATGGTAGACTAGCATGACTTTTCAATCATCAAACAAACTTTTATTAAGCAGTAATATGAACTAATACTGCCCTGGAAAGGTGTTGTAGGGCAAAGAGGAGCATAAACATTGTCTTTGCCCCAAGCCTACATTCTAGTACCTACCATTCTTGTTATATTCATCTTCCTAGACAATTTTGTCAAATGAATAATGATCTTCAGTTCGAGTGGGAGGGCAGGTGCAATATCAAGGAACAGAAGAGGGACTTCCCTGGTGGTTCAGTGGTTAAGACTCCAAGCTTCCAATGCCGGGGGCCCAGATTCAATCCCTGATTAGGGGAACTAAAATCTTGCAAGCCACATGGTGTGGCCAGGGGGAAGAAAAGGAACAGCAGGAATGACTGTTGGTACAAAAAAAAAAAAATTAAGTGTTAACACATACGACAGCATGAATGGACCTTGAGGACACTATGCTAAGCGAAGTAAGCCAGTCACAGAGACGAATACTGTATGATTCACACTTGCAAGTTACTTCAGTTCAGTTCAGTTCAGTTCAGTCCCTCAGTCGTGTCCGACTCTTTGCGACCCCATGAATCGCAGCACGCCAGGCCTCCCTGTCCATCACCAAGTCCCGGAGTTCACCCAAACTCATGTGCATCTAGTCGGTGATGCCATCCAGCCATCTCATCCTCTGTCGTCCCCTTCTCCTCCTGCCCCCAGTCCCTCCCAGCATCAGGGTCTTTTCCAATGAGTCCTCTTCACATGAAGTGGCCAAAGTATTGGAGTTTCAGCTTCAACATCAGTCCTTCCAATGAACACCCAGGACTGATCTCCTTTAGGATGGACTGGTTGGATTTCCTTGCAGTCCAAGGGACTCTCAAGAGTCTTCTCCAACACCACGGTTCAAAAGCATCAATTCTTCAGTGCTCAGCTTTCTTCACAGTCCAACTCTCACATCCATACATGACCAATGGAAAAACCATAGCCTTGACTAGATGGACATTTGTTGGCAAAGTAATGTCTCTGCTTTTCAATATGCTATCTAGGTTGGTCATAACTTTCCTTCCAAGGAGTAAGTGTTTTTTAATTCCATGGCTGCAATCACCATCTGCAGTGATTTTGGAGCCCCCCAAAATAAGGTACTTAGAGTAGTCAAATTTACAAAGACAGAAAGTAAAACAGTGGTTACCAGTGGCTGGGGTGGGATGCCGAGTTATTGTTTAATGGGTACAGAGTAACACTTCTGCAAGATTAAAAATGTTCTGGAGCTTGATTGTATAACAATGTGAGTATACTTAATACTACTAAACTATACACTTAAAAATGGGTAAGATTTACATTACAGGTTATGTGTATACTACCCCAATTAAAACAATCTTCAAAAATTTTTATATAAAAATAATTGTGTTACATTGATTGTATGGAGGTACCTCGTCGAGATTGTTAGTTTCTCCTCAGATCCATTCTCCCTTTTCTTTTTTTTTAATTTAATGAAAAATTTTTAATTGGAGGATAATTGCTTTACAATATAGCGCATTCTCCCCTTTTCGGATAGAAAGAGAAATTTTAGCTGGGTGAAAGGCAGCCCAGAATAAAGACTACATTTCCCAACATCCTCTGCAGGTGGGTGTGGCCACGTGACAATTCTGGCCAATGGATATAAGCGGAAGGGTCCTGTGAGAGCCTCTGGGAGTTTTTAAAGAGATTGCACAAGTGCACACTTTATCTCTCCTTTGTCCCTTCCTCCACTGGCTGCCAGGAGTATGTGGTGGGAGGGGGACTATTATATTGGAGCATGAAGTTGGGAGTCATAAGTTAATGGAGGTCACACCTGGTAAAGCAAGAGGGTGTGAGGTCCTGGAATGGGCCCTGATCTATCTGCATGAATTTCTGCATAAGAAATAGACTTTCATCTCCTTCAAGCCACTGCTATTTTTGTTTTTCGTTATTTGTACTCAAACTTAATCCTAATAAATAGAGCGGGATGAATGATGGTAGGAACAGAAGGACCTTGAGGATTAGAGCATTCGAGGACAACTGTACAGGTGAGGTGGGACCTGAGCTGTCCTGATGGATAATGAATGGACTGCAAGATGAGCAAGGACTGGTCCATGTCCTCAAGGAGCTCCCTGTGCAGCGGAAGGAATGGACAGGTACACGTTTTCTATAGCCAGGGCCACTGCAGCCAGCTAACACTTGGGGAGCCCTTGCCATGTGTCAGGTCAGAGGCATGAACTTCTATATTTAATCTTCACAACAGCCTTATGGGGTCAGTACTCTTATTATGATCCCCCATCTTTTGGGGGGAAATAGGCTGGTGGAGGTTAGGCAGCTCATGAAGATTATACAGAGCAGTGGCTGAGCAGGCACGGTGACCCAGGGGTTTTGATCCTCAACGACTTAACTAAACAGAGGATAAAGAAACTCAACAGAAGGAGGATTCGAGGTCATTTGTAGGGCACTGGAAAGTTCTACGCAGGAGGTGACTTATCTGAGCCTTGAATGGGGCATGGTGGGGAGGGCCATTCCAGACTGTGCACGCTGCGGAGGTAATGCCGTGGCAGGGAGCTGGTGAGGCTGACCCAAGAAGGGTGCTGTGGGAGACGAGATTGGAAGAGAGGGCTCCGGCTCCGCACAAAGGATTGGAAGGAAGCCATCTTACAGGCCCATGAGCATTCTCAGCTGAAAGGCTTGAATAATGGAAGACTGTACACCTGGGATGATAGATCTTTCAGATATATTATAATTATTTTTTTTAAGCCAAATTTTTCTTGAGAAGACAGAATTAGGTACAGAAGGGAGGAAAGCAGGTGAATTCCTGCCTAGATAATTAGTACTTGATGGTTCGGTTAGCATGGCAGCTGAGGGACCGGGAAAGGCTATTTTAAAAGAAGAACAGCAAACTGCTTACAAATGTCCATGAATAGTTCCAGACCATGGATTGTGAACACTAAAGTATTTCCAGAGAGGCTAAGGAAGAGGCCAGAATTAATTTAAGCAGAGATTGATAAGAGTTTTGCTGACAGAAGGCACCCATCTGTACTCGGGAGTGGAGGGTACTTTAAATCTTGCTCCAAATGAGATTTTATTTTAAATTTAATGGGCAAAAAAAGGAGTTAGATAAGTGTTTGTATCACTGTTTTAATGTTACTGCTTTATGGAAAAGAAATCTAAGACTTCCCTGATGGCTCCACGGGTAAGAACCTGCCTGCCAATGCAAGAGACACAGGTTCGATCCCTGGGCTGGGAAGATCCCACCTGCCTTGCAGCAACTAAGCCCGTGCCCCCCAGCAAGAGAAGCCAGTGCAATGAGAAGCCTGAGCACCGCAGCGGAGAGCAGCAGCCCCTGATCACTGAAGCTAGAGGGAAGCCCTTACAATAAATGAAGACCCAGCGCAGCCAAAAATAAAATAAATTTTAAAAATTAAGAGCTAAATACAAATAGAAATGTTTGAGTTGGGGCAGTCCTTGAGAAACAAACCACCCCTCTCAGTTATGCTCTGTGAGGGTGGCTGCTTGATTTGGAAAGTAGTGACCAAAGGGAAATTAATCAGCCCCTCCAGGGCCTAGTCCTGCCTCGCCAATGCCACCCCCATTTCAGGAACAGAAAATGAGTAGGATGTGGAGATGGTGGGGGGAGAGAGTTTGAGTGAGGGAGGAATCTGATGGGGGAGAATGCCTTGCAATCAAGTGGGACTCAACATCCCCTCCTCCCTCCCTTGGCTTTTGGGGGAAACTTCAGGTTCAGCAAAGTGCTTTTATTTTCTGTGATCACAACAGGCTTGTGGAACAGGAAGAGCATCCACCAAGGGGCATTATCCTCGATTAGCAGATGTGATGTGGTGTCCCAGGTGGTGCAGGGAAGAGCCCCCACATCAGGCAGAGGGACGTGAGTGCAGGCCTCTGAGCAGAGGAGTCGTGACTGGGGTCTGATCTGACTGCCTGGATTGTGCAAGAGAAGGGAGAAGGCAGGGATTGAAGTCCGGGGGATCTTCCTGATCCCTGTGTCTTTCTCAGGCCCACTTGGCCGGCCTCAGTACCCTCCCACAACCAGTGGAGGGACCACCCCCTTCTTCCTGGGAAAAGTGCCAAACTGCCCATGAAGAAGCATCACTTCACACCGTGTGCAGCCAGGCTCCCTCTCTCCCCACACACCCTCCTCATTTTCCTTTTTTAAAATATCAGAATGAAATTTGATTAAAAGAGAATCAATACCCATGACATAACCTGCAGCAGATAAATAAGAGAAGCTGACGTTTCAGTCTGAGTGCCCTCTGCAAGGATTCCATGGTGTCCCTTCTACTCCCTTGGCCAGAAAACTTTCTGTCCTGGGGTCTCCAATGAAGCCAGCTCCACCCTTTGGCCTTGCCAACAGCTTTGCTCAGCAAGCTTTTCTCTCCCATTACATATCTGTTCCCCAACTGGACTGATTTCCCGCAGCCCCAGGCAAGCCAGCCTCCTCAGATTCACTCTTGTTCCTCAATCTCAGTTCATCAGCCTCTCCAGCAGCCTCTGGTCTCCTCTCACTCCTGTGTGACTGTTGGGTCAACAGCATAACCTCTCTGAGCCTCAGGACTTCAGGTACCTCAAGGGTAAAAGTCTGGATACAGGCACCTCTTCCATGGCATTTTTGAGCTAAGGAAATTACTTAGCGTATGTAGCAGCCCTTAGCACTTGTTCACTAGTGCTTGATTCCTTTCTCTGGGCCTATCTATGCCCTGTTCCTTCATTCCATCTCTCTGGGCACTTAAATACCAAAGCATTTACCCTGGGAGCAAGCATCCTACCCCCATCCGCTCTGTTTGGTGCATCCAGTGTGGCGGGCTTTGAGTTCCCCTCTGGAGGGTCAGAGCTGGAATTCTGTCTGTCGTGAGCACTCAGTGAATGCCCAAGGGAGATGGGACCGGAAAGGCAGGGAAGGAAAGGAAGGAGAAGGGAAGGGAAAGGAAGAAGAGAGAGAGGGAGGAGGAAACAATAGAGGGAGGAGAGAAAAAGAAATCGTGCGGGTAGGGAGGAGAGGAAGGAATCCTTTGTCAGCAGTAGACATCTGGTGAATCCCACAGGAACTGGTACAGAACGGGGGAGCAAGGCACTTTGAACTGGATGGATGGATGGATGATATGGTTAGATGGAGGGAAAGAAGAGAGCGAAGGAGTGAAGAGAAGGAGGGAGGAAAGAGAGAGGCCGGAGGGAGGGAGGGAAGCGGGGAGGGAGGGAAGGTGGCATTAGTCTGTGTTTCTCCTGGTCTGCACTTCCCTTCCTGTCCAGCTCTGCTCTCCCCTTGAGGCAAGTTGGGGCTTCTAGGTAAGAGACCTTTGCTCCAGAGGCCCTGTGCTGACCAATAGAATCAAAAATGACCCACGGCCAGGTGTGGCATGGGGCCTGGACAGCAGAAAGCAGCCCTTCTGACACAAGCAGGCTGGATATGCACACCTGGCTGGTGAAAGATGCTTTTGCCTTTCTCATTGGCTTTCTGTCTAGCTCGCAGCTCTCCATCGTGGGGCCTTACTGAGGGACAGGCCTGTTTAGCATGCAGGGGGCCTCCTGCCTGGCTGCAGGTGGGGAGGGAAGCAGGCCAGGAGCCCCCTGGAGATTACTGGGCCTGTCTGGCTGGATGGATAGCCCACCATCTGGATGCTGCTGCATCTGTGTGGCAGGAAGGGGGCTGGCAGCAGTGCCCAGGCCTCCATGGGGCCGCCAGAATCTGCACTTACCTGAAAATCCCACAGGAGAACCCTTTCCGAACTGGACTCCATAGAACTCCTCAAGACGAGGAGGAGGAAGAAGGGAAATCCTTAGTCTCTAGCCCCTCCCTAGACAGTCATGGTGTGGTCCGTGCAGTAAAGGGTCTGAGGAGTCCGGCAGCAAGGGAACCTGTTTAATTTGAACTCATCGCTTCCATCATGGAAACACTTTTTTCCCTTGCAGGCACTTAGTTTACAGCTTGAAGGTACTAGAGTTTGTAGGATGCAGTTCAGAAATGCCGAGGTGGCAGAAAGGAAGTGCCCAACGTAGTTTCCTTTTAGGGATCTGCCTCTGGACCTTCTCCAGGGCTCAGCAGCTGGGGGGGACCCTGCAAGGGTAGACGATCAAGTGTCAGCCTGGGAAAGGATGGTGAGACAGGGTGAGGGGAGGGATGTCCAGGGAAATAGGACTGGGTTTCCAGAATAGCCACGTGCCTTTGGTGAAGGGGTGGGGCAATGGGACACCCACGTTTCTGGGGGGATCTTACCCTCACATCCCCACTGGGATAACTCTGAGGCAGGCATCCCACACGGGCTCCCCAAGTTCCTCCTTGGGGTTAAGCTCCAGTCACCATAGGAGTTACTTGCTCAACTTCCTTCCCTTTCCTGTCTCACTCCCCCACCTCCTACAGCTTCATTGGAACACCCCCCAAATAAACTACTAGCTGTAAATCCTTCCCAGGGTCTGCTTCTGGAGTAACCCTCCCAAAGACACAGTAAATGGGTACAATCTATCCAGAGGATAACTTGGCAATAAGCACCAAAATTACAAACACACATGTTCGTGGGCCATGGACATGAATTTTATCCTATAGGTATACTCTTATAAATGCCAAAAGATTCATGAACAAGATTATTTTTTGGCAGCACTGCTGGTAAGACCCCAAAGTGAGAAATATTTGGCTTTAGGGACAAGACACAGAGATCATGGTGCTTTCAACCAGCGGAATATTATGCAGCCATTAAAAGGAATGAATGGGGACACCCTTTATGGGCTGATTTAGAATAGCCTCCAAGATAAATTAAGTGGAAAAGAGCAAGGTGACCATGCTTATCACAACATAATCATTTTGTATGAATCAAAATCATGTTTGAAACAAAAAGAATATACGGGCATAATTGCTTATTTATGTAGATAGATAGGCATGCTCTGGAAATGTGCCAAGAAACGGGTAACCCAGGAGCTTTAGGAAAGAGGAATTAGGAGGCTGAGAGCAGGGAAAGAGTGGCAATTTTCAGGATGTATCCTGTGTACCCTTTAATTTCTACCATGGTAGAAATTAAAAGAAGTTCTATGGCAGCCATATATATATATATATATATGTATGTATGTATAACTTAAAAATAATTGTAAAGAATAATCATACACCTGGATGGCTGATCACAGAATTTTGCTATAATGATCAATCCGATACTAGCTTGTCTCAGGAAAGTTGAACCCATGGCGGCGGCGTTCAACCTTCCTTTTCTCATTTAGCATTCCCATAAGGTGGTTCTGCACCATTAGTCCATGAGGAAAGCAGGCCTGAGTCCAGCCTTCCCCAAAACGCTGAGTCCAAGCTGTCCTTCTCCTACCCCTTACCTGGGATAAAGAAGCTTCCTAAATCTTCCTGACATAGGGAAGTCTGCAGCCCTTTTCCTGAGCGATTTGAAATGCAGACTGCTCTCTTTGGAGAGGATGAGATGAGGCAGGAGGGAGGCTAGATAAAACGACCTGTTGGGAACTTTCCTGGTGGCCTACCGGTTAAGAACCCTCCTTGCAATGCAGAGGACATGAGTTCCGTCCCTGGTTGGGCAACTACGATTCCCCCCTGCCGAGGAGCAACTAAGTCCGTGCACTCTGGAGACTGCGCACAGGAGTTTATGTGTCACAGTGAAATATCCTCATGATCACGCATGCTAGAACCAAGACCTGACAGCCAAATAAATAAATAGAACAAAAAAGCAGCCTCTTCACGTGGAACGCTTGTGGGCTGTTGCCATGTTCTATTTCTATATTCCCAAGGCCTGGCACACACTTGACATATTTGTTGGGTGGATGGATGAATGGATGGATGTCTTTTCGCCCCAGAATTCCAGGTATGGAGGACAGAAAGGGAAAAGGGTCCTCTCCTTCTGGCTCCTAGGATCCCAGGTCAGTGAGCAGAGCTCTGGAATTGAACAGTCTGCTTAAAATGTCAGTTCTGCTCCTCTGCCTGCCGTGTGATCTCATGTTAGTCTCTTCACCTGAGCCTTAGTTTCCTTATCTCTGCAATGTGTAAGGCATGCAAAGGATTAAACAAGACCCTGTCCGGGTGCCCCCCATGTGTCTGGCACCTAGTGGGCTCTGCTGGGTGTGTTCTCTCCCCCTCCCTTCCTTTGGGCAGAAGAAAAATCACCATCGAGACCAGACATTGTCATCTCTTTGCCTCCAGTCACGCCCATGTCAAGAGGATCCTCCTTCTAACTAAAAACTCATCTGCTGTGACCCAAGTCTGTAGCCTCTTGTGCTAGGGTCCACTGGCAAGAGGGAAAGCTGTCAGCGTGGTCCCTGCAGGAGGCTTTTCCAGATCTGAAGGCACAAGGAAAGTCAAGGTTGAGTCCCGTTAACTGTGAGCCCAGCAACCTCAGCTCCTCTTGCTTGACCCACCTGTTTTAACTTCTCTGTCCCCTTCCTGGGCTTAAGAACCCTTGGTGCAAAGTCAGCTGACGGTTGCCCAGGGTTCTAGGGCACAGGGCCTGCCCCTGCTCCACCTTAGTCCTTCCCCTCCACTCAAGGAATCGGCAAAAAGCTCAGATTCCCAGAGCTAAGAGACTGAATCCTGGGAGCAGAGCTGACAAGTTGCATTTTACAATAAATTCCTGCAATTAGACCCTGCTAACAGCTTTCCTGTCGCCTCCCTGATATACGGCAGGGAATTAGCTTAATGTGCCTGGCAACCAATTCTTGGACTAAAAATAGTTAGCTCAGGAGTTCACCTTTCCTTGTTTAACATCCAGTCTTTGCTGGGGCCAGGGAGGGAGCAAGCCTGAGGTCCAGGGCCTGCCCGGGTGGGTGCCACGGTGGGTCTTAAGGGTTATGCTAAGTCTCTTCAGTCACATCAGACTCTTTGTGACCCTATGGACCGTAGCCTGCCAGGCTTATTTGTCCATGGGATTCTTCTGGCAAGAATACTGGGGTGGGTTGCCATTTCCTTCTCCAGGGGGTCTTCCTGATCCGGGGATTGAACCCTTGTCACCTACCTTTAACTAACGTGACAAAGAATTAGCCATAGGGCAGGAGCAGGGCCGCCTTCCTCGAGGGAGAGGAGCCAGGCTGAGCTATATTAAGTGTGCAGGCTTTCTGATAGGCAGCCACCTTCTCAGAGGACTCCCTGGTTTGGCCTCCTGAAATACCACTCCTTCCTCCACCCTCATGCTCCCACCCATCCCCCAGCAGACACCACCATTCAGTGGACTAGGAATGGATTCTAACCCACTGTGTCTCCTTGGCCTGGTCCCTTCTCTCCAGTTTGCTGTTTTCTCATTTGCAGAAAGAGAAATTAAATGAGCCCATTGTTTAGGTATTGGATTTTCAGACACCGTGGACTCACAATTTCCAGCATTTTATCCCAAATATCCTCACAAACATCAAGGTTCCTGAAATGCCAACTCCTCAGCGTGCAGGCCCCCTTTGTTGTTCAATCGCTCAGTCATGTCCAACTCTTTCCCATGGACTGAAGCACACCAGGCTTCTCTGTCCCCCCTGCAAACCCCCCTTAGGGACCATCAGGCAGAGTGACAATTCTTTTTCAGACCCATGGTACTAATTTTTTCCCTGAAGGGAGACAAAAAAGAAACAAGTTTGACATTCCCTTTAAAGTCCTATCCAGACCTAAAAATTCTAGAGTCCCTCTGTCGTAGGGCCACTTGCCAACAGTAAAACACCAACTATGCCATGAAACAGCTTGTTCATAAAGTTTTGCCAGTCGGTCACATCTTAGTATAACTCAGTCCAGAAAGTCCTTTCCTGGAAGAGGAGGAAGAACATGGAGTCTTGGGATCCTTCAGGGGGCTGTTAGGATATTGAAAGCCTCACCAGGCTCCCTACCACCCCTATGAGAAACCCCCATGTGGAAGCCAGGGACCTCCGCAAGCTGTGACCCCAGCCCACCTGTCCAACCTCACGACCCCCAAGTCACACTCTGCTTCACAGTCACAGGACTCCCTGTTCCCCATAGAGACCAAGCAGAGTCCACCAGCTGGGCCTTTGCTCACAAGGATGCCTCTACCTGGAATGCCATTTGCCCTTTTCCCCTTTGTCCCTGAATTACATTTCTCAGTTGGTAGAAATCCTACCCATTAAAAAATACATATGTGTGTATATATATATACATATTTTTATTTATTTTGGCTGTGCCAGTTCTTAGTTTCAGCACTCGAGATCTTCAATCTTTGCTGTGGCATACGGGATTTTTTTTTTTTTTTAGTTGCATCATGTGAACTCTTAGTTGTGGCCTGTGGGATCTATTTCCCCAACCAGCGATTGAATCCAGGCCCCCTGCATTGGGAGCAAAGAGTCTTAGCCACTGGACCCCCAACGCAGCCCCTCTACCCACTTTTTAAAAATTTATTTAATTTTATTGAAGGATAACTGCTTTACAGAATTTTGTTGTTTCCTGTCAAACCTCAACATAATCAGCCATAGGTATACACATACCCCCTAGCTTTTGAACCTCCCTCCCATCTCCTGCCCCATCCCACCCCTCTAGGTTGAGACAGAGCCCTTGTTTGAGCTTCCTGAGCCATAGAGCAAATTCCTGTTGGCTATCTATTTTATATATGATAATGTAAGTTTCCATGTTACCCTTTCCATACATCTCACCCTCTCCTCCCGTCTCCCCACCTCTCCCCATGTCCATAAGTCTATTCTCTATGTCTGTTTCTCTGTTGCTGCCCTGTAAATAAATTCTTCAGTACCATTTTTCTAGATTCTGTATATATGCCTTAGAATATTTATCTTTCTCTTTCTGACTCACTTCACTGTGTATAATAGGTTCTGGATTCATCCACCTCATCAGAACTGACTCAAATGCATTCCTTTTTGTGGCTGAGTAATATTCCACTGTGTATATGTACCATAACTTCTTTACCTATTCATCTGTTGATGGACATCTAGGTTGCTTCCATGTTCGAGCTATTGTAAATAGTGCTGCAATGAATAATGGGATACATGTGTCTTTTTCAATTTTGGTTTCCTCAGGGTATATGCCTGAGTGGGATATAGGAGTGGGATTGCTGGGTCATATGGTGGTTTTATTCCTAGTTTTCTAAGGAATCTCCATACCATCCTCCATAGTGGCTGAATCAGTTTACATTCCCACCAACAGTGCAAGAGCATTGCCTTTTCTCCACACCCTCTCCAGCATTTATTGTTTCTAGACTTTTTGATGATGGCCATTCTGACCAGTGTGAGGTGATATCTTATTGTAGTTTTGATTTGCTTTTCTCTATTAATGAGCAATGTTGAGCATCTTTTCATGTATTTGTTAGCTATCTGTATGTCTTCTTTGAAGAAATGTCTGTTTAAGTCTTTTTCCCACTTTTTGATTGAGTTGTATTAGCTGCTTGTATATTTTGGAAATTAATCCTTTGTCTGCTGTTTCATTTGTTATTATTTTCTCCCATTCTGAGGGTTGTCTTTTCACCTTGCTTATAGTTTCCTTTGCTGTGCAAGAGCTTTTAAGTTTAATCAGGTCCCCCTTTTTACTTTTGCTTTTATTTCCATTACTCTAGGAGGTGGGTCATAGAGAATCTTGCTTTGATTTATGTCATCAAGTGTTCTGCCTATGTTTTCCTCTAAGAGTTTTATGGTTTCTGGTCTTACATTTAGGTTTTTAATCCATTTCAAGTTTATCTTTGTGTATGGTGTTAAGTGTTCTAATTTCATTCTTTTACATGTAGCTGTCCAGTTTTCCCAGCACCATTTATTGAAGAGTCTGTCTTTGCTGCATTGTATATTCTTTCCTCCTTTGTCAAAAATGAGGTACCCATAGGTGCATGGGTTTATTTCTTGGCTTTCTATCTTGTTCCATTGGTCTATATTTCTGTTTTTGTGCCAGTACCATACTGTCTTGCTGACTGTAGCTTTGTAGTATAATCTGAAGTCAGGAAGGTTGATTCCTCCAGCTCCATTCTTCTTTCTCAGGGCTGCTTTGGCTATTCGGGGTCTTTTGTGCTTCCATACGAATTGTGGACTTTTTTTTTCTAGTTCTGTGAAAAATGTCATTGGTAATTTGATAGGGATCACATTGAATCTGTAGATTGCATTTGGTAATACAGTCATTTTCACAATATTGATTCTTCTACCCAGAAACATGGAATATCTCTCCATCTGTTTATGTAGTCTTTGATTTCTTTCATTAGTGTCTTATAATTTTCTGTGTACAGTTCTTTTGTCTCCATAGGTAAGTTTATTCCTAGATATTTAATTCTGTTTGTTGCAATGGTGAATGGGATTGATTCCTTAATTTCTTTTTCTGATTTTTCATTGTTAGTATATAGAAATGCAAGTGATTTCTGTGTGTTGATTTCATATCCTGCAACTTTGCTGAATTCACTGATTAGCTCTAGTAATTTTCTGATACTATCTTTAGGGTTTTCTATGTACAGTATCATGTTGTCTGCAAACAGTGAGAGCTTTACTTCTTTTCTGATCTGGATTCCTTTTATTTCTTTTTCTTCTCTGATTGCTGTATCTAGGACTTCCAGAATTATGTTGACTAATAGTGGTGAAAGTGAACACTCTTGTCTTGTTCCTGATCTTAGGGGGAATGTTTTCAGTTTTTCACCATTGAGAATAATGTTTACTGTAGGCTTATTATATATGGCCTTTACTATGTTGAGGTAGGTTCCTTCTATGTGCACTTTTTGAAGAGTTGTAATCATAAATGGGTGCTGAATTTTGTCAAAGGCTTTTTCTGCATCTGTTAAGATGATCATATGGTTTTCATCTTTCAACTTGTTAATATAGTGTATCACATTGATTGATTTGCATATATTGAAGAATCCTTGCATTCCTGGAATAAACCCAACTTGATCGCGGTGTATGAGCTGTTTGATGTGTTGCCGAATTCTGTTTGCTAAAATTTTGTTGAGGATTTTTGCATCTGTGTTCATCAGTGATATTGGCCTGTAGTTTTCTTTTTGTGTGTTGTCTTTGTCTGGTTTTGGTGTCAGGGAGACGGTGACCTCGTAGAATGAGTGTGGAAGTGTTCCTTCCTCTGCAATTTTTTGAAAGAGTTTTAGAAGGTAGGCACTAGCTCTTCTCTAAATGTTTGATAGAATTCTCCTGTGAAGCCATCTGGTCCTGGGCTTTTGTTTTTTGGGAGATTTTTGATCACAGCTTCAATTTCAGTGCTTGTAATTGGGTTGTTCATAATTTCTATTTCTTCCTGGCTCAGTTTTGGAAGATGGAACTTTTCTAAGAATTTTTCCATTTCTTCCAGGTTATCCATTTTTTTGCCATATAGTTGTTCATAATAGTCTCTTATAATCCTTTGTATTTCTGCATTGTCTGTTGTAACCTCTCCTTTTTCATTTCTAATTTTGTTGATTTGACTCTTCTCTCTTTTTTTCTTGATGAGTCTGGCTAAAGATTTGTCAATTTTGTTTATCTTCTCAAAGAACAAGCTTTTATTTTTATTAATCTTTACTATTGTTTCTTTCATTTCTTTTTCATTTCTTTTTGCTCAGATCTTTATGATTCCTTTCCTTCTACTAATTTGGTTTTTTCCCCCCTTCTTTTTCCAATTGTTTTAGGTGTACAGTTAGGTTGTCTATTCAATGTTTTTCTTATTTCTTAAGGTAGGATTGTATTGCTATAAACTTCCCTCTTAGAACTGCTTTTCCTGCATCCCATAGGTTTGAGTTCTTGTGTTTTCATTGTTATTTCTTTCTATAAATTTTCTGATTTCCCTTTTGATTTCTCCAGTAACCTGTTGGTTATTTAGAAACGTGTTATTTAATCTCCATGTGTTCGTGTTTCTTATGGTGTTTTTCTTGTAATTGGCATCTAGGCTCATAGCCTTGTGGTCAGAGAAGATGCTTGATATGATTTCAATTTTCTTAAATTTACTGAGGTTTGATTTGTGACCCAGGGTATGGTCTATCATGGAGAATATGCCATGTGCACTTGAGAAGGTGTATTCTTCTGCATTTGGATGGAATTTCCTGAAGATATCAATGAAATCCACCTCATCTAATGTATCAATTAACACTTGTGCTTCCTTATTAATTTTCTGTTTTGATGACCTGTCAAAACAGATCATCAGGTGTGAGTGGGGTGTTTAAGTCTCCTACTATTATTGGGTTACTGTCAATTTCTCCTTTTATGTCTGTTAGTGTTTGTCTTATGTATTCAGGTGCTCATATGTTGGGTGCATAAATATTTACAATTGTTATGTCTTCCTCTTGGGGTGATCCCTTGATCATTATATAGTGTCTTTCATTATCTCTTGTAATCTTCTTTAAGGTCCATTTTGTCTGATATAAGGCTTGCTACTCCAGCTTCATTTTGCTTCCCATTTGCATGGAATTTATTTTTCCATCCTCTCACTTTCAGTCTGTATATGTCTTTAGGTCTGAAGTGGGTTTCTTATAGACAGCATATACATGGATCTTGTTTTGTATCCATTCAGTCAGTCTGTGTCTTTCAGTTGGAACATTTAATCCATTTTCATTTAAAGTAATTATTGATATATATGTTCCTATTGCCATTTTCTTTATTGTTTGGGGTTGATTCTGTAGATCTTTTTTCTTCCCTTGTATTTCTTGACTACACAAGTCCCTTTAACACTTGTTGTAAAGCTGGTTTGGTGGTACTGAATTCTCTTAACTCTTGCTTAACTGAAAAGCTTTTTATTTCTTCATCAATTTTGAATGAGATCCTTGCCGGGTACTATAATCTTGGTTGTAGATTTTTCCCTTTCAATACTTTAAATATATCCTGCCATTCCCTTCTGGCCTGAAGAGTTTCTTCTGAAAGATCGGCTGTTAAGCATATGGGGTTTCCCTTGTATGTTACTTGTTGCTTCTCCCTTGCTGCTTTTAATATTATTTCTTTGTGTTTAGTCTTTGTTAGTTTGATTAATATGTGTCTTGGTGTGTTTCTCCTTGGGTTTATCCTGTATGGGACTCTTTGTGCCTCTTGGACTTGATTGACTATTTCCTTTTCCATGTTGGGGAAATTTTCAACTATAATCTCTTCAAAATTTTTCTCATACCCTTTCTTTTTCTCTTCTTCTTCTGGGACCCCTATAATTCGAATGTTGGTGTCTTTGATATTGTCCCTGAGGTCTCTGAGACTATCCTCAGTTCTTTTCATTCTTTTTACTTTATTCTACTCTTCAGAAGTTATTTCCACCATTTTATCTTCCAGGTCACTGATTCGTTCTTCTGCTTCAGATATTCTGCTATTGATTCCTTCTAGAGTATTTTTAATTTCAGTAATTGTGTTGTTTGTCTCTATATGTTTATTCGTTAATTCTAGGTTAATTGATTCTTGCATTTTCTCCATTTTGTTGTCAGGGTTTTTGATCATCTTTACTATCATTATTCTGAATTCTTTTTCAAGAAGTTTGCCTATTTCCTCTTCATTTATTCAGACTTCTGTGTTTCTAGTTTGTTCCTTCGTTTGTGTAGTATTTCTCTGCCTTTTCATTTTTTTTTTTTTTAACTTACTGTGTTTGAGGTCTCCTTTTCCCAGGCTTTAAGGTTGAATTCATTCTTCTTTTTGGTTTCTGCCCTCCTAAGGCTGGTCCTCGAATTCTGGTTCTGGTCTGGTCTGATTTCTGGTAGGGCTGAATTCCAGTCCTCCCTTCTCTGGAGGCTCAGGGAAAAGTCCCATAACGTCTGGGTATCTGTAGGTGACAGGAGATGCCTGTAAGGCCACCCCTTTCATCCCCCCTCTCCCACCTCCTCCCCCTTCTTCTTTCAACCTGGCTTCCTTTCCTCCCTTGAAATCTTTGATGTTAGTACTTGGATTCTTGTATTTAAGGGCTTCCCTGGTGGTGCAGAGGTTAAATCATCTGCCTGCAATGTGGGAGACCTGGGTTCGATCCCTGTGTCAGGAAGATCCCTTGAGAAGGAAATGGCAACCCACTCCAGTATTCTTGCCTGGAGAATCCCACGGACAGAGGAGCTTGGTGGGCTAGAGTCCATGGGTCGCAGTCGGACACGACTGAGCGACTTCACTTTCAAGGCTGGTCCAGTGGTTTGTGTAAGCTTCTTATAGGGTGAGATTTGTGCTGAATTTTTGTTTGTTTGTTTTTCCTCTGATGTCAAGGCTGAGTGAGGTGGTAATCCTGTCTGCTGATGATTAGGTTTGTATTTTTATTTTGTTTGTTGTTTAGATGAGGCATCCTGCACAGGGTGCTACTGGTAGTTGGGTGATGCCAGGTTTTGTATTCAAGTAGTTTTCTTTGTGTGAGTTCTCACTATTTGATACTCCCTAGGGTTAGTTCTCTGGTAGTCTAGGGTCTTGGAGTCAGTGCTCCCACTCCAAAGGCTCAGGACTTGATCTGGCATCACCAAATCCAGCAGACTTTCACACTTTCCCCAGCCTCCTCTCTTGGTCTCTCCCTCATTTTTGAAAGTACAAATTTCACAATCTCTTTTGTGAATCCTTCCCTGTCCCATGGTGATCCTTCAGGTTCTTCTTTTAACTGCATTTGGAACCATGTAAGCCAGAAAAGCCTTAGGGAGCATATACATTAGTGTTTCCTGAAATACTTCGATGTGACCTATTATAAGAAAAGCACTCTGTATTATGACCCAAGACACCACACATGTCACACACTCAACATACATTAAGTGTATATATGCACACAATGGATACACATATATACTCAACTATAGAGACATATAAACACACATGGATACAAAATACACACATGCACATATGACCAGTTCTTTATGCAATACTTACCTCTACTGTGTGTATCACCCTGATTCTAATATAGTTGTTGCTTCCTTTTTTTTTCTTTTTTGAATGCTGGTTCTGACTCACTAAATTTATTTCACCATTTTGTAAAGGATCACAAAACTACAATTTGGAAGGTGCCAAGGTAATTCAACTCTTTGTTTTACAAATAGAATTACCAAGGTCCAGAGAGAGAGGAAGGGACTATTTCAAGGTCACCAAGCTGGCTGGCCACATGACCCAAACCAGACTGCAGTTGTGTTGGCTTCCTAGGGGTGACCTCTCCTCTCACATACATTGCAGCTGCTCCTGCAAGATTATAAATCCACAAGGAAGAGGGTGGTGTCCCCAGTCCCTCCACCCCCTCCTCCAGCGAAGGTCTCGTCCATAGCAGGTGCCCAACGAAAGGCTGCATGGAATAATGATGAAAAAGTGTTTGGGAAGTCAATGACGGCCCTGCTGGAGCGAGGGGTTGTTAAACGGAGCAGCCTCGCCGGGAGACCAGGTCAGCTTGAGCTCATTAGCGGCGCAGGGCTTTCCCACGGTTTTGGCATGCTGAAATTGCTGGGGTGCAGAAATTCCACTGCCAAATTGGGATGGGGGCGGTTGAGGTGCGGGTAGCGTGAGAGGAGAGGAGGGTGGAAGAGGGGAGGAGCCCTTGGGGATGGGAAGTTGGAGGGACGGTGGGCAGGGGCTGCGGTGGGCGGGGGCTGGGTGTCGGGTCTGAAGCTTATGGAAAATCTGAACGAGCTCCAGAGAGAAAAGAACTCGGTCTCCTTCTGCCTCGTCTCCTCTTGTCATTCTGGGAGAAGCGGCTCAGCTTGGGGCGTTGGGGCGGGAGTTCCGAGAGGAGTGGCAAAGAGGTGCAGAGGAAGAGAGAAGAGCAGGCGAAGACGCGGAAATGAGCCATTTGGAGGCTTTCGGAGGCGACGCCGCTCAAGGGTGGCCTGGAGCCACTTGAGACTTCCCACAGCACCCTCCCCCTACACTGCTACCCCGACTCCACCACCATCCCGACCCCACCAAGCTCAGCCACCCTGGGAACAGAGGGGCCAGTGACTCATCCACCCACCAGAACAACCCCCTTCCAAGGCCCTGGGCCTTGTGGGAAATCAGAACTGGGGGCTGGACAGCCTGGGAAAGAGGACACTTTCATTGACCAGATGAGGCAAGTGCTGGCCTGAGATAGACTTGGAGTTTCTAAGCAGAGTCCTCGGGTGTCATCTGGACCCATCTCCCATATTCCTGCACCCCAGCAGAGGTGCAGGACATAGAAAAGGAGACAAGAAGGGTGACCTGGCAGGAGAAGCGACCTGGCCACTGGTTTATTCATTTGACAAATACCTATTGAGTCCCTGCTGTGTTCCCGGCTCAGGGCTAGGAGCATCGGAGTGGACTTGTGAACAGGCATAGAACTGAGGGTGGAGCAGGGAAAGCAGTCTGTGGACACGGGCGATTTGAGTGGCCAGAGGAAGCCCAAAGAGCTAGCCTAGCGTACTGATGAGGGGTTCCTAGAGCCAGTAAGGTTTAAAGTAGAATTTCCAAAGAGTCCAGGTAAGGAGCTGAGGTGTGATGGTTGGTGTGGGGAGTGCCGTGTCTGAGGTTTGGTGGGGTCTCCTCAGCCCTGTGTCTCAGTCTCAACTTTGCACCATTGGGAACTTTGTTATTTCAGTTGCCTCCAATGGAAAAGAGCTCAGTGAGGCTGACTCACAATAAACAAACCTCCCAGAGACTGAATCATACATCAAAATGCCAATTTGTTTTTCTGAAAGGGAAGTATATTTGGCAAACTAAGCCTCACTGGCAGCCTGCTTTAGGGCCAGAGACCCAGAGTCTGAGTCTCAGTGCCACATCATACCAACTAAGGAACTTGGGCAAACCTTTAATCCTCTATGAGTATTGGTTTTCTCATCTAAAAACAAGAATAGTCATGGCTACTTAGAGTTGTGGTGAGGATTAAGTGAGCTATTGCATGGAAAAGTGCCTCATTTCTCTGTTTTCAGTCACTAAGTCGTGTCCAACTCTTTGTGACCCGATGGACTGCAGCATGCCAGGCTTCCCTGCCCTTCACCATCTCCCAGAATTTGCTCAAACTTATGTCCATTGAGTCAGTGATGCCATCCAACCATCCAACCATTTCGTTTCTCTGTAAGAATATCTATACATGGGTTAATGCTTTCTTTTTATCTATCTTATTTATTTATTGGGGGGCTTAGTTGGGCACACAGGATCTTCATTATATCTTGCGGAATCTTTTGCTGAGGCACATAGACTCTCTATTTGTGGTGCACAGGCTTCGGTAGTTGCTATATACAGGCTTACCTGTCCCTTGGCATGTGGGATCTTAGTTCCCAGACCAGGAATCAAACCCATGTCCCATGCATTGCAAGGCAGATTCTTAACCATCAGTCCATCATGGAAGTCCCAAATTAGTGATTTCTTAAATTTGTATTTATCTTTTAATAGGTGGTAAACGCACATAGTATAAAAATCCAAAGGTACCAAAGAATTTTAAATCAACAATGAGTCTTCTTCTTTCTCCCCACCTTTGCCTCAATTCTCACCTACTCAGTTCCCCTCCTAGGAAGCAAAATAAAAATTATCATGAATTAAAACTTTTTAAGTCATAAAAAAAAATCATGACTTTTTAAAAGTTTCTTTTAAAAAAAGATTTTGTTATAAAAGCAACTTGTGGATTTAAAAATAATCCAGAGAGAACACAAGGAAATACAATGAATACTTTTATTTTCTCCCAAGCTATCTAAGCTGGGGTGGCTTGGGCAGCTTGGGAATAAAATGAGTCTCCTGCATTGGCAGGCAGATGCTTTACTACTGTGCCACCTGGGAAGCCCGTGTTTCTTTAAAGGATAACAATTACTGCTGGTTCCTGAAGCACCTTTCAAGGGATGGTTTTCTTAGGAGAGGTTACAAATGAGAATGTGCAGGATAAATCAGGGAATGGGCAGAGGTTGTGGGAAGTTCCCAGGGGACATTTCTATCAACTTAGGGCCATGGAATGAATTGCCTTCCTCCACTCCAGGGAGATTTATCATCCATCCACCCACCCACCCTCCCATCCATCCAACCACCCACCCACCCACCCACCAATCCATCCATCCAACCCTTACCGCCTGGGCCCTCTGTTAAGTGCTGTGGGGAATACAAGGATGAGCTGGTGAAGCATACTCTCTCTCTTGCATCATCTATCAGTGAGACAAAAGATGCAGATCCATGGATTTATGCAAGCCTAAAAGGGACAGGAGAGGTCCCCTATCATACCACCCACCTGCTATCACTACCCTTTCACAGCCAAGGAAACTAAGATCCAGAGAGGAAATGTGACTTGCCTCAAATCACACAGCAAGGGAACAGCTGGGCCAGGGCTAGGGGGCAAGTCTGGGGACACAACCCTAAGATAAGATGGCAACTGATGGAGGAGAGAAATGGGCCTGGAGTGCTGTGGCCACCAAGAGGAGAATCCAGCCATCCTAGAGAGGGCCAGAGCACTCCAAGAAGCCGGCAGAGAGAGCTTGAGGAAAAGAGCCAAGGTAGGGAGCATGGCACTGTCCAGGATTTATTCTGGCTTCCTCCAGATGTTCACCAAGGAGAATCCAGAGCCAGGTGGGGAGGTAGGTTGGGCAGGAGTTTCCTGTCTAGTCAGAGGGACTCTTCCTTGGGAATCCAGCAGCCATGGGCCCAGACACCCAGGGCACTCCTGGAGTTGTGCCATGCACAGCTCTCTTCCTCCGCACAGCTGGAGAGGGATGGGCCGAGTCTGGCCTTGTGGCTCTTTGTCCTGGACCCCTCCACCTCCTTCCCTCCCCTGCCCCATAACAACATCCTTCCACCGAGGTTTGGGGAGACCCCCCAGGTCTGCTCCTGACACCTCCACCAAACACACCTCTAATCAGATGCCCCCCACTGGGGTCTCTGCTCCTTTGTTTTGGGTTGTCTCACATCCCTCCACCCTTTGCCCTCTCCTCGGTCCAGTCGGGCTCCCTGGGGGGCCTCGACATCCCTCCAGTTCACTAGGGTTCCATGCAGAAAAAGGCTCACTGTGCAATCACATTTGCAAAGTCAGCTTCTGGGCAGCCTGCATCGATCAAGGTCTTAGCTGGGAAATGAATGGCCCACCCGAATCTGGATAAGTGAGGATTATTAAAGGAACTGTTTACAAAAATTTGCACAAAGTGGGGAAGCCATAGGATTTCTTGTAGTTAACCGTGGGTGAAGGTTACGAGAACCCTGAAGGAGAGTCATGGAGAGAGGCTGCCAGGAGAGCAATGCGGAGCCTCAGTCAAGGGACATACCTAGCCCATGGCTACCCCACAGGGAGAAAGCTGGTGGGCTAAATATCCCAACTCACCCCCCTCCTTTCCTTTGATCTTCAGATAGGGCTTCCTATTGGCCAAATCCAATGGGAAGTGGGAGGGTGAGGAAGCCCATTAGTGCAGTTCACACTAGTCATCCCTGGACTGCTCTGCAGGGAGGGAAAAGTGTGGGGTGGGTGTGGAAGAGCAGACGGGAGATCCCTTGTGCAGCCACCGTGGCCTCATTCATCTCTGACCTTCCTTCATGCCCTCCCGAGTCCTCCAGGCTCTGTTTCCTGTGACAGGATCTCCTACCTGTCTCACAGAAAATTTCTCTTTCTTCCCTCCTCTGCCTCATGACTCAGGAGCCCTCTGTTCTCCTTTCCTGTGTGGCCTGATGATTATTGTTGTTGTTGTTCTTATTTAGTTGCTAAGTCATGTCCAGCTCTAAGCAACTCCATGGACTGTAGCCTGCAGTCTCCTCTGTCCATGGGATTTCCCAAGCAAGAGTCCTAGAGTGGGTTGCCATCTCCTTCTCCAGGGGCTCTTCCCCACCCAGGGATCAAACCCGCATTTCCTGCATTGCTGATGGATTCTTTACCACTGAGCCACCAGGGAAGCAGCACGCGGGTGGTATCCAATAATTCCAGCCTTTATCACCCCTTCCCCGACCACATCAGGACAGAACGGTCTGGCCGGTCTCAGGCCAGTCCTCTCACACAGTAGGGGCTCAGGAGGGAGCAAGCGTGAGACCTTCTTCTGGAATGAGCTGCTGCCGTGTGTCCAGTGGGCTGCGCCCTGGTTAGCACTTCTCTGGCTCAGGCATGCCTGGAGGTGCTGGCTCGCATCCAGCTGAGCCACTGGGGCTTGGCCAGATGGCAGCCGGCAAAGCTGAGGCTGGCTCAGAGCCACAGGCCCAGCTTTGGAAATCTGGCAATGCGTGGCCCATGGAGGCTGCATGCCCACGAGCACCTTGAGGAATGGATGGTACAGCCCTGCCCCTATCTGGGCTGTGGCTCACCAAACCTAAGCTTCAGGTTCCCCCTTGTATCTTGCAGGGGCTGTGGGGCATCAATACAGAGCAGAGGAGGCCAAGAGGCAGGAGACTGGGCTCTGTCCAGCCCTGTCCTAACATAGCTTGTCTTAGAAAAATTGCGGAATCCTTTTCCCAAAGTGAAATCCTTTCCCCAGTATAAAACTGGTTCAAGCAAAAGTGAAGTCTCAGAGCCCCCTATCAAGTCTCCTTATCACCAGCTTCTCCCCCAACCCCATTTCAAGCATCAGTCCTTGGGGCAACTTTTTAGAATCTTGGGAGTTTCACAGAAAATGGTTTGGAAACTCTGGCCCACACAGTCCCTAAGAGGTCGCAGGCAGCTCTCACATGCTATGAATACAGAAAAATAGACAAAATTGTTACCATATCCTGCCATGTGCCCATGACCCAGATTCAACAATTAACAACTCATGGCCAGTCTTGTTTCATTACTGTCCTCATCCGCTTCCTCCTTTCCCATATTCAGTTCAGTTCAGTTCAGTCGCTCAGTCGTGTCCGACTCTTTGAGACCCCATGAGTCGCAGCACGCCAGGCCTCCCTGTCCATCACCAACTCCTGGAGTTCACTCAAACTCATGCCCATCAAGTCGGTGATGCCATCCAGCCATCTCATCCTCTGTTGTCCCCTTCTCCTCCTGCCCCCAGTCCCTCCCAGCATCAAAGTCTTTTCCAATGAGTCAACTCTTTGCATGAGGTGGCCAAAGGATTGGAGTTTCAGCCTCAGCATCAGTCCTTCCAATGAACACCCAGGATTGGTCTCCTTTAGGATGGACTGGCTGGATCCCCTTGCAGTCCAAGGGACTTACAAGAGTCTTTTACAGCACCACAATTCAAAAGCATCAGTTCTTCGGTGCTCAGCTTTCTTCACAGTCCAAATCTCACATCCATACATGACCACTGGAAAAACCATAGCCTTGACTGGACAGACCTTTGTTGGCAGAGTAATATCTCTGCTTTTTAATATGCTATCTAGCTTGGTCATAACTTTCCTTCCAAGGAGTAGGCGTCTTTTAATTTCATGGCTGCAGTCACCTATCTGCAGTGATTTTGGAGCCCCAAAAAATGAAGTCTGACACTGTTTCCACTGTTTCCCCATCTATTTCCCATGAAGATGGGACCAGATGCCATGATCTTAGTTTTCTGAATGTTGCACTTTAAGCCAACTTTTTCATTCTCCTCTTTCACTTTAATCAAGAGGTTTTTTAGTTCCTCTTCACTTTCTGCCATAAGGGTGGTGTCATCTGCATATCTGAGGTTATGATATTTCTCCCAGCAATCTTGATTCCAGCCTGCGTTTCTTCCAGCCCAGCATTTCTCATGATGTATTCCCATATTACTTCAAAGAAAATATCAGATGTCATGTCATTTCCCCTGTAAATATTTCAGTTTGTATCTCTAAAAGATTAGGATTCATTTTAAGTATATAACCACAGTGCCATTATCACACTTTAAAATATCTCATCAGAATTCATATTTCCAATTATTTATTTATAGGGTGTTTGTTTGTTTACAGTTTGTTAGAATCAGGGTCCACATGAGGTCCACATATTGCAGTTGATTGAGAAGCTGTTTTGTCTTGTTCTGTGACTTGTAAGTGGCCAGTGAAGGTCAGGGTGGCCAGATTTTATGTGCTTCTCTGGAGACAGTGAAGGTATTCCCAGGAACCCTGAGGGAGAGTCTCCTCTGACCTGAACCTCTAAGGGAAAAGGCCAGACTGAGGCTCAATTCTGTGGCTTCCCACCAAGAAGCTGTAACTGTCTGTTTGTGAGAGGAGGGGGAATGGTAAGGTCAAACTCCAGAAGAGTGGGTGCCTCACTGGTGATGAGAAGGACCCAGAAGAGGATGGATGCTACAGAGTCCCTGGAGGCAGGAGCCTGGGGTCTAATCTACTAGTAAAATTGACTATTAACTGAAAACATTTCCTTTGGTATCTGCTGGAACACAGGACTTTGCTGGAGGCTGAGATGGCTGAAATGAATGGGGAAGCTGTCTGCCCTCCGGGAGCTCAGAGCTCTTCAGCAGACAGATGGGCACATTGTATATTTAACCTCTAGACTTCAATGAGTGATCTGTAAAATGGAAATAATACCACCTTACTTATTAGACCAGCAGGTTTCTATGAGAACTCTCCTAGGTATAAATGGGATTTTATGAATAGGAAAAAAGGGACAAACTATACCTAACCCTAACCCCTAACACCTAACCCTGACCCTAACCCCTTATTAGGGGAGGTGGAGGAGAAGGAGGGCTGGCTGCCAACCTGGTGGAGGGATGAGGAATATTCACAAAGACCCCAGAGTCCTCAAATCCTGGGTTTACTCATTACCAGCCAGGTGGCCTTGAGCAGGATGTCTCCACCATTGGTTTCACCCCAGTGCCTTCCTTGGGGCCTCTGTGTTTTGGAAATGATGGAATTCAGGAAGTATAGAGTGGGAAACTCTTGCCCTCCAATGATTTTCAGACAGAGTCGAATGTCTCGATTTGGAGTGTAGCCCCGTGAAAAGCCTGGTTTCTGCTGTCCATGGTACCAAACTCTTGTCTAGGCTTCACTGCTTCAATCTTAGGACTCTGGGTGTGTTGAATGAGGCATTTCTATCCTGTGGAGGCTGTCTTGAACTTTGTGGGATATTTAGTGGCATATTTGGCCTCTACCCACCAAGTGTCAGCAACTCTCCCAGTTGTGACAACCAGAAATGTCTCTAGACTTTGCTAAATGTCCTCTGGGAGGCAGGAGCCCTCCTAGCTGAGAACCACTGGTCTAGGCTAGAGGGATGCTATTCCTCTGTAAAGATATGTGAGTATGTGCCCTTCCTTTTGACTCTGCACTTCTGACTGGCACCTCTGATCTGTTTCTACTTCCAGAATATTCCCAGGGTGTCAACCCTTCTTACTGCAGTGCACCTTAAAAAAAAAACTTCTCTTAAAAATAAACAACTTCAACGGCCCTCTTGGCCACACTTAATACATGCAAAAATATGGTAATTGTGTCCACGGTAAGCACATTTGCCCTTGATTGATACAAACTCAGTGTCAGGAGAAGGAGTAGGCAGGTCACTTGAGGAGCCTCTTTGACCCAGCGACCCGCTGGCAGACAGTGTCTGCTGCCACTCTTAAGCTCTGTCATGTAGCTTGCCTCTGTTTTTCCATCCACTTGGAAAAGAAAAAAGGAAAGACTTGTCTTAGAGCATTGTTTTCCTGGAGCCAGGGCCTCCTCTAGGTGATAGCACAGCTCCCTGAAGGTCTAGGCTCAAGTCAACCACTCCGTGGAGTGGAAGCTGGGGACATGGGATGGAACCCTGTCATGTGACCTTGGGCAAGCTATCAACCTCTGAGATCAGATAAGGATTAAGTGAGAAAGTGTTTGTAAAAGAGCTACATAGCACAAACTGCCCCACAAATCTTCATTAGTATTGTTATCATCTGTTGCTCTAAACGAGAGAATGAATAATATCACCCAGTCATTGCACCCCCATCCCTTTCGTGCTGGCAGGCTACATGGAATTCAATATCTGCCTCTCCGTTTTCAGACCCCACTATTACTTATGTGATAGACCTTCCCCGTTGGCCCTGAGCAGAATTCATATTTCTCCCTCTATGCCCATGATGCCTGGTCTGTTATTGACCTAAATTCACTAGGTTTTAATTATTCATCAAAGCAGCTTGTCTCCCCTTCCAGTCTGAACATCTTAAGGGCTATGGCCCTGTTATATTCATCTTTATTAGCTTTGGCATCTAACAGCAACTGGCATATAGTTGCTGCTCATTAAATGTTTGTTGAATGAATGCACAGATTGAGTAATTAACACCATGTCCCCCAATGTTCATGCAATTTTATAAGCTGCTCCCTCCATGAGGCCACATTCCTGACCTCATACTTCAGAAGCATTCTAGTGCTATCCAAGCATGATCTGCCTGCAAACTATTTGTCGCCAGTTGTGACAAGGTAGATGTAGAAATTGAGAGTAAGCATGTAAAAAATTTTAAGCAATTTGATAGAGTAGCTTTATGTCTATTGGATCTAATAATTTTTAAAATTGGGCTTTTCCTTTGTATTTTTTTTCTTATTTTTGTAAGTCATGAGGTCAGAAACTATAATAGATTACAGTTACTGAGTTCTTATTATGTTCTGAATATTAGGTCTGTATGTCTTTTTCGTTGCTTCCTTTTTCTAATAATTCAATTCCTACTATATTTTGCAATTGTATCATTCTGCAACAGATTAGAAATTTAAAAATCAAGAACTGGTTTTTCACCACAAGTGTTCTGAGACATACAGCTTCAGACCATGGACCTCACTGGCTAAGCCAATGGCAGAGGAGGGCTTGCTCAGTCCCCTCTCACTGGGTCCCTCCCATTGCTACCTGTTCTCATATCTGTCTCTCCTACTGTTTGGAAGGACATGGCATTGTCTTTTATTCCTGTTTGGATTCCTCATATTTCTCTTTTCTTCCAAAACTGGCTGTTTCAATGGATGAAAGCTGATTCTGGTCTGGGCTCGGACAGGAAGAAGAGAGGGCAAGGGAGGGGTCCAAAGAGAGTTTGGCTGGGAAGGAAAGGTCTGGCTGGGGAGAAGATGCTAGAATGGAGCAGAAGGCAGTCCTGAGGAGGATTGAAAAGGCTGCAAAGGAGACCAGCCGGAGCCATAGGCTGATTGGCTGAAGCGGCTGGGGTTGAGGAGGGGAAGGGCAGAAAGGGCCCTTGAAAGTGGGAGGAGGCAATCTCAGGACAAATAAAAAGGGATATAGAATCCTTTTACAGAAGGAATGTTAAACCTGAGGCTGTCATAACCCCCCTGAGGTGGTCAAAACTATAAATATGTAGGTCGTGGAGAGATTCAGAAGGCCCCCTCTTCCCACTCAGGGCAGGAGTCAGTGTGGAGGTTAAGTCAGTGAAATCAACACAATCAACTGGAGGGGAAGGGGCAGGGGGATGAAATGTGCCATCTGCAGTTTCCCCTTCAGAGAGAAAGTCTGAATCCCAGGCCAAAAAAGGCCGGAAGAGCAAGCAAGACTTGATTACAGCCTGATCGATGGCATTAGCATATTTAAAGATCATGTCAAGGAGAGAACAGAAGGGGCTCAGAAAGGCAAAATGGTGTTTGTTAAGCACAGAGAAACAGAATCTGGAAATCTGGAGCCGTCTGGTCCTTGGAGAGTCAGCTCCAAGGTCAAGCAAGGCTGGGTAGCAAGGGCTCTGCAGGGCTGGGCAAACCTCCCTTAAGACCTGCCAGCTTCCTCTCCTCTGATTCCACAGTCCATCGCTGCTGTGACTGTCTCATCAAGAATTCGACTTTCCACAAAGAACTGCCTAGGGGAAGGGAACTCGATGCCCCTGCATTTGAGCATCTGGTCCACTCGAAGATGATGATGAAGAGGTGGTGGTGATGGCGGTGATGACGGCTAACCTTCACTAAGCCAGGCATCATTCCTAGCCATTTACAAATATCAACTTGTTTAAACCACCATTTAACCTATGAGGTAGGTATTCCTAGCTCCAATATAGAGATGAGATACTTGAGGCAGTATGAGATAAGTTTCCAGGTTCATACAGCTTGTAAGCAGAAGAGCCAAGACTCAATCTCAGGCTGACTCCAGAATCTAGTGTGAGCATGGGTCTAAGTCACTTCAGTCATATCCCACTCTTTTCGACCCTATGGACTGTAGCCCGCCAGGCTCCTCTGTCCATGAGATTCTCCAGGAAAGAATACTGGACTACCTTGCATTTCAGTTTTGTGAAAACAATAAATTGGCAACCTAGTTGGTGCATCCATCTCTTTGGGGTTGGTTGGGGTGAGTCTGTGTCAAGCTCAGCACGACCAGCTCCAGTGGCTCAGATGGTAAAGAATCTGCCTGCGAGTGCAGGAGACCCTGGTTCAATCCCGGGGTCAGGAAGATCCCCTGGAGAAGGAAATGGCAGCCCACTCCAGTATTCTTGCCTGGAGAATTCCACGGACAGAGGAACCTGGCAGACTACAGTCCATGGTGTCACAACAAAGAGTCAGACACAATTGAGCAACAAAACACACACACAACCAACTAGGGGTTTTCAAGACTCAGGACCATGTGCTTTATTTAGAAAGTGCCACCCAGTGTAGCTAAGCTAGTGTGACCAGTTGGTTTCCTGGGCACTGCCCCTCCCCATTTCAGAGGCCCAAACCCATCAGGTCCCAGCCCTGGGAACACTTTGACCTGGAAATCAGGAGGCTAAGAACTAGGCTCACCAGCTATGTGAGTGTGGACAGGCCAGCACCTGTCTATGCGCCTCAGCTTCCTCACAAGGCATCTTACAATAACTCCCTGTCTAAATGAAGAAGCAGTGGACCCATGAATGTGCTGAGAAGTGGGTGGAAGGAAGGAGGCGGGTGGGCGCGGCAGTGCACAGAATCTCCAGGGAGGTTAGATTCTGAGTTGGGTTGCAAAGTCAGCGGACCACCATTCTGGGAGTGTGGTCCACCCTGGGTGCTCAGGATTCCTGGTGAGGGGTTGCTCCTGGCGCTGCAGGAGGAGGATCTGCGGGGTAGTTACATTTTTTTACTCGCCTTTCGGCTCTGGTGGAAGGAAGGAAGACATTGAAGTCAAAAGTTCTGTCCATCTGGAAGAGCCGCTGCAGGGGAAAGTCTTTAGGGGCTGCAGAAGTCGGGAGCTGCTTCCCAATGTTTGGGGGCGGGATGGGGAGCTAGGGAGCCAAGGTGGATGGGGGCCAGGAGGTCTGGCGGGGCGGCTGACCCTACCCTGAGCGCTCGGCCGAGAGGGGGCGCTGTGGCCTACTCCTCGCCCAGTCCACTGGATTCCCAGCCGCTATCCCCTGTAGCGCAACGCGCGCTCGACTTTCCCCCTCCTCCGCGGTCGGAGGGCGGCTAGTCCTGCCCGGCACCGCCATCTCGCCTGCTCTTGGGGTTCCTAGGTTCACCTCCTTGCCGGGACCAAACTGGGCAGGCGCTTAGTTAGTAGAATGAATTTACAAACGAATGAATGAATGAGAAGGGTTCCTCCCTCAGAGCTGTCACACCTCAGCGCGCTCCCGGCGTGTCAGTGCCAAAGGCGCGGGGATCTGGCCCTCGCCCCGCTGGGGTGGGGGCGGCGGGGACTTTCTCCCCGCCCCGCGGCAGGGAGAGAACTGCCCGAACGCAGCGCCCAGCTTCACCCGGCTTCCGCGGCGGCACTGCTCAGTCCGGGCTGCCCTATTCCCCAGCCTCCAATAGCTTCTCTCTTGTAGATTCACCTGAGCCCCCCAGGACCCCCTCAGACTCTCCTGGACTCCTCGGGCCCCAACCTGAAAGCCGGCGGAAGGAGGGAAGCTGCCTCCTCTCCCACACCACCCACCCCACCCCCCCACCTCCCCAGCTTCTCCCCGGGCTGCGGCGGCCGCCAGCGCTGCCAGTGCGCCCCGCCGATTGCCGCAAACCCGGCTCGAGGAAAGGGGGTCACGCCGTTAGGGCGCGGGGAGCCGCCCCCGGAACGAGCCGCGGCGGAGGAGGCGGGGCGGGGGAGGGAGCGGAGGGACGAGGCGCTGAGGCGGGAGCGGAGGGGAGGGCAGAGGAAAGCAGGGGAGGGGACGCCCAGGCGAGCGGGCAGGGAGCCGCGGCGAGTGTCGGCGCGGACCGAGGGGGAGACGGCGGGGGCGAGGCTGGCTCCCGGCGGGCGAGAGGCGGCCGCTGGCCGGGCTGAGTCCGGAAGCGGCGGCTGGACTTGCCCGGGAAGAGGAGAGCGAGAGCCCTCCGGGCCGGGCTGCGGGGCCGGGGAGCGCGGAGCCGGGCACCTCCGCCACCGGCGGCGACACAGAAGCAGCCCGAGCCCGCCCCCGCCGGGATGTCCCGGGGACCCAGGCTTCCAGCGCGGTGACCGAGCGAGCCCGAGGATGGGACGGCGCCCGCAGCTCCGGCTTGTCAAGGTAAGAGCGAGCCAGTCAGCCCTCGAGCACCGGGGGCCCCCAGTTCCGGGCGCAGTGGGCAGTGGGTGTGATTGGGACGGCGTGATTGGGTGTCACTGAGCAGAACTGTGCCCAGGTCCGGGGGCGGCCGGGGTGTGAGGGGCAGGCCAACTGCCTCTTCTTGGACCTCTGGAGCCGGCGTTGAGCGGTAAGGGGAGAACTCAGGTGAAAAAAAGAAAAAAGAAATCATTGTGGCGAAGCTGCGGGAATGTTGGCTGGTGCTGGGGGGTGGGAGTCGGGGGGGTCCGCCCACCCCGGCAACCAGCTCTGCGAGGGAAATCGCTCTAGGCTTTGGGAACCGACTCAGGGTTCCTCTTCCCACCCGTCCCGTGTAGACCGGGGTCCCGGGACAGGAAGCTCGGGAGGGGACAGAGGGTTCCCCATCTGCCCCAGCGCGCCCCCGCCCTGTTCCTGGGAGCTCCTTCCTGCCCCTGAAAGTCCGGGGAGATAAATGTCCCCCGCGCCTGCTAGCCCTGGATCAATATCGCAATCTCCGGAGAGCCAACCGAGCATCCGGCGGTAGTTACCGTGCCGCCGCTGCCGTCGCCGCCGCCGCCGGCCCGCCGGCGGGATCGCAGCGCTCGCTCTCCGGTCCTTTGCACTCGCGGTTCCCTGTGTCTGCCCGCTCCTGTCCGGGTTCTGACGACGCGATTCCTGCGCCCGGAGTTTAGGAAGGTCTCCAGATCTCACGTCCGGACAGATCTCACGTCTGTCCACTGAAGTTCGGGGGTGACGAGGGCTCCCCCTGGGCCCTGGGGAAGGTCTTGAGGGTCGACACCCCGGCCTGCAGCTAGTGACAGCCGCCACTTGCAGGTGCTGGGCGATTCCCAAAGCGGTTCGCCTTGCGGGAGGTAGGCGCGCAAGCAGCAGCCGGAGAGAGGGGTGGGTGGGCCTCGGCGGGCTCTCGCCTGAGGATCCCGACTCCGCAGGGTCAGAGTGGACAGCCTGAGCACAGACAGCGGCTTGATGGGATTCAGCGCATTTAAAAAGCGATTACACTCAAAAGAATGGATTTGGGGGATGGGTGCGGATTGACTGATTTCCATTTTTCCATCAGTTATTAAACCAGCTGTACGTATATAGCACACAAAGTGATTTGAGTTAAACCACCAAGGTTTAAAAATGCAACTGCTGCCTGGTCATCAATTGAGGCGTTATTAATTACCTAGGTTTCCTCTATTCTCTTTGTCCCTCTCCCGAATAGTTATGTTAGTTTTTTTTAAAGTGAGTAAAGGTTGGTCTGATTAAACCCATATCCCCTCCCCCACGCGAACCCATAATTTATTTTGGGTGATCAGGGAGACCCAGGGAGGGAAGCTGGGGGAAAAACATCCAGAGAGCTTGAATAGATGGCACTGAATGGGAATATTTTCCCAAAGGCTAGTGTGAACCAAACCTGGGTCTAAATTTACAAAACAGAAAAATTTCAACGTTTCAAACAGATTCGAAGGATTGAACTGTAGGTTTTTGTTTTTAAGTTTACATGGTAATAGGTAAATGTTCTTTCTCTGGACTTTGTTTGAATCGTGTGCAGATTTCTGCTTAGAATTATGATGCTTTTCTAAAAGAAAAAAATTTTCTCTTATTGTTGTCGTTGCGTGTATGTGTGTGTGTATGCTTCCTGCTAGGTCGTGGGATGTGTGTCCTTTATGTCTGGCCTAATGAGCTCAGTAGGTGCTCAGTAAAGGCACTGAATGAGTAAGATGCAGTGAATGAATGGTCAGCTAATGCAATTTCATTTAAATAATTACTTTCTTCTTTTATTTATATGGCATATACAACTTGTTGGGTAGTATTCTACCTGCTTTACGAATATTAAGTCATACTGTCCTCCTAACAGCTCCGGGAAGCCGAAATTATTCCTGAGCACAGAGAGGCTCTGTAAGTTGCTCAAGGTCATGCAGCCAGTGAATGGTGGAGCCAGAATTCAAACTGAGGCACTTGAACTCTAAGACTTTCTTTTGTTAGCTTTTACCAGAAAATATTTGAAGCCACTAAAATCTCCTTGACTTCTACCAGACGGGAGATAACTCAGGTAGTTTTGTCAGTATGAACATCTGAACCTAGGTGAGTGGTGGTGGTTGGTGATTTAGTCACTACGTTGTGTCTGACTCTTGTAACCCCATGGACTGTACCCCGCCAAGCTCCTCTGTCCATGGGATTTCCCAGGCAAGAAATACTGGATTGTGTTGCCGCTTCCATCCCCAGGGGATCTTCCTGACCCAGGGATCGAACCCACATCTCCTACATTGGCAGGCAGATTCTTTACCACTGAGCCACCAGGGAAACCCGAATCTAGGTGGGTTTCATCCAATATGTGGCTCTGACCCTCAACAAGTCAGCCAGTATCTGGAAAGGTGGGAAGGATCCGCTCTGGGGCCCCTGTTTTGGGCATCACACTGTACTGTTTACAGAGAACTGGGGGAGAGTGTGTGCACATGTGCGTGAGTGAGAATGTGTGTGTGCATGGGAGGGGCCTTGTATATGTCAGTGAAGGAAAGAGGATGAGCATGAATCTGTGTGGATGCCAAGGGGACAGGTAAAATATGGTCTCTACCCCCAGGGGAGGGCCAGGGACTGAGCACCTCTGAATCTCCTACCCAACAGCCACGGGTCCTCGCAGGGAGACTTGAGTGTGACTCAGAACAGTGGGTTTGGTTGAGTGTGAGAAGTGGAGAAGGCAAGGCCTGGTGGGCTATCTGGGAAAGTGAGTTCCACAGAGAAAGCTGGTTTCATGGCTGTAGTCATAAAAGCAATTTAGCAGTATTACACAAAGTTTGAAAACCAGAGGGGGAAATTATTACAACCTCTCCCTCTTAACACAGCTATTGTTGCCATTTTGAAAATAATCCCTGCAAGCATTTTCTTTTCAAGCGCACATTTGGTCACAGCTGTGGCCCTTGGGAAAGTCCTCTCACTTACTGTCGCAGTCCAAGTCCGTCCCATGTTGTTCCAGGGCCTCGAGAGGGAGAACCTCAACATCTCTGTGTTCCCTGTGAGGGGATGCTCTTTTGCCGTGTCTGTATCCAGGCGCTTCGGGGCCATTTCCCAATTGCTTCTTTGGCAAATAATGTGGAGCCGGGTTTTAAGGGGAGCCTGGGCAGGAAGGGAAATGAGGGCAAAAGTGTGAGCCATGTCGGGGACTTCCCTGGTAGTCCAGTGGCTAAGATTCTCAATGCAGGGGGCCCAGGTTCAATCCCTGGTCATAGAACTAGATCCCACATGCTGCAACTAGGAGTTAGCATCCTGTGACTGAAGATCCTGCATGCTGCAACTAAAACCTAGCATAGCCAAATATATATAAAAGTGAGCCATGGGGCATGGGGACAGCTGGCATGGCCACAGTCCAGGGACAAAGGAGGAGAGGGGAGCCGTCAGGATTTGACATGCCCAGCCCTGCATAGGGGCATGTCTTGGGTCCATCCAGTTCTTAAGGAAGGCATAGATTTGTGGAAATGCAGAACCCTCACTAGGGGCTTTCCAGTGGTAAGGAATTCGCCTGTCAATGCAAGAGGCACAAGAGACTAGGGTTTGATCCCTGGGTCGGGAAGATCCCCTAGAGAGGGGAACGGCAACCCACTCCAGTATTCTTCCGTGGAGAATCCCATGGACAGGAGCCTGGCGGGCTACAGTCCATGGGGTTGCAAAGAGTCGGACAGAACTGTGTGACAGAGCAGGAGCAGGACACTGACCAACGACCAGTGAGGATGAACTCAAGTGGAAAATCCATTTCTCACCCTCTCTAACATTTGGCTCCTTTGAAAGCATCAGCAGCCAGTGGGATTCAGCTGCAAAGGAGGAGTTTAGTGGGTGAAGGTGCCCCTTGGCAGCCCCCGAAGTGCCCACCATGCTTATGAGCCCATGGGCCTGAGCCTCAGCCGTGACATGACCTAGAAGGAAGGGGTTAGGCACAGGGTTGATCATTTTTAGCAGCTTTTGGGGTGGAAAGACCTTCAGCCTGGGATTCGGCAAGCCTGACATCATTCACAGCTATGCCTATGTGACTTCAAGTAAGTCGCTTTTTCTCTCTGAGCCTCAGTTTCTCTGTAAACAGGAGTATTTGACTAGATTCCCTCTTACATTTCACATCTCTGTGAAAGATGCGTCAACTCATACGGTTGAGATAAGGATGAAGTGCATCAACACCTGCAAAGTGCTTGGACCAGCTCCCGATGCAGTTTGCTTTCAGAAAAATCTGCAAGTTGACTGCTCTTCGTAGAAAATGAGCTGATGCAGGAAGAAAACAAGCAGAAAAACCTCTTGGACATTCCGCATCTAGCATTTTTGCACCTTTCACCCTTCACAGCACTGGGCCTAAGAATAAACTGCACGTAGTAAGCGTTTCACAAATGTTTGTTGGCTGACTGGATAGTATTGTTGCTGCTTCCTCCAGTGTAGTGTTGTGTGATCACAGAGGACCCGCTGCTGTTCCCACGAGATGTAGTTGTCATGTCCAAACAGACTGAGAGATGCCAAAACCACCCTAGCAGAAAAGCTGTCTCTGATGCAGAAAAAATGGAAACTGCCCCCTAAGCCCACTATGGTTATTTTCAAAAGAAAAGGAAAAGGAAGCACCAAACAGGCAATGTAGCACCTGGTGATTTGGAGAAGCCATCGCAATGAGAAGCCCTCATACTGCAACGAAGAGTGGTCCCTCCGCTCGCTGCAACTAAAGAAAGTCCATGCAACAACAAAGCCCCACTTCAGAGCTAAAGCCAAGTCTTAGCTACAGTTTTATCTTCAATGGGTGAATTTGTTAATTACGAATAACTCCTGTCTGCTTAGATCTTCCAGGACCGCTGTCAGCAGAGTCCATTGGAAGTGCCATCATTGCATAATTTTTGTTTTTTTATTTTTTGGTATTTATGTGGCTGTGCTGGGTCTCTGTTGCAGCACGTGGGATCTTTACATTTTGTCCTATGGGATCTAGTCTCCTGACCAAGAATTGAACCAGGGTCCCCTGCATTGGAAGCATGGAGTCTTAGCCACTGGACCACCAGGGAAGACCCAGCACAGTCAAAGATATATATAAATATTAAAATTTTTTTCCAAAGAGGAAAACTACTTTATGGGATCATCATAATGACTTCATGAGATATCAAGTGTGAAATTAAGCCCAATTGCACGTTGTCTGGCACACAGTAAGTGCTCAATAAATTTTAAGTGTAATAATCACTTAATAAATTTTTACTGAATTTTATCAATCCAAGGAATAACAATGAAAGGAGGAGTGGTGAGGGAAAGGGAGATAGAGGAAGGAATGCTTAGCAATGTACAATCTTCTCCTGCCCCACGTCTTCTTCACAGTCCCTGGGGAGAAAGGATAGGGCCCCTGCCCTCAGCCAAGCTAGAAGGGCAAAGGATGGAGGTGCCTGCTGTTGGCCCTCTGAGCATCTCTGACGTGAAAATATTTGACAATAAGGCTAGAGATACGTAGGGAGGATAATACAAAATGGTTAACTCACTGGTGCAAACAATTATTTTGAAAACAACTAGCTGGATTCTATTAAGCAACAGATTATTAAACATTTCTTTTGAAAGTAATTGGTGTTGGCTTCCACAACGTTAAGAAACTGGAAGGTCTGAGAGGAATAGAGGAAGGGAAAGAGGAAGACTTGGGGGAATATGGACGTGCCTTTCCTTTTCCTGTGAAATGGGTGGGGGGGAGATGCAGGTCTGGGGGATGGGTCCCCTCAACATAGACAGAACCACTGACTCGCAAGCTTTCACTGAATGTGTTTTTTGGCAGTTCCCCACCCAGCAGCCATGAAGCCACTTTAGGAACTGATGAAGTGTTTTGTGGATGCTCTATCTTCTCTATAAACACAAGTAATATCCCAGTCCCACCTCTGGGTTTGCTGGCCCCAGAGAGCAGCCCCAGCGAGGTACTAAGAGGTAGGGTTTGTGGGGTACACACCCGTTCCCCTTCACCTGTCAGTCAGTTCCCATCCTCCAACCAGTGTGGCCAGGAGCCAGGACACCTAGGTCAAAGCCCAGGGCAGAAACTGACCAGACTGGTCCAGCTGCTTCCGCACCTGAAGAACCAGGGAGGCCTCGTTTGTTCTAGGCTGTGGCTGTTTAGTCACTAAGTCACGTGCAACTCTTTTTCGACCCCATGGATTGTAGCCTGCCAGGCTCCTCTGTCCATGGGATTCCCTAGGCAGGAATACTGGAGTGGGTTGCCATTTCCTTCTCCAGGGGATCTTCCTGAACAGACTACAATTTGGGGCCCATCCATAGTGAGTTTTAAGAGGTAATAGGGCTACCCGGAGGCACTGTGGGAGACTCAGTTGAACCTTTAAGCACTGGGAGTTCAGGCCTTTGGGACAATGTATTGTTCAGTATCCCTGCCAGATCCATGGAGCTGAAGAGCTGGAGGGCAGGCTGCTCAGGGTGACTGGCTGGGTCAAGAGATGGCTGTGACATTTCCATTGACAGAGAGGGTTTCCCCAGCTTTGATTTGTGTCTCCCCAGTCTCCTTGTCAGGTGTGTGAAGGGCTCAGTGGTTTCCAGAGGCCCCAGCTGTTCCTGAAGCAGCCCCCCACTGTGCAGACAGAGCTGGGTGGGGTACAGAGGAAGGACCAGGGATCAGAGGGCTGAACAGTGCAGGCTGGAGACAGAAACTAGGCCCAGGAGGGCTTTGGCTACCCTGGGGAAGGGTCAAGGGAAAGTCTCAGGCTATCTAAGGAGCAGAATGTCCCCCTGCACTGAGGGCCTTGACCCCGCAGGCAGAAACAAAGGCCCAGCTGGGCACCCGTGGGCTGGCTCAGGATCGACAATTTTATTATGTAAATTCGAACATGCAGACAGAGAGAAATCAAAGATGTTGTAGAGATGGAAACTACAGGCTAAAGTTGGCATGAGAAGGAGAGATCAGGACAGAAAGGCTGGGAGAAAAGAGGGGAGAGAGAGGGAGGGAAAGAGGGAGAAAAGGAGAGCGAAAGAGGTGAAGCAAAGAAGTGCATGGTTTTTTTTGGCCTTTCTTGCTTTGTGCTTTCTCTTTAGCAGCCAGGAGAACTGAGGCCAGAGATGGCTTTTACTGGAAACCCCCTTCCCCATTTCTTACAAGAATTACCCTCACCCTCTCTAACCTGCTGCAGGGAACACTTTCCTCAGGCACCAGGGCCAGGATGCTCTGAGTCACGCTGTATGGAGGTTGCAGCTTCCTGCCCAAGGGAAGGAGCAACCCCATACCCTCCAGCACCCCCTGGGCTGGGCTTCCCAGCGCCCAGTTCAAAAGGAACAAAGCCTGTTGTCTTTGAGGTTCTAACTGGTCCCCAGTATGCAGTCTGTCTCTTTCTTATACGCACACATACACACACACACACACACACACACACACACACACACACGCTGGGATCCTCAGGGAGTCCTTTGCAGCATTAATAACAGCATCCCCCCAATTGTTACCCCCTCAGAGGCTATTGCATAGTCAAACCGGTCAGACAGACATGCGGCACCCACCTACTCAGGGCCAGGGCTGGAGGGCTAGCACCCAGAAGAGCACCTGGGCCTCCAGGGACCCTGGGGTCAACAGTGGGAGTAGGCAGTAGGTTGGACCATCTCTGTGGCCATGCCTTAGGCCACGCATGCATGGCCAGGAAGCCCAGAGGTGGTCCATGGAGGGAGGCCTGTGTCCTGGACTTGGGCTGAGTTCCTGCCTGTCCCCTCCTTCCTTTTCCGTCCACTTTGTCCAACTTCTCTGGCCAGATGCACCGTTCACTGAGCTCCCTCTGTGCCAGTGTCCACACACACGACGCCACGGGGTCCTCCTGTCCTACTCCAAGTATGAAAGAACCAGATAGCCCCGCACCTCCCCACCCACTCTTCTGGGCCTCTGCCCAGCCCTCCCTCCTTGCTACCCCCACAGAAGACTCATTTCTGCCAGTTGCCTGCCTTTGGCCATCCTGTTCCTCCTTCTAGGGCTTCTGTTCCCCAGTCTTTTTTAACATAATTTTGAGATCCCCTGGAGAGGGGTACAGCAACTCACTCCAGTATTCTTGCATGGAGAATCCCATGGATGGAGGAGCCTGGCGGGCTGCAGTCCACGGGGTTACACAAAGTTGGACACGACTGAACCGTCTTAGCACGCATGCACAGTTATTTATTTTATTATTTACAAGTTTTATATTTGGCCTTGCTAGGTCTTTGTTGCTTAGGGGCTTTTCTCTGGCTGCGGCAAGCAGGAGCTCCTCTCTAGCTGTAGCGCGCGGGCTTCTCATTGTAGTGTTTTCTCCTATGGCAGAGCACGGGCCCTAGGGCATGCAGGCTTCAGTAGTTGGGCCCAATAATTGTGGCTCCTGGCCTGTAGAGCACAGGCTCAAAACCTGTGGCACATGAGCTTAGCTGTGGCATGTGAGATCTTCCCAGAGCAGGAATCGAACCCATTTCTCCTGCAGTGGCAGGCAGATTCTTTACCACTGAGCTACCAAGGAAGCCCTGTTCCCCAGTCTCTCTGCATCAGTCCTAACAGGACTACCAAATTCTTTCTAAACCGTCACTACCCTCTCCTCCAGGAAGCCCTCCAGGCTAATCTCACTGGTCCTTCCTTTGCTTGCTCTCCCCACCCTTCATGTGAGCCCTGGGCTCCCCAACAACAGGGGACCTGCAACTCTTTGATGTGTTTCCTGACAGGACACTCAAAACATTTACCAACCAGACTGCGCATGGACCCCTGGTCTCTCTCATCTAACTGGAGCCTTTTCCCCCTGTAGATGCTGAGCTCTGCCTGGGCCAGGAGGACTCCCTTAAAAATAAAAAACAAAAAGGACTGTGTCCCCAGCACCTAGCCCAGCACTCCAAGCACTGTAGGCATACAATAGACACTGAATTCAGTGGAGGGCATCTTCCCCCTCCCGCTCCCCAGTGAACATTTATCTGTGTGCGTGGAGGTGCTATGGCGACAGGAGGCAGAAATGGCAAGCTAGAAGGATAAATCCCCCCGGCTCTGCATGTGCGTTTATGACTCTGTGGCTTATCGAGTGCTACGCTGTTGGCAGCGCTTAGCAACATTTAGCGATTCTGGTCCTGCCCTGTGTTCCATCCCTGATCCCCATAGCGCCGGAGGCGTTTGTCCACATGTAAAAGCACAGACAGCGTTTTGTTCTGTGAGGGGTTCTGGGCAGGGCTGGTAGGAGACATTGCCAGAGTGAGGTTTGGAGCTGAGCTGAGGACAGAGAAGCAAGAACCTTCTCAGAACCTGGGGTCTTGAGAGAGCAAGTCAGGGTGCTTTAGTCCCCAAGGAGGGGGCTGGGAAGGAGGTTTGGGGGCAGCCTGGGGCTCCCTCCCTGCCATTGTCCCAGTTCTGCTGGTTAAGAGGCAGGAATAGCCAGGCGAGGCAGAGGTGGCAGAGGACACAGGCGAAAGGGAGTGGGCCCATTCTTGGCTCCATCCATGGGATCCCATCTCTCAATCCACACCCCGCCCCTCCAGCTCCCTGTGGGTGGGGGTGGGGCAGCTTTGGTGTCTCGCCCTCTAGGTTGCTGGGCCTCAGTGGTCTTATCATGAATGCTGCTACCAGCCTGTGAAACTCTGGGCCTAGGCAGTGGCGCATGTGCACCCCTGAGAAGCAGAGCATCCCTCAGGGAGTCTTCCTCAACTGTCCCTAAAGTTGAGGAGGCAGGAGGCCTGGCTGGCTGACCTTGGGCAAGTCCCACAACCTCTCTGGGCTTGGCCCTCCTCTGGACCATGATGGAGAATCAAGGAGGAAATGCCTGTGTGGCAAGGGGCCTGACCCCACCAAAGCTCCTGAGTGGGACCTGCTGCTTTCCCCAATGAGATCCCTCCCCTAGCCCCCACTGTCCCCCTCACCCCCACCCACTCCTCCCCTTAATGCGGAGCCAACAGGTACTTAAGACTCTCCTCCTCCATGGAGCCTTCCCTGATGAGTTGGCCATTGCACTCTCTCCCCCAGCTAAAGTGGGGTTTCTCCAGCCAGCTCTGGGGAAGAACCGCGAGGGTCTTTCCAGTCCATGGCACCTGGGCTTGCTGTGCATGACAACCATGCAGCCTCCACCACACGACTCTCCTGCAGAGCTGGACAGTGTCTGAACCGGGTCTAGACCCTGTTCAGTGAGATCACAGCAAAGACAACTTCACACCGACGTTTCCAGATGTCACTGGCTGTAGCAGTCTGCAGCGCCACACCAGTCCCCACCACTCTTTCAGCAGTGCTGATCTAAAGCCCTCTTTGGGGCCAGGATGCACAGCCCAGAATCCCGGGTTCACTTTTCAAGGGAGTCTGGCTGCCCTCCAGCCCTGCCCCTGTGTGCCTCCTGCTGGAAGACTCAGTGCTGTAGCCACTGGGCTGGGCTGCCAAGTAGGGAGAAGTGGGAAAAACCCCTGTCCCGGAGAGTGGAAACCTTCGTCATTCAGAGCCCTTACCACTCGGCAGGTTCTGGATGGGCCTCTTCCCAGCCTTGTTCTTACTCATCAACCTGCATCTTATATCACCCACCAAGGTCAGAGGGGAGCAGGGAAGGGGACGACCCAAGACACTCACAGAGCTCAGGTGAGACGAGGGAAGCCCTTCCTCTGTGGTGGGCTCACCCCACAGCTCTCAGGACTTAGCCCCACGCTGGTTCTAGCCCTTGTCGCTGGGCTCACTCAAGATAAGGGAACGATACTTCTGCAGGGTCAGCTCTGTCTCCTGCTTCGAGAAACTGGACCGGGGGGTGGGGGCAGGCTGGCAGAGCCCTGCCCACTGGCTCTGGGAAATGCTTCATCCTTCCATGCCCTCCCTGTGTTGCTTGATCCCCACCGTTGGCTGCACCCAGAGGTGGCTGCCTGGCTGTGTCAAGACAGCAGTGAGCGGAAGGACCTCCCATCCGTTGGTCAAGAGGGGTCATTCTCGCCAGTCTCCTGCTCAGGCTGAGGCTAGGAGGTGGGGGAATGACCAGTCCAAGTCCACAGAGTGAGATCAGGGCCTCTTCTTGTCCTGCAGGATCCCCACTTTTGTCCTCCCGTTCTTTTCCAGGGTTTTCCTCCCAGTAACCATCTTCCTTCCACACTCCCAACTTCCATGATGGGCCTGCAGGTGAGGACTTCCAGAACTGAGAGGGAGCTGCAAAACCCTCCAGCCCAGAGTTTCCCCTGCTCAGCACCACTGACATTAGGGACCATTCCTTGTTGGGGCTTCCCTGATGGCTCAGTGTTTAAAAATCCAGCTGCCAATGCAGGAGACATGGGTTCAATCCCTGGGTCAGGAAGATCCTCTGAAGAAGGAAATGGCAACCCACTCCTGTATTCTTGCCTGGAGAACTCCATGGACAGAGCAGCCTGGTGGGCTACAGTCCATGGGGTCTCTCAAAAGAGTCAGATGTGACTCAGCGACTAAACAACAACAACAACAACAACAAATTCCATGTTGTGGGGCTGCCCTGTGTATCTGAGGATGCTAAGCAGCATCGCTGACCTCTAACCATGAAATGCTGGTAGCCTGTCCTAGTCATGGCAACCCAGAATATCTCCAGATATTGCCTCCCTCCCGTCCCCCAGGGGGCAGAATTGCCCCCGTGGAGAGCCACTGGGCCAGTGCAGTTCTCTTTCAATTCTGGTGAAGTTTCAGAATCACTTGGAGAACATGAAAGACACTCCCAGGTTTCCCCACAGGCCCAGATCTCTAAGGGGAAGCCCGAGAGACAGAAATTTCTCTCTCCTGGCTGCCAGGCACTGGTCTCAAACTTCCGATTTTGTCTAATTCACTTCTTTTACACATAGAGAAACAGGCAGGGCCATTGCCCGTCTTATGGAGGATTATTTGGTTATTCCTAATCTCTGCCCTGAATCTGCCTGCTGAGTGGGGTTGGGTGGTTCAGCAGCCCCCTTTAAACTACCCCTCATGGCCTGGGAAGGCAGTCACTTCTCCAGGAAAAAAAAAAAAAACAGCCTCGGACCCTTGAGCGGTTTTCTCACAGAAATTAATTGCCATCCGTCTGACGATTTCATGCTGCCTACCCCCAACCCCACCGCTTCACGTCTTTTTTTTTTTCTTCAAATTTTTAATTGTATTAATTAATTCATTTTAATCGGAGGCTAATTACTTTACAATATTGTGGTGGTTTTTGCCACACATCGACATGAATCAGCCAGGGGGCACGTGTGTCCCCCCATGCTGAACCCCCCTCCTGCCTCCCTCCCCAGCCCATCCCTCTGGGTTGTCCCAGAACACCAACTTTGAGTGCCCTGCTTCACACATGGAACCTGCACTGGTCATCTATTCTACGTAATATACGCGTTCATGTCTCTTTTAAAAGGCAGCTTCTTAAAGGACAACCCTTTCCTGCTGACACCGCAGTCTCCCTCACCTCACGCTTGTCAGAGAGTGGGCCAAGCGAGGGCGCCGCTGACAGTGGCACCTGCGTGGCTGACGTCGCCGCGCTGTCCCCAACCTCGGCTCCGTCTGCCCGTGTAGCAGATGCCTCTCCCACCCCTCAGGGGTGGGTCCCTGGTGTCCGGGAGCGACTCCCAGTTGAGCAGCTCCCAGGGGCCAGGGCTGGAGCCCCACTGCCCCGTGAGAACCAAGATGCACCCTTCCTGAGCCCCCAGCTGACAGGACTGCACTGGAGTCTACCCCTCAATTCCCACCACCAGCTCTCAGGGAGCCGGGCTCTGCCCTGGAGCTAGAGGTCAAGAGGGAAAGGAAACCTGTACCTCCTCTTTTGGAGGAGTCGTGCAGGGTAGCGGGGGGCTTATTATGGGAGCAAAGGAGTGAAGTAGCAGGGAAGTGGGGCAGGGTGCATCCTGAGCCCAGGGCCCCAGGGAGAAGGCCTGGAGGCGGGAGCACCCAGGGGTGCCCCACTCTCTGAAATGCAGGCGGGAGATTTTCCTTTCCATTTTTTTCCTCTGCACAACAGCAATTTAAGTTAATTAAATGTAATAATAAATTATTTCTCAATGGCCTAGAATAGAATAATCTTTCACTGCTCACCCCCTTTGGGGAAAGCGCAGGCTCTTTGCTTTGAGGTTGTGGCTGTCCTAGACAGAGGCTGTGGGGGGAGGAGCTGACCTGGGACAGGATGGAGGGGGGAAGGAAGAGTGGTGGGAGGGGCAGAAGTCCTGGGTCAGCTGAGAGGGCTGAGAAGGGGCATCCAGCATCACCACCGTCTGTCCCAAGTCTGGCTTCACTCTGGCTAGTCTCTGGCTACCGCGTGAATCAGAACATGCACCCCACCCCCAGGGGTCCCAGCTCTGCTGATGTGCAGCCTGCAGTTCTAGCCTCCAGAGACCCCTCTACTTGGCACCTCTGTGCAGGGCAGAAATCTCAGAACTGTGTGTGGGCCTGCACCTCCCCCGTATTGTCATTCTGTCTCTACAGATATATCCCCTGTAGGCACACAGGTTTCCGAAGAGTTGATTGCGCATATGTTTTATTCTTGCACACCAGATCCTGATTTTTAAATCCAACAGGAGAGCCAGCTTTCTAAAGAAATCTTGATTTATGATCCCTCCTCTTCTTCATATTTAGATTTTCTTCTCCTGGCTTTGCTTAATACAGGCTGTTACCTTAAAAACCACAGCTTTGATAAAGGGTCAATATCCAAAATATATAAGGGGAACCCATACAACTCAATAGCAAAAGCACCCCTCCAAACAAAAGTGAGCCCTGAGAAATGCAAATAAAAACCACAATAAGTATCATCTCACATCTGAGAATGAGTATTATAAAAAAAAAGACAAGATAAGTGCAGGGGAGGATGTGAGAAAAGGGAACCCCAGGGCACTGTTGGTCGGAATGTAAATGGGTACAGCCACTGTGAAAAATAGTATCGAGTTTATTCAAAAAATTAAAAATAGGACTACCATATGATAACAGCGGTATCCAAAGGAAATGAAGTCATTACCTTGAAGAGATATCTGAATCCCTGTGTTCATTGCGGAATTGTGTACAATAGCCCCTTGGACAGCAAACAGTAAGGAGATAAAACCAGTCAATTCCAAAGGAAATCAACCCTGAATATTCTTTAGAAGGACTTAATACTGAAGCTCCAGTACTTTGGCCACCTGATGCGAAGAGCCAACTCATTAGAAAAGACCCTGTTACTGGGAAAGGTTGAGGGCAAGAGGAAAAGGGGGCGGCAGAGGATGAATGACTGAATGGCAATGACTGACTCAATGGACATGAGTTTGAGCAAACTCTGGGAGATGGTGAAGGACAGGGAAGCCTGGCGAGCTGCAGTGCAGGGGGTCGCGAGGAGTCGGATGCGGCTTAGTGACTGAACAACAATACAATAGCTAAGATACAGAAACACAAAAGTGTCTGCCAATGGATAAATAGATAAAGAAAATGTGGAATATTATTAAGACATAGAAAGAAGGAAATCCTGCCATTTGTGATGACATGGATGAACCTCGAGGGCATTATGTTGAATGAAATAAGACAAAAAACAAAAAGTGCCTTATGATCTCACATATATGTGGAATCTAAAAAATTCAAACCCAGAGAAACAGAGAACAGATTGGTGATTGCCATGAATGAAATGGAGATGTGGGAATGGGTGAAGGCAGTCAAAAATACAAACTTCCAGTTATAAGATGAACACATTCTGGGGGTGCAGTGGACAGCGTGTTGACTGTAGCTAACAATACTGTGTTGAGTATTTGAAAATTACTAAGAGAGTAGAAAAGCAGAGACATTACTTTGCCAACTAAGGTCCGTCTAGTCAAGGCTATGGTTTTTCCTGTGGTCATGTATGGATGTGAGAGTTGGACTGTGAAGAAGGCTGAGCGCCGAAGAATTGATGTGTTTGAACTATGGTGTTGGAGAAGACTCTTGAGGGTCCCTTGGACTTCAAGGAGACCCAACCAGTCCATTCTGAAGATCAGCCCTGGGATTTCTTTGGAAGGAATGATGCTAAAGCTGAAGCTCCAGTACTTTGGCCACCTCATGCGAAGAGCTGACTCATTGGAAAAGACTCTGATGCTGGGAGGGATTGGGGGCAGGGGGAGAAGGGGACGACGGAGGATGAGATGGCTGGATGGCATCACGGACTCGATGGACGTGAGTCTGAGTGAACTCCGGGAGTTGGTGATGGACAGAGAGGCCTGGCGTGCTGCGATTCATGGGGTCGCAAAGAGTCGGACACGACTGAGCGACTGAACTGAACTGAACTGAACTGAAGAGGGTAGATCTTAATAGTTTCTAACACACACACACAATTGTAACTATGTGAGATAATGGATGTGTTAACTAATGTGGTAATCATTTTGCAGTATATATGTGTATCGAATCATTATGTATACTTTAAATTTATACAATGTTATATGTCATTTCAATAAAGCTGAAAAAGACCATCAGTTCAGTTCAGTTCAGTGTAGCACAGAGCAAAGCAGAGTCAGGATGGTCAGATATTTGGGCTGTGGAGCCAGGGGACTCCAGGACCCAGGAGGAGTGGGCTTTCCTTCCTTGGCCAGCAGGCGGCAGTGTTTGCTGAGGGTCTTTTGCCTCTGGCGCTCTCCAGGGAGGGCTGCAGTCTTGGCCTCACTGGGGAGCCAGGGGCAGCTTTTGGCCCCAAGTCAGGATCTGCCACAGTCTCCTGGGCCAGGGAAGGCAGCCAGGCCCAGGTTCTTCCCCCAGTTACTGAAGGGTCTCCACTGAGCTTGTGTCTCTTCCGCTCTCTGGGTCTGTCTCTGTACCTACAAATGATGAGACTGACCAGCTATGACAAGCTGATGCTCAGGAATCCACCTCCGCACTTCCGGCCGGGTGGATCCATCTCAGCCTAGTGTCTGAGCCCTTCCACAGGTGGTCTGTGCTGCCCCCAAAGCTCAGGACCTCCCCCCACCTCCCGCCCCCGCCTGGAAAGCCCTCTCTCTCCTTCTCACAGTCTGTGGCCACTCTGCCATCCTCCAGTTCGCCTCCCCCAGGAAGCCTGCCCACACCGTCGCCTTGTGCTGACCCCTCCTGTAATCCCATAGTACCCCTGCACTCATGCACACCTTGCCTTGCCATTCTCCTTTGTGTGTGTATACCCGTGTGTGTGTGTCTGTGTTCCCCGCCTCTTTTGAATTCGTTTCCTTTTCTTCAAATCAAGGAATCCTGGACTGCTTGAATGTCGAATCCCAGTTCAACAGGAAGCTTGGTGAGATCACTTAGTTGGATGGTTAAAAAAAAAAAAACAGGAGACAAAAATCAAAACAACTTTCCTTTTAAGCTGAAAATCCCCTTTTTCCTTTGAAAAAGGGAAAGCTTACAGAGAAGGCAGAACAGTCTGACGGAGTGGAGGAGAGAACACTGGTCCTATTGCAGCCCCGCCCCCAGGGCCTGGAAGGAACACCAGGACAGCTTGTTCTAGTCCAGCCCTCTCCGTAACCAAGAAAGATTCTAGGGCCCAGAGTGACCCAGTCATGATCGTGACTCCATGGGCACTTTGTGTGTGTGTGTATGTGCGTGTGTGTGTGTGTGTGTGTGTGTGTGTGTGCGCTCAGTCACTCAGTGGTGTCCAATTCTTTGCAACCCCATGGACTGTAGCCCTCCAGGCTCCTCTGTCCATGGTATTTCCCAGGCAAGAATACTGGAGTGGGTTACCATTCCCTTCTTCAGGGAATCTTCCTGATCTAGGGATTAAAGCCACATCTCTAGTGCCTCCTGCATTGACAGGTGAATTCTTTATCACTGCTGCACCTGGGAAACCCTTATGGGCACTTGTAGGAGCCTTTAAATTCCAGAAAGCATCTCTCTCATTATTCTCCCCATCAGTCAGGTGGCCTACATCTCTGTAATGCAGGTAAGAAAGAGGGTATTGCCCAGAGGGGGCGAGGTGATTTGCCCACACAGACAGTGGCAGGACTGGGCTCAGAGCCCAGAAGAAGGGGGAAGAATCTTGCTGGAAGACCACTCTCAAATGCTAAAGCTGTGATTCTGCTGGACAGCCATCTCAGTCCCTGGCCCCTAGGAGAGGTTTTCCTGGGGCCTCTGGGGCTCTCCCAGGCTGAGCATCAGGGGTTGTGAAGGGCAGGGAAGGCTGGCCGCCTTCTCCTTGCTCCTTGTGAACTTTGGAGAAGTGAAGGTGGCCCCTGTTGCCTCCAGTGGCCCTTCAGGACTCTCCCTGAAAGGTTAATTACCAAATCATCCCATCAAAGGAAATTGTGCTTTTGTCCCTGAAAGACCAAACTGAGCCTCAGCAGCATAGTTATTTATGGTCTCTAATAAGCATTTTCTGGGTGTGATTAACCTTTATGCCAAAGTCACACTGGGAATTGGGGTGGCAGCTTCAATTCCAGCCACACTCTGCACTGGCCAGCGGGTAGGGCATGGGCAGCAGCTGGAGCAGCCTGGAGGGGGCAGCTGTCAGACTCCGGCCCGCCCACCCGCCCTCTTCACGGGCTCCTTCGCCCTCCCCTCTCCTCTGCATCCCTTCTTCCCATGCCCTGCCCTGATCTGTCTTCCTCCATCTTTCATCCACTTGAAAGACAGACCCAGAATGCCTGCTTACTGAACCCCAGCCTCCACTCAGCACTAAAAGCAGTTCAACTGTGCGTGCGTGCGTGTGCGTGCTCCGTTGCTCAGTTGCAGCAAATCTTTGCAACGCCATGGACTGTAGCCCACCAGGCTCCTCTGTCCATGGGATTCTCCAGGCAAGAATACCGGAGTGGGTTGCCATTTCCTCCTCCAGGGGATCTTTCCGACCCAGGGATTGAACCCAAGTCTCCTGAGCCTCCTGCATCGGCCAGTGGATGTTTACTGCTGAGCTACAGCCCCTGTGAGACGGGGGGGAGGGGGGGGAGGAGCGGGGGGGGTTCGGGGAGAAGATGGGGCAGGAGACTTGCCCAGTCCACCCTCCAGAGCTCAGTGCTCCTCCCATGTTAGGGAGCCTGGGTCATTTTATGTGATGCTGTGATTAAGCCACACCACGCCCTTGGCCTTCCCAGATTTAACATTCAAGGTCTGGCTCTTTGGCAAATGGAGAGATTTGCAGCTGAGATGCAGGTTTTATTTTGGGGCCTCGGGGCTGCCAGGCGGGTGCACGGAAGTGAGGCATTACCTCGTGAGTGAGCTTAGCGCCCGCCAGCTTCAGATCCTCAGTCCCATTTTGGTTTTCTCTCCCACCTCACAAAGTCCTGAAAACTTGGTTTGTCAAAAATGGTTCTGAAAGGAGGAGCCAGCAGCCAGGGCTGATGACAGGGGTGCCCAAGGAAGTGGCAGTTCTTAGGTCAAAGCCACTATTGGTAACTTTGGGAGAGGATGACATGTCCAGTTTGGTGAGGACCACGCCTCTGATGTGACCTCGCTCATCACATGCTCTGGCCATATTTTGGGGTGCTAGACTTCAGCTAGATAGCATATTGAAAAGCAGAGACATTATTTTGCCAACAAAGGTCCGTCTAGTCAAGGCTATGGTTTTTCCAGTGGTCATGTATGGATGCGAGATTTGGACTGTGAAGAAAGCTGAGCGCCAAAGAATTGATGCTTTTGAACTGTGGTGTTGGAGAAGACTCTTGAGAGTCCCTTAGACTGCAAGGAGATCCAACCAGTCCATTCTAAATGAGATCAGCCCTGGGATTTCTTTGGAAGGAATGATGCTAAAGCTGAAGCTCCAGTACTTTGGCCACCTCATGCGAAGAGTTAACTCATTGGAAAAGACTCTGATGCTGGGAGGGATTGGGAGCAGGAGGAAAAGGGGACGACAGAGGATGAGATGGCTGGATGGTATCACCGACTCGATGGATGTGAGTTTGAGTGAACTCCGGGAGATGGTGATGGACAGGGAGGCCTGGCGTGCTGCGATTCGTGGGGTTGCAGAGTTGGGCATGACTGAGCGACTGAACTGAACTGAACTGAGACTTCACTGAGCAGTGGAAGAAACTCTTTACCCTCCCCCTAAAATCCCTGGCTTTTCATGCAACATTCTTTTTATTAAAAAAAAAAAATTTATTTGGCTGTACCGAGTCTTAGTTGCAGACTGAAGGTTCTTTTTTATTGGCCGCACCCCATGGCACGCAGAACTTCCCTGACCAGGGATCAAACCTGTAGCCCCTCCCTGCAGTGGAGGCACAGAGTCTTAATCACTGGACTACCTTTTAGTTGTGGCATTTGGGACCTGGTTTCCTGACCACAGGTTGGACCCGAACCCCTTACATTGAGAGCTCAGAGTCCCAGCCACTGGACCACCAGGGAGGTCCCTGCACGTAACATTCTGCATTTAATCACGGGGTTTCATGCCCCTCACCCGGCCTCGTGTGTTTGTGGGCCGCAGATTAAAAAACTCTCAGCTTTAAAAGAAAGCAAGCAACATCCTTGAAACTTCAGGGGCCTGTCTGCCCCTACAGTGTAATAATTTCCTATTGGCAGAGCTGGAAAACTAGTGAATGTTGAAGAGGAGATCCGCATTATGGTGGAAGGAAATACGCAGGGAAACTCTGCACTTTTCATGAAAGTATGATTCAGGAATAAGCTAGGAGCGTGATAAACCCTACCACGGAGCCAGAGGCGGCTTAGATCCAGACTCTGTCCAGAGCCAAGATTCCCTGAGACAGGAAGCTGCTTGGGGAATTTCAAGAAGCCTTTTTCTTGGCATAATCCACTTTCCCTCTTTTGGAAAAAAATGGCTTTGTGAACCAGAGTATCCGTGAGAGGTGAGGATGGGGGTTGTAGGCAGCCAGCCGAGGACAGGTGTCGTGCCCTGGCGTTTGCTTTGGTTTTGTGATGAATCTGGATTTGCCCACTCCTTGTTGAACCCCGAGACATTAAGATTCGAGGCTAAGACCTTCTGGCTGGTGAATTTGCCATCTAATTAGAACCCCGATGCATAAGTGCTTTTACAGAGGCAATTCCATGCATTTGGGACTAGTCTGAGCTCTGCAATTGCCAGGGCCTATCTAGTCTGTGTATGGAGGGGACCTGGGTGCATGGATGGGTCACGGAGTTGCTTGGCATTGGAGGATCGGGGAGATGCTGCTAAGAGACGGGGCTCTGGACCTGATGTTTGAGGGCTGCAGAGTTCACCAGGGGAAGGGGTGAGCCAGGGTGAGGAGTGGGCAGACCCCAGCAGGACCCCGTGTGCTGGGAAACCATAAGTAATTCAGTGTGAATGAAATATGGCATGCTTTCAAGGAGGAACTGAAAGACCAAAGCACAAAGCGCAGCTTCAGGCTTAGGATAGCAGTAGAATGCCAGGCAGCAGGGCTGATATTTTTATACAGGGTGTTACCGGTTTCTTTAATTTGCCGGTGGCTGAGTTGGCTGTGGGAGCCCCATTTCCATTCTGTGTGTGTGTGTACACATGTGTCTGTGTTGGGAGGTGGCAGAGGCAGGGGTGAGTGACAAGCCAGGGCTGGGGGCCCCTAGTCCACTTCTAGAAGAGGTCTCTGGGCATCCCCGCAGAGCAGCCCTCCCCGGGGACAGCTCACAGCCAGGGCCCGCTGACTGTGCCCGGCTGACAGCAGGTCTGTCAGCATGGACACTGCTCTCCGCTCAGCCTGCAGGAGCCACTGGCAGGCCTGGTGGCCTCCACCTCTCTCTTGCTTCTGCGTTTTTCATTTGGAAAATGAGGGTAAAGATAGTTCGCCATCTCTCTGGGGACTGTGAAGTTTAATTACTGATTAATAAAGCGTTGCAAGTTCCACGGGGCCAGAGAGATGACCGGGTTTGTTCTAATCACTCCTGCGTCCCAGGAGCAAGTTAGCTGACCCCAGCCCTGTTGGCCAAGGCCGAGCTCTGGGCACAGGATGGGGGCACAGGGCCGGGGTGGGCTCGGAGCCTGGAGCTTGGCCCAGTTAGATCAAAAAGACCCTCATGATGTGACGGGGAGTGTGCCAGTGAGGGAATCAACAAAGCCCATCGCAGACTCAGGCTCAGCCCTGAGGGGACAAAGTGGGTGAACCATCAGGGTAAATGCAGAGCCGGGGACTTCCTACCAGAGGCCGGGGGGGTTGGGCAGGCCCTGACCGGGAGTGGGGAGTATTCGGTTCTGTCTTGGAATGTAGGGTGGGAGAGAAGGGATCAGGATCTGCCTTTGTCATCAGACAGGAGTGGGAAGGTGCTAGTTGGGGGTGGGCAGAGTCTGGGCTAGTGGGTAGGGGCCAGTCTGGGGAGAAGATACATGAGCAACAAGGCCGGGACTAGGGTCAGGCAAGTGAGACATTTTTCTCAAGCATGGGATTTAAAAAGCTGCCCAAAATCGCACCATCAAGATAAATAATATTTTAATGTTATCACTAATTTTTCTTTTACCCCAGGTTCCAATAGGACCCAGCACTGGTAGTCAGCCTGCCTTAAAAAAAAAAAAAAAAGCTTTTTATATGTTGTTCATCATGGAATTTTTTGCATTGATGTAGAATTTTTTAAATTATTTGTTTTAATTGGAGGCTAATTACTTTACAGTATTGTAGTGATTTTTGCTACACATTGACATGAATCAGCCACGGGTGTACGTGTGTTCGCCATCCTGACCCCCCCTCCAACCTCCCTCCCCATCCCATCCCTCAGGGTCATCCCAGTGCACCAGCCCCGAGCACCCTGTCTCATGCATCAAACCTGGACTGACGATCTGATTCATATATGATAATATACGTGTTTCAATGCTGCTCTCTCAAATCATCCCACCCTTGCCTTCTCCCACAGAGTCCAAAAGGCTGTTCTATACATCTGTGTCTCTTTTGCTGTCTCGCATACAGGATTATCGTTACCATCTTTCTAAATTCCATATATATGCGTTAGTATACTGTAGTGGTGTTTTTCTTTCTGGCTTACTTCACTCTATAATAGGCTCCAGTTTCATCCACCTCATTAGAACTGATTCAAATGCATTCTTTTAAATAGCTGAGTAATATTCCATTGTGTATATGTACCACAGCTTTCTTATCCATTTGTCTGCTGATGGACATCTAGGTTGCTTCCATGTCCTGGCTATTATAAACAATGCTGTGATGAACATCAGGGTACACGTGTCTCTTTCAATTCTGGTTTCCTCGGTGTGTATTCCCAGCAGTGGGATTGATGGGTCATAAGACAGTTCTATTTCTAGTTTTTTAAGGAATCTCCACACTGTTCTCCATAGTGGCTGTTCTAGTTTGCATTCCCACCAACAGTGTAAGAGGGTTCCCTTTTCTCCACACCCTCTCCAGCATTTATTGTTTGTAGACTTTCTGAGAGCAGCCATTCTGACTGGCATGAGGTGGTACCTCATTGTGGTTTTGATTTGCATTTCTCTGATAATGAGTGATGTTGAGCATCTTTTCATGTGTTTGTTAGCCATCTGTATGGCATTGATGTAGAATTTTTAAAAATATTGCATTAAAATATCATGTATCTGACTACTAAGATTTTTGGTGCCCAGCTCCCACCCCTTATATTTTGCACCTGAAAGGAATGCCTTTCTTCTCACCTTAGTCCTAGCCCTGCCAGTGAAGGCTGCAAATGCTTGCCAGTGGTGTTGGCTACCACCCTGGCTTGGGTCTAAATTTGAAACTTGCTCACCGTGGGAGTCTGACAAGCCCCTACCTCTCTCCCAATCCCATTTTCCTCTGAAATGGCTCAGGCTACTTCCAGATCTGTGCGTCTCTGTCTGAAGTGCTATTGCAGGAAGGGGGACTTCTTCCAGGGCCCGAGAGTGGGTTCTTTCTAACACTTGGGAATGTCCAAGGAGACACATGTACTGAGACTTTACTGGGAAGGGGCGCCCAGGAGGAGACCAGCAAGGTAAGGGAACCCAGGAGAACTGGTCTGCCACGTGGCTCGCAGTCCCAGATTTTATGGTGATGGGGTTAGTTTCCAGGTTGTCTGGGGCCAATCCATCTGACTCAGGGTCCTTGTTGGTGGCACACACATTGCTCAACCATGATGGATTCCAGCAAGAAGGATTCTGGGAGGCCGGTAGGACATATGGACTGGCGTCTGTCTTCTCTCTCCTTTTGATTTTCTTGAATTCTTCTGGTTGGTGGTCACTTATGAGTTCCGAGTTCCTTCTCAGGACCTCCTGTTGTAAGATAACTCATGTAAGTGGTTACTATCTTGCCTGGACAGGGCAGGAGGTTTTGGTCACTGTTTCTCCTAATAGTTCTGCAGTGAATTTTGCAGAACTGTTTGCAAATGGGCTGGGGCCGAGACCCCATGGAGGGTGGAGGGAGGTAAGAGAGAGTCCCAGGGAGGGGAGACCCCAGGAATAAAGAGCAGGGAGCAGGGGTGGTGATGTGGAGAGGAGTCTCCCATGAGGTCAAGGAGACAGAGCTCTGCAGGTCACCAGGCTCCCATGTCCTGACAACTGGGGGGAGGGTCTGATTTCCATCCTTCCCTACCCTAAACCCCCACATGCTTCTTAGCCCTTCACAAATCAAATCCCTAGGGAAACAATCATCCAGGCTTCAACCCTTGACTAAATGAGAATCATCAAGTTCAAATCAATCAACGTGACCTACTGAGCGCCTGTTGTAGACCTGAAACACAATGTAACCCAGTAACGTATTCAGCAAATTTGAATGCAGTGCGTAAAACAAAATCCCTGTTCTCTTGGAGCAAGCTGTGCCGCTTACAAAGGACTCCTACATACCCTGCATCCTGTAAGCCTGGGGAGATGGGGAGGCTATTATGCTAGTCTTTACAGGTGAGGAAACTGAGGCACAGAGAGGTCAAGTAACTTGCCCATGGCAACACAGTGGAACTGGGGCTGGATGCCAGGTCTCCTGACTCTAAATCCACAGGGAGGGTGTTGACCTCAAGGGAGGGAACACAATGATTGTGTGGGGGTGCTAGTTGAAGAGGGGACAGCCCTCCATGGAGCCCATGCTGCTGTCCCCAAGTAGGCCGCAGTTTTGGAATCAGAGTGATACAGAGTTCCCAGGGATGTAAGAGGCAAAGATTGTCCCTGGAATAAGGCAGCCATCTTTCCAGACACATTTATCCCTTCACCTCTCGGGGCCACAGCTTCCTCATCAGGGACAGCCACACCTGCCCCACAGAGAATGAAGTATCATCGTGGATGTAAAAGGACTTGGTAGATGGTTCAGGCACAATTTTCAGTGACCACTAATTAGCTGGACAGGGATGAAGGCCGGTGAGGCAGCTCATTAAACCAGGGGCCCTGAGCTCCTGCAGTTGGGGAGGGAGTGAGCCTAGGGTAGGGGAGGGGTGTTCAGGGGGCGGGTGGGAGGATGTGTGTGTCTCTGTGTGTCTGTATGTCTGTGTGTGGGTGTGTGTTGGCACACAGCTGTGCCATCCCTGTGATCCCATGAGAATGGAGGTGGCTTTCTCAGGCAGAGCCTCCCTGCCCTCGGGGAGAGAGTTTACCTCTGTCCTGGGAACCTGGGCTGGCTGTCTCCTGCCTTCTTTCCAGGTTCCTCCAAGAGTGGGGCAGCCCCAGACATTGTAGGCAAGAAGAACACGGGGCAGGAGGGTAGGGAGGCTGGGTTGGTGGGAGAAGGAGGTGTGTCTGGATAAGACTGTACGGAGGAGGAAGGAGACTAGAAGCGGCAGGAAGTTGCAGTCCAGACTGCTCCTGGCACAGTCTAACCGAGTCCCTTGCCTCCTGTGCCCACAGGCTCTTCTCCTTCTGGGGCTGAACTCCATCTCCGCCTCCCTCCAGGACCAGCATTGCGAGAGCTTGTCCGTGGCCAGCAACGTCTCTGGTGAGTATGCCCATCTGCCTCCTGGAAGGTTGCAGCTCCCCAGAGCCCCACCACCCATCTCCCCCCAGGGCTCCAGCACCTACACGTGGCCGGCGAGAGGGCAGGGATAGCGGAGGGATTTCCTCTCTGGGGCTCCAAGCAATCCATCATTTGTCCACAGAGTGCCGTGTTGAGTAGGAGTGGTGGGAAAGAGAGCTGCGATTAGGTGACAGAGGGGCTTGGGGCAAATGTGCCCAGGTGTTATCTCCTGGCTCTGGGCTGAAAAACAGGGGAAGACACCCCAGCCCTTGCTGCTGTGAGAAATCAACAGAGCGGAAGGCTGGGCTGTGACTCAGGCATCAGTGAGGAAGGGAGTCTGCTGTTCTGCTGTTAAAAATGCCCGGAGCAGAATATGTAGGGTGCTAACTATGGGTGGATGACTAGAGGTATCACTGATTTAATGGACATGAGTTTGAGCAAACTCCAGGAGATGGTGAGGGACAGCGAAGTCTGTAGTATATGGGGTCATGAAGAGTCAGACAAGTGACTAAACATCAACAGCTATGTGCGGGGCACCATCCGAGGTGTTTGAGAACAGATCTTCCTTGACTCACGATGGGGTAACGTCCAGGTAAACCCATTGTAAATGGAAAATATCATAAGCCGGAAATGCATTGAATACACATAACCTAGCCAGGGACGGGGGAGCCTGGTGGGCTGCCGTCTATGGGGTCGCACAGAGTCGGACACGACTGAAGCGACTTAGCAGCAGCAGCAGCAGGCATAGCTTAGACTTGTCCACTTTGACATGCTCAGAATACTTACATTAGCTACAGCTGGGCAAAACCATCTGATGCAAAGCTTTTTTTTTTTAATTAAAGTATTGTATGTCATTTATGGCATACTAAAGTGAAAATCTGAATGGCTGTGTGGGTAGAGTGGTTCTAAGCGCTTTGACGGTTGTTTCTTCGCATAATCGCATGACTGTTTGGGGACTCCGGCTGCTGCCACTGCCCAGCATCAGGAGGGAGGATTGTACCACATGACTAGCCTGGGAAAAGGTCAGACTTCAAAATTAGAAGTGTGGTTTGTGCTGAACGCATATTGCTTTCAAGCCATCGCAAAGTCAAAAACTCATGAAGTAGAACCATCGTAAGTCGAGACTATCTGTGTATTAACCCAGTTTTCACAATGACCTCCTGAGGCAGTTGTGGGTCTATCCCTTTTACACATAAGGAAACTGAGGCCTGGAGCAGAAGTAGTAAGTGCTGGCCGACTTGAGCCCAGGAAGCCTGGCTTCCACGAATGTCCCTTAGCACCGTGCTCTACCCCTCCTTGACAGAAAGGACTGTAAATATCACTAATACTTGTATAATTTCACCATTTACAAAGTGCTTTTGTATAATACTATTTCATCCTCAAAAGAGTTTAAGATGCAATACTTTGGCCCCCTGATGCAAAGAGCCAAATCACTGGAAAAGACCCTGACACTGGGAAAAATTGAAGGCAAAAGGAGAAGGGGATGGCAGAAAATGAGATGATTAGATAGCATCACAGACTCAATGGGCATGAGTTTGAGCAGACTCCGGAAGATAGTGGAGGACAGAGGAGACTGGCATGCTGCAGTCCATGAGGCTGCAAAGGGTCAGACACTAAACAACAATTTATACTCATGAGGAAACTGACATGGGAGAATTAGGTTTGGGGGCTCTGGGACCATGCCTTTTCTAATCTGGAGTGTGGTCCCTGAACCCTCATCCTGACCCCTTTAACTAGGGGTTAGCATCCTGGCGATGCTGTTGCCCAGTGAAGATGGAGAGGGGTACCTAAGGGTCTTTGAGGGACTCTTCTTTGGTAATTCCTGTTTCTCTGCAGGTCTCTCTGTTTGATTTAATCCAACTCATTAACTGAGCACCTACTGTGTGCCAGGACCCATGTTCCCTGGCAGAACAAAGAGGGGCTGACAGTCTGGTCTGGGGGTCAAGTCCATAAACACATGTGCTGTGAGGAGGAGCACAAGACGCATGCTGGTGGAGAAACGGCCGCCGTGTGCTACAGGGAGGCAGGGAGCTTCTGATTCTGGGCCTGCGGGGAGAGGACTCCACAGTGCCGAGCAGCTGCCCCCTGGCCTACTGTCCCCTCCCTACTGGCGGGGGGAGGCGGGAGGGGATGAATGGGACCTGGAGCACTGACTGTGTTCCCGTGCTCATAGTGGTGTTCAGTCTTGTTCTGTCTGCCCTAGGGGTCCCAGCCCTTGACTTCAGGGATGAGCATGCCCTTGAGTTCCTTGAGCCTCACTCTGTAACTGAAGAGTAGGATGGCTGATACCTGCCTCAAGGATCCATTGCAATTAAATGCAGTACACTTAATGGCAATATTTCATAAACTGTAGAGTGCCATACCACTACTATTATTTATTATTGTTGGTAAGAGCAGGATTTTAGAAGTGCTTACCTTGTAGCTGGAATGAGAGGCAGACACGAGCCATGAACTGCTCACTACAGTAGAGGCGGCAGGGAGGTTAGATCAGGGGTGGTGTGAATCTAGGAAGGCTTCCTGAAGGAGGAAGTTTCAAAGCGAGTCTCTGAGAGATTCTGAGCAGAGACTGGCAGAGAAGAGCCAACGCTCTGAGTCGAAGCTAGAGTTCACCGAAGAACAGCAGGTGGGTTTGGTGGAAGAACAGGGGAGGGGTGAGATGGGAAGGGCAGGAAGCCTGGGGAGATACTGACAGCCCAGAACATCTGGCTGCAAAGTTGGCTAAGCGGGGCCCTGAGGAATGGGAAAGATCTGGAGCAAGAGTCTGGAGCTCTAGAGGAGAAAGCCTGGGAGGGAGGAGACCTACTCAGAGGCCTGGCCTGAGATGGAGCCCCACCCTGCTCCAGGCCCCGTGCACTGATGGCGGGGGCAGGGGGTGGGGGGCAGCTCAGTCTCCATTAACTTGCCTGCTGTGCTCCTGCACAGTGACATTCCTGAGCCCACGACGGAGTCATCAGTCCTCGGAGGCAGTGGGCCGTGATGAATGTCATCCATTCCCTGATGATTTGTACCCCATGTCCCTGCCCCCAGCGCAGTCTGCCTGGCTTCAGGGCATGCAGTCCATCACCCTCCACAGCAGCCTCTGAAAACAGGCTATTTGTCTTCCAGCACTAAGACCTACCCAGACCGATGGGCACTGGTAGAGACAGATGGTGAGGGTGGGGTGGAGGGACTGAGACAGATGGATGGGCGTCTGGCCTGGGGTGGCTGGCATTGAGCTGGGGCCTTTGGGGGGCCTCTCACATGCCAGGAGCAGAGGGAAAGTGCGTCCCCAGGGTCAAGGCTCCATTATGTGGCAGACCACAGACTTGGAAACACATAAAATAATGGTATGAATATGATGATGCCAGAAAGTAATAGAATTATTGACTAGTGAACATCAGAGACACGTGGAAATCATACTGCTGACAAGGACCCAGGGTAATCCCCTGTCTGAAGGCCATGAGTGATAATAATAAATAATGATAGCTAATATTTACTTGGGCTTCCCTGGCAGCTTAGTGGTAAAGCGTCCACCTGCCAATGCAGGAGACTTGGGTTCGATCCCTGGGTCAGGAAGATCCCCTAGAGAAGGAAATGGCAACCCACTCCAGTATTCTTGCCTGGGAAATCCCATGGACAGAGGAGCCTGGTGGGCTATAGTCCATGGGGTCCCAAAGAGTTGGACACAACTTAGCAACTAAACAAAACAACAACAAAGATATACTTAGTGGCTGTTTATGTCAGACTCCATTCTAAGTGCTTTAATCTCATTCAATCGTCAGAACAATATTGTTAGCAAGTATTTTTATTGTCATCTTACAGAATAGGAACCTACAGCTCAGAGAGGTTAAGTAACTTGCCCAAGCACACATGGTTACTAAGCACTAGCCCTAAGATTTGAATCAGATGGGCCTGATTCTGCACATTTTTACCACTATGATTGTGGTCACCCAGAGAGGCATGGTATCCAGGGCCTGCTTGGTCAGTCATCTGGGGTACAGTCACCCCTGCAGTGTCCCATACCTATACTGGGTTTACACACAGCCCCCAATCTTCCTTAGGCCCTGCTATGTTCCTGACACTGTGCTGGGTGCCAGGAATGCGAAAATGAAGAGCCCGCAGGATAGGAGGCTCCCACACACATGTCCTGAGGAATCACACGCCATACAAAGGCATCTTTCTATTCTGCACAGTCGAGGAGGTCACAGCCCAGTGACAAGATGGCTGAGCAAAGGCCAAAGACTCTAGGCCCGGCTTCTCCCTGCCAGATGACCCAGGCAGAGCCTTTGCCCATTCATCCTAGCAGCAGCTTCCCAGGAAGGGCAAGCACGTGTGTTTCAGAGGCTGCCCTTGGGCCACCTGCTGACCCCTCTGGGTGGCCTTGGCTGAGCTTCTCTCCTGGGCTTAAACCAAACAGGGGGCTAGGCTTCCCAGCTGCAGGGCTCCTGCCAAGCGCCCACCTAACTGGCTTATTCAGAAGCCCCCAGTGGGAGACTCGACATAACTAGAGACAGGAACCAGGTTCCAGTCCTCCTCGGAAGTTATCTACCATGGAAAGGTCTGCGAGCACATTTGGCTCCTGAACACAATGGAAAGGGAACTATATGATCCATCTAGGGGAAGAGCCCAGTGCCCAGTTGCGCACAATCCTTAAATAGGCCACATTCAAAGGGTTCTTATCTATTCATTAGAGCAGTTCCCCTAGGACTTTGACTCAGCAGGAGTTTTCAGAAGCAGGTGGGAGTGTTTCACGCTGTTCCTCTCTTCTCTTTCCTCCATTGGCAGGGATCTGGGGCAGGCTGACCACGGGCCCCCATGCCCCCGTGTCTGCTCTGGGCATGTGTGGGGAAGGAGGAAGATGTAGGACCAGTTTCATGCACTACCTGGCCCCACTCCCCTGTCCCCAGAAAAAACTCTGAGGGATTGAGGTACCCCATGAGTGAGGAGGTAAGCCACCACGTGATAGGAATGTTAACACCTCAGATACACTGAGCACACACCTGACTCAGGGCCTTTGGACTTGCTGGTCCCTCTTCCTAGAACACTCTCTCCCCACTCCCCATATATGCACAAAGTTCCCTCTCTCATTTCTGTTGGGTCCCTGCTTAAATGTTAGCACCAAATTAAAATAGCTCACAGTCTCTCTCTCTCTCTTTTTTTTTTTTTTTTTTGCTGCTTGGCTTGTGGGAACTCTTGTGGGATCTCAGTTGCCTGAGGAGGGACTGAACCCTGGACACAGCAGTGAAAGTATTGATTCCAAACACTAGGCCACCAGGGAACTCCCCTCCTGCCAGTCTTTATCCGTTTATGTCTATTGTTGTTGTTTAGTCCCTAAGTCATGTCTGACTCTTTGGGACCCCAGGGACTACAGCCTGCCAGGTTCCTCTGTCCATGGCATTGCCCAGGCAAGAATACTGGAGTGGGTAGCCATTTCCTTCTCCAGGGAATCTTCCCGACCCAGGGATCGAACCCAGGGATTGAACCCAGGTCTCCTGCATTGGCAGGTGGATTCTTTACCATTGAGCCACCAGAGAAGCCCCACTTTATGTCTGTATGCACACACAATCCCACCCTCCAACCCTGCAGACTGACGGAAGGGCATTTATTTTATTCATTACTGTATCCCGGCGCCTAGAACAGGCACTGTGTCCCCAGCTCCTACAGTGTTTCTTAGGCGGTCAGTAGAAACTTGTGAATAAAGAGTAAAGTCTTTATTCCTCCACATCCATTACCTTATGGATCAGGAGGGCCTCCATGGGATGGGTTGAAGTGGGGAGGAGCTGGCTCCTAAAAGTAACTCAGGCTTCATGCTGCTGACTGTTAATTCTGCTTGGCTATTTACAAGACTGGTTTACTCTGGTCCAAACTGTTTCTCACCCCAGAACTATGATATTAAAGTGGGAAAATATCCCCCAGGAGTGCAGGAGAGATTGGGCATTTGTAGCAGTGGGACCTGTGCTTACTGAAGTCTCCGTCGTATCCGACTCTTTGGGGCCCCATGGACTGTAACCCTGCCAGGCTCCTCTGTCCGTGGAATTCTCCATGCAAGAATACTGGAGTGAATAGCCGCCTGACCCAGGGATTGAACCTGGGTCTCCTGCACTGCAAGCAGATTCTTAACTGTCTGAGCCACCAGCAAAGTCCAGAGGGACCTGTAGGGGATGGATATTGTTCCAGTAATCACAGTCCAACAGCCCTGACCTCCAGGTCCTTCCGGCCCCCATGCTGGCTGACACCAGGACTTCCTTTCCTTCCTTCTCCCTTCCTGACTAGAAGATCCAGGTCCTCCCCACCCCGACACCTCTGAAATTATTGTTCTCTGTACCTTGTTCTCCTGGCTTTCTGTCTGCTTCTCCCTGTTTTATTCTCGGTACCTTGTCTCCTATGTCCTCTCTCTCCTTCTCCTTCTTTTTCCGAGCTTCCCTCCCACCCCACGCGCTATTCTCAAAGTGATGAAGTGAATTGAATGGGTGGCATGAATTTCATCAGTGCCTTTCATGTTGCCCTTCTCCAGGGGATCTTCCCAAACCCAGGGATCGAACCCACGTCTCCCGCATTGCGGGCGGATTCCTTACCAGCTGAGCCACAAGGGAAGCGGTGTTCGACAGAGGTTTTTTCCCCCAGCCCCTCAAATCCTGCGTACCCTTCCCCTTCAGAGGTTGCAGCCCTCTTCCTTCCTTCTTTTCGCTCTATACCTCTCCGGTCTCCCTCCTCTCCCTAAAATCTACGGCCCAACCCGGGCTTTGAACTTTCTAGCCTGTAGTCCGAGCTGGTCGCCGCTCCTGATTGGCCCTGTGCTTCTGGCTACACCCCTGCTTGGCTCCTCCTTCGCTCAGACCCCGCCTACCCAACCCTCATTCCCGACCCCTGCCTGGACCCCAGGCCAGCTAGCGGGCCTTTTATTCCGGAAGTAGGGGCAACATCGTCTCCTGGCCCCTTGCATTTGGTTTCTCTTCTTCATTCTCTCTGCCTATCTCCCTTTCTCCCCGTCTCGCACACAGACATTCATTCCCTGCAGGATTTTCTGGGCTGTTAATGTAAAGGTCACGCCTGCTGCAATGTTCCCCGCATGCCAGCTCCGTGCAGTCTTTTGTGAGCTTCACAGGATGAGGGAGGGAAGGAGACAGCGGAGGAACCCAGGGCACAGAGACGGGCCCAACCAAATGCTGTGAGGGCCAATTGCCCAGACTGGGCACCTCTGTGGTGCAGTGGGAAGAGCCCTGGGCAGGCGTGAAAACCCACTTCTGCCTCTTAGTGCCTGTGTGACTAAGGATAAACAATTTGCTGGGCGTCAGTTTTCTTATCTGTAAAATGGGGAGAATGAGTACCCACGTTGGCAGATGGTGTGAGGCCCGTATTAGGTGCTATGGAATCCTAATCTGTACCACAGACTAGAGGCAAAAGGCTTCTCCTTAGGCCCCTCCCACTCGCATATCCCCGACTAACTGTGGGCGGGGTCAGGCCTCTGAGCCTTGGCTGAGACCTGGTCCTCGAGACCAGGAGGGCTATTAGCTGAGCAGTGGGTTTCTGCCTTGGCTCTGGGCTGGTCTTGGCTGTGGCTGGTGCCCCGTGGTGACCTGCCGTGTGTTGAAGGGCTGCTGGGGAACTGTCCAGGGCAGGAGAGAGAAAGGGTGGGGAGGTAAAGCAGAAGCTACCCTGATAGTGTGCCTTAGGCAAGTCCCAGGTGCCACACGTGACATTCCATTTAAAGCTCCCAGAGCCTAAACTGTGAATGTGACCGAATGAACCATCTACTAAGGAAGGTTTTTCAGTCAGATATAGGTATATGTAGATATATGAAAAGTCAAAGTGTTAGTCACTCAGTGGTATCAGACTCTTTGCAACCCCATGGACTGTAGCCCACCAGGCTCTTCTGTCCATGAAATTCTCCAGGCAAGAATACTGGAGTAGGGAGTCTTATTCCTTTCTCCAGGGGATTCTTCCAACCCAGGGATTGAATCCAGGTCTTCTGCGTTGCAGGCAGATTCTTTACCGTCTGAGCCACTGGAAGCCCATGTAGATATACAGGAAGATGTAAAGCACTTGGCAGGCGCCTGGCACTCAGTCAGCTCTCAGTAAATACTGCTGCTTTCCCTACTGCCTCCTCGACTGTCCCACCCCCCAGATAGGCACGCAGTGTGGTATAATAGAGTACTCGATTTAGAGTCCAAAACACCTGGTGATGAGGCTTGGTTCTTTCATTCATTGGCTTATGGCCTTGGGCAAGTCACTTAACTTCCCCGGGCCTCAGTTTTCTCATCTGTAAAAAGGGAATAACAAATCTGTAAATTTTTAGACAGGCGGAGTAATGGCATTGCAGGGTGGATGAGGAGCAAACAAAATCATACATGAAGAACGGCTTTGAAAAAAACAGCATGGTCCATAACGTTATCCCTCCCTGCCCACAGCCACACACCTGCGGCTTCTCGCCTTCTCCGGGCTCAGCTCTATCTGCAGGATCCAAGGCAGATTAAAATCTCAACCTGCTTTCCTCACTCCCCTACCCCCAGCACCTCTCTGTGATGCCATTCATGGAGGCGCCATGGTGGCACAGCGCCAGGGCTTGACCCACCTCCACCGCCTGGCTAGTCGTCTCCTTGTGTCCATTAAGCCCCAATTCTGAATTCTTTCTCTTTCAGTTAAAACACTTGGCCTCGAGGCCTCTGTCCTTTGAGCCTGGACTTGCCCACACACCCTATGAATAGCTTTGATTAAAAAGAAAAACCAGCATTTGGTACAAGGGTTGCTCAGCACGTGTTGCATTCAGCAGGGAAGGGACGCCAGTCTAACCAGTGCTGTTTCCTGAGAGACTGGGCACAGGCCTGGCTGGGGAGGGGGTGGCAGGTGGGCCCCTGTAGGGCTTGGCAGCTGCTGATGCCCTGCGCTAGTGATGCTGCCCCTTCATTGGTTCATGGCTCTCCCTGGCTTGTCCGTGCATTCTAGAGCCAGTCTTGAGTTATTAACCCCACTCCCGTCGTGATGGACACACTGGGCCTCCATAGGACTGGTGTGACAGCCTTGAGAGGAGGGGAGCCTGGAAAGGGGGAGAAAGAAGGGGCAGCATCGGGAGGGCGGCCAGGACTGTCCTCAGCCCAGCCCCCACCTGTTGGAGACCAAAAGCCCCTTGCCCTCCAGAAGTGTTACTATGACTTCAGCTCTGCTCCAGTGTGCACGTGCGTGCACGCACACACACACACACACACGACTCCAAAAGCTCTTAATTTTTAATTAAGGGCAAACATTTGGAAGGGGATTTTGACATCCTCTTTCTGGTCCAGTTGTTTATACCCTTTTTTGAGTCACAGACTCCCTTTGAGAATCTAATGAAAGCCATGGTCCCTTTCCCAATTAAAATGCATGTATAGAACAAATTTTTCATTAAGTTTCAAAGCCTATAAGAACCTGTACAATTTCAAGTGGACTGAGATGAAGAATTTCTGATCAGATCCAACTACTTCATTATTGATAGGCCCAGAGGTGGCAAGCGACTTGCCTGCACTCACACAGCAAATGAGTAGCGGAGCCCAGTCTGAAGCCTGGGTTCCGAATTACTAGTTCAGTAATTGCCCACATAGTGTCTCTCTCTCTTTTTTCTCCATGATCCCTCTCAGCCAGTCCTTTCCTAGGTCCTTTCCTAGCATAGATTAGAGCACAAATGTTCAGTGATTGTGGTTATCAGGTGAGCTGGAAGATGGGCCAACTTCTTTTAACTGGTTCCTACAGGTTCAGAGCAGATGTGGTTTGGTTCTAGAGGCGTGTAAGGGGACTGAGTCAGGGATTGGCTGGGTTTCTTCCAAGCTGTTCCAGGCTGTGAATTCTGAGCGCTCCAGTCTACACCAAGTGCAGGGCCAAGAGAAGTGTCCTCAGACTACAGAGCAGGGGACCTGGAGCATGTCCAGCCTTCCTCTAAATGCCAGCTAGGACCTCAGCTTTACCACCACCCCAGTGTCTCTGTTCCTCCTCTGCTCTGGAACCCACATTGGCTCCCTAGTGCCATAGCATCAAATTCAGATTCCTTCCCTTGGTATCTCCTCTGCAGAAAAAGAGCTCCTCTCTGCACTGGGGTCATTGCTGTCCTGTCCTCAGTTGGTGCGTGAATGTGGACCGGTTTGGGGGACACTAGAGTGGGGATGTTGCTCTGTCTCACCAGCCGTCTCTGCCTCCAGGATTGCAGTGCAATGCTTCCGTGGACCTTATTGGCACCTGCTGGCCCCAGAGTCCTGCAGGGCAGCTGGTGGTTCGACCCTGCCCCGCTTATTTCTACGGCGTCCGCTACAATACCACAAGTAAGGAAGTCTGAGAAAGGTAGACCGTCTCCTGGGAGGTGGGACAGGATGCGGAGAACTGGGGGCTTGTTGGAGGTGGGGAAAGTAATACTGACAGTGACAATAATAATACCAATACCATTCATGGGTACAGCTGCCATTGACCAAAGGCCAGCTGTGTGCTCTACTGGGCACTCTGCTATTTACTGCAGACACTCAGCAATACCCTGGAAGATGCTACATGTAACTATGTTACATAGTTAAGGCCTCCAGGGTTCAGAGAGATTAGGGAGGTTGCCCAAGATCACCAGCTGGTGAGACTGGAATTTGCATCCAGGTCTGTTTGACACTTTCTTCTGCAGTTGACCTACTGGTTAATGTTGGCATGAGCCATGAGGTAGGGCAGGGGTCATCAGAGTAGCCCCAACTTTGCTCAGAGAAGTTCCCAGGCCTAGCCAGGGTCCTCCAGCCATGAGGTAGGGGACTCGGGGTTTTAGATCCACAGGCGGGGGGCTTGTCCTTGCAGGCAGGCCCACAAGTGGGGTGGGGACAGAGGAGAACTGATCCGGGCAGGGCTTGTTCAGATACTTGATCCTCACATAAACACCCTGCTCCCCTTGGGCCCTGAGCCTCCACCTCCAGGCTTTGCAGCTTCTTGCTATGCCACCTGTCACCCTCAGAATTAATTTGCTCTCCCCTGTCAATGACTCACAGCCCCTGCTTATCAAGAGAGCAACAGCTGCAGGCCAGGGGCCCTGACCTGTCTTGGGGGGGCGGGGTCCCTGGGTGGGCCTTTGGGGTCTGGTGGGCCTGAGCTTAGAGCCCAAAGAGGGGACAGAGGGTGATCTCAGATACCAGATAATTGTGTGACCTTTAGCACATCTTTTTCCCCTCTTTTATGATCCTCTGGCCTCTCATCTGAGGATGGAGAGGGCTGGACAACACAGCTTCTTAAGACTTTGTCCAGCTCAAAACTCTCAATTTCCTTCTCCTGCCCCTCCCCTTTTCTACCAGCTGGATTAAGGGGGCTCGGGTGGGGGGCCGCAGTCAAGGAGGGGTGGGGAGGGCCCTGGGGAGGTGTTGGGACTGGGCAGGAGGCTGGACCAGCCACACCACGCAGCCTTGTGTGTCTGCAACCGCGTCATGGACCCCGGAGGAGAAGAGAGCCTGGAGGAGGTGTGAGGAGAATGTAAGTAGGAGCGAGGGCTGAAGGGCCTGAAGAAAAGTTTGGGGTGCTCATCCTGCCAACCTCCAACTTAGTTGGGCCCCTTTTACCATTAGGAAATGGAGGCAGTGAGGCTGAAATCGCCCAAGGTCACAAAGCTTGGAGGTGGCACTGGAGCTGGGAAACCAGAGCCCTCCTGCTCCTCCACTCACCCGGCCGGGTGCCCGGCCCGGGAGCTCCCTGGAGGGAGGCAAAACTAGGGCTGGTGTATGTTGGGGATGGGGGGCTACCTCCAGAAGGAGCCCTGCAGCCCCGCCCATGACAGCACCAGGTCCTGTCAGCTCCATCTCCAGAGTGATCCTCACGTCTGACCCTCCCTGCCTTCAATCCCCAGTGCCGCTGCCCCGGTTCAGGATCCCTCACTCTCCAGTCCGCGTCTCTCATCCGACCCTGTCACACCCTTGCTCGGAGTCGGCCTTTCTGTGGTTCCTTCTCTGCGGCTACCATGAGACCTGCCTTTGAGCCAGCCCTGGCCACTCCCCATGAACTGCCCCCACTCTTGTCCCCAAGGACAACTCGACAGCCCCCCAAATACACCGTTAGTGCCTAGACACACGCTACTTGATTTGTCAGCCCTGCCTTTGAGTGGAAGCCAGGAGTCCTGGGTTCTAGTCCCAACTCCACACACACCTGGTTAAGGAGCCCTCTGCAACTGGCCCTGCCCGGGGCCTGTTTCTCCACCTGCAGGATGGGTGGGAGGTTTGGGTGAAGTGTTCTCTTGGCTCCCTTGCTCTTCCGTCTGTGATCCCAGGAGAAGAGCAGGAGAAGGTGATAGTTCCTTGAGGTGGGGGCAGGGCTAGGAGACTCCCCTTTCCAGGTGCCTCCCCGTCACAGTGATGAGAAACACCGCGTAATCAGGGGCGACTGGGAACCCAGATTTGTACCTAATCATTAGGCACCAATTAATTCGTTTACCGAGGAGGTGCTGCCAGGACGTCTAGGCCTTCTCCCGAATGCCCTCCTTCCCACTGCGTCTGATCTTCAAAGGGATGGGAAATATTTCCAAAAATATCAATTTTCCCGTGATTCTCCAGGAGGACTGCTCAGCTCAGCAATTAAAGACAAGGAGGTCGCATCCTCCCTGGAAACCTCATGCTGCCTGTTGGGCCTGTTTTCTTGTGGGATCACCTCACTTCCCACCAGAACCTGCTCCCTCTGGATGATCCAGCCTGGGAGGGACTCCAGGCTCCTGCCCCACCTGCATTCAAAAGGGGGGGCTTGAGGCAAGGGGGTGCCTCCGGGACCTGTGCCTCCTTTGATAGCGACAAGTGACATATTCTGAATCTTATGTAAGGTTGTATAAATATAACTCCAAGACAATAATAATAAAAGCAACAGCTCACACCACATGCCAAGTAGAGCTCCACATACCCTGTATGTGTCAACTAAAAACGCCTCTCAACCATTGAGCAGGAACTCTTGTTAAGATCATTCCTATCTTGCAGATAAGGAAGCGGAGAGGCTGAAGGACTCGTCCGAGGTCACAGAGCTAGTAAAGGGTGCTGTCAGGATTTAAATCCAGGCTATCCGGGTGCTGTGCTAAATCGCCACAGTCATGCCCAGCTCTGTGCAATCTTGTAGACTGTAGCCCAGCAGGCTCCTCTGTCCATGAGATTTCCCAGGCAAGAATACTGGAGTGGGTTGCCACGCCCTCCTCCAGAGGATCTTCCCGACCCCGGTATTGAACTCACGTGTCTTACATCTCATGCATTGGCAGGCGGGTTCTTTACCACTAGCACCACCTGGGAAGCCCTGTCTGGGTGACGAGCTCTTAACACTATAGTGTGCTGCCTCTCTTAAGGCAACGCCCCCTCCTCTGCCCATGCTTCTTCCCACCAGATTCTCTGGCACCAAGTCCCTTTGTTTGCAGACATCTGGGAACAGCCTCTGGTCCCAAGCACCTCCCATCCACCGCAGACACATAGGATTCCCCAGCTCCCTTGCCTCCCCCCAGGCCTCCCTGAAACCCCAGCCACGGAACCCTCAGCCCTCTGCCAGCTTCTTTCTCATTTAGCAATTAGGAGGGAATGAGCAGCATCTTCAACTCTGCGCAAGGGCTCAGCTCTGCCGGGACTTGGGTCCAATGGCAGGGAAGCTGAGCAGAGCTTTAAAAATCCATTTAGCCTCATTTCCCCGCTGGTGCTATGGGCGAGCAGCCTCTGAGCAGAAGGGCCGAGGAGTGGGGTTTAGAGAGGAGGGAGAGCCAGGCAGAGGTTCCCCCTCCCAGGTAAGCGGCAGCAAATCCCACCCCCACCCCCCAACACGCCGCCCCATCCTCTCCCTCTTGCCTGGTGCCGCCAGCAGAGGCATGTCCCAGGCTGGGCGGCACCCTGGGGATTGGCTGACGTAGCCCTCCCTCTTGCGCATGAGGAGAGCGCCCCAGGAGGCGACCTGACTGATGTTACTCATGCAGCAGGGGCCCCCATCTGCCTCCTGTGGGGTCCTCTGCTCCTGCAGGGTTCCAGGCTTGGGGACTGGGATCCGAGCAGCTTCCCCCGCCCTCCTCCAGCCCTGCTGGGGTGGAGATGTGACATGCAGGTCAGTGTGAGCCATGGAGAGCCCTCCAGAGGGGAGGGGCTCTGGTGGAAATGGCTTCCAGCCAGCGCTGCCTGGAGTCAGGGCCAGAATTCACTCAAGAAAACATATTTAGAGCCACCAATGCCTAAGAGGGGTCCAGAGTGGGGCAGAGCGATCTCTGCCAGCAAAGGAGAAAAGGTCAAGATGTGAATGTCCCTCGGATGCCTCCCGCCTGGGCTTCAGGGCCCCAGTGTCCCTGGAGAGTGGGCAGGAAGGAGAGTGTCCCGGTGCGCTTTAGCCAGCCTCGGTTTAGACCTCAGATGATTCCCGATGTCCTTCAGAAGTGACACATTCTGGCTTCCAGGCTGGTGGCAGCCTCGACCTCTCGCCCTTCCCCCGGCCACTCTCCTGTCTTTTTTCCCAAGTGCCAGGCTGGGAGCCCGTTCGAGCAGATCTTAATAATAAAATACTTGCTACATGCGACCCACTCCCATGACATCCCCCAGCACACCCCTCGTCTCCAGCCACCTGTCATTTTCTGCCCACCATGCTTGCTCGCACCGTGTGAGCCTCCAACATGAGGCCGGCTGTAGGGAAATGGCAGCCTGGAGACCTTCCCTGTCCCCTGCCCTGAGAGCCCCATGCCCTGTGAAAGGACCCCCAGAGGGTGGCTTACCGTGATGAGTCCTGCCCCACGAAGCCTGTCAGTGCACCGTGCCCCGCACGCTGCCACCGCACACCCTCCGCATCACGCCTGGCCTCGAGGGCGGGAACTGAGTCATCAGGACTCACCCTTCAGCTTTGCTGCCACGTGAGACCCCAAAATGGGAGGTTTCTCAGCAGGGCGCCCACCGTGTAATCTGCAGGAGACAGCCCAGTGAGCCAGTCAGGCCTCTGCCCCTGGGCCAGTCCCATGGGCGTGGGTGGGCACAGCCGTGGCGCATGGGCAGCCTTTGGGGTTGCCACTGTGCCTGTGTTAGTGGCCAGTGGCAGAAAAAGGCAGGAAAATGGAGATAATAAGAAAGCCCCCCTCCCCAGCTTCACCCTAGGGCCCCCAGCAAGCCAGCTCCTGGGCTGCCCCAGATAGACGGGTAGATGGACATACGAATGGCAGGTAGATAGATGCTTGGGTTACTCCTCTTTGGGAGCGGAGCCTGGGGTCATTCTGACTTGCCCTTCTTTTTCCAGACAATGGCTACCGGGAGTGCCTGGCCAATGGCACGTGGGCCGCTCGCGTGAACTACTCCGAGTGCCAAGAGATCCTCAGCGAGGAGGTGAGGCTCCAAGCCAGCTGCCCACTGAGGCCTGGGCCTGCGCCCCTGGCACAGCTCTGTGCCTGCTACTGGCCCATCAGGGTGGGAAGCCAGAGGCTGGTGTCCGTGCCCTGCAGAGAGAAGGCGACTGGGGAGCCAGATCTAGGCCAGCCGTGAGCAGGCACGCCCGAGGGAGGGGGTGCCGAGGGGGCAGTGGGTGGGCTCTGACAGCGGTGGGCTGAGCCTCTGTTCCTTCCTTCCTCGCTGGACCCAGTTCTCATCCATGTTCTTCCCCAGCCACCTGAGCGACACCTCAGGTCTGGCCAGGATCCCACCTCAGGATCCAGGACGGGGGTAGGGGGAGCCGTGGAGCTGGAAAAAGCCCTTGAAGAGCCTTTTAAATATTTAAGTGTTTTTGAGAAAGATGCTGCTCACACCTAATACAAAATTCAAAAGGTACAAATGGGAAAACACAGAAAAGTCTCCTTCCCAGCCGTGTCCCAGTCACTGGGTTCCCTCTACCCCGCCCAGCGGTAACCATTTTGCCAGTTTCTTAAGTATTCTTTCAGAGACAGTCTCTGCACAGATATGCAATTATGTAATTTGTTCTTTTTGTGTGTGTTTTTCACCCAAACGTTGTAGATTACACATGGTCGACACCTTGCTTTTTTCACGTAATCATCCATCTTGGTGATTGTTCCGTATAAGTGCCTGAAGAGCGTTTTCATTCTTTTTTCACATTTGCATAATATCACAGTGTACAGATGTACAGATAGCTTATTTCACCCATCTTTGTTCTCAGTCTTCGGTTATGACAAACACCGCCGCAATGAATAATCTTTCAAGGGTGACGTTTGGCAGACGCACGGGTATGTCTGTTGTCCTGGTGTTGCTGCTACCTCTGAGCCCTGACCCCCTCACCTGTATCTTCATCCTTCAGTGGATGCTGAGGAAGGTAGGGGTCATGGAGCTGGAAGAAGAAGTGAGCAAAGGGCAGATGGAAGATGCCCCAAGTTGTCCAAAGGCCCCAGGCTACTGGTGTGGAAGAGAGGGGCTGGTCTAGGCAGTTCAGAGAATTCCAGTGCCTAAATGATCTAAATTGAAAGAGACCTTGTGGACCCTCCATCCCATCTTTTTAAAATAACTTTAAAATTTTATTTATTTTGGACCGCTCTGGATCTTCGTTGCTTAGCGGGCTGTTTTTCTAGTTGCGGTGCGGTGTTCTGGGTCAACTTTCTCGTCGCAGAGCATGGGCTCTAGGGCGCACAGGCTTCAGCAGTTGTGGTACATGGGCTCAGCACCAGGCTGCGTGCAGCTCCATGGTACTCCAGGCAGTACCACCTTGCGCTTGAATTGTCCTGAGGGCTTCCCTGCTGGCTCTGTGGTAAAGAACCCACCTGCAGTGCAGGAGCCTCAGGAGACGCGGGTTCGATCACTGGGTCGGGAAGATCCCCTGGAGGAGGGCATGGCAACCCACTCCAGTATTCTTGCCTGGGGAATCCCATGGACAGAGGAGCCTGGTGGGCTGCAGTCCATGGGGTCACAAAGAGTCAGACACGACTGAAGCGACGTAGCATGCACACACACACTGGGTCTGCAGAGCCTGAGGCTGACCAAGTGTCTCCAATCAGAGGTCACCAACCTCCTGTCTGAGGACAGACACCTCTCCCCCGCCCCGGAGGAGCAGGCATCTGTCCCGGTCTTGGAGTCTGCAAAGCTGGAGACGCCACCGCTGCTTTCAGCCTCCCCCTCCGCCCCCTTCATGGAAGCCTCGTGAATGTCAGAGGACATTCACGACCCCCCAAATCTATCCTGCTCTAATTTAAGCCCCTTCCTTCTAGTTGGCTGACCTTCTAGTTGGGGGACCCTCAGTAAGTGCCTTGTTCCCAGCACCCTTCTAAGACTCAGGGGAAGAGGTCAGCTGCCCTCAGCCTTTCCTTCTCTCCATCCTGCAGCCCCCATCCCTTCTGCCAGGACTCAGTCACTCGCTCTCTCCACCAGCGGGATCGGGGTTGGGGCGCGGGGGGGGGGGTAGGGGACGGAGGGGGGTGCTGGGAGAAGGAGAATTAGGAAGCACCAGCTTCTCATCACGCCCCTCTTTGGCAGTATAAGGGGAACAGCACGAGGCTGTTGGCGGCAGGAGCTTTGAGATTTGGATTCTGTTTTCAACACCTGTACTGTGTGACCCTGGGCAGGTAACTCAGCCTCAGTAAGTCTCAGGTTCCTGGTGTGTGAAAGGCGGGAGAGCTATTCTGTACCATCTCTGCCTCCTAGGGGAGGGAGGCTGGTGTCCGCCTGAGCCTTGGCCTGTAGAGGGCGCTCCATCCATCAGCCACCCCCTTGCTCTCATCACCTGCGCTCCGGGGAGGTTGTAGTGTTCACCTGGAGAGCGGGGTGATGAGGGATTATGGATGAGTTTATAGGTGACGCGGGCACCCCCTTTGGTGGCAGCCCTCACCCCCGCCCGGCTTGCCCCGCCCACCCTTTCCGCGGCAGCAGCCCCTGCTGGCCTCTTTGCCTAGCACTCTGGGTAATCAATTAATTTAATTAGTGAAAACGCCATCCCCTTCTGCCCGCCCCCAGCCTCGCCAGACCCCTCGCCACTCTCAAGACTCCCGTTCCCTTCTGGAGCTACTGCAAAGAGGAAGAGAAAAGTCGCCAATTAAATGGAGCCGCCGGTTTCTCAGCCCTAATTAAGAACCAGCGCCCCCGGGGGAACTGCAGATAATGGATTCGCAGAACGGCTGCCTGTGAAATGAGACTTGCGAGGGGCGCAGAGGCCAAGGCCAGGGCGGAGACCTGCCCACAGCCATCACCACCAGGGACAAGCCCCCACTTGGGGAGCTTGCTTCAAGCATGGGCCGGCCCCTGCACTGACGCCCCCAGCACCACCTGCACCCTCCCCCGCCAACATTTGTCTCCCTCCACTGCAGACACCGCCCCCCCACCACTGCCCCAGACAACTCTCCCGTCCACATCCCCTCTCCCACCTCCCTTGACACTTGCACACACCCTGCTTCCCTCCCTCACACTCTGCTGAGCGCTGAGCGCAGGTTGCCCTGGCCTCCAGCACAACCTGGGACACCCTTTGATGGGACAGGAAACGGACTCTGAGGGTGTAGGCTTGTGGGCCGGCGTTCACGGCTCACAGAGGGCGTTGGTTCAACCAGGGCTTCTGAAAAGCGTGGGCGTCATCTGGACTTCTTGATCAAATGAAGATTCTGACTCAGTGGGTCTGGGGTGGGGTTTCAGACTGCATTTCTTAAGATTCCTGCGAGATCCTAGATGATGCTGATGTTGCAGGTCTGGAGACCAGCGTTTGGGAAGCAAGGGGCTGGAGGGCCCAAGGGTGGAGTCAGACAGCAGCTCTGGAAACCTGGGGCAGTGGTGAGGAAGAGCCACAAAAATGGGGCAGGAGGGGGTGGGAGAGAGGGCAGGCAGGGTACTTGGCCGGGGCAGTGCGCATCCGGTGAAGGAAACCCATCACACATCCTGAAAAGGCATCGGTTCAGGTCTGACACTGGACTGGGTGTTTCTTGCAGAGAGTCTGGTGGTGTGGGCACAGCAGAGGGGCCTCCACCCAGTGCCACCCTCCTCAGGGTACCTGCCAGCCTCAGGTCCCCAAACCGGACAGGACAGAGTATTGCTCAGGTCCCCAGGGACTGGCAGTGTCCACCTGTCCTTTGGGCATCCCAGCTGCGTCTGCAGTTAATGGTGGCTTTCTCTCAGGAGGGTATCTCTCAGGGTGTCATCAGGGTTTCTTGGAGTGTCACTGGGTGTCTCTAGGATGTTGCCAGCTGTTCTCTCTGGGTGAACTTGAACACCTCTCGGGGTATCACTGACTAGCTCTTGGGGACGGCAGGCCATTTCTCCCAGTGATGCTGGCCATCTTTCAGGGTGACCCTGTCATCTCTCTAGCTGTCTTCTCAGGCTCCCTCTGCACTGTACCACCCCGCTCCCCCCCCAACACCGCCCCACTGCTTTTCTGTTTCTCACATTACATTGGGCTGATGTGGCAGGTGGGAAGCAAGACTCAGAACCAGCCTGGGCCCTCCTTGGCCCAGCTCCAGGAGTCAGGCAGAGGTGGCACCTGGATGGTTTGGCCCAGTTCTCCCCCTTTCAGCCTCAGTGGAGAAAACCCCTCATGAGCCCCCAACTTCCCCATAGAAGCTCCCCAAGAATTCTGAGTCCAGGATGAAGACAGTGGCTCTGTTTGCAGTCCATGCTTATCCCTCAAGGAACACACTGCAGGGACAGAAAGGAGGGTCTGTCAGGCCAGGGAGACCTGGATGCTGATGCTGGCCCAGTGGCTGGGGCCAATTATGCACCCTCTTCAACTGGAAAAATGGGGACGGAAGAACAATCTCAGAGGGCAGTCGTGAGAAAGAAAAGCAGTGACGTCTGTAAAGCCCCTGGCATGGTGCCCAGCATGCAGTAGGTGATTAATAAATGACACATCCCACCCTAAGCCAAAGCACTCTGGCCCAGCCTGCTCTGGGGGGCAGTGAAGGGCCTCCCTGACATGGTTGCCCCCTTCCCCGGGCAGTACATGAAGCAGAGGCATCACCCTTTCTGGGCTCCGCAGATGTTGTCTTTACCCAGAGGCTTCGCAGCATGGATTTGTGGAAAATTTAATAAAAAGAAATTAAATATCAGTTCCAGACAGCCTGGATATGTGCATATCTGCTGGAGTCTCTGGATTTGGCATCTACCTCCAAGCACTCAGAGATGCACCCCGCCCCCTGCCCCATGCGCATTTATATGATGGCAATGGATACCCTCTGCCCACCCCCATCCATTTTCATCTCGGTGGGTCTCAGCCCTTCAGGGCCTGAGCTTAATGTAATCTGTCATGTTCCTGAAAACGTCTTCCAGGAAAACCAGCCCCTAGAACAGCTGCCCAGCCCCTTCTTTGGTGAGGATGCTCCTTCAGTGCAGAAGGGGCTGGGGAGAGCAGCGGAGGGAGGGCTTCACCCCTTCTTGGATCCCTGCTAGGATTCTTGCTGCAGAGGTACCCTTGTCCTTGGGTGGGTAGGGGGGAGTCTGGGCCTCAATCTCCTCATCTGGAAAATGGGTACAGCTGGACTTGATCCCTTGGGATCAGATCTGACACCCATGGATTCTGGAATTCCAACAAGAGGGTCCAGGGAGAGCCAGGAGGAGCTCTGGTGGCTTCAAAAGGGTGAAGAAGTCTTCCTTTGAGCTTGTCTTTTTCTCAGTATTTGTTGGTTTCTATGCCTCATAATGCCCAGGCCCCACCCCAGAACCTGGGAAGGGTGAGGGGGGGAGAGGTTAACAGCGATCCCCTCTCTGGAAAGACAGTAAAGAATCTGCCTGCAATGCGGGAGACCTGGGTTCAATCCTTAGGTTGGGAAGATCCCCTGGAAAAGGGAGAGGCTACCCACTCCAGTATTCTGGCCTGGAGAATTCCATGGGCTGTATAGTCCTTGGGGTTGCAAAGAGTCGGACACAACTGAGCTTTCCAACATCCACTTTTTTCCTTCCTGCACGTGACACACCATCACTGGGCTCCACTGTGCGCCATGCTCTGGTTTCTAGCCTCTTTCCTCTTGAGACTTAGAAAACGGTGAAAGGGGCCTTTATTCTCACAGGGTCAGGAGTCTGCAGACACTGGGCACTGAGGACCACTGGTGGGGAGCCCCATCATGGGTGGGGACCTGTTGCTGCCTCAGCACCTTGCCAGTCTGTGCGTGAAGGTGAGAGGTGGTTTGAAGTTGAGAGACCTTGAACAAGTCCATGTATTTCCAGGCCTGTTTTTCTGCAAAATAATATATAGACCTTCTACCAGTTCTTCCCCGGCATTGCCCTGAGGGTTTGACAGGACGACAGATATGAAGATATTCTGTAAACAGGAAGGCTTCAACGCTCAGGGAGTGTATGTCAATTGGAAAGGGGACTGTGGTGTAAATGAAATGAATTAAGTAATAACATTGGGAACTTCATTTTAGTCCTGAGAGAGGACCCCAGTGACTTGGAGCAGACCTCTGGGGCACCCAGGAAGCAAGTTATGGTGCCTAGAGATGTTTGTTTAAGGTTTCAAATGGTTCTGTGGATGCTAATCCACAGCGACTGCCTTCCCCCTTGGTCGCTGATAGGAACGTGCTTTAATTGCAGTGGGAGGGGTTTAGGGGTGATGGAGAAGATGGTGACTCAACTCTGAAATAGGAGGAGTCCTAGGGGGTTGGGGCCTGCACCCACAAGTGTTGGGACTGAATGGAAACGTGAGTGTGAGAACGCAGCTGTGATCTGTGCAGGCACGTTCGTGCACGCGGAGTGGGGAACCCTCTCTTAGATGGAGATTCACATTAGCAGCACACAGAGGATGGGATTTGGGGACAGACAGACAAGACTCAGATGGGACGGCACTACTCCAGGGCCACGCCTGATGCGAAGCAGGCTCAGGAAGGGCTAGCTGTCGTCATCACAGGCACGTGGGGGTGTGGCCGTCCTGGCACCGGGGTCTCACCCCTGCCCCTCCCCTCTCTCTCATCTCAGAAGAAGAGCAAGGTGCACTACCACATCGCAGTCATCATCAACTACCTGGGCCACTGCATCTCCCTGGCGGCCCTCCTGGTGGCCTTTGTCCTCTTTCTGCGGCTCAGGTGAGGAGGCCCTGGCACTGCCCCCACCCAGCCCCCTGGGCCTTGAGCGGGGCAGAGAAGTAAGATAACAAGAGGCGGTTTGGGGTGGGGGCTGCCGGGAAAGGGGAGTCCTGCCCCCTCACTTCATGGGACAAGGTGACAAATACAGTTGTCCCAGGTCTCTTGGAGCATCTGGTAGGGTCACTTCTGTACCCCTGCCAGTGACTGGGGTCACGGGAGGGGAAGGGGGTTGGCCAAAGCCCAGGCTCGCCTGGAGTCACCCACTCAGTCCGGACTGCTGCACGCATTTGACCGACCAGGAAGGTGGAGCCCTGCTTTGGGTTTGAACCTGCCTGGGCCCAGCACAACTGCCAAGGATGCAGATGGCAGCACCAGCCAGGTCTGTGCCAGGAATGGAGGGTGAGAACGGGGCTGAGCATCAGGGCTGAAAGCTGGGAGGGAGGCATCTTGCTGGAGGCTGAGCCTCAAACCTGGAGCTATAGGGAGAGGGATGCCCGTGGGAGCAGGGCGTTCCCAGTCAGCAAGCAGCCCCTGGTCCCTTCAGTGCTGGCCGTGTGGCAGGCTCTGTCCCAGAGCTTAGGTCTGAGGTGACGTGAAGTGAAGTGAAAGTCGCTCAGTCGTGTCCGACTTTTTGTGACCCCATAGACTACAGTCCATGGAATTCTCCAGGCCAGAAAACTAGAGTGGAAGGGAAGTAGCCTTTCCTTTCTCCAGGGGATCTTTCCAACCCAGGGATCAAATCCAGGTCTCCCACCTTGCGGGTGGATTCTTCACCAACCAAGCCACAAGAATACTGGAGTGGGTAGCCTATCCCTTCTCTAGCAGATCTTCCTGATTGGAATCGAACCGGGGTCTCCTGCATTGCAGGTGGATTCTTTACCAACTGAGCTATCAGGGAAGCCCCTGTTTAGGACTGGGCAGGCCACAATTAAGAAGGGACCTGTGACGTAAGGAGAGCCCCTGATGCCACCTCCCAGTGTGACTTAGCCAGCCCCCACTGCTCTTAGCCTCAGCTTCCCCTCCATACATCTGGGCTGGAGTGATGCTGGCGGCCGATCCCTCATCTTCTCCCTCCTCCTCTGCCTCCTGTCACCCACCCGCCTCTGCTGCCCCCAGGAGCATCCGGTGCCTGAGAAACATCATCCACTGGAACCTCATCTCAGCCTTCATCCTGCGCAATGCCACGTGGTTCGTGGTTCAGCTCACCATGAGCCCCGAAGTCCATCAGAGCAATGTGGTGTGTCCTGGGGGTGGGGCAGGCCCAGGGTCAGAAGAAGGGTCTGGGTGGGGCAGCCCTGGAGGAGCAGGGATGGGAACAAGGCCTTGGAGCCCATAGTGCCAGAGTGGATCCCAGGGGTGCCCGCATCCTGCCCAGAGGAGGCCCCAGGCCCAGGGTGGGCTGCTGTTTCCTCGCATCCCCACCCCCCTAGGTTAATCATCACCTCTGATGGGGTGGGCTGCAGGGCTGGTGCAGGCTGGTGACAGCCGCCTACAACTACTTCCACGTGACCAACTTCTTCTGGATGTTCGGCGAGGGCTGCTACCTGCACACGGCTGTCGTGCTCACGTACTCCACGGACCGGCTGCGCAAATGGATGTTTATCTGCATCGGCTGGGGTGAGCGGGCCAGCCCCCTGCCCCGACTGGGCCATCCTCCCCCTCCCAGGCCCGGGTCAGGCCAGGTGAGGGTGGTGGAGTGTGCACACAGCCCTCTGTCCCTACTTGGGGACGGGGACAGTGGGAACATTTCAGGCGAGCCATTGAGTACCTGGGAGACCCCTGCCCACCTCTGGGCTCTGGGCTGCGCTGGGGTCTTCTGGGTCTGCATCCCTGACTCCACTGACAGGTCCTGTGATGCCGGTCTCTCCCCAGGTGTGCCTTTCCCCATCATTGTGGCCTGGGCCATTGGAAAGTTGTACTACGACAATGAGAAGTAAGTCACCTCCTCTTCACTGCCCTCAGGGCCCCTGAGCCCCGAGGCCCAGGTTCCCAGGCCAGCTATGCCTGAGCCTCCCCAGGGACCTTCAGCCGTGTCCCCGTCCCCATCAGGGCCACAGCTTCTTCATCCACGTGGGGAGGCTCCTGGAGGGCAGACTCAATCTGTGGATCCCTAGCAGTGCTCTGCCTGAGGTGGGGCTGGACAGGTGGGTCGAGGCTCTTTACCTGTCTCAGGCTTTCATGACAAGCAGAACGGACTGAAGGATACTGGAAGTCCCTGGAGCCAAACCACCCAGGTTATGAATTGTGACTCCATCATTAGGTAGCTTAATGACCTTGGGGTAATTCCTATAATGTGCCTCAGTTTTCTCATCTGCAAAATGGGCATCCTCATAATAGTGCCTTCCCTCAAAGAGTTGTTAGGGGAATGACATGAGTTAATGTATATATACATCAAGCATTTAGAATAGAGTCTGGCACATAGGAAATGCGTATAAATGTTTTCTATTAATGAAGACATGTTTTAGCAAAAGTTCTGTGGATTTAATAGAAACTGATCAATCTCAGAGACTCCTTCCATCTTTCAAGTCCTGAGCTGTATTTAAATAGAAGCAGGTGTTCCCAGTTGCCCCTGAAAACTTCACTTCTGGTGCCGTGGTTTTCAGCCTTGGCTCACACTACAATCACCTGGGAAGCTTTAAAAAGTACTGACGGCCAGTCTTGCCCTCCAGAGGGTTGGATGTCATTGGTCTGAAGTGTGATCTGGGCACCAGGATTTCTTGAACCTGCCCAGTTGATTCTAATATGAAGCTAAACTTAAGAACCACTGTAAGAGACAGGCAGAAAAAGTGGACAGAGAAGGCCAGGGGATGTGCCAGAATCTTCTTTGTCAGTGTCCTCAGGAACCCACTGTCTGACTGGGGTTCCAGGCTGCCTCCGTCACCGTGGCTGTTCCTGTCCAACCCTGACAAGGAGCCTGGAAAATTACATCCACATTTATCAAGGTGATCCTTCCTGACTCCTGCCCAGCCTGGCTGTGGCTCTCTGTGTATTTGCGAAATTGGTGGGATGGGGGCCTGGGCTGCGCGTCAAGGGCAGCTGACAGATAGAACTAGGGGCCTGGCAGTGATTCCCAGAATGGCGACCTGGGTCTCAGAGCAGGAGCATTGTAAATCCTGTGCCTGAAGGTGTCCAGGTGAGTACAGGGAAGAGAGGACGGGTTTCAAAAAGCCTCCCAGTACGTGCATCTGGGCGCATCTTGGAGCCAAAAGGGTGGCTGAGCTTGGAGGAACGTCCGTCTGAACGTCTCTGGAGCTCCGCCTTGTGGTAGGATGCTGGCACTGCATCAGAAGGGATGCAGGTGGGAGACTTGAGAGAACGTGCAGACCCCAGGGCCAAGGACTGGACCTGGCCCCAGAACAGTTTGCCTTCGGTCCTTTTGAAAACTTGAACTTGTCTCCAACCTTGAAAAAGTCAAGAGGTTTCAGTTTCCTGTTTATGGAAGCATCATGATTTCTAGCTACTGTAGACTCTCGGGATGAGAGTGTAGCGTCTCTGCACAAGGACTGCTGCTGCTGCTGCTAAGTCACTTCAGTCGTGTCCGACTCAGACTTTCCAACGTGCCCCACACCAACCCACTCCCCAGACCTCCCTAGATCTTGCTGGAGGTGACATCAAGAAAATGCAAAGCACCTCTGCCCCAGGTGTTAGCTACTGGGGTGGGGAGTGACTGCATGACAGGTACAGGGCAAGGTCCCCCTTTTGGGCATGTGCCAGAGCTACAGCAGGACCATGTATGTTGGGCCCATGCCTGTTCTATTCAGTGGGCTTTTCCACAATTCCCCTCCCTGCCACAGTACCCGATTCCAGCTTTACATCTTAAAGGATGCTGTCCATTCTGCAGATGGAATAACTGAGGCATTGTGGCGGGATCCTGACCTTCTGCCCGGGTTAGAAGTGGGGCACCCAGATCCTGGCTTTTGGCCCCAGTTCCTTCTGCCCCAGCGCTGCTTCTCCCTCATGCTACTGAACTGGATCCAGATGACCCTTCTCCTCATTTCTGTGGCCTTCTAGGTGCTGGTTTGGCAAAAGGCCTGGGGTGTACACTGATTACATCTACCAGGGCCCGATGATCTTGGTCCTGCTGGTAAGAACCTGGGTAGGAGGGCGGTGGGGGCAGGGCTCAGTGGGGAGAGGCCAGCAGTACTTACCATGGGCTGAAAGTTTTCCTCTCCCCAGAGATAGGGGTACGGGGCCAGGATTGTGCTGGGCTCACGCAGATAGAGGGAGAGCAGCAGGGTGGCAGAGGCCAGACCCAGGACAGCTGAGTCCGTGTCCTGTCCCCCACCTTCCCACCAGCATCTTGCACACACCATGCCCAGGCCATCCCACTGTGTGTCAAATTTCAGATCAATTTCATCTTCCTTTTCAACATCGTCCGCATCCTCATGACCAAACTCCGGGCATCCACCACCTCTGAGACCATTCAGTACAGGTAACCAGACCTGCCTCCCCTACCCATGGGGGGCTTCAGAGACCCCAGCTCTGACCCAGAGTTTGCCTCCAGGCCTGAGAGTCCCTCCTGAAACCCCAGCTCTACCTGTCTCAGACATTCCAAGGACCCTCCCCCAGACCCAGTCCTGTTCACCAAGTGGCAGGCTCCAGCTCCTTCCAGGGGTAGGCTGTGACTCTGGGCCTCCTTCCCACCCCTCACCCTCAGGAAGGCTGTGAAGGCCACTCTGGTGCTGCTGCCCCTCCTGGGCATCACGTACATGCTGTTCTTCGTGAACCCCGGGGAGGACGAGGTCTCCCGGGTCGTCTTCATCTACTTCAACTCCTTCCTGGAATCTTTCCAGGTACCCACCCGTCCCCCACCCCACCCAGCCTCCCGGCCTGTCCCCCTGCCTGTCCCCTGCTCCTCTTTGGGTGGGGGTTCTCCCAGGCAGGGGCCTGGAAGGGCGGGAGGCTGGGGGCAACTCCAAGGCTGGGTGACGCCTGCCCCCGTCCCTTGACCCGCCTTCCCGCCACCCCAGGGCTTCTTCGTGTCTGTGTTCTACTGCTTCCTCAACAGCGAGGTAAGGACCCGGGCCCGGAACTCAGGACGGCAGGAGGCCTGCTGGGACCAGAGGCTATCTGTAGCCGCCTCCTGCCTGCCGCACACCAACTCCGTCCTCCCCGCTCCATCCTCCTGGCTCCCAGCCCCTACAGGGATATTGTTGGGAGTTCCGGGAGGGTCCCTGCCACTTGCCACTCAGCTGCTGCGGTAATGAGCCCGCTTCTTAGCAGTGGGTGTGGGGGTCAGAAGCTGGGACTCCAGTCTCATCAATGAGTCTGTGAAATGGGTTGTTGAAAACCAGGAAGCTGAGCCCTAGGGCAGGAGGTTGAGGGCAGATGTGTGTGGGTTGAGGGTAGAGATTCTTCATGGCAAAGGCCATATGGCACCTTTGGGTGGATTCGAAAAAGGCACCCCTTCCTCATAATGCTTGAGAAAACTGTCCTAACAAATACGAAATCAACAATAGTGATGATGTCAGCGCTGCCCTTCCAAGGTGGCTGCCTGGACAGCTGCCTGTGGGGGTGGGAGCGGGGGTTTGAAACCCGGGCTCAGACCCTATGCTCTGCTGTGTACCCACAGGTCCGCTCTGCCATCCGGAAGAGGTGGCACCGCTGGCAGGACAAGCACTCAATCCGTGCCCGTGTGGCTCGCGCCATGTCCATCCCCACCTCCCCCACCCGTGTCAGCTTTCACAGCATCAAGCAGTCCACAGCAGTGTGAGCTGGAGGGCCACAGACCGGCCCCCGAGACCTACGGCTGGGGAGATGGCCGCCAGGCTTAGCCAGCCACCCTGTCTGTGGAGGGGACCAGCTCCCTCCCACACCCTCTACCCCCAGGCTCAGCTGGCGCTGAGAGCCCAGGAGGCCCCTCCCCAACCCCCAGCTGAGCAGAAGTTCCAGGCCTATGGCAGCAGTCAGGGCCACGAGATGACTGGAAAATAGCCTATAGGACTGGGCTGGGCCCAGGGCCTCTGGCTTCTCTTTGCCCCCATCCTCCCTGGAAAATGGACTGGAAATGCAGAGTGGGAGCTGGACAGTGGGGAATGCAAAGCTGCACACGAGTCCCTTCAGAGCACAAGCTGACAGCCCACTGGAGTCCCCAGGATGTCCTCAGAGACTGTAGGGGGCCATTCGCTGCCCCACGGGCATCATGGGAAACTCTCATCACAGCATCCGAGCCACCATGAGGATGCCTCCAGGCCTCAGCAGCGCTGCACCACTGGGAACCAAGGCTCTGTTGTCAGAAGCCCTGGAGACATTGTTAGAAATCAGATGGCATCTTCAGACACCAGGCTGCATAACCAAAATCCTCCCAAATGCCAGTCATCTGACCCCATGGCCCTGCCACCAGAAACACCCTGCCTTGCTGCCGCACACCCTTGGCCCTTTACTGCTGCCCACCCCACACAGGCTCCCCATCCTTAGCCTCTGGCCCCAGGTGTCCCCCCTTTGCGAGATGATGGGGATGTGGGAGGGTGACAGAAGCCAGTGTGTGCCCCCACCAAAGCCAGCCTCCCTTTGAAGGGGCAGAGAATGCTGGGGCCACCCAGCCCGCTGGCTTCAGTGACCCGGCCTTGGGACCCAACCCCTCTGCTGGCCAAAGGGGTCCTGCGGCCTTTGGATGCCCTCTGGGCCCGCATCACTAGCTAAGCCACAATAGAAGGGGGTGGGGCGCTGGGCCCCTCCCTGCCCCGAGTTCCCCAGAGCACCAGCCAGCTGGCCGCTTACACCCCAGGTAAGGAGCCAACCACATCCAGAGGGACTGGACAGACAGCAGGACTTTGGGGGGCTGGGGCTGGGAGACGGGGGTGGCTGGTATAAATTATATTATTTATCTTTCAACCAGCACTTGTGAAAGCCTTGTGTGTGCCAGAGCTGGCTTGGGAGGGCATCCCAAAGAAACAGAGGCCACTTTCAGCCTTTAGGGCCACTGTGTGGCTGGGGCACCAATGGCACCCTCACATCTGCCAGGGATGGGGCCTTAGGGGAGGACTTACAAGGGTGTGGATCGTGGGGCCCAGGGAATAAGGGCAGCTCTCATAAGAGGGTGAATTGTAGGGAGAAGGGGTATGGGCAAACCATGCGGACGGAGGACTCCGCGAGCCGGCTGCCGCCTGAGCAGAGGCGAGGCAGCGGGACCGGGCAGCCTCGTGTCCCAGCCCTGGGGAGGAGCTGGGCTGGAAACAGAGGAGCTAAGAAGCAGGGGAGGCTGTGCAGGCTTGAATGCTGTCTTAGCATGGAAACCCCAGAAGCAGACCAGGAGACAAGGCCAGAACCAACTCCAGGGCAGGGGCGCACACGCCCACCACCACGGTCGACGGTAGCTCAGTCCTGCTGCGGAAGCTGAGGGAGCCGGGTGGGATCCACACTTGCGTCATCCCACTCGAGGGGCCAGGGAAGTTTATCCACCAGCCCTCCGGGGGCAGTAGTTCCAGCACCTCCTGCGGAGGCCAGGAGCGAGCTGGGCACAGTGTGAGCCGCGTCCTCGGGACAGGAGGTGGTTGGGACACAGAAACTCCACCCTCCACTCTCAGGCCTGGGCCTTGCCTCTGAGTCTCTGACCCGGAAACGGGGCCATGCAGGGGTGTGTGTGCACACGCATACATGCATGCACACAATCAGGGACACCCACACACGTGCACATGGGTGCGTGGCGCATCAGGACGCCAGGACAGGTGACCGTGGTGCTGGGAGCCCAGAAGCGTCTGCTGGGGGAGGGGGGCTCCAGTGGGTGAGAGTCCGGCCACTCACCGAGGGAGGAGAAGCTTCAGTCCCTGAAGCCAAGTGGGGTACCCTGCTCTGCCGACTCCCCAGGCACCGTCCCCTTAAGGAGACAGTTGGGAGGGCCAGCTGATCAGAGGAGGCTGTGAGAAGGGAACCAGGGGCCACCAGGATGGAGACAGGCTGACAGCTTCCAGAGCAGTTGGAGGGAACCCCATAAAGAGTCCCCCAAAAGAAGGACCAGAATTGATGGCTGAATCTCAAATGGCCACAAAGGAGGCCAACAGGAGGCATCTTTCTCAGTGCTGCCTCCCACCCAGAAGGAGAGTGAGAAAGCGAGGATGTGGAGTCAGGGGAGAGGAGAGGAGGGGAGAGGACCCGAGAGGGGCTTGGGGACTGTGAGGGGAATTCATAGGCAAGGGGTCTTCAGAGGACCAAGCTGGGGCGGTGCCCCCTTTCCTGCTTGTCCTCTGGCTGTTTTTTAATATTTAGTATTTATTTATTTGAGTCTTATAATATTTATTACTTATTTATTTATACACTGGGTCTTAGTGGCACACTCAGGATCTCTGCTCTTCATTGTGGCACGTGGGATCCGTAGCTGCAGCCTGTGGGATCTAGTTCCCTGACCAGGGATTAAACCTGGGCCTCCTGCATTGGGACCTCAAGAGTCTTAGCAACTGGACCACCCTCCTGGCTGTTTTAGCTGATGGGAGCCAGTCACACACCTGCTGTGCGCTCAGCCCTTTGTGAGGTGGGGAGGCAAGTGGCACCCCCAGGACACATGCTGGCAACAGGCTGCAAAGTTAAGAGCTGCCAACGCTGGAAGGTCACAGGAGGACATCCAAGTGGGGCTGGCAGTCATCACAGAAGCTGCAGGGGGTCCCTGGGCAGGCAGGGGGCTGGTCCAGATGATCTCAAGATCCCTCTTGTCCAGAGACTGTAAAGGGCCGAGGGGCTGGGAACATCTGGGCTGCAAAGAACTGCCAGAGGCAGGTGTGCAGTGTTTAACCCTTCCACGGGCTCCAGGGCTGGGCTCAAGGCAAGCCCCACAATGGGGTTTCTGAGGGTCGTTCTGCTCGGAGCTTTGGCTTGTGGGTGGGTGGGAAGGGAGGTCCCTTGGGGTTGTGGGAGGTGTGATGGGCCAAGAGACATGCACATCACCACACTGTGGGAAGGGGTCTGGCAGCTGCAGCGGAGGGGGGGAGGTCACTGCAGGACAGGCCCCTCTATGAAACTAATTTTTCTCCATCCACACCCAGAGGCTGCAGTGCGCTCAAATTCCCACCTGAGCTCTTTTCTCCTTTAGACCCTCCCTCGCGGGCTCAGATCACCAGTGGAGGAAAAACCACCCTGCGGGGTTTGGGTTTTCCAGTTCTGTCTCCCCACCTCCCTGAGTACGACAGCATAGCCCTTGCTTTGGGGTCCCCGGCTTCTCCTCCAGGCCTGTTCAGCCCCCTGCTGCTGTTAATAGGACCCAGCGTGGGACCCCAACAGATACCCCAGAACCTGAAGAGGGCAGAGGGTGCAGATCAAGGAGGAAGGGAGGTTTTAGAATCCAGACAATAATTAATTATGGGCATTTGTAGACTGCTTTGCAATCCACAAAATCCTTTATAACATTCACGGAAAATAGAATCAGCCCATTTTCCTGCCGAGAAAACTGAGGCCAGTGGACTCCTCTGAGATCAAAGGTCTTCTCCAAATCCAGGTCTCCTTCCACCCCGTCAGTTAACTGGCGTCACTGGGCTTGGGTTTAGGGAGGCCAGGACTGATAAAGCAGCTCTGGGGGAAGGGGACGGCGAGGACTAGGGGTTTCAGACTATCTGATGGGGGCGAAGTCCCAGGCAAATACCTGCGCGGCCCAAAGATGGCCCAGCCAGTGACAGGCTGCTGAGCCCAACTGGGTGAGAGCCATGAGGGTTCTCTACATCCAGCAACTCCTTCCCTACCTTCCCAACATCCTGCACCCCTCCACTCCTTAAAATGATGCTTAACTGCCAACAGTACAGCCCACGCCCACCAGAAGCCTCTGAGGGTCTCCATGCCCAGCCCAAGTGAGGGTGCCACTGGCCTACAGCTCAAGCTCATCTCATGCAGCTCCCTGACTTCAAACTCACCTTCCCACCTTTGGTTCAAACAGAAGGGCTGCTCCCTGCATTTTTCCATCAGCAGTACCATCACTGAGTGCTCACCCGGAGCCCCTCTGCTAAGCCCCCCACACACCAATCTCATCTACCCTTCATACCACCCTATGAGGCAAGATCTGTTATCCCCATTTAACAGATGCGGGAAGTGACGCCCAGAGAGGTTGAGAGACGTGCCTGGGAGCACCCAGCAGTGGCCCAGCTAGATGTGAACCCTGGCTGGCCTCATTCGGCCCCCATGGTGTTTAAACCCTACACAGCTGAATTTCTTGTGGAATTCCCCTCCCTGCCCCACTGCTCCTGCCAACCCTCTTCTAAGGAAATTCCCCCGTTTCTCCAATCTGTGGACAAACCGGCTTGCGAAATGAACCTGGATGCAGAAGTTTGTGCCTGTAAAGCCATGGGCCTCCCATGGCCCTCTCCCTGAACCAGCCCACCCTCCCCGAGTCCCCATCCCTGTCCCTTCTCCATTTCATTTCAGAGCATCATGTTTTATTCTTTTCCTTCCATCTTCCCACAACCCCTGCAGATGCTGCTGAGCAGACTCAGGTCAAGAGAGGCCTGGACCAAGTATATTTCTCAGAGCTCTCGGTGTACTAGAAACACCAATGATCATTTCAAAATAACTCCAGGCACCACCTAAGTCCCCAAACAGAAGGCAGGGACGCTGTCCCAGCCTGCCCTGGGTGGCGACCCTCACAGTCCAGGCCATACCTAAGGGGAGGCAGCCTGGAGGGACCAGAAGCTGGAGACCAGGAGGATGCCCTCAAGGAAAGGGGTGAAATCCGGGGGGCATGGGGAGGGAGGGTGCTGCAGTCTTGAAGCAGAAACACAGGCTGGGGAGTGAGCATCAGCCATTCATGTAACCGCCTACCAGGCCTCCTGCAGGGGCTGTAGGGGCACAGAGTGGCCGTGGAGAGGAGCCAGTCCAGGACTGGGAGCTGGCGTTGGGGCTGAGGGGCAAGTTAGGGGATCTGGGGAAGCAGCAATTAGACAAGACACCCAACAGCCTTGATGAGTTGCGTCCTGGCAAAAGCCTAGGAGGAAATGAGTCCAGAGAATTCTTTTGATCCCATGGCTGCCAGGAGCCCAAGGGTAGATGGTGGAGGGGGAGGCAGGAGCAGCCTCTGTTTTGGGTTTCGGGGGGGTGTTTTCTGAACCCCAAATCGGGGCACATGCTGGTCTGATGAACTCCAGGACAGGTACAAGGCCTGTCCTGAGCACAGTGCTCCTGGAGGGGACTGAAGTTGCTCCTTGTTTTGTTCTTTAGAAAACTGGGGGACTTCCCTGGTGGTCCAGTGGTTAAGAATCTGCCTGCCAATGCAGGGAACATGGGTTCGATTCCCGGTCCGGGAAGATTCCATCTGCCGAGGAGTAACTAAGCCTGCGAGCCGGAACTACTGAAGCCTGCAACTACCCTAAAGCCCAGGCTCCTCGACAAGAGAAGACACTGCAACAAGAAGCCCACACACCGCAGCTAGAGAGTAGCCCACACGCAGCAACGAAGACCCAGTGCAGCCCCAAAACACAAATAAATTAAAAATAAGTAAAAATGAAATTAGGGCAAAATACAATGTCAAACTTACCATTTCAACCAAGTGTACAATTCAGCATATTAAATACACTCATGATGATGTACAACCATTGTCACTATCAAGCTCCAGAACTTTTTCATAGCTCTGACGAAACCCCAGACCCCCAACTCTCCTTCCCGCCAGCTACCACCACCCGCTTTCTGTCTTGATGATTTGCCTGTTCTGGATATTTCATAAAAGTGGAGTCGCGCAGGATTTGTCCTTTTGTGTCTGGCTGCTTTCCCTTGCTTAATGTTCTCAAGGTCTGTCTACATCATAGCGCGATCAGAACTTCATTCCTTTGTAGGGCAGAATGATGCCCCATCTTACAAGGGGGCCACGCTTTCTCTAGCCATCCATCAGCTGATGTACATCCATCAGCTTTGCATGTACTCCAAGTCATTGTGAAGAGTGCTGCTGCAAACATCCAAGTACAATTTTTTTGTTTGAACAGCTGTTTTCCCTTCTTTGGGGTATACTCCCAGAGAGGAATTGCTGGGTCACGTGATAAATTTCTGTTTCTAACCTACCATGGAACCACCAAGTGTCTTCTACAGCGGCTGTAAGTGAAGTGAAGTCGCTCAGTCGTGTCCGACTCTTTGCAACCTTATGGGCTGCAGCCTACCAGGCTCCTCCGTCCATGGGATTTTCCAGGCAAGAGTACTGGAGTGGGGTGCCATTTCCTTCTCCAGGGGATCTTCCCGACCCAGGAATCGAACCCAGGTCTCCCCACATTGTAGGCAGATGCTTTACTGTCTGAGCTACCACTATTTACAATATCCTTGCCAGCAACGTATGCGAATCCTAATTTCTCCACATCCATGCCAAAATCTGGGTTTTCTTTTTTCCCCCATTTTTAAATAATTTTTTATTTTTTAATTTTTTTTGGCTGCTCTGCACAGATCTTGATCCTCAGTCAAGGACTGAAACTGCACCCCTTGCAGTGGAAGCGTGGAGTTTCAACCACTGGACCGCCAGGCAAATCCCCCAAACCTGCTATTATCTGTTTTGTTATTTTTATAATAGCTACGCCCGGTGGGTGTCTTAGTCTTCAGTTTTATTAAAGCCCCAGGACTCTACCTGAGGTACAGTCTAACTGAACATCAGTAGCTGGGGCGGGGAGGGGGGGCTGGAGAGGGTATGGAGAGATTTCTATTATCACAGCCCTGCTGTACCAAGTATCTGGATACTCAGTGCAGAGAGGTAAACCCAGTCTAGACACTGCTCCACTCTCATAAGAACTACACAAGCCGACTGTCCCTTCTCTAACAGCCCCTGACTGATATACCTGTCCTCTCTCTGCAATGGGAGCCCAGGGAGGGGCAGCTGGCAGCTTCCCCCACTGGCCCTGACACTTCACCAGCTGGGGATCTGCTCACCAGTCAGTTGTCCCTGTTCCCTAAAGTGTTTCTGACAGTTAATTTGTCATTGTAATTAGTTTGTAATCTAATTAAATGTTATATGAATGGATGAAACAGAAATGCACAAACAAGCAGGGGTGTTATTTCTTACAAAAACGTGGTTGATGCTCTGAAAGACACAATCCGAATCATACAGAATATTGGACGCCTGTCAAGTCCGGTGTGGGTGAGACATGTCACCAACTGGGTGGGAGGGGACTGTCAAAGAGTCTACAAGGTTCCACTCATTGACCTCTTGGCAAAGGTCCCTGACGCTCACCCTCCACTTCAAAGCATCCAAAGCTGGGTGTGGGGGATTTGCCGTCTCACTGATGTGGAGCTCACAAGCTGCGTGCACACCAAGTCGCTTCATTCGTGTCCGACTCTTTGCGACCCCATGGGCTGCAGCCCGCCAGGCTCCTCTGTCCAGGGGATTCTCCAGGCAAGAACACGGAGTGGGTTACCATCCTCTCCTCCAGGGAATGAAGAAAGAAAGGCTTGGGAATTCCCTGGTGGTCCAGTGGTTAGGACTCAGCACTTGCACCGTCACGGGTATGGGTTCAATCCTTGGTCACGGAACTAATATCTCAGAAGCCATAAGGCATGACCAAAAAAAAAAAAAAAACCCAGAAAAGAAAAGAAGATCTGAGTTGTGATCATGACATGTTAAGGATGGGCCTCTGGTCTCCTGGATGTGGTGGTGGCACTGTCCTTGAAGGTAGGGCCTGAAGGTCGAGAATGGGCAGTGGGGAAGGCCTTTGGGCACAGATTAGAGCTGCAGTCAAGCAGTCAAGAGAGCCAGGCTGACCCCGGGCAGTTCCCAGGACAGGGCAACACCTAAGTGACGTGTGTCTAGAGTGAGAGCTGGATCTGGGGGCTGGGATTAGGGCCCATGGGATGGGCTTTTCTGAGCCTCAGTGTGCTCATCCACGAACTGGATGTATTTGGGTGAGGTTCAGCCAAACTGTGGTGCTGGAGAAGACTCTGGGGAGTCCCTTGGACAGCAAGGAGATCAAACCAGTCAATCTTAAAGGAAATCAACCCTGAATAATTCATTGGAAGGGCTGATGATAAAGCTGAAGCTCCAATACTTTGGCCACCTGATGCAAAGAGCCAACTCATTGGAAAAGACCCTTGATGCTGGGGAAGATTGAGGGCAGGAGGAGAAGGGGGCGACAGAGGATGAGATGGTTAGATGGCCTCACTGACTCCATGGACATGAGTTTGAGCAAACTCCAGGAGATAGTGAAGGACAGGGAAGGCTGGTACACTGCAGTCCCCGGGGTTGCAAAGAGTCACACACCACTTACCAACTGGACAACAACAAAGCTGCTGTAACAGACTCACAAGAGGCCTGTGGCTTAAGGAAGATAATGTATGTTAACAGTCCACAATGAGTATCCCATACTCCATGCAAGCATCCGGGGACCTGGTTCCTTCACTCGTTTCTCCCCATCTCTTAGGACATCGCCCCCCCCTCTCCACAGACAATGGCTTGTCCATGAGTGACTTGTGAGAAAAAGAAAGAGATGGACAAGGAGTCCCATGGTCTCTGCCCAGGTTCCTGAGGGACTCACTTCATTTCTGCTCATTTCCAATGGTGAGAAATGGCCACGTGGCCTTTCCTAAATCCTGGTTAGTCTGGGAACGAAGTTCTGGTCACGTGCCTGTGCAAAGGGGCATCATTTGAAAGAGGGCTCACACCTTGCGCTGGATGGGGGTAGCAGTATCCCATTGCAGGAGGCTGTGATTGCAGAAAAAGTACCTGGCACTCAGGAAGAGCTCAATAAAAATGTACAGCATTGCTGAGCTGTCTGGTCTAATGTCCTCATTTCTTTGCAGTTAGAGAAATAGGCAGAGAGGGCCAGGCACCTGCCGGGTCTATAAAGGGCTAGGTTGGTCCCGAATCCTGTCTGGGATCCTCAAGCCCATCCCCTCACCTCTTGTTTCAAGTGACTTGGTCCAGCTCCTCCTAGGCAGATGACCTCTCCACCTGGAGGCAGGGCTGGGGGACAGGATCCCCAGAGGCTGCCCAGCTTTGTGACTAGGTAGGTGTGGCCCTGGTTTCCTGGACTGTCGGCCAAGCAGCTGCTCTGTGACAGAGGGCCACACCCAGCCCTGGGAGGGGTCAGGGGGCAGTGGGCAGCTGCCACACTGGGACGCAGCGGTAGGTGCCTGAGGAGGATGGCGTGCCTGGGTCTCCTCCTCCTTTTCCTCCTCCTCTTCCTCCTGGCCAGCACCGCGGCCCAGGGGGAGTACGGCGTGGTCCACGTGGTGTCGGACAACTGGAGCAAGGACTACTGCATTCTCTTCCGCTCCGACTACGTCACCCTGCCCCGGGACCTGCAGCACGCCCCACTCCTGCCCCTGCACGATGGCACGGGCTCACCCTGGTGCCCAGGCCAGGACTCCTCCCACCAGGCCCACCCAGACGGCTCCGCCAGCCAGCGGCCCCTCCACCGGACCACCGCCATGGTCATGAGGGGCAACTGCAGCTTCTACGACAAGGGCTGGCTGGCTCAGGGCCGAGGCGCCCACGGGTTGCTCATCGTGAGCCGGGTCAGCGGCCAACAGTGCTCAGACATCACCCCGGCGGCCCAGAACCCCCGCAAGCCCCTCCCAGACCTCACCATCCCCGTGGCCGTGCTCCGCTACACCGACATGCTGGACATCCTCAGCCACACCCATGGGGGCAACGGGGTCCACGTGGCCTTGTACGCCCCCCCAGAGCCCATCCTCGACTACAACATGGTGGTCATCTTCCTCCTGGCCGTGGGCACCGTGGCCGTGGGCGGCTACTGGGCCGGCGTGACTGAGGCTGACCGGCTGCAGCGGCGCCGGGCGCGAGGGGGCGGGGGGCCCGGCGGTCACCCTCCACGGGGAGCCCTGGCGGCCCGGCGGGGGCCCAGAGAAGACGACGAGGAGTCGCCGGTGGACTTCACGCCGGCCATGACGGGCGCGGTGGTCACCATGTCCTGCTCCATCATGCTGCTGCTCTATTTCTTCTACGACTGCTTCGTCTACGTCATGATCGCCATCTTCGGGCTGGGCGCGGGCACCGGCCTCTACAGCTGCCTGCTGCCCGTGGTGCGCCACCTGCCCGTGTGGCGGGACCAGTGGCTCCTGCCCGGCCGCCGAGCCTGTCTGCAGCTGCCCCTGCTGCTGCTGGCTGGCCTGTGCCTGGTGGTGACGGTCCTCTGGGTCGCCTACCGGAACGAGGACCGCTGGGCGTGGCTGCTGCAGGACACGCTGGGCGTGGCCTACTGCCTCTTCGTCCTACGGCGCATGCGCCTGCCCACCCTCAAGAGCTGCGCCTCCTTCCTGCTGGCCCTGCTAGTCTTCGACGTGTTCTTCGTCTTCGTCACACCGTTGCTCACCAGGACCGGCGAGAGCATCATGGTTGGGGTGGCCTCGGGCCCGGCAGATTCCTTGAGCCATGAGAGGCTGCCCATGGTCCTCAAGGTGCCCCGGCTAAGCTTCTCGGCCTTGACCCTGTGTGACCAGCCCTTCTCTATCCTCGGCTTCGGTGACATCGTGGTCCCCGGCTTCCTGGTGGCCTACTGTCACCGCTTTGATGTGCATATACGCTCACAGCAGGTCTACTTCGTGGCCTGCACAGTGGCCTATGCTGTGGGCCTGCTGGTCACCTTCTTTGCCATGGCCCTCATGCAGATGGGCCAGCCTGCCCTGCTCTACCTGGTGTCCAGCACGCTGCTCACCAGCCTGGCTGTGGCCGCCTGCCGCCAAGAGCTCACCCTCTTCTGGACAGGCCAGGTTAGGGCCAAGGCCGTCGCCCGGCCTGTGCCAGGGCTCTGCGGCGCCCCTTCAGTTGGTTCTGAGCGGAAGCGGGAGCATGCAGCAGACAGCCACAGAGCCTTCGAGCTCGAGGGGGCCACCATCTCCACCCTGGCAGGAGACTTAGATAGCAGCCTTGGGGAGGGCACGGCTGAGACTGTCACCATATCTGAGGATGAAGCGACCAGTCCAGAAGGCCACAGTGACAGCTCTGAGGGCTGGAGTGATGCCAACCTGGAGCCCGATGACCTGTCGAGTACCCCTTCTGGGGTCTCAGAGGAGTTCTTACCACTGATGCCAACCGCCATGCTGATACCGCTCAGGCCGCCGCCCTCGGAGCTGGGCCGGGCCCTGGCCCAGGCCCATGAGGCCAGCCTGCCCTGTACAGGCTTCCACAAGAGGAAGGGCCTTAAAGTGAAGAAGAGCATGTTGACCCAAGATCCCTTGTGAACCAGGAACCCTGGGACATGTGCCTCTAGAGTATCACAGAGCAAAGCCACGTGTGACAAAAAATAAATTGGGGCATTTAGAATATTCTGTATCTACCCACAGAGCTTCTTTGTTAGAACTGTAAGGAAGCAGTTCACGTAGAGCCTGCAGGGTCCTTGGGACAGACCACATCTGTCTGTCTCTGCAGCCCAACCCCAGCCTCATTGCCCATCTTTTTCTCATGCTCAGGTCCAATCAAACCATTACTGTTCCTTGCTTATGCCACGTCCTCTCCTTGTCTCTTTGCACATGCTGTTTCCTCTAGCTGAGACACCCTTCCCACCCCAGACAGAAATGCTGAAGCCCAGATGAAACATTTCTAAGCAGCCTTTCAGCGTCAGCTCACATCCACCCTTCCTGCTAAGCATCCTTGCTCTACAAGCATCCTGGACAGCAACATCACACCCAGTGTGTGCCTGCTGTCATCCACCTGTTGCATCCACAGACATCAAGTATGCAGCTGTTGTGTACCCCACCCTGTTGGTGGGCACAGAGGGAGTCTGCTGTCCAGCTGGTGGAAGGTTGGGGGATGGAGAACAGATAAGAAACAACTTGAGAATCATCTCAAAACAGAGATGGAGAGGTTGGAGCTGGAGCGAAAGAATTTAGGAGACCATGGCTTTAGTTCCCACGCTTCCTTCACTGACCTTGGATAATGAACTGCTCTCTTAACCCCTTTGAGGCTTAGGAGTCTCATCCTCAACGTGAGACTTATAATACCATGTCTGTCTGGATTCAGGAGCATGGACAAGATGACCTCTTGAGGACCCCACAATTCCTTAAGCTTTAGAGTATGTTTATATGTTGCTTAAGCAGAGGAAACAAACTCTGAGGTGAGGGAAGTCTTGCAGAGGAGTCTATGTGGGAAGGGTAGTGTGGGAAAAGACAATGGTTAGAGTTTGGAAGCCAGCAGCCTACCAGAAATTCCAGCTCCACCGCTGATCTGTCCTGTGTCACTGAAGCAAGTGATTTAAACTCGTGGTGCCTCAGTTTCTTCACCTGTTGAATGGGATAATAATGGGACCTACCGTGGTTTGGGGGAAGTCTGACTGCATTGGCTTACATAAGAGCACGAATGCAGTGCGTGTAGGGAGAGCAATGTGAATGTTAACTCTGTTTATATTATGCCCCTTTGTGAACGGAGCCGAAAGAGTCAAATCCAACTCCTACAAGCCTTTGAGTTCTGATGCCAGTTTCCTTCCCTCCACACCCAGCATGCCTGCCCTGACCACCACCAGGGTGCACACGCCAGCCCCCACCACACACATCTTCCTTCTCTCCCCAGGGCCTTCCCACCTGCTGGGTCCTCTACATACAACTTTCTAGTCCTCCCACCCCCAGAATCGGGTCTGACCAGTTTCTTGTCCTTCCAGCCCCAGCCTCAGGGAGGCCTTCCTTGATGACCTTTCTTTAAAAAAAAAAAAAAAAAGAATTAAAAAAAATATTTATTTATCTGGCCGTGCTGGGTCTTAGTTGCAACCTGTGGAATCTAGTTCCCTGACCAGGAATCAAACCCCCAGGTCCCCTGCATTAGGAGCTCAGAGTCTTAGCCACTGGATCTCCAGGGAGATCCCTGATGACCTTTCCTAAAGCATCTGCCAGCCCTAATCATATCGCTCTATACCCGGTTCATTAGTTTTCTCGTCTCCCCCAGTCACATCAACTTGGTGAGGGCAGGGGCCTTCTATCTTATTCATCTGTGTGGAGCAGGGCCTGGTATGTAGCAGGTGCTTGATTTATGTTTGTTGGAGAAATGAATGGGTGAATCGTTGAATGGATGAATCAGTGACTCCTGGGCAAAGCCTGGCCACTGCCCGCAGGTTGGACCCAGACAATGAAGTGAATCTGTGCAAGCGAGGCAGCCCTCCTGGGAATCCTCGCCCATCACAGTCCGGGTTGTCGTCTAGACCATCCCCCTCCGCAACCACAAGAGTGTGAGCCAAGATGGGTCTGTTCTCAACCCACCTCACTGAATTCTTAAAGCGGTTGTAACGAATGAATGAATGGGTTGATGCAGCATGAAGAGGTGGTGCCGTGGTGAAGACTCCTGCTGCCAATGCGGGAGATGCAGGAGACGCAGTTTCTATCCTTGGATCAGAAGGATCTCATAGAGGAGAAAACGGCAACCCACTCCTCTTCTTACCTGGAGAATCCCATGAACAGAGGAGCCTGGAGGGCTTCAGTCCATGGGGTCGCCAAGAGTTGGACACAACTTAGCAGACACGCACGAACATGAAGGAAGACCTCAGGCCTCCTCCCTGGGGTCCTGCAGAGCCTTGGGCAGTGTGGAGATGAGACTCTGAGGGGTCTGGTTGCACCCTGGGGGTGGGGAGGAAGAGGGCCAGGCAGGTGGGGGGTGCAGGTAAAGGACATCTCACAGAAAGCCCCACTCACTGGGGAGGAAGCGCAGCTCCTCGTCAGACAGCACCTGAAGGCCAGGTCTGGACAAGAGCCGAGCGAGGAACACGGGCCAGGACACTGACCGGAGGTGTGGGCAGCCCCTCCCGCTGGAGTCAGCGACCATCTGGCCTGGACAGAGGGGCCTCCGCAGGCTCTGGCTTCCCCCTGAGCTGAGGCTGCCTCCCCGCTGCCGACCTGCGTCACTGGACCTGCCAAGGGTGGTCTGCACCCCTCTGCCAGGCCTGAGGCCGAGGGCTGGCAGAGCAGAGGGCTCTTGGTCCCTCTCACCACCTAAACTGGGGCAGGGGGTGGGGAGTGGGCGGGGGCAAGAGAGCTCCTCTGTACCGGGAACTTGCAGTCAGGGCGGCTCTAAGGATGCAGGTTCAGAGCTCCCTGCAGCAGGATGATGCCTGCCTCCAAGGAGAAGATTCTCAAGGGGAGGGTCTGAGGAGGGAAGCCACCCCACCCCGCTCCCACTCGCCATGTCCAAACAGATTCGGGGAAGAATGAATCCGATTCTGTTCTCGCTGTTCCACCCAGCAGAAGCAGGCATTTAGAGGACATTTTGTCTATAAAATGGGGAGAGTGGCCCTACCCACCCCGGGGCACTGTGCTGAGCGTTCAACCCTCCAGAGCAGGGGCTGAGCCTGGGCTCCAGAAACCTTGCAGCGCTGCTGCACCCGCTGCTCCTGCCCTGACCCCAGGGCCAGGATCCTCTTTAGGCTGCAGGCTCCGCTTCCCTTTGCCAGCCAGCTTCTCAGGGATTGGGTTGAATCCAGTGGCTGGACCAAGCTGTCACCTGTCAAGAGGTGCCCAGAGCCAGCAGCTCCCACCTGAATACCTGAGGGACACGGGACTCCACACATGTTACCATACACTCTCACACACACACACACACACACACACACACGGGTACACACACAAACATGCACACACATCCGTCCTGCACCCTCAGGCAAATAATGATAGGTCAAGACGAAGCAGGACCAGGGCCTGGCCATCTCCCTGGGGCTGGCAGAGAGGCGGCAGGCACGCCTGCACCCCAGTCTGATGGCTCTTCTGCCCTCACCTCGCTCCTTCTCTTTCCCTTTTGCACTCTGAACTCCGTCTCAGCATCTGCAGAGCCCAACCTGTGCCAGGTGAAACCTAAAATAGGGGGAATTCCCTGGCAGTCCAGTAGTTAGGAGTCCATACTTTCACTGCTGAGGGCCCAGGTTTGACTCCTGGTCCAGGAACTAAGATCCCACAAAAACAAACAAAAAACATATTAAAGGGATTTCCCTGGTGGTCCAGTGGTTAAGAGACCATCTGCAGGGCAGGGGACACAGTTCCGATCCTTGGACCAGGAAGCTCCTACACGCTGTGGAGCGACTAAGCACGCGCGCCACTACTACTGAAGCCCGTATGCCCTAGCGCCTGTGCTCCACGAGAGACGCCACCGCAGTGGGGAGCCTGCACACGGCAACGAAAAGTAGCCCCTGCTTGCTGCACCTGCAGAAAGCCCACATGCAGCAACGGAGACCCAGCGCAGCCATAAACAAAATAACTAATTTTTTAAAAGTTAAGATAGGACCAGAGCAAGAATGAACTCCTGAGCCACGTCCAGGCCTCCAGGTGGCCAGTCTCTGCTCAGGGGCTGGGCTGTGCTCAGGCTACCCAGAAAGAATGAACAGTCACAGCCTAGGGATTTTTTTAGTTAACGAGAAGTTTGGTGCTGGAGCTTCTGGCTTCCCTTGACAGTGAGAACCAGCAAGGACTGAGAGATGCTCTATTCCACAGATGAGGAAAGGAAAGCCCAGAGAGGGTCAGGAACTGCCCAATGTCACACAGCAATGGGGCAGCAGAAATAGAACACAGCTCTGGTCTTCTATCTCCTAGCCCAGCAGCCGGGATCAGGTCCCATCTTCAACACCCCTCCTCTCTGCACACTCTGACTGCAACATATGCCTCCACTAGAAAAGCCATGGGTCTACCCATGCCCTTGCCCTGTGCCCCCAGGAGATTCAGCCTCCATTCTCTCTGAGAAGTAATTGCGTGTATAAGGTTTTGGTTCACCATGAAGCATCTCCTTGGCTAGCACAGGAGGACACAGCTAGGCTCTGAGTCATTGAGACTTGGAGTCAAAGCTCAGCATTGATAGTCACTTGACTGTGATGCTGGACCACTGAGGCCACCCCCTCTGTGCCTTGATAGCCTCATCTGTGAAATGGGCTACAAAGACTTACATTGTGGGTTTGCCATGAGGATTAAATGAGGTAAGGTATGTGTGCACACATAGGCAATGGCACCCCACTGCAGTACTCTAGCCTGGAAAATCCCATGGACGGAAGAGCCTGGTAGGCTGCAGTCCATGGGGTCGCTGAGAGTTGGACACGACTCAGTGACTTTACTTTCATGCATTGGAGAAGGAAATGGAAACCCACTCCAGTGTTCTTGCCTGGAGAATCCCAGGGACGGCGGAGCCTGGTGGGCTGCTGTCTATGGGGTCGCACAGAGTCGGACATGACTGAAGCAACTTAGCAGTAACAGCATGTGTGCACACAGCTAACACACGCTAAGCACTAATGACAGGCTAGATACACATGTTATCTAGTTACCCGATGCCCAGGTTTCAAAGGGAAAGTTTCCAGGACAGCACTTGGCACACCTCCAAATATCATCCTTTCCAAATCAGCTTACAGTTCCTCCTGGATGAGCTCCCAGAAGTGGAGTCATCCTCTCCCCTTGGAATGAGGATGCCCAGCCATGCCCAGGGGTTGTGGTGTGGGGGTGGGTGCCTGGCAGTAAGCAGGGGCACCACCGCAGAACCAGAAGAGAGAACCCTCTGCAGCTAGACAGAACGGGGTTGGGGGGAGGTTTGTGCCTTTTTCCTGCAGTGTTGAACATTGCACGCTCCTCTGCTGCCATCTGCTGGTCAGTGATATAAGTGCAGACGGGTTCACACCTTAAGAGCCAGGGTCATTCCATCAGGACACTAAAATAATTACAGCAAGGGGTGGTGTTCAACCAATATAAATTACCCATCAGAAAAGTTCTGAAACCCATACTGGGCCTAAGATGAACTCTTTAGAAGCTGATTGTGAGGACATGAAGGTGTCTGGAGACAGGTATGAGAATATTTTTTAATGTCTTTTTAAAAAATTCTTTGTTTATTTTTAGCCGTGCTTGGTCTTCATTGCTGCACGCAGGTTTTCTCTAGTTGCGGTGAGCAGGGGCTATCACTGAGCACCAAGCACTGTGCTTGAGAATTAAGCGTCTCACAGAGCAGACGAGACAAAGACACAGCCCCACAGCAACACAGCTAGTCCTTCCGTGTGTTCCTTTCTGCTGGGAGAGCTGGGCACAGGGCAGTCAATGAAAGAGAGACAGGAGTTGCGGGGCTCAGTTACAATAGCCAGGAAGTGTTTCCCGGGTCAGGCTGCTTTATCAGGCTCCAGGGATTTCTTTGTGTCCTGAATTTATTGTGCTTTGGAGAAAAAAGTGGAGAGTACAGAAGAGTAAAAAAAAAAGAGCACAATTACCCTTAAACTTTGATATATTTCCACTCAGGCATTCCCCCCCCCCCCCATGCATAGGTTTTTTAAAAATCTTTCATTTATTTTTAAAAATATTTATTTCGCTGGGCCAAGTCTTTGTTGTGGCATGCAGAATTCTTAGTGGTGGCATGTGAACTCTCAGTTGCAATCTGTGGGATCTAGCTCCCTGACCGAAGGTGGAACCCCCGCCCCATCTCTCCCCTCCCACCCCAAACCCCGACCCCAGCATTGGCAGCAGAGTCTTAGTCACTGGACGGCCAAGAAAGTCCCCATTCACAGGCTTTTATTTGTGTGTTTCAGTTACAAAGTCACAGCAAAAAAATGGATATATACATTGGCATTCTGCTATGAATATTCTGTGTACCCTTTGAACTTTTATTTGGACTGGGCTATCTAATATTCGATAGCAGATATAACTTTGTAGACTTCACATTCTCTTTATTGGATGTTTGATCTGTTTCCTACAGCAGCGTGAGGAATATCTTTGGCAGTAAATTTCTTTACATATTTTAGGAGATTTCTGTGAGATAGATCTCGTAATTTTATCTCTGGGAAACTAAGGGTTTGAACACCTTTAAAGATGGTAATGCATTTTGCTAAATTATTTTCCAAATTATGTGCGTGTCAATTTATCCTCTGTGTGCTGGAAACTATGGAAGTAACCATTTCTCCACACCCTCTACAGCATCTTTTCCAATTTGCTGTGATGAAAAACAATATCCCTTTCAATTTTCATGTCTCTACTAAATAGTGAGGTTGGACTTTTATTTCCACATGCTGGTTTATTAATGGAATACTCTTTGTCCCTGGGCTTAGCACAACGTGCAGTTAATTACAATTTCCTGTTGATTCTCTCCTAGGAAAATCTCTGTGATCCATTTTCTCCTTCTTTCCATTTTTTACAGGGTTATTCCAAAATGTCACCTCTCACCTGATGATGAGAGGCCAATAGGATCCTTGTGAAAGAAAAGAGCACAACTGTTCTGGGTCCTGTCCTTCTGGCTGAAAGACCTTGGATGCCTTCCTACTGCCTGTCTAACCAACCCCAGTTCCTCAGCTTGGTATTTAAGGCTGTCTGTGATCAGCCTTCCCTACAGCCTCACTCGTCGGATACAGCCCCCAGCCACCCTGTGGGTGTGGTCCTCCACATATGCTCACCCGGCTCCACGCCTCTCCTCTGCCTTCCACACACTTGGAATGTGCCCTTGCACCTTCCCCTAACACCTGTGCACACTGATTGTATCCAGAGATAGGCCACACTCTCCAGCACCCACTGTAAGGGCCCTGTCTAAGGTCCTGGATATGAACAGGACACAGGATGCTGTTCATGATTCAGAGGGTTTCACCATCAGGAGTGGGTGGATGAGGGTACAGATTCATGCATTCTGATTAATTCAGGTCTTTTGGCTTCAAGGAACAAGAACCCGTTCAAAGCGTCTCAAGCAAAAAGAAGAGTTTATTGGAAGGACAAGGGGTTTCTCAGAACACCAGGGCAAATAGCCCAGTTGGGGCTCATGGGAGTTGGGGATTAGAGAACTGTCAGAAAGCAAAGGCACCCTCTGCCTCTCCAGGCTGCACACGCTCTGTGCACTGTCTTCCTCTCCTCCCCCCTGAGCCGGCTGCCTTTGCAAGCTCATTTCCCTCTTGGCTCAGTGTGGCACTGGCTGCAACTCTAGATCGTGGTCTCAGCTCAGGGATCACTACCAGTGGGCAATGGTCTCTATTCAGATACCATTCTGATTTTCAAGAGAGGAGCTTCACTGGGCTTAGATTTACTGTCTGTGATCAGGGTCTTGTCATTGGCTGTCGGTGAGCCCGTGGGCCCTTGACTCAGCATCTACCTCTAGTCCAATCAGCTATGGCTGGAGATGGATGGCAGGAAGAGTAGGGTCAGATAGCACACACAAAGGGTTAACTGAATCTGAATTATAACATGATTCCCTAGATGATGCCTGTCCTTATTAAGGTCTAAGAAGCACTGCTTTAGAGCTGCTGCTGCTGCTAAGTCGCTTCAGTCATGTCTGACTCTGTGCGACCCCATAGACGGTAGCCCACCAGGCTCCTCTGTCCCTGGGATTCTCCAGGCAAGAGCACTGGAGTGGGCTGCCATTTCCTTCTCCAATGCATGAAAGTGAAGTTGCTCAATCGTGTCCGACTTTTAACGACCCCATGGACTGCAGCCCACCAGGTTCCTCCGTCCATGGGAGTTTCCAGGCAAGAGCACTGGAGTGGGGTGCCATTGCCTTCTCCACTGCTTTAGAGCAAGGGTTCTCAAAGAGCGATCCCTGATCCAGTAGCATCAGGCTTCCCTGGAAATGTCTCAGAAATGCAACTTCTGTGAATCAACTATACTTCAATTAAAAAGAAGATCATCCAGGGACTTGCCTGGTGGTCCAGTGGTTAAGCATCCGCCTACTAATGCAGGAGATGCAGGTTCAATCCCTGGTCTGGGAACTAAGATCCCACAAAGCCTTGGGGCAACTGAGCCGAAGTGCTACAACAACTGAAGCCCCCAACCCCCCTCTCCACTCTGGAACCCATGCTCTGCAACAAGAGAAGTCACCCCAGTGAGAAGCTCATGCACTGCAATTAGCGAGCAGCCCCTGCTTGCCGCAACTAGAGAAAGCCAGAGCCCGCAATGAAGACTCAGAACAGTGTCCAAACCCCCCAAAAAATCACCCATGCCTTCTTATCCAGATAAAAGAAATGCAGATTCTGAGACGCCCCCACCCCAGGGCCTGGAGGGGGTGCCTGGGAAGGAGCTGGGCACTTTGCACAGGTTCTCAAGCGAGCCCCACCCTCGCCCTCCGTTTTCCACAGAGGAAATTCCCACCTTCTTTCCATGGTGAAATCTAATGATCTAATCACACTAGGACCACAGCCTTGTCTAACTTAATGAAACCAAGCCATGCCTGCGGGGCAACACAAGACAGGCAGGTCATGGTGGAGAGGCCTGACAGAATGTGGTCCACTGGAGAAGGGAATGGCAAGCCACTTCAGTATTCTTGCCTTGAGAACCCCATGAACAGTATGAAAAGGCAAAATGATAGGATACCAAAAGAGGAACTCCCCAGGTCATTAGGTGCCCAATATGCTACTGGAGATCAGTGGAGAAATAACTCCAGAAAGAATGAAGGGATGGAGCCAAAGCAGAAAGCAATACCCAGTTGTGGATGTGACTGGTGATAGAAGTAAGATCTGATGCTATAAAGAGCAATATTGCATAGGAACCTGGAATGTCAGGTCCATGAATCAAGGCAAATTGGAAGCGGTCAAACAAGAGATGGCAAGGGTGAACATCAACATTCTAGGAATCAGCGAACTAAAATGGACTGGAATGGGTGAATTTTACTCAGATGACCATTATATCTACTACTGCGGGCAGGAATCCCTCAGAAGAAATGGAGTAGCCATCATGGTCAACAAAAGAGTCTGAAATGCAGTACTTGGATGCAATCTCAAAAACGACAGAATGATCTCTGTTCGTCTCCAAGGCAAACCATTCAATATCACAGTTATCCAAGTCTATACCCCAACCAGTAATGCTAAAGAAACTGAAGTTGAACAGTTTTATGAAGACCTATAAGACCTTTTAGAACTAACACCCAAAAAAGATGTCCTTTTCATTAAAGGGGACTGGAATGTAAAAGTAGGAAGTCAGGAAACACCTGGAGTAACAGGCAAATTTGGCCTTGGAATGCGGAATGAAGCAGGGAAAAGACTAATAGAGTTTTGCCAAGAAAATGCACTGGTCATAGCAAACACCCTCTTCCAACAACACAAGAGAAGACTCTACACATGGACATCACCAGATGGTCAACACCGAAATCAGATTGATTATATTCTTTGCAGCCAAAGATGGAGAAGCTCTATACAGTCAGCAAAAACAAGACCAGGAGCTGACTGTGGCTCAGATCATGAACTCCTTATTACCAAATTCAGACTCAAATTGAAGAAAGCAGGGAAAACCGCTAGACCATTCAGGTATGACCTAAATCAAATCCCTAATGATTATACAGTGGAAGTGAGAAATAGATTTAAGGGCCTAGATCTGATAGACAGAGTGCCTGATGAACTATGGACGGAGGTTGGTGACATTGTACAGGAGACAGGGATCAAGACCATCCCCATGGAAAAGAAATGCAAGAAAGCAAAATGGCTGTCTGGGGAGGCCTTACAAATAGCTGTGAAAAGAAGAGAGGCGAAAAGCAAAGGAGAAAAGGAAAGATATAAGCATCTGAATGCAGAGTTCCCAAGAATAGCAAGAAGAGATATGAAAGTCTTCTTCAGTGATCAATGCAAAGAAATAGAGGAAAAGAACAGAGTGGGAAAGACTACAGATCTCTTCAAGAAAATTAGAGATACCAAGGGAACACTTCATGCAAAGATGGGCTCAGTAAAGGACAGAAATAGTCTGGACCTAACAGAAGCAGAAGATATTAAGAAGAGGTGGCAAGAATACACAGAAGAACTGTACAAAAAAGATCTTCACGACCCAGATAATCATGATGATGTGATCACTAATCCAGAGCCAGACATCCTGGAATGTGAAGTCAAGTGGGCCTTGGAAAGCATCACTACAAACAAAGCTAGTGGAGGTGATGGAATTCCAGTGGAGCTGTTTCAAATCCTGAAAGATGATGCTGTGAAAGTGCTGCACTCAATATGCCAGCAAATTTGGAAAACTCAGCAGTGGCCACAGGACTGGAAAAGGTCAGTTTTCATTCCAATTCCAAAGAAAGGCAATGCCAAAGAATGCTCAAACTACCGCACAATTGCACTCATCTCACATGCTAGTGAAATAATGCTCAAAATTCTCCAAGCCAGGCTTCAGCAATACGTGAACCATGAACTCCCTGATGTTCAAGCTGGTTTTAGAAAAGGCAGAGGAAGCAGAGATCCAATTGCCAACATCCGCTGGATCAAGGAAAAAGCAAGAGAGTTCCAGAAAAACATCTATTTCTGCTTTATTGACTATGCCAAAGCCTTTGACTGTGTGGATCACAATCAACTGTGGAAAATTCTGAAAGAGATGGGAATACCAGAGCACCTAACCTGCCTCTTGAGAAATCTGTATGCAGGTCAGGAAGCAACAGTTAGAACTGGACATGGAACAACAGACTGGTTCCAAATAGGAAAAGGAGTACGTCAAGGCTGTATATTGTCACCCTGCTTATTTAACTTATATGCAGAGTACATCATGAGAAACGCTGGACTGGAAGAAACACAAGCTGGAATCAAGATTGCCGGGAAAAATATCAATAACCTCAGATATGCAGATGACACCACCCTTATGGCAGAAAGTGAAGAGGAGCTACAAAGCCTCTTGATGAAAGTGAAAGAGGAGAGTGAAAAAGTTGGCTTAAAGCTCAACATTCAGAAAATGAAGATCATGGCATCTGGTCCCATCACTTCATGGGAAATAGATGGGGAAACAGTGGAAACAGTGTCAGACTTTATTTTTTGGGGCTCCAAAATCACTGCAGATGGTGACTGCAGCCATGAAATTAAAAGATGCTTACTCCTTGGAAGAAAAGTTATGAGCAACCTAGATAACATATTCAAAAGCAGAGACATTACTTTGCCGACTAAGGTCCATCTAGTCAAGGCTATAGTTTTTCCTGTGGTCATGTATGGATGTGAGAGTTGGACTGTGAAGAAGGCTGAGCACCGAAGAATTGCTGCTTTTCAACTGTGGTGTTGGAGAAAATTCTTGAGAGTCCCTTGGACTGCAAGGAGATCCAACCAGTCCATTCTGAAGGAGATCAACCCCGGGACTTCGTTGGAAGGAATGATGCTAAAGCTGAAGCTCCTGTACTTTGGCCACCTCATGCGAAGAGTTGACTCACTGGCAAAGACTCTGATGCTGGGAGGGATTGAGGGCAGGAGGAGAAGGGGACGACGGAGGATGAGATGGCTGGATGGTATCACAGACTCGATGGACGTGAGTCTGAGTGAACTCAGGGAGATGGTGATGGACAGGGAGGCCTGGCATGCTGCAATTCATGGGGTCGCAAAGAGCCGGACACGACTGAGCAACTGAACTGAACTGAACTTCCATGGTGAAGAGCCAGCGCCTTGCTCTCCACCTGTCACCTGTGTGCCTTGCCCTCCACCTGTCACCTGTGGGGCTGGTAGAGAGATACCCCTACACAGGCTGTCACATATGAATGAAACAGGCTGCTGTTCACTTGTGCTGGTCAGGGGTAGGTCATCCCTCCCTGTGGTCTTCATTTCCCTATTCAGGCAACAACGGATGATGTCTGTAGTCCCCTCAAGGATCATAGGTTTTAATGACCTAATTGGTTCCAATCTATTAGTTTCCTGTGGCTGCTGTAACAAATTACCACAATCCAGGTGGCTTAAAACAACAGAAGTTTATTTTCTCTGAAGGATGGAATTCAGGGCCATGCTCTCTCCGAAGCCTCTAGGGCAAAGCCTCCCTTGCCTCTTCCAGGTTCTGGTGACCCCAGGCTTTCCTTGGCTTGTGGCTAAATGACTCCAGTCTCTGTTTCCACATCCACTTGGCCTTCTCCTCTCCTCTGTGTCTCTGATCTCTCTGTGTCTTTATCATATGAGAACACTTGTCATTGGGTTTAGGGACCACCTCAGTAACCTAGAATGACCTCATCCTTTTAAAAATATTTATTTAGTTGTGCCGGGTCTTAGTCGCAGCATGCAGGTTCTTTAGTTGTGGCATCTGTGATCTAGTTCCCTGACCAGAAATCGAACCCAGGCCCCTGTATTTGGAGTGTGGAGTCTTAGCCACTGGGCCACCAGACCCACTTTCCTGGGTCTCAGGAAAGTCCCAGGAGGGCCTCATCTTGAGATTCTTAATAGTTGCATCTTCAAAGACCCCTTTTCCAAATTAGGTCACATTCATAGGTTCTGGGTGGACCTATATTTAGGAAGGAGTGCACCACGACACAGAAGTGCCCCTGCCAAATATTTGGGACCAGACTAGGGACAAATAGTAGGGTCTCCACCCCATCTCCTCCCTTATCCAGAGTAACTACAAATGACAAGATTTCTGCTTAGCCCCGCCTTAGAACCAGAGGGAGAAGAATACCAAGACACAGCCCCTCTCCTCAAGGAACAGATAGTTGGGTAGAACCGGAGCAGTCCCACCCACAGCAGTGCCCACCCCTGCCTGCTATGTCCTGTCAATTTCTGGAGCTGCGGCTGGAAGACAAAAGAGTGACCTGAGAGGCAGTCAGAGCACCCTGGCTGGTGTTCTAGGAGTTGCAGGGCCCCCAGTGATCCCAAGACACACATACCCTCCCTTCTGCAGCTTCCGTTCTGCCAGTGCAAGAGGTTTCACGATTGCCAGGACAACAATTAAGGAGAGGACAGTCAGCCAAATGGCACATTCTTGGATCTCAGCAGCTGGCGTTCTCTGAAGCCTGCCTCAGGGCCAAGGGAGATGAGACTTCAGAGAAAGCAAGCTGGTGTCCAGAAAGGGCACATCCCAGACAGCCTCTAATGTCATCAGCCCAGAGATGCTGAGTAGAATGAGGAGTGAATGAGCAGTCTTAGCCCCGCTGGGCTTCACGGAGGAATCCTCCCTGCTGGGGAGCACAGAGCATGGACCGGGGAGAAAGGGAGCGAGAGGGGCAGCAGAACTGAGGACTGAGCGTTTGCAGTGGAAATAGGCAATCAGGTTAGACTTGGGGTTTTATTTCACTAATTAATTAGTTATGTGAGCTTAGGAGAGTTTTTAAAGAGCCTCTGCAAATCATTCGAAAAAGACAATCAATCCAAGGGAGGGAAAATGGGCAAAGAATTTTGAACCAGTATTTTTCAGAAGAAACACAGATGGCAAAACAAAATTACAGAAAGATGTTCGATCTTTCTAGTAATTAGGGAAACAAAACTTAAAACAACCAGAACATGAGTGGAGAAACTGGTGATATCTGAGAAAATTTGCAGTTTAGTTAATAGCTTTGTCCCAATGTTAGTGCCTTAGTTTTGATCACTGTATACAGTTATATAAGATGCTGAAGGAGGAGAAATCAGGGGAAGAGACAACGGGAACTCTGTATTTTCACAACTGTTCTATTAGTCTAAACTCATTCAAAATTAAAAGATAGGGAATTTCCCAGGTGGCCGAGTGCTTAGGACTCCAAACTTCCACTGCAGGGGGCCCAGGGTCAGGGACGTAAGATCCCACAAGCCTCACAGTGTAGCCAAAAAATAATAACAATAATAAAATAAAAAGGTAAATAACAACTACTATAACAACCATGGGCTTCCCAGGTGGCACTAGTGGTAAAGAATCCACCTGCCAGGTCCAGGAGATATAAAAGATGTAGGTTCGATCCCCGAGTAGGGAAGATTCCCTGGAGGAGGGCATAGCAACTCACACTAGTATTCACGCCTGGAGAATCCCATGGACAGAGGAGCCTGGTGGGCTTCAGTCCATAGGATTGCAGAGAGTTGGACACAACTGAAGTAACTTACCAGGCACTCACACGCATAACAACCATAATAAAGATATCACTGTCATCCCAACACAGTGACAAAAATTATAAAGATGAATAAGACCCAGCATTGGAACTAGTGGTGCTGAGAAGCAGGCTGTCACACGTCCTGGTGGTGGGAAGGTGATTTGATGCATTCTTTTTGGAGAGCACTTTGGCAGCTTCGGTTAAAATTTCATGGTGTTTGCCTGCCCCTGGATCCAGGAATTTCACAGCTTGGTATTTATCAAAACCTTGCACTTGTATTCCAAGAGGCTTGTCCAGTGGTATTCACCATGGTCCTGTTTCTAATAACCAGAGACAACCCAAATGCCAAGAGGAAAAGTTAAATGATATAGTTCATCTAGCCATGAAATACTATACAGCAGGTGAGAAGAATGCACTCCATCCCCATGAACAAAAGTGAAGAGGTTTCCAAAGCCAAAAGTTATGATTTCAGAGATGTGAAAGGAAAGCCCAATAAAGCCACACATTTCTCAGTGTACATATACAAATGTATGTGTGTGCATGCTAAGTTGCTTCGGTCGTGCCCGACTCTTTGCAACCCTATGGCTGTAACCCACCAGGCTCCTCTGTCCGTGGGGATTCTCCAGGCAAGAATACTGGAGTAGGTTGCCATTTTCTCCTCCAGAGGATCTTCCCAACCCAGGGATCGAGCTTGCATCTCTTATATCTCCTGCATTGGCAGGCGGTTCTTTACGACTGGAGCCATCAGCATATTCCTACCCCAAAGTCAGGACAGTAGCCTCCTGACTAGTTGAACTTCCCACTGGAGAGGACACTGGTAAGGAGATTGGGGCAGGCAGGGATGGATGGGGTTGTGCCACGGGGGACTTTTACTTTTGCTGTGTTCTCTGAATTTTTAACATGAAAACTCATGTATTTGTTGTATATATTTTAATGATCACCTCCTCCAGGAGGCCTCTGTGACCACCCAAGATAACAATGAGGAAGGAGAGAAAGGCAGGGCCGGATCAGAGGGGACCTCAGAGACTTTGGAAAGGAATTCAGATTTCAACCTCAGGCAGGTGGAAAACCTCAGGAGGGTTTTAAGTGCTGGGCGTGGGATGGGGCGGGAGGGGAGGGATGGGGAAGGGGGAAGGGTGGTGTGAGGATGGCTCCACCAGCTCATCAAAGCCAACGTCAGTCTAAGTCTTGGCAGTGGTGGTGGTTGTTTAGTTGGTCAGTAGTGTCCGACACTGTTGCGGCCCCATAGACTGTAGCCCACCACGTTCCTCTGTCCATGGGCTTTCCTAGGCAAGAATACTGGAGTGGGTTGTCATTTCCTCCTCCTGGGATCTTCCCGACGCAGAATCAAACCTGTGTCTCCTGCGTCTCTTGCATTGGCAGGCAGATTCTTTACCACTGAGCCACCAGGCAAGCAAGTCTTAGTAGAACAGGAAATATAGGAAGAACCTGGCTTTAAGCAGTTGGGGGCCATCTGAGGGTAAACAGAGCTCGAAGAGAAGTGAAGGGTCAGAGTGAATCTATTTCAAGTGAGTCTCCTGTTAAATTACATTCACACTCTGCAATACAGTGTTTTTTCATCTCCTGAATAGACAAGTCGTGCTTAATCACTCAGTCATGTCCAACTCTTTGTGACCTCATGGACTGTAGCCCGCCAGGCTCCTCTGTCCAAGGGATTTTCCAGGCAAGAATACTGGAGTGGTTTCCCATTTCCTCCTCTGGGGACCTTCCCAACCCAGGGATCAAACTTGCAAGTCCTGGGTCTCCTGCACGGCAGGCAGATTCTTTATCGCTGAGCCATTGGGGAAGCACCCTGAACAGGTAATGTCCCTCCCAAATTCACTTAAGGCTGACTACCCTGTACTCACCTCTTCTCAGACCCTTGCACTGAAACCCAAACCTATTCTCAGAAAATGTCTCAACACAATAACACATTTACCCTTTCCCTCTTTCTCTCTTTTTGCCTCTCTCTCTCTTCTTCTCTTTTTGCCTCTCTCTCTCTTCTTCTCTTGACAAGGTTGTATATTGTTACCCTGATTTAACTTATATGCAGAGTATATCATGCGAAATGCCGGGCTGGATGAAGCACAGGCTGGAATCAAGATTCCTGGGAGAAATATCAATAACCTCAGATATGCAGATGACACCACTCTTATGGCAGAAAGCGAAGAATAACTAAAGAGCCTCTTGATGAAAGTGAATGAGGAGAATGAAAAGGTTGGCTTAAAACTCAACATTCAAAACACAAAGATCATGGCATCTGGTCCCACCCCTTCATGGCAAATAGATGGGGAAATAATGGAAACAGTGAGACACTTTATTTGGAGGGGGCTCCAAAATCACTGCAGATGGTAACTGCAGCCACAAAATCAAAAGACACTTGCTCCTTGAAAGAAAAGCTATGACCAACCTAGACAGCATATTAAAAAGCAGAGACATCACTTTGCCAGCAAAGGTCCGTCTAGTCAAAGCTTTGGTTTTCCCAGTAGTCACGAATGGATGTGAATTGAGCTATAAAGAAAGCTGAGTGCCGAAGAATTGATGCTTTTGAACTGTGGTGTTGGAGAAGGCTCTTGAGAGTCCCTTGGACTGCAAGGAGATCCAACCAATCAGTCCTAAAGGAAATCAGTCCTGAATATTCATTGGAAGGACTGATGTTGAAGCTGAAACTCCAATACTTTGGCCACTTGATCCGAAGAACAGACTCATTGGAAAAGATCCTAATCCTTGGAAAGATTGAAGGCAGGAAGAGAAGGGGACAAGAAAGGATGAGATGGTTGGATGGTGTCACTGACTCGATGGACATGAGTTTGAGCAAGCTCTGGTAGTTGGTGGAGGACAGGGAGGCCTGGTGTGCTACAGTCTATGGGGTCACAAAGAGTTGGACATGACTGACTGAACTGACTGTTTTTCACTCATCTTCTTTTTACTAAACTTCCTAAGATTTTGGCCCCTTCTTCTTTCCTCACTTAGTGAGATTTGCCATCCTTAGATAAATCCAGTGGGACTTTATTGCTGGTCCAGCCTGCTCTTCCTGAGTGGCCTTTGGGCTTGGCTGCATCTTCCATCACTTTGGCTGCACGTGACTTCCCGAGGCTGGATTCCCCAGGCTGAACACACAAAAAAGCTTTCAGGACTCTCTCACTCTTCTTTCTTTCCCACAAGTCCAGTCTCACGAGTTGCAAATGGTTAACTGCAACTCCCTTGGGTGGAGAAGTGGGGGTCATAGGTTTGGAACAGGCTACAGAGAGGGCAGGGGGAGGGTCAGCCAGCGATTCAGGCCCCTTCCGATCTCTCCCTTCTTGTTTCTGTTTCCCTTGGAGGGACTGTCTCCATGAGGCTGGAAACCCTGGCCACCTGAGCAGATGGGAGCCTGTTCCTCTGGTTTCAACTAGAAAGAGCCTGCAGGTCAACTCTGCTTGGATCAGGTGCCCAGTTGCAGGACCAGAGGGGTGGACACCATCACAGGGGCTCCTGATCAGAACCACATGGTTCCCATGGACAAAAGGGGTATTTCTCCTAAAGAAGAGGACATCCTCATCCTAGAAAAAAGGTGAGTCTAAAGCAGACAGAACAGGGGTGTCCACATCACCCCATCTTCTGATCATGTGCTGCCCTTGGTGTGCATGAGGGCTGGCTCCTTAGCAGCAGGAAGACCCTGGGAGACCTGGCTGGCCTCTCCAGCTGTTCTTGTTGTTACCTTCTTTACCCAGATGCTGCCATCCACAGCTGGTGCCCAGAACACACTGGCTCCCAACTTCAGCAGCCCCTCCGCAGGGCACCAAGGACCCTGGATGCTGACAAATTTGACTTTTTCCAGCAATCAGCCCTACATGAAGAAAGTTATTAAAAAATTTTAAAAAATTTTATCCACTTAATTTATTTTTATTTATTTTTGGCTGCACTGGGTCTTCTTTGCTGTGCACAAGCTTTCTCTATTTGTTGTGAGCCAGGTACTCTGGCTTCTCATTGCGGTGGCCTCTCTTGTTGCGGAGCACGGGCTTTGGGGTGCATGAACTTCAGAAGTTGTGGTGCATGGGCTTAGCTGTCCCATGGAACGTGGGATCTTCCTGGACCAGGGATCAAACCCATGTCCCCTGCACTGGCAGGCCAATTCTTTACTACTGAGCCACCAGAGAAGTCTGAAAGTTATTTTCTATTGTAAAATGTCTGATTTGGAAGGTCGATTGTCTCAGAGAATATATCATTTGTATACAAAACATGGGCCCACATTTTCCTCCAGCATGCTTCTTTTCAAAGGGTCGAATTTTTTTAGAGCTAAGCAATCCCCAGAGGGTCTTTTATTTCCCTCATTTTACAAATGAGGCAACAGGTACAGAGAAGTCAAGTGTTTTACCCAGTAATGCCAGCTAGTTAGCAGCATCAGCCATAAGGAATCCTAAAAATTAATCAACAATCAGGGTTTCCATCTGATGTTTGCAAACTATTTAAGAAAAATATGGTAACAAAAACTTTTGAACAGGTATGCCTTTTTAAGGCTTAAGTTTAAGCCATAAGTTGGGGGGGGGTGGATTTAGCTACATGAATATTAAATTGAAGTTTTCTCTTTTGTGCATTCATCTACAAAATGTTTTATCTTTTACATCAAATAGTAATGTACCTTGGCTTCATGTTTCTCTGCCCTTCACCTCTACCTCTGGAATCTGAAGCAAACACTTCAGGGTACCAAGGGAATTAGGACAGAAGAATTCTTTGGAAAGGAGTTACTTTAGTCATTGGGCACTCTGGTTTATCTAGTTTGAATATTCACGTGCGTCTTCCTTAAAGAGATAAGCACTCTTATAGTTATCATGTTTGGTACAATTTTTTTCTTTAGCCTGTTCATAATTTTGATTCCACATCCCAAACCCAAAAAGTAATTGGCCCTAACTTACCAGAAGAAAGCAGTGATTGTGGATGAACATGCAAAGCACGCTGGTCCTGAGATGCTATTGTGGAGCACAAAAGCCCCTCTGTGACTTTGTGAGAGCCGGTCCCCCACATCACACAGCAAGAAAAAGGGCACGCACTGTGCTCACGCTCTGTTTAACCCTCCTGAATTTGTAAACAACTGAAACATAACACAAACAAGTAGTTTCTTTTTTTAGCTCGCTCATGTTTTTAACTCAATAAAGTGTTTGTTAATTAACTTCATGAGCTTTTCATTTTTTTAACCCCAGATTATCCCGGCATTTGAATGGACTCCACTGGCTGGTCTGAATGGGATGGTTTCTTTGCATACGGGCTGACTTCTGTGTATAGCAGTCCTGTGTAGGTCCTTATAGCTGTCAGGCTAGACTGGGATTATGGTGCAAGAACAAAGGATACCCCAATCTCAATGGTTTGACCGAAGTTAGCCTTCCTCTCATGTTATGTGTCCTGTGAGGATCAGGAGGGGGATTGGAGCTCATGGTAATTACTCAGGGGCCCTGCCTGAAGGATCCGTCTTACCTGTGCTTCCACACTCGCCTCAGCGGACAGAGAGAACTCCCGAGGGACTCACACAAGCAATCAAATGCTCCAGCCCAAAAGCGACGCCCGTCACAACTCGCTGGTCTGAACTGGTCACACCAGGAAGTCCAGTGCCCTGTGGCTCACCAGGCCTCAGCATATACGCACACGCCATTCACAAGGATCCCACCTTCAGACTGTGTCCAGGGGAGAAACCTCTCTAAGGAGAAAGTGAAAGTGTTAGTCACCCAATCACGTCTGATTCTTTGCGACCCCATGGACTGTAGCCCATCAGGCGCCTCTGTCCATGCACTCTCCCAGGCAAGAATACTGGAGTGGGTTGCCATTTCCTTCTTCAGGAGATCTTCCCAACCCAGGGATCGAACCCAGGTCCCTTGCATTGCAGGCAGATTCTTTACCGTCTGAGCCACCAGAGGGGCCAGTGCCAAATCAGCCAGTCAAACACTTAGGGTTTGACCCTAAGTATCAATTATGAGCAAGGCCTGGATGGGACTAAGGAATAAAGACAACCAAAGTCATAGAAATCTTTCACCTAGTTTTTCTTGTTGCTGTTTTGTTTTTTTTTTTTCTTGTTGCTGTTTTGTTCTGGCCGTGCTTCATGGCTTATAGGATCTTAGTTTCTCAAGCAGGGATGCAACCCAGGCCCCCAGTAGCAGGAGCACAGAGTCTTAACCACAGACCACCAAGAAATTCCAAATTTTCACCTAATTTTTTGGTATGTGAGTATCTCTCTTTTTTTTTCAAAAATTGACATGTTCCTCCATGGAGGTGAAAAAAGTCAGAGGTGCTTCTGATATCTCCCGGGTAGAACCCAGCAATGCTGTTACATGTCCTACAACACACAGGACAAGCCCCGCGACAAAACTTGTTGTCTAGAGTTCTTCCAGGCACATAAATCTGAGTTCAGGTCTCATATCTCCCCTCTGAGCCTACTTAGGATCATGGGACAAGGTCCTGGACAGACCCTAAGGTTGCCATGGTTGAGAAGTCCTGTATTAGAGTAAAGCCAAGTTCACACTCGGAAAACACAAAACAAAACAAATCCCCAAACCAAAACGAGCAGAAGTCTGCCTTGAGTTCAAGCCCTGCCTGTTGGATTCGGGGGGTGGTTGCGGTTCCAGCTGCTGAAGTCACATGGAAGCGTCCATGAGACGGGCTGGCGGCCAGGCCCTGCAAGCAGGGGTGACCCAGATCAGGAGTCTGACCGGAGCTTACAAGGGGCCTTGATCCTCTGAATGCCCATTAGCACCTTTTCCCCAGCAGCGGCAACCAGATGATGTCAGATGTCCCGGGGGTGAGAGCTCCCCCAGCAGAGACTCTGCTTTAACACGATGTTCAAGTTTGCCTAGGGTACCATTCTAGTTGTGCTGCAGAGGCCAAAGCCTGCACAAAGCACTAGAGGGCCTGATTTTTAAACCCAGCTCTGCCATTAAATCACTCACTGCCTTTCCTTTTGGGGCCTCTGCTTCTGTATCTGTTAGGTGAGAGGATCAAACAGGACAATTCCTGAAGTCTGTTCAGAGCTTCCTACTGTTCTAGGGCTTGGCTTCTGGAATTTTTCTTTCCAATTAATACTGTGCCAGTCATAGCCTCACCCTCTCCAAAGAAACAGTGGAGTATTTCTTTCTTTATTTTCTTCTTTTTTTTAAAAGAGGAATTGTTTTGATAGTAGAGGGATAATAATTTTATTTATTTACTTATTTATTATTTTGGCCACGCCACTCAGCATGCAGGATTTTCATTCCCCCACCAGGGATTGAACCTGGGCCCTTGGCAGTGAGAGCCTGGAGTCCTAACCTCTGGACAGCCAGGGCATTCCCAGAGTGAGGATTTTGGCTGCACAGTGACACAGCCCAGGTGACAGGAGCCATCTGGACTGATGAAGGGACCGAAGAATGTGAAGGGCGGCAGCCCTGGAGTAAACAGGAGGGGCTGGGGATAGGCAGTGGCAGGGGAGGTTCTGAATCCACCGAAAGGCATCTTCCGGGCTGACCCCACACTGAAAAGTTATCTGTGATCCAAGGAATAAGAAGAGGTGGGCAAGAGCTGCTGAATGGTTTTTGGAGGAGAAGTCAGGAGAAACAGCATGCAAAGTACCCAGAGAAAAGAGCAGCGTACCAAGAAAGGGAGGGAATTGTGTGTGTGTGTGTGTGTGTGTGTGTGTGTGTGTGTGTGTGTGTGACTCTGTTGTATCCTTGCTAATGGCAAGAGAAACTGAACCATTTCAATTCAGCTTGAATCTGCCTACGAGCTTTTAAAAAAAAAAATGATCACAGGATTATTAGGTTTGCTGGTCTCTTAAAGGCCTCTTGACCTTGTTCAGCTGTAATCAAAAGACAGGGGCAAGAGGAGAGAGGAGAGAGAAGCCCCCTTGCTCTTTACCGTCCACATGTTCTCCTGGTCCATCTCAGAATCCAATAAAGCCTGACAGTGAACTTGAAAGGGAGTGAGAGGTATTTAATAAAGGACTGTTCTGTCTTAACAATGATTCAGGAATTTTGGGAAGCTGGGAGAAACAGGCTGAACGGCTTTTCCACTCCAGGTCCCCTAAAGAGGGTTTATGCGTGTCTATTATTTGTCTTAGTTTTGAACCTGCTTTTTTTTTTTTTCAGCCACATCAACACTTTGCTGATAAACTGAGCTCTCAGGCTTTGCTGTATTCCACAGTCTGCCCCTGTTTCTCACCCAGTTCCTCTTTTATTCATCCAGTCTGCCAATCCCTCATCATCTGTTTATGAAGAACCTACTGTGTGTCGAGTACTGTATTATAGGCTGAGGATACAAAGGTGAATGAAATACAGTTCAGGCCTTCCAGGCATCACACTCAGATGGATAGGTACGTAAACAATCACCCCACAGTGTGGTAAGTGGGTCTCAGGGTAACACCTGGCCTTAAAAGGCAGGTCTCAGGTGAGCCTTCTGAGGAGGGAGCACTGGGGCTAAGTTTTGAAGGGCAAATAGAAGCTATTTGGGCACTAAAGAGAGAATGATCTAGGCTTATGAAAGGTTTGAAAGCAAGAGAATTTGGTGATCCATTGATGCGTAAAGTTATATTCACATTGAATATAATGTGATTGGATAGTAGTGTTCAGTGAGGACCCAGGCCATGTCTGCCAAGCCAAGGCAGTGTGTGTCTGTTTCAAAGCACATTATTGAATATACAGTGTTGATTTACTAACACTGAGCTCACAGCCAACAGGGTCTTCCCAGGTGGTGCTGGTGGTCAAGAACCTGCCAGCCAGTGCAGGAAGCCTAAGAGATGCGGGTTTGATCCCCGGGTTAGGAAGAGCCTCTGAGGAGGGCGTGGCAGTCTATTCCAGTATTCTCACTTGGAGAGTTCCATGAACAGAGCAGCCGGAGGGCTACAGTCCATAGGGCCAAAAAGAGTCAGACACGACTGAAGCAACTTAGCACGCACACACGCACGCACAGCCAACAGCCTGTAACGAGTGCCTGCTAATGCTTTCCTAATGCATGTATTTTCTCCATGAGGCACATCACACCCTTCTCATGCAGAGAAACATTAGAGCCATTTAAACAGCAAAATCACCAGCAAAACCCACAAAACCACAGGAACTTGCTTACAGTGTGAGACACTTGCTTACAGTGTGAGAGCTGAAAACAGAGGAGTGATGCCTTGCTGGACCTCAGCTGGGAATGCACGAGGCTGGACCAATCACATTTTTTGCACCGCTGCACATACACACAAATGACTGCAGAAGTGCCATGAGCATTGGAGAGTGTACAAATACGTTTCAGGGAGTAGAAAATTCACAGATAGGGAGTCATAAACAATGAGGATCATCTGTATTTCAGAAACATAAATACAAACCCTGAAATTCTCACCACTGCCAACGAGCATTGCATTCAGTAGAATATTTTGATTTGGGGCTTCCCTGGTGATCCCGTGGTTAAGAATTCACCTTGCAAAGCAAGGGACACAGGTTCAATCCCTGGTCCAGGAAGATCCCCACATGCCGTGGAGCAACTAAGCCTGTGCACCACAACTACTCAGCCCATGTGTCACAACTACTGAAGCCTGCCTGCCTAGAGCCCATGCTCTGCAACAAGAGAAGCCATCGCAGTGAGAAGCCCGCACACCACAACGAAGAGTAGCCCCCACTCCCCAAAACTAGAGAAAGCTTCCGGGCAGCAACGAAGACCCACCACAGCCAAAAATAAACAAATATAGTTTGAGAAGTAACAGGAAAACAACCCCAAGGGGAGTAAAAGAATATTTTGATTTCTCCTAGAATGCACGAGAAAGGCATACGTGAGTTTGGAGCTACCGATTGATTAAAGACTAAAGATCTGAGACTCCTTACGCACTGCTGGTGGGGATATAAACTGATGCAGTCACCATGGAAAACAGGATGAAAGCTCCTTGAAAAATTAAAAGTAGAATTGCCATATGGTTCAAGGATTTAACTTCTGGGTATTCACCCAAAGAAAACAAACATACTAATTTGAAAAGATACATGCACACCAGGGCTTCCCAGGTGGTGCTAGTGGTAAAGAACCTGCCTACCAGTGCAGGAGACATAAGAGACGTGGGTTCGATCCCTGGGTTGAGAAGATCCCCTGGAGGAAGGCATGGCAACCCTGTCCAGCATTCATGCCTGGACAATCCCATGGACAAAGGGGCCTGGAGGGCTACAGTCCACGGGGTCACAAAAGAGTCATACACAACTGAAGTAACTTAGCATGCACGCAGCATATCCACACCAGTGTTCATTGCAGCATTATTTAAATAGTCAGGCTCAGACGGTAGAGAATCTGCCACAACTCAGGAGACCTGGGTTCAATCCCTGAGTCAGGAAGTTCCCCTGGAGAAGGGAATGGCAACCCACTCCAGTACCCTACACCAGAGAATTCAGTCCTGGAGGGCTACAGTCTGTGGGGTCACAGAGAGTTGGACTCAGTCGTGACTACTACACGTGACATGACAAGATATGGAAGCAACCTAAGTGTCCACTGATAGATGAATGGATAAAGAAGACATGCTCTGCGTGTGTACTTATATATATACATGCATATATGTAAAATGGGATATTACTCGTCCATAAAAAATAAAATAGAATCTAGTCCTATGTGACAACATGGATGAATCTGGAGGGCATTCTGCTGAATGAAATAAGTCAGAGAAATAAAAACACTGTATGATCTCACAACTCTCAAAAACAAACATAAAACAGAAACAGACTCAGACAGGGAGAAAAAAATGGGTGGTTGTCATAGTGGAGGGGTGTGACGTTGGAAAAATAGGTGAAGGGGATAGAGAGGTACTAACCCTCCAGCTGTAAAGCAAATAAGCCACGAGGATGTAACCTACAGCATGAGGAATATGGTCAGTGATATCCTAATGACTTTGTATGGGGACAGATGGTTATTAGACTTATATGGTGATCATTTCACACATATGCAAAGTCGAATCACTATGTATTGCACCTGGAGCTAACATAATAATGTCCATCAACTGGATTTTAATTAAAAAAAAAAAGACTAAAAATCTGGGAACTCATAGAAAGCTACATTACACTGAAGCAGTGTTTAAAACAGACCATCCTGAGTCATTCTAGAAGGAAAGCCAGCCAGAGGGTGACTTACAGCTCACTCCCTGATGCCAGGGAAGCCAGACTACTGAACCGGCAGACTCATTTCCGACTGGAGCAAAGCAAAGTACGTCAGAGCCCCAGAGAGCTCTCTGTCCTGTCAGCTGTCAGCAACTACACTGTCTGTATTGGTCTACGGAGGAGCATCACAAAATCATGGTGTCTTGAGTTGCCACTTGCTGACATAAATGCAGCAGGCTTTGCCCAACACTGTGTTACAAGAACACCCTAGGCAGCCAGTGCTTCAGAATTTTCCAGAACCAGTGATCAATAAGTTCCTTAAGCTGCTAAATCCCAGAGAACCTCTGGGGCAAGGATTTACTTGAAATGCTAGACATGCGACCGAAGTTTCATTTAATATTTAAAAGGAGAGGTCGTCTCTTATATAGGAACAAAAGAAGTTCCAGAACACAGTTCCCTCAGAGTCTCATCTCGTGGCTGTCCCACTGAATTCATGGGGACTTCCCTTGATCAAAAAATCATAATGCTTAGAATTTTATTTTTAATGATACTTCATGTATTTGGTTGCACTGAGCCTTCATTCCTGCGCGTGGGCTTTCTCTAGTTGAGGTACAGGGGCCCTAAGGGACACGGGCTTCAGTAGTTGCGGTGCACAGGTTGGCTGTTCCACGGCATGTGGGATCTTCCCAGACCTGGGCTCGAACCCCTGTCCCCTGCATTGGCAGAGGGATTCTTATTGACTGTACCACCAGTGAAGTCCTAGAATTTTATTTTTAAGTAAATATTTTATTTTTAAATAATGTATACCATAAACTGCCTGGGTGGTACCTAACACCAAAAGTTTTTTGTTTTGTTTTTTGCATTTTTCCAATTTTGTTTGAATTTAATTTTGAAAGGTGGATTTTATTTTAGAGTAGTTTTAGGTTCAAATAAAACTGAGTAGAAAATACAGTTTCCACAAACTTCCTGCCCTCTCCCACACACAACCTCACCCACCATCAACATCAGGCATCAGAGTGGTAACTCTGTTACGATCCATGAGACCTACATTGATACATCATTACCGCCCAAAGTCCACAGTTTACATTAGAGTTTTTAAAATATATAATTTATTATTTTTGATTGCACTGGGTCTTTTTTGCTGTGCACAGACTTTCTCTAGTTACAATGAGCGGTGGCTACTCTTCCTTGTGGTCTGAGGGTTTTTCATTGGTGGCTTCTCTTGCTGTGCAGCACAGGCTCTAGGCACATGGGCTTAGGAGCCGTGGTGCTCAGGCATTTGGGATATTCCTGGACCAAGGGTGGAACCCATGCCCCCTGTATTGACAGGTGGATTCTTATCCATTGTACCATCAGGGAAGTCTTACATTAGAGTTTACTCTTGGTGTTGTACGTTCTGTGAATTTTGACAAATGTATGATGACCCGAATTTACCACTAAAACATCATACAGAATAATTTTACTGCCCTAAAAATCCTCCTTGCCCCACTTCTTCCCCCTCAAACCCTGACAACTATTGACTTTTTACTATCTCTACAGGTTTGTTTTTTCCAGAATGCCATATAGTGGGGATCACACAGTATGTATCCTTTTCAGATTGGTTAGCCCTCTATGTATAAGATCAATATTGATTAATAAGTCACCTGCAAATCACTATACTGAGAGCACCTTATAATCCTGGTTGTCACTGAATTCCCCACAGAAAGGAGGCATATAAGTGTTTGTTGCAAGTATAAACAACCTCCTTCTCTGATTAAAAAAAAATAGGGCATTAATAATAGTACTCAGAACTTGGTATTAGTTAGAAAAAGAAGTGATAATGATATTGACTCTGAACCAAGAACAGCTTATAAACAATAAAGTCAAGTACAACCTCCAGCCTGTAGGCAGTGAGATGTGACTCAGATCTCAATATTTTGGTAACTTAGAATTCTTATTTTTTCCAGTTTTATTAAGATATAATGGACAGACTGCACAGTATAAGTTTAAAGTGTACAGCAGAGATACTTCACTGGTGGGGCCAGTGGTTAAGAATCTGCTTTCCAATGCAGGGGATATGCCAGGTTTGATTCCTGGTTGGGGAATTAAGATCCCACATGCTGTGGGGCAACTAAGCCTGAGTGTTGCAACAAGAGAAGCTATGTACCACAATGAAGACCCAGGGGAGCCAAAATAAAAAAATTTTTAAATATGTATATATATATACATATCTATAGATAGAGGAATGATTACAACTATAAGTTTAGTTACAAAAAAAGTCTTTTTCCTTGCAGTGAGAACTTTTACTCTCTTAGCAATTTTCAAACACACCGGGCAATAGTGTTAACTACAGTCATCAGATTGTACATTACTTCTTACTTACAGAATTCTGACTACATCTTCCACAGAGTGGGATTTTGCCAGTGATGGTACAGTTTAAGTGAAAGTTAATGCTCAACTTGGTTTCAAGTCCTATATTTGGGGCACCCCTCTGAGAACTTCCCAAATCACCTGACACTCCCCGAGGTGGGGAGATCCAGTATGACTGAGCAAAGCCAAATATAAGGAGAGGCTGACCTCATGGATCTGTTATGCCTTGTCCCTATTTCTGGGGCCCAGGATCATCCTCACTTTTTTGACAATAGATCTACTCCGCTGAGTCACATGTAACTGAAACCCCCATCTGCAGTTTGTCCTGCTTCTTGTTGGAATTCAGAAAACCTAAACAAGGGGCAATATTCTCAGCAGGTAATAGAGGGAAGGAGAGGTGGATAAGAAGCATTCAGGAAATATAAAGACAGAAAGGAAAATACGGGCCTAAGCAATAATTACTGAGTCGTAAGTCTAGAGAAATTAAGGCACAGATCTGCTTCCCTTTATATAATCGCGGTGTTAATAAATCTGCCTGTAGATCAATTCACATTTCAAATGCAACAGGGAACTGACATTGAGCAGAGTTTGGATGTAGTTCCTTTTGTATGGTGGAGCATTTGTCTGTAATGTTAATAACTAATTTTCTAATCTAGTTTATAGATACCATAGATATTCCCCTACGGTGGCTTTGAGAGAAGATGTAGGTGTCTCATCAAAGCATCTTGCCTAGGAAATTCCCTGGTGGTCTAGTGGTTAGGATTCGGTGCTTTCACTGCCGTGGACCCGTGTTAAATACTGTAAGATGCATGACACAGTCACAAACAAACAAAAGCCTTGCTGAGCACACAGTTAGACAGAACAAATGCCCTCCTGGTTGCCCAGATACTCTGCCAGGTTGGAAATATCCCTTTCAGTTGGAATGATTAGGGGAGGCTTTGGTAAAATTTGAACTAGGGTTTGAAAGTTAGGTAGGATATTGGTGGATGGAGAAAGAGTAAGGACTTTGCAGGCAGAGGAGAACCCCAGAGGAGAGTAAAAGTTCAGTCAGGCAACCTCAGTTGGCCATAGAGTGAATGAGAGAGAAAACGAGAGGACAGAGGCTCAGACGATGTGCTGGGGGGTGGAGTAGGGGCTGGGGAAGGGGATGCACAAGAGTTTAAGGAGTTTCACTTATGGAGCAGTTAGAAGCTTTTAGGCAGGGTGGGCTGACATAGAAAGAAACAGAGAAGGGAGACCAGTAAGGTCACTACATATTCAGAACCACGAAAATGGTCTTTAGGGTAAAGGTGGCAGTTAGAACAACCAAAGGGCCAATTCTAGAGACTCAGAACTTAAAATTTTAATTGGCTCCCATCTACACCATCCACTCAGTGCTCCCAGTATATATTAATTAAACCCCTGTGAATAAACAATCTTTAGCTACTTTCTTTTTGTATTCATCTATAACACACAAGGACTTCCCAGGTGGCACGAGTGGTAAAGAACTCACCTGCCAGTGCAGGAGACGTAAGAGACCTGGGTTCAATCCCTGGGCTGGGAAGATCCCCTGGAGGAGGGTATGGCAACCCACTCCACAATTCTTCCCTGGAAAATCCCATGGACAGAGGAGCCTGGTGGGCTACAGTCCACAGGGTCGCAAAAAGTCGGACACGACTGAAGTGACTTAGCACATAACACACAACAGTTTTGAAAAATTGTGAGCTATGCAAATAAAAGCTTTAAGACAAATTCCTGTCTTTTTAGTACATGACAGCGGTCCCCAAGCCCTTATGCATTTAAAGCCTCCCACTGACTGTCAGGGCTTAAATTAGATGTTGGGGAGACCAGCTAAGGACAAAGCCTAGAGATTGGCTGACTGAGAGGATGAAAGCCTCTGCTGCTAAGTCACTTCAGTCGTGTCCGACTCTGTGCGACCCGATAGATGGCAGCCCACCAGGCTCCCCCGTCCCTGGGATTCTTCAGGCAAGAACACTCTGGTCAGTTTCAATCTGAAGCAGTGTTATCCAGGTGAGAATCTCCAGCAGGAACTTAGAAATCCAGATCTCAAACTCTATACAGTGTAACAGTGTTTGACAAACAAGATAAAAATAACTTTATAGGTGAAAATGTTTTCTAACGCGGTAAGTGAAACTTCATCTAATTTAAGATTTTATTCTTAGGGTGAAGATAATAGATGTGAATGATCCTTGTTAAAACAAAAAACCCCAAACCCTTCAAAACCTTGCACTACCTTATTACTACTAAGTTAGCCTTAACTCAGTTGTAAGTCTTAGCAAACTGAAGTAGATTTGCCAAGAATTCACCTTGATCAAAAACAAAACAAAAAGGTGAAAAGAAAGCAGGTCGAAAGAAAGCAGATCCAAGGAAACTGATCTGCAACAAGGGGAATCATTTCGGGAAATTCAGGGGAGAGTCAGGGTGCCAGCGATAAGAGGGGCAAGCCCGGGGAGGTTTTGAGGTCTGGGGTGGACTGGAGGGATGGCCATATGGAAACTCGCCCAGAACGTTCCCGAGACAGGACATCACTCCAAGACGTCAGGGGGATAAAAGAGGCAGCGGACCTGGGGGCGGAGCACCCAGCCCCTTCTCGACCCAGGGAGCAACCAAGCCATCCTCCCAAGGGAGGAGACCCCTCAAACAAGACAAAGGCTCCAACCGCGACAGGAGACCCGCAGTGCGCGTGCGCCAAGGGGCGCGCGTGCGCGTTGCGGTCAGCGCCGCGGCCCAAGTCGTGGGAGGAGGGGAGACCCTGGACGGGAAGCGCCGAGAGGAGAGAGCAGGGAGGCGGGGAAGGGCCGAACCTTGGGGCGCTCGCGCGCGCCCACTGGTGGCCGGAGGAGAATACGCCCACCGAGGCCTCACGGCCCGCCCCTCCCCTGGGAAGGCTCGCGCTCCCGCGGCTCGCGCCTGCGCCGGCCGCCGGCCGCCGGAGCGCGCCCTCTCCGCTCGTGCGCGCGCTCGCAATCTCCGCCACCCACCAGCTCAGGCACCAGCAGCAGCGCCGCCGCCGCCGCCGCCGCCCACCTTCTGCCGCCGCCACCGCAGCCACTTTCTCCTCTGCCTCCCTCTACTGTCCTCGCCCTCTCGACTATCAGGTAAGTGCGAGGCTCCGAAATCTGCCTCCCGGTCCGCCCGGCTGCACCTGCATACCGCCGCCCCTCTCCTCAGAGATGGGTTTCATGAGGTGGGCATTGGTCGGGGGCAACGGCGGCGGCCGCTCCTTGCGCCCTCTACGCTCCAGCGCTGGGATTGGGGTGACTTGGAAAAGGGACCTATGCAAGGGATGCACGCGCGTGTGTGTGTATGTCCTGTGTGTGTGTGGGGGGGGGGTGTCTACAAGACCCGCTTCACGCGGACCCGGCAGAGGTTGTGCCCACAGGGTGGGGCGCGGATGGCGGTGATCTGGGGGAGGGGGCTGCTATGCACGCTCGAACACCGTCTTTTGCCGCAATGGGCGTGTGATTCTGTGGGGGGTGGGTGGAGAGGAGTCCAATGACGACCCCCGAAACCTAACCTGTAATCCAATTTCTCTGCCTCGGTTTGCAGACAAGGTATTGATCGATTTCTAGAAAAGATGACTCCCTGCCTGCCCCTCCCTATCCCTCCCCGGCCCTGATTTCAGCCGGGCTTTCGCGGCCCTTGGTTTAAGGCGGTGGCCCACCCTCTTCTCGTTTTCCTCCTTCAGAAACCCGCAGGGGACATTTGGGGGCTGGGAGTGAAATCGGGGAGATGGGGAGGGGTCTTGGCGCTGTCACTTTAGTTGCCCTTCCCCCTGCGCGCGCCTGGCACCGAGACGCGAGCAGCGCAGTGCCCGAGAGAACGTAGTGCGCGGATCCCAATGTGGAGGCTCAACAAGGCAGGGGTCACCTGGACTTGGGATATGGAAGGACTTCGCAGCTGCAGATCCCGGCTCGAGGGTGCGCACAGCCGCAGCTCCGCACAGACCCGCTCAGGGGCGGCAGGTGCATTTCGGGGCGGGCCCCTTTCTCTGCGCTCTGCGCCGGGAGTCCGGCGTGTGCGCTCCCTGCCGGAGGCGCGGGGCTGGCGCGCAGGGCTCGCCCCTCACTGCGGCAGTGGGTGTGGACCCGGGTGGGCGAGGAGGGGGAGGGTAGGCTGTGCCTCCTCCCACTTCCACCCCTGCTTTTTTCCCCTCCGATCGCGAGGTGCCATCTTTTTGCGGTGTGTCACGTCTTTACAGTGCCATGCCGAGCCGGATGGCTGAGCTTAGGAGGACAGGGCGGGGACTGTCATTAAGGGGAAGGGGAGCAATCAGCGCTGAAATCTTGGCATCTTGTTGCCTGAGTACCGGGGTCGTTCACCCGAGATCTTCCTCGCGGGCTTGACTGCTTTGTGTGTAGGGCTTACGTGATCTGTGTTGCCAGCCCTGATTTTTGGCTGTTATTCTATGAAGGTGTTTAACCAGAGCTCCCGCCCCTCCCCCCGCTTTTTGCCCCTCATTTCCGAGCCCTTTGTTAGATCTCGGAGCTCGCCGGGGTCGAGGAACTCTAGTCCTCCCGGGGGGCACGCATGGACCGGGCGTGACCCCGCGCAGCCCTCTCCCAGAACCCGGGCGCGCGCCAGAAAGCCTCCGAGGGGCCGAAGGGGTGGGATCCGAGGTCCCTGCGCGCCTCGCGGGTGGCCGCAGAGGAACGATGCCCCTCCCCACCCCTGGAGCGTCTGCGGGCCACGCCCCACCCGGCTGCACGCCGAGGAGCACCGGCGATCCCCGGTGGGAGCTCGAAGGCGGGGCCCCTCTTCGCTTCACGCCCTGTTGCTTCGCCAGGAGGGAGATTGTGAGGAGGGGGCAAGAGGTCTTCTCGGGTGCTGCGGGCCACACCCATTTTATTAAGAGGACTAGAGGGGGGTCAGGGGGGAGGTTGTCAAGGAGACCACAAGAGCCGGGAGAATAGACCTTGGGGCGTTGCCCCGCCCCTTCCGAACAGAGATTGGGAACCTGGGATAGGCAGGCCCAGGCCCCCGGCCCCGGCTCCTGGGGGATGATGGAGGGAGACCTCCCCCGCAAGCCCTGAACCCATGGCTCTTATTGGACTCCGGTGGCTGAAGCCACCCAGATAGACATCTCTCGTGTTTTTATTATTGTAGTCGAATTTTATTTTAGAACTGTGCGGGATTTTCGCTTAAGAGTCCGAGTTCGCCGCCGCCTTGAAACCGGGAGGTGAGGATGGGGGAGGGGGCATTGGGGGAGGGGGGAGGGGATAGAGAGGCGAGTTCGGGCCCTGGCGAACATATCTGAGCCTCGCCTGCCTTCCATTTGCCGGATCCTGGCCGGCTTTCTGGTTAATTCTATCGCTGGAAACTGGTGCGAGGGCGCAGTTCTGAGAAGGGTGAGCATTTTAGGGGCCAAATTGTCTTCTCGAGCCACGCAGATTTATCTGAATAGGCGCGGAATGACTCGGTTGGGGATGAGAGTCTGCCCGCGCCAGGCCGAACCTTCCCGTGGCTTCAAGATCGAATCTGGTTTGGAGAGGTTCAAGGATCAATTCGAGCATCATCCCCGCCAATAGAGCTGGAGGAGAGATTCTGATACCAGACAGAGCGAGGGTCTCGGAGGGGCCCTGGGAACGGGGAGCCCGCGGCCACCGCTGCCCATGATGGACCTGGGGCAGAGAAGTCATCTCCTGTCGGTTGGGGGGAAAAGAGCCGGCAGAGGCGAGTGTCTTTAGCCCAGTACTAGAAACAAAGTGCAGTACAGGCTTCCGCGTTTTTACTCTGTTTTGCGGTGTTTTGGCGATTTGATGGGCCTCTGGGGTCTGCAAGGCCAGAAGGAGTTGTGAACAGGGGAATCCGGGGACCAGGAGATGGTCCTTCCTACGCTGATTCAGAAACTCCATCCCTGACTCTGGGCGCGCTTGCCTACCTGGGATCTCCAGGGATGCCCCGTTTGCGCCCACGCTCCGACGCTGAAGCGCTGAGCCAGCCGCCGCATCAGGGTTTCCCGGCACCGATTCGAGGGCCATCGACTCCTGTCCCGGACCTTACTGCGGGTGGGGGCTGTTTTAAGTCCGGAAGACCTGCTTGGCGTCAGGCACTCGGGACCATGGGCGGGTTTCTGGCTAGTATGGGTTGGGATGGTTGAGGGGACCTGTTGAGGGGACTGCCGGCCTGCCCCTCCGGGCCACTCGCCTTCAGGCTCAGCAGGACAGCTTCGGGTTTTTTCTGATCCTTGTCCCTCCAACTGACCTGTCCAACAACAAAAAGAGAAATGCCTTTCCTACCGTAATTAATTAAAGTATCATTTTGTGTTTTATGATGCTGCTTATGTTTGCCTGTATGTTTGCCCGATAAGAATTGCCTTCGCATTCCTCCATCTCTAAACCTTCCCCTAAATAAATAGCACACCTCCTCCCAGCGACCACTCCAGAGTGACTCTTGAAGCTAATCAATTTCTTGACCAACATTTGCTTCTATAACAGGTTATGTGTACTGCAATAACCTGGCTTGATTCTTGGGGTTCAACTTTGGACAGTTTGAGAGAGGCACTTGTCAGCTTTGCTGGTTTGGGGAATGAATGACAGTCAGGACCGTCTGACCTCCTCTGCACATCTCGGAAGGGTGTGGCTTTTGAGTGGTTTCTAGTATCTGGCACAGATCCCCTGACAGGAACAAAAGAAATGGATTATTCCCACAAATCACAAGAAAAAAAAACTTACAGTCAGTTTGATTGAAGAAGGGTCAGATTTATTCCAGTTGGGAAAATAGCCTCTTCTTTTGAGCATGTCCTTTGACCCACATGCTCTTTGAGAGCTGTGGCAGCCTGGAGATGTTACAGAATTGGGGTGCCCTTTGTTTAAGCTGAATTTTCCTTTTGCCCTTTTAACATCAATTCATGAAGCCCATTTGTTGAGAAGTTTAAGAAACTTCTTTTTATTCCACCTTTCCTCAGCATTTATGTATATGATTTGGGTGGCTCCACAGCTATGTACATGAACGTATGTTGATTTTCAATTAGATTGTGCCTTCCATTTAGTTAATTAGTACCTTCCTTAGGCTCACCTTGAAAAAGAATCACTCACAAACAAACAAAAACACCCTCAGGAGCTTAATACAGTGCTAGACATACAGCAGGTCTTTGGGCCATGCTCATTTAACAAATAAATGGATAAAATGGGAAAATGCAGGTTGAAAAAAGTGATGAAAAGAAAGCAGAATGGAAGGAGGGCCTTATTTGAGGTCATGTCATCAAGAAGTCTTGGGGGCCAATACAATACTGCAAAGCAATTATCCTTCAACTAAACATAAGTAAATTTTAAAAAAGAACTTTTAGGGGGACTTCCCCTGTGGTCCAGGGGCTAAGACATGGAGTCCCCATTGCAGGGGTTCGATTCCTGGTCAGGATCTAGATCCCACATGCCACGACTGAAAAATCTCACACCTGGCAGCTAAGACCTGGTGCACCCAAATAAATGAATTTTTTTTTTTAAATGAAACTTGGGAGAGAAATCCAATCCAGTTTGTCCCCAGCTGCTCTGTCAAAATGACACCCAGAACGCTGCCTGAGCCCCTCCTCCCCTCCCCTCCCCTCCTCTTCCCCGCCTTCCCCCTTCCTGTTGCCGGTGTCCCCAGCCTAGTCCCCACCACTCACTTTACCTTCATTTGCCAGATGAACGGACAGGGGAGAGACCACACTCCCCTCGGGGTAAGGAAGATCCTTTCCCCACCACCTCGTGCAGGAGGTCAGAGGGTCAGAGAGGGAAAAGCCGTTTTGCCTCTGCTCCTCCTTCCTCCCATTTTTCATCATTCCCCTTAGAGGACCCCCAACCCCACCACACCCCCAGAAAATCCCCCCTGACCACCCATTCCTAACTTTCCAGCCGAGGCGCTTCCACTAGACTTGGAGCTGGCAGGGGAGGGGCATTTCAGCCAGTGAGGGGAAGAGAACACCCCGGCGTCACCAGTGGGCTGCAGCAGAAAGAGGAATCCGACGTTCAGTTGGAACTGTCAGTGGCCTTCCTGTAAAACAGTGGTTCTCAACCCCTGGGGCCACTGGGATGTCTAGAGACACTTTTTATTTCCACAACTGGGTGGTGGGTGCTACTAGCATCTAGTGGATGGAGGCCAGGGATGCTGCTGAACAAGGCCCAGAGTGCCTCAGAGACCTGGCCGCAAAAGTCCTAGAGCCAGGGTTGAGAAGCCCTGCTACAGAAACACCGTTACCCTGGCACCATCATCTTAGTGGTGTCTTATGGGGCTTTCCTCATAACTCAGTTGATAAAGAATCCACCTGCAATGCAGGAGACCCCAGTTCAATTCCTGGGTCGGGAAGATCCACTGGAGAAGGGATAGGCTACCCCCTCCAGTATTCTTGGGCTTCCCTTGTGGCTCAGCTGGTAAAGAATCTGCCTGCAATATGGGAGACGTGGGTTCAATCCCTGGGTTGGGAAGATCCCCTGGAGAAGGGAAAGGCTACTCACTCCAGTATTCTGGCCTAGAGAATTCCACGGACTATACAGTCCATGGGGTTGCAAAGAGTTGGACACGACTGAGCGACTTTCATGTTCATGTTCCTTGAGTATCTTCTTGGAGTCCCTGTTCTAAGTGCTCCCTAGGGTGTGTGCTCAGTCGTGTCCGGCTCTTTGCCACCCCATGGACTATAGCCCACCAGGCTCCTCTGTCCATGGAATTATCCTGGCAGGAATGCTGGAGTGGGTTGCTATTTCCTCATCCAGGGCATCTTCCTGCCCCAGGGAACAAACCCAGGTCTCTCCACTGGTAGGCGGATTCTTTACCACTTGAGCCACCTGGGAAGCCCAGGTGCTCCCCAGAGATTACCTCATTTAATCCCCACAACAGCCCCTTTATGTAGGCGGGTTCTGTTAACTCAGTATTATATATGGGGAAACTGGAGTACAGAGAGGTTTAGTAACTCACTAAAGGTCACACAGCCAGTGAGTAGTGGAGCTGAGTGTCTGCCAATAGACTCCTTCCGTGTTCAGCTGCACGTGGGCTTAACAGGCAATTGTGGGTTAGCAGGAACCCAAGCACAATCTATAACATTGACCCAGTGGAATATTCTAATTCCAAAACCACTGACTCACACATGAACTTTTGTAAAGAGTCTCTAATTGGAGCACAGCCTAAAGCTCGGAATTTCGGCTTTGACAAGTGAAACAAGGGTTTCACTCAACCTCTGTGCCTGTTTATAAAACAGGGAAAATACCCTGGGGATCTTAAACCTCTTCCCCCCAAATCCAGGGTATTGGGACTTCTCGGTTATACAAAGGAGCAGCCAGGCCTTTTTGGCTCAAAGAAGGCTAGAAATCAAGATTAGGGGATTGTGACATAGACTCAGCTATGGTTAAAGTCAAGTTACTGAAGTTTTAGGGACATCTGATCCCCATCTTAGGTTCTGCACCTTGGAGAGGTTGAAGCTTTAGCAGCTGCCACTGGGACCCAGCTCTGAGCCTGCGGGTGTGAGAGGAGTGGGGTGGGCATAGGAAGGACTTCAGGCAAGAATCTCAGTCCCCCTCAGCAAAGGTGGGCCTGGGGGCTTCTCTGACTTTCTGGGGCCCAGGCTCTGCAGTAAATATTCTGTCACACTGTGGTGCAGAGGGGCGACCTGGAATCCTCCACCCACAGGACTCACTGCCACTCCACCCAGCTGCGATCCTGCTGCTTCACACAGCCTCCTGTGTGGGTGATTGGACACATACCACACACTCCAGACTGTCTTCTGTTCCCTTGCCAAAGGGATTGCTGTCCAAGGCTTCTTTCCCTGACTCAGGTGCCACGCTCCTGCCAGGTTCCTTCTCTGCATAGATGGCCCCCACCTGAGTGCGAGGAGACAGTTTGAGGCCAGCTCGGGGTGGTTTTTGAGCTTTGAGGGTTCTTTGATTAGGAAACATTTCATGGCGCAGTGGTAAAGAATCTGTCTGCCAATGCCGGAGACACAGGAGACATGGGTTCGATCGCTGGATCAGAAAGATCCCCTGGAGTAGGAAATGGCAACCCACTCCAGCATTCTTGCCTGGGAAATTCCATGGACAGAGGAGCCTGGCTGGCTACAGTCCATGGGGTCGCAAAAGAGTCAGACACAACTGAGTGGCTGAGCATAAGCACAGAATAGGGGTAGGAATCAGCTTCCACAAAATGCCAGCTTGAATGACCTCCAGGTGGATTATCTGAAATTGTTTTTGCTTGGTTGAGATTTCAATGGGCTCTGCACCTGCCCTCATCAGGAAGACTAAGATTTAATCCCCAAGAAATGCATTCTGTGCCTCAGCTATTCAGGGAAGGTTTGTGAGTGCCTGGAGGGCAGATACTGGCTTTCCCTGGGCAGGTTCCCCAGCTCAGGGCAGTGTCTTGCATGTAGAAGCTACATGTTTGCCCTAATGGTTGAGGATGGGGGCTTGAATCAGAACTCCTGGGTGCAAATCCCCCTTCCCTACTCACTGCAAGCGCTAAGCTGGGTTGTTTCGCCTCTTAGAGGGGTTTTTTTCTTCTTTGTAACGAGGTACAATAGTACCTATCTTGCCGGTTGCTATGGGGTTTAAGTGGGGTGATGTAGTGCTTAGCCCAGGGCTTGGCACATAATAATTCCTCATTAAATGGCTCCATGGCCAGCAACCTTCGAGTAGACTCTTGTGATTGGATCAATGTGCAAAGGCTCCTATTGACCCAGATGATGGAATCAGTTGAACAGATATATAGTTACACTGAGTGGGGATCAAGATAGAAGTAGGCTGTCCCATCTGGAACCAGGCAAGTGGTGTCATTTGAATGGAGGTGAAGCCCCCTGGAAAATCGCACACACCCATGTGTCAGTGTACACACAGAACTCTTGCCATAGGTGAGCAGAATGACTTACGATCTGTTGTCCCTGCTTCTGCCCTCTTCCTTCCTGAAATCCACTGTACACCAGGAATAGGCTGTGTACTGTACACACAAGCCTGAGCTGAACCGCCCTCTCTCCCACCAACTTGGGACTACTGGTGAGCTGGCTTAGCAGTTCGATGGCTTCCCTGATGGCTCAGTTGGTAAAGAATCCACTTTACCAGTGGAGACCCCAGTTCAATTCCTGGGTCAGAAAGATCTGCTGGAGAAGGAATAGGTTACCCGCTCCAGTATTCTTGGGCTTCCCTTGTGGCTCAGCTGGTAAGGAATCCACCTGCAATGCCGGGGACCTGGGTTTGACCCCTGGGTTGGGAAGATCCCCCTGGAGAAGGGAAAGGCTACCCACTCCAGTATTCTGGCCTGGAGAATGCCATGGACTGTATAGTCCATGGGGTTGCAAAGAGTTGGACATGAGTGAGCGACTTTCACTTCACTCCGATATCTTACTGTTCACTCATTGCGTAAACAGTGAGCACAGATGAGACTGAGAAAGCAACAGAACTAATGGAAGGCCGTTCAGGAGAGAGATTACAGATGAGATAATGAAGCAGTACTGAACTGGGTAAACTCGGAAGCAGGCTGATTCACGGTGGCAGCCGAGAGTCAAGTAGAAAAATGTTAAACAAAGCAAACTCGACATATTTTGAATCCAGGCAATGCCAAGCATCCAATAACCAGAGTTCTATCTGAATTAATAAATCTGATTATTAGTAAATCTATCCAGTGATTAAGACTCCATGTTTTCACTGCTAAGGGACCATGTTCAATCCCTGATCAGGGAACTAAGATCCCACAAGCTTTCCAGTGTGGCCAAATAAATAAATAGAAGAAGCCTTTTTATCGTAGCTCAGACGGTAAAGAATCTGCCTGCAGTGGAGGAGACCTGGGTTCAATCGCTGGGTCGGGAAGATCCCCTGGAGAATACTGGCTACCTACTCCAGTATTCTTGCCTGGAGATTTCCATGGACAGAGGAGCCCAGTCCACGGGGTTGCCAAGAGTCAGACACACTGAACAACTAACACTTTATCCATGAAAGTCATAACACCTTTTTTTCAAAAGTCATTAAATCAGAAACTCATAAAAAAATGATACCTATATTTTTCAGACGTTTAACTTAACCAGATAGTTGTTCATTCCCCCCTCCCCATCTTTTGCTGTAGAGCCCAGGCCTCTTGGTGTTTGGGTCAGCTAGCTGGAGTTCCTTGTCTTTTGGGCATAAGCAGCACCTGTAATGCATTGCCTAGGACTTCCAGCTATAGGAACAAGGGGTTACACTGTGTGTAATCTCAATGTAGAGTCTCGCTAGAGGTTTACTATATTTTCCCACAATCTTTGACATCCTGTTTGACAGCTTAAAAATTACTCACCTTTATGAAATCTCTCCAAAGTATTCAGCTTGGTTTTCTTAAAGCCAATGAATGATTTTCAGAATTCATTTAACACTTGAATGTAATCAGCTTGCACCATACTTAAGTGGTGTGACTATTGTAACAAATATGATGGATCTAGAAGGTTGACTGTGGTAGGCTGAGGCCCTGGCTATGGACATCAGGCCCTGGAGACTCAGCCCTGAGTATTTACCCTCCTTCATTTCTCCTTCTGGAAGGAGTGGGCCTACTGTGGATACTTTCGTGTCTTCCCTACATCTCCTGCCTGTCTTCCAGGACTAGCGTGGCATTTGGAATTCATTCACATAGCATCCCTCCTTAAGGGGATGTTGCAAAATTCTCCCCATAAAACTCAACATAAATTTTCTTGACCATGTTAACTCTCTTTAGTGAGGGAGTTTTAGATCAAGGTCCAGCAATTTTAAAAGGCATTTTTAAATCAGCACATTTGAATTAAATCTGAAGACGTTGATAATGATGTTTCATTCATGGACCTTTGGTCCTGTCTCCTCCACTGCTAAATCAAGCATTAAAGAGAAGAAGGACGTGAATTACCTCTGGTCCCAGCTGCAGGTTTTTCTTCCAGCCTATGGCCTAGTTTTCTGGTTTCCCTGGAAGGGTGGGTGATATTGTCTTGAGGCCTAAGCCTACGACAAAAAGCCTCAGGAGGCACTTTCATCCTTGTGTCCTCCTCCTCAGGACACAAAAGATACCAGAAGACCCCTGAGTCTACAGCTGCCTGTGATGTGATCCACAGCCAATCTCATAATGCCAAGAAGGGAGTGGCAGAAAGGACCAATTCATGCAATCATGGAACTGTGCTCCTCCCCCAGGATAAACGACAGCCCTTCCCCCTGAATTAGAACCAGAATTCTAAATTATGTGTCAACAGAGTTGTCTTGGATCAAATCCAGTTCTGTCATTGATTTACAAAGCATTTCAGAGAGGCTTATTTCCAATTGTTCTTGATTGAACAGTGATACCAAACTACTGGCTTACCTCATTCCTTCTCTCATGATCTCAAAAAGAGTTTTATCGGATAATTAATAATCTAAAGGCTTGAGGATTTCCATGGTGGTCCAGTGGTTAAGACTCTGTGCTTCTGATGCAGAGGGCACAGGCTTGATCCCTGATTGGGAAAGTTTTTTCATGCCTTGCAGTGTGGCTGAAAAAAAAACAAAACAAAACAAAACTATAAAACTCTTAGAAGAAAACAGAGGATAAAAGCTTCACAATATTCCATTCGTCAATGACTTCTTAAATATGATACCAAAAGCACAGTAAACAAAAGAAGACATTGACAAATTGGAACTTGTAAAAATTAAAGGAGCCAAATAAATAATATAGGCTTAAGCGCCCAAGGAAAGGTTATAGTTTACAGAATCTCTTTGGTTTTATATATAAATGTGAATACTCACTACCTTATTTATGTCTGGGTGTTTTATATTGGGTTTGCTGAAAACTGGTACAACTTTCAGTGCTGGTATTGGTAATGTGTCAGAATTTAAATCAATGTAAGAGTCGGACACAACTAAAGCGAGTTAACACACATACATGCACGGACACGTTGATAAGTCAAGCAAAAGTTGTCTATAAAACTGAAATAATTGTACATAACATACTACCCTGGGGCAAGATAATCTTCATGGTTTGCTTCATATGAAACCTGTCCCTTTCAAAGCTGCCACTTGCCAAGAACTGCCAGGAATAGCTGTTTGGAAGAGCCGCCTGCCCTTCTGCTGCTCATTTTCTGCCTTGTCTATTTGCTAAAAACAGGAACTCTCTGCTGGCCCCAGCCCACGGCACAGCAGTTCAGCTTCTGCCTCTGCTATCTCCATGAGACCGGCTTAGAAACAAAGGATTTCTCAAAACATCCCCAAATCCCCTTAAATAATGGGCTGATCATTCACAGACTCACCTGAACCTTCTCTAAACCTATTAATCTTTTCCCCAGGGTTAATCTTGTGGGGATGATGTGCCCCCTGGGGGCCTCTCCCTGGGCTCCTTTCTTCCTGCCCTAGGTCTGAAGGTCCTCCCTTCTTAGCAGCCAGGAGTGGTGGCAGCACTCTGTTCCCTGCAGAGTACTAATGCAGATGGAATACATTGAAATAAATCCCTTTCAATGTCACTAAAGTGCTATAAATAATTATGAACCAATGGCTTGATGTCTCATGAGAAATGCAGGGAAAAAATTTTTTTAACTGGCAGGATTCATGTTAGAAGTTGACAATCTGGGCCAAGCAAAAATCTTTTTAGAACATCTCCTTATCTGCCAGCGAGACTGAATTCCAAAAGTTAGGCATCCTTTATTTTGGTGGGGGTCGGGGGGTGGGGGGTGGTCTGTCACTGCTTGGCTTACCCAGCCCTGAGTATAATTGCAGCCTTCCTGTTTATCTACCAATTGTGGCCATAATTAAGATTCCCTGGAGGGTCAAGTCCCTGGAAGGACTTCCCCAGTGGCGCAGCAGATAGGAATCCACCTCCCAATGCAGGAGACACAGGTTTGGTCCCTGGTCTGGAAAGATCAGCCACACATACCTCAGAGCAACTAGGCCCATGTGCTGAAACTACTCAAGCCTGTGAACCTACACCCTGTGCTCTGCAACAAGAGACTAGCTCCTGCTAACCACAACTAGAGAAGGCCCTGGTTCAGCAACGAAGACCCAGCACAGCCAAAATAAATACATAAAGAGGGCTTCCGGAATTCCCTTGCGGTCCAATGATTAGGATTTGGCATACTTTCACTGCCAAGGGTCTGGGTTCAGTCCCTGGTCGGGGAACTAAGAGTCAGGGAATTAATATCCCACAAGCCAAGAGTTTTGGCAAAAAGGAAAAAAATTCCTGAACCTTCGTTCTTCCGTTTGTAAAATGGGATTATTCAATCTTCCTTCTGAGAATGGACGATAATGTGGCCTTTCTTCTCACTGAGTAATCACAGAACTAAAATACACCCATCTTGGAGAATTCCTCTGAGCTTTTCAGAAAACAAGTGCCGCAGGGATAGGGGTGAGGGCGCCTCCTGAGAGCCACAGTCCTGCACCTGATCTGAAGTCTCTCTCGGGCTGAGCCTGGCGGGTTATAGCCTCTGCCGCTTGCTCTCTCCTTTAGCACCAACCAGACGGTAAGTACAGACTGCTTCCCAGGGGTGAACGCCCAGGCAGCTGGGCCTGAGCCTGAATGCATGGACAGCCAGCCACAGTCCAGCCTGTACTGGTCTCATCTATCCCTTCTATGCAGGGGAAGCTGAAAGCCAGGTGCAGGACAGTGGGTGCGGTGGCTTTAGTATGACCTCAAGTGATATCCCACCCTGCCAGTGCCCCCTTGTTGGAGAGGGGCTGGGGCCTCCTGGGCTCATGCTGTGTCCCTCGCAGGGAATTAATTCCCTGGGAGCCTTTCTGTTTCCTCGGGGGGGTTTCAGTTTCCTCCTAGTCAAACAGGGACTTGGTTCCAAATCTCATATTCTAATTATGCCCTGGGGCAGCCTTTTCCCGCCAGTGTGTTTAGCACGTGCCAGGAATCGATTAAGGCAAGAGTGATTAAATTAAAGGCTGGAGTTGACTTTGATGGTATAATATTCTAATGGCTATTTGGTGGCAAGAGGCATGGTGCAGGCTCATTAATTGAACACTTGCACTTGGAATTTGAATTGAGCTGGTGCTGGGCTACAGTCTATTTGCTTTTGCCCTGGGAATGGAGGATTTTTTTTTTTTTTAATGCCAATAGTCTGGGAAGTATTGATATTTCTGGGCTGGTATGTTGCCCCCACCCTGACAACAGCCTGGCTCCTCTAATGAGTGGCTGGCTTTGACCATACTTAGTATCCCTACATCGTCTGCCTTTGTTTGCTGTCCCCAAAGCTGCCCTCACTATGCCATAGTCCCATCCACTTTGCTCCTTGGAACCGCCCATCCTGCAGTCCCCATATGGCAAACCGTGGAGTCTTACACTCTTCTTCCCGCCATATCCTGGAACCGACTTAACCATCAGTTTCTTCCTCTACATCACTTGGATCTGCTCTCCTTTTCCAATCCATCTGCACCAGTGCTGAAAGAAACGTCTGCCTTTATTGCTTCACCCCTGGATCATCGTGAAAATGATAATGAATTGCTTTCGAGTTCAGTTCTGAAATTGACGCCCAATCCCTTTGGCAGGCCATTGCCAAACTCCTCTTCCCAGAACAGCCCTGTCATCTGCCCTGCCCCCATCCAAGCATGAATCCACGATTACCTCTTCTGTCCCTTGCTGAGCCAGGCCCCACCTCTCGCTGCCTGCCCGCCTCCATATGCCACAACTTGGCCTCCCTGTCTAGTCCTACTGGTCCAGCCCCACCTTGGGCCATCCTGCCTCTCGGCTCCTTTGTATACATCATGCCCTTTCTGCTCCTAGCTCACCCACGGTACCTTTGTTGAGAACGTCCCTCTCCCTTCTGCTCCCCCTCTTTTAGTCACCCTGACCTTCCCTGATCACTCTTCCCTGAAAACCGCCCCCAGCTACTGCGCTCCACGAGATCCCAACATCAACACATTTCATTTCTCAGCAGTCCTCAGCACCACAGTGGTTAACTTAATTATTTTCCTTCTTGTCTGTGCTGCTTTCGTCTTTCCACAGGTGATATGCCCTCTGAGGGCGAGTCTTGTGTCTTGTGTGGCTTTCCTGCTCCCCTGGGTGTCTTGCCCAATCACAGAGCTGGGCACATGCAAAGCTCAAAATAATTATTCTTGATTCATGCAGCTGGATACTGTCAAACAGGCTGATGTCAGATGAGTTTTACCTGTTTAAAGTACCTTCTCCACCTCCTAGTACATGGTTCTGTTGTTCTACAGACTTGAAAATAAAAGTCATACTTCCTTTGAAATATTCTAAAATTTCTGCTTTGCCTTACTTCATTCAGGCCAACTTAACTGTTAGTCCATTATTTTGCTATACAAAGATGCTGATAATAATGGTAGGAGCAGGTGGCTTTAATTTTATTAAAAATATTGTTGCATTTAACCTTTATTCCTCTATGAGGCAGGGCTTACCATCCTGATTTTGCAGAGGAGCAAACCAAGGTTCAGAGAGTTCAGAGCTGGGGAGGCAGCCAGATGGTGCCCCAGTCCCAGAACCTTGTCTTGCTGTCTCCAGGTCCTTAGAGCCCCTGACCCTCCGCCTCTGATTCCATTCTCCACGCCAACAGACATGTCTTTAGTGCTAATGACCAAAGAAGCCGTGCCTTCCAGCCTCCGCGATCCAGTCATATGTAACATGAGCCCAGAGAAAATATTTAAGACTAAAAGCTAGCCTCTAAACTAGGCTGTTGCTTCATGACTCCGGTGACGGCAGAACCAAATTTAGTGTCGTGGGCAGGTCCACACTTATCAAATAGTGAAGCTCATTTTTCTTTCAGCTTGAAAAATGTTCACACTTACCATTTCCACGAAGGGGTAGGTGGGACCAAAAGACTGGAAAATGTGGTCCCAGAGGAACCCTGGGGTATAGACTAAATGACATTCAGGTTCCCAGGCAGTGACCCCAGGGACGAATTTAATTGAATGTGGATGGTTTTCCTGGGCAGACGAAGTAAGTCCCTGCTGTTAGGAAAAAGGGTTCCAGTGGGGAGGGGAGGCAAACCTATATCCCAAGCCACTCAGGGGTACTGCCTGATCCCCCTTAGTCAGCAATCGACTTTATTTCCCCCCAGGTTTCCACTGTGGCTCAGACAGTAAAAAATCCACCTGCAATGAGGGAAACCTGGGTTTGATCCCGGAGTTGGGAAGACCCCCTGGAGAAGGGAGTGGCTACCCACTCCAGTATTCTTGCCTGGAGAATTCCATAGGCAGAGGCGTCTGGTGGGCTACAGTCCATGGGGTCACAAAGAGTCAGACACAGCTGAGTGACTGAGCCCACGCACAGGTCTCCAGTGTAGCTCACATTCTAGAACCAGGAGAAGGGAGGGGGACCAGAGAAAGGAGGGACACACACCAATGAGGTTGGGGTCACATGTACCACATTATTTAGCGTCTGCAGCCTCACCAGGCGCTTTGATGATGTTGAAATACATTCCCACAGCCACCCTTCCATCCACCTATAACAAGAGTCAGTTCTCAGTTCTGTTCTTGCCTCCCACATTCTCCCTCAAATTAAAAAAAACAACAACACACACACACACGAGCTATAAAGCCAAGATACCATATGTGAGATCCCGCCCTAGTTTCTGTTCTGTTGTTTTTCTTTTTTCCCCAGGGGAAGGACAGGGATCATTTCAGTCTATAAATTGTTTTCGAGGTGAGTAGTAAATGTTTCTTCAAGAAAGTTCTTAAGGGGACTTCCCTGATGATCCAGTGGCTAAAACTCTGCACTCCAATGCAGGGGACCCAGGTTCAATTCAGGGTCAGGAAACTAGATCCCACATGCCACAACTAAGAGCTTGCATGTTACAATTAAAGATCTCGAATGCGGCAATGAAGATGGAAGATCACATGTGCTGCAGCTACGACCTGGTGCAGCCAAATAAACAACATAAAAAATATTTTTTGAAAAAAAAGAAAGAAAATTCTTAAAAGGACCCCAGACTGAAAGATGGAGTACATGGTGGTACTCAGCACTGGACTCGGACCTGGTTAGTTCTGTGGTTCTGGGCAGAAGCTGAGGGATGTGGCCCCTTTGCACATGGCCCTGGATGCAGAGCTAGGAGCACAGGAATGCTTGGACAGCCCAGGGCATGCTGGTCATATCTCTATCCTCAGGTGCAGGGACCTCATCCTCAAAGGCTGTGGCCATGTGATGGGCACCAGACCCTACATCACTGGGTCTCCACTGCCGAGACCCTTGGAACAGCCACCTTCGAGCGGAACAAACCCCGACCCCAAAAGGCCCAGTGTTTGCAAAGAACATTGGGTTGACCTGGCTTTCTGGATACACTAATATTGTTCTGATTTGGATGACTTCAGGAATGGTCTCTTCTCAGTTAAAAATCTGACTCATTTTCATGCAGAGAAAGACAAATACTGTATATTTGTTATATGTGGAATCTAAAAAAATAACACAAATCAAATAATTTATAAAACAGAAACAGACTCACAGACATAGAAAACAAACTTAGGTTTACCAAAGGGGAAAAGAGAGGAGAGGGGTTAAATTAGGAGTATGGAATTAATAGATACACAGCACTATAATCAGGCAGGGTGCAGGAAAGGTCAGTGGCACCTGAAATCACCTGGCTAGTTTGGGCTAACAAGGGATTTGAACCCAGGATTTCTGTTCCTCAACCCTGAGCTGCTGCTCTTAAGATCAAGTGCCGGGGTCCAGCCCCGGTGGATCCAGGGAATTTGAAGCGGGGACTGAGTCAGAGTCTGGGAAAGGACTATTTAATTAGAAATATAAAGAGAGATTAGGAAAGAATAGTATAGTAGGAAAATTTAGTGGAGAAAAGAGGCTGAATAACTTGGTTTATGTGGAGAACTAATAAAACCTCGAGACAAGAGGTTTGCACCATCTACCTTAGGCCACCGGCACCCGTTTGAATAGCGGAGGATGCCCCGCCTTGGGCTCCCTCTCGCGTGGGTCTTAGAAGCCAGGGCAAGTAAGTAGACTTGGCGAGCCTCCACGCTCCAGATGGGAATTCAGCCTGAAAAGGAAAGGGAGGGAGAGGGAGAAAGAGAGAGAGACATGGGGGAGCCAGATTTCTAAGAAACCAGTTCGAGAAGCTGGCCTGAGAAATTGGTCCGAGAAACTGATCCATCCTTTATTGTCCGGAAAGGCCTTTTATACTTTTGATTGTACATAGAGATCAGTGGATAATACAAAATTATGCAGCGTCAGCAGCCCTGACTCTTATGGAGACCAGGCTTTCTCTCTGCATTCCTAGCTGTATACACAACTCTTAGGTGATTTACATCATCTTCTGGCCAGAAGGCCAATTAACATTTTACGGCCCTTTTCTGATAAGGGTTTGTCAACCAGAAGACTTATTTGCCTTAATGGTGTTGTTCTTCCCAAAGTCTGGTGCCACTCTCAGAAGGCACTAAATAAAGTTTCATTCTTACATAGCAAGGACACAACAATTTATAACAATGAAAGAGGAGTACAGTGATTTATAACAAAGAGACAATTCATTAACTCAAAAGTCTAGTGTTGCTAACATGAAAACTACTATATTCCCTTTCTGCATCCTGATTACATTGATTAATATCCTCCCAGGTGCCTAAAAGATAAAGGATATGGAGGCCTGGCAGCAGTCATTGACTCAATAGTGAATTCTTAGCTCTTTAGAAAAGGCTCTATATCTTTAAGATGCTTTAAGCTGCATGCCTCTCACGGATGGGGGGCTGTATACAATCACAAGTTGTAAGAGTCTCCAACTGTTAGGCAAGTTAGAGGGCCATCAAAGGGGTTTGAGTTGAAACATTCTTTTCCTATGCAGGAGAATAATTGGAGCTCTAGGTTAACTTTTTCCAGAGAAAGGTGGTCGGGGATAGCCCTCTGTACTGTCAGAAGAGTATAGTATAGCAGACAGTAAACAGATTTTGGTTTCAGGGTAGATGCTCAGACAGAGGACCCCTTGAGACCTAACTCACCTTGCCCGTCAGGTCTTTCCGCATGACCTTGTCATGGGTGGGATCTCCTGTGCTGGCTCCCAGCATCCAAGCCTCACCCTGACTTCTTCATTCACTGACTGAGTCTGAGGGGTCCTGCCGGTTAGTTCAACTGCCAGTGCCTGGGCCGAGGGGAAAGAAGAGACACTGCTTTTCCCCCAGCAGGGACAAAGAAAAAGTTCTTTAAAAATGTATTTTATAGAAGTATAGTTGATTTACAATGTTGTGTTAATTTCTGCTGTACAGCAAATTGGTTTAGTTATACATATACATTCTTTTTCATATTTTTCCATTGTGATTTATCACAGGATATTGGATGTATTGGGGCTTCCCAGGTGTCACTAGTAGTAAAGAACCCACCTACCATTTCAAGAGACATGAGACTCACGTTTGATCCCTGGATCTGGAAGGTCCCCTGGAGAAGGTTATGGCAACCCACTCCAGTATTCTTGCCTGGAGAATCCCACGGATAGAGGAGCCTGGTGGGCTGCTGTCCATAGTGTCGCACAGAGTCAGACACGACTGAAGCAACTTAGCATGCACACATGCATTGGATACATTGATAGTTCCCTGTGCTACAGAGTAGAACCTTGTATATATGCATTATATATATATTTTTTATATATGCTTAATTATATGTATGTATATTTCCATTACATGTCTATTCTATATATATGATAGTTCGCATCTGCTAATCTCAAACTCTCAATCCATCCTTCCCTCACCCCCAGAAAAAGTTTTTGACCTTTTTTTAATAGGGTAGAGACCTGGAATTTCAGTTTGAGGGCTTGCGTCTTGCCATGACTAGATGAACAGATTGCTTTTTTCCTCTTATTAAAAAATCCTGTCCATCATAAGAAGTGTTTGGGGGATGGGCATAATTTATCCCCCAGTGTGCTCCTGCACCAGTTAATAGGGAGCAGGAGGCAGCTGCAGGTGAAGGGTGACATCACCAAGTCTGTGCAGCCTGAGGCAGAGCCCATGATGGAGGGGTTGGGGCCAGAGGATCTGCCTCACAGTCACTCATGTTTCCAGGATCCAAAAAACATGGAAACAGGAAACAGCTCCATCACGTTCAGACAGCCCTGGCTAAGTAACACATCTTATAATACAAGTTATTTTCCCCCAAACTAAAGTCTAAAAATAGTCACTTGAATTTAAAGATAATTAGTAAATTAATTAGGTTTCTTTCTATACCACTAGTTTTGAAGCAAGCATTAAAATTTTCTGCTTTCGCACTTCTGGGGTCCATTATTTTGTGTTTAATTTCCACAGCTTTGTCTGATTCCATTTGGAGGGGCTTCCCTGGGCACCAGGCTCCCTAATGCATTCATCTCTCAGGCGATGTTTTATTCATCTTTGTATCTTCAGGGCCTGGCACCGTACAAGGCACAGAGTAAATGCTCGGTCGCTGTTTAGTGAATGAATAAATAGATGAATAAGTGAATTCAACACTGATTAAAACTTTAAGATTTCTCTTAAAAAGACCCGAAACCTGGGAATTCCATGGCTGTCCAGTGATTAGGAGTTGGTGCTTTCACTGCTGAGGCCCGCGTTCAGTGCCTGGTCGAAGAGCTAAGATTCCACAATCCAAGCAGTGTAGCCAAAGAGCAAAGACTTGAAAACAGAAAGAACAGAACATGTAACAGAAACATAACTTGTGTGTCTGTTCATCCTCTGCCTTTCTGGAGGATGGAGGGGTACACATCTGCATTTGGTGTTAAAAGGGGAACCGCATGTACTATGCCATAATCTTTTTAAAAGTGAAGTCTTTAAATTAATCTAAGCTTTTGGATCCTCTGTGCCATTTCCTTCTCCAGGGGATCTTCTCCACCCAGGGTTCGATCCCAAGTCTCTTACATCTCCTGCATTGGCAGGCAGGTTCTTTGCCACTAGCGCCACCTGGGAAGCTTAAGCTGTTGGATTCTCTTGGAAACCAGGATGCCGCCATAAACCATGAGCCCTACTTCAGACCATTAATGACCAGCCACGACCCTACAAGCATAGCAGGAAGGGCAGTGAGCCGTTCAAGACAAACCCCTTAAATCTCTGCCATTTCATGAGCAGAGGCTCCAGCCCAGGTAGGGCTGTCAGTATTAGCAAATTAAGACACAGGATGCTTAGTTAAATTTGGATTTCAGATAAACAACCATTTTTCAAAAAAATGTATGTGTGCTGGGCTACATAATCCTCCTCCTCCAGGAGATATCAGATCCAAGTCTGAAGAATCTGTGAATATGGCCTTGTTTGGGAAAAGGATCTTTGCAGATGTGATTAAATTAAGGATCTTGCAATGAGATTGTCCTGTATCATCTGGGTCCTAAATGCAATCACATGTGTTTTATAAGAGCCAGGCAGAGAGAGATTAAAAATGTGGAAGAGAAGATGATGTAATGATGGAGGCAGAGATGAGGGTGTTATGGATGCCTGCAGCCATCAGCAGCTACAAGAAACAAGCAAGGGATTTTCTCCTAGAGAGAACACGGCCCTACCAACCCCTTGCTTTCAGCCCAGTGATACTGAGTTTGGACTTCTGGCATCCAAACCTCTGAGTGAATAAATACCTGTTGTTTTAAGCCACTCGGTTTGTGGTCGTTGGTTACAGCAGCCACATTGTATTGGAAACCAATACAATTAAATATGTCCCATGCAAGATTTGGGACATACTTTAAAAAAATTATTTGTTGTTTATCTGAAATTCAAATTTAACTAGGCATCCTATATTTTACCTGGCAATCGTCACTCCCAGGACCAAAGAAAGGGGCTTTTGAATTTGCAAGAAAGCTGGTTGAGGCTGTCAGGAAGTAGACCTCCTTATGCTTGGAGTCTTTGTAAGCACAGTCCAACTGAACCAATTTGAACTTTTACTAACTACCCTCTGGACAAAAGAGGGGGGAGCAATTAGACAGGTGTTAATGATTTATTTTTTCAACAGTCATTTGAGCACTTCCTATAAAACAGAAGTTCTGTGTTTAAGGGTGGAGGAGTTAGCCATTAATCCGGTGCATCTAGGCTGAGTTACAAACCATTCCAGCTACATCACGTGACACATGGCCATTAGCAGAGCTTGAGTGATGCTGCAGTGCGCTGCTGACACTTGAGCCGCCCCTGGGAATCTTGCGCCCTTTCATTGTTGGGTGGGTGGGAGGCGGTGCCAAGCAGAACAGCTGGGTAAATCCCAGTTGCTGAAAGAGAGGACTTCACAGACAGACCTGAAATGGAGGGAAGCGGGTGGATGTTGCAGGAACAGCTGGCTCTGGGTTCCCAGAAAGAGCTCTCGATGGAAGTAGGTACAAAATGTCTCCATCGTGCCCTGTGCCCTCACACCCTAACATGAGTTAAAGACACACTGGCCCGTTCTCCCATGCACAGAGGGCCGCCCCAACCAGGCTTGGACATCTGTGTTCAGACTCAGGCTCAGGCTCACGGCTGGACTTCTCCAGCTTACTGTCAGGCTCTCTGAAACCTGGACAGTCCCTGGATCCCTGGGCTTTTAATGATGCTCCGAGAATCCATAGTGTTAGAGCTTCAAGGAGCCTTGGGTCAGCCAGAATAGGCAGGGGGTCCTAGGATACCTCAGAATTGCCCCAGATGCTTTACCAAAATATCCATGCCCAGGAAAAGAAAAAAATATATGGTTTACAGGAAGAAAAAAAAAAGTGGGTGGGATGTAGAGTGTATTAGTCTCTCAGTCATATCTGACTCTTTTGTGACCCCACGGACTGTAGCCTACCAGGATCCTCTGTCCTTGGGATTCTCCAGGCAAGAATGCTAAAATGGGTTGCTATTCCCCTCTCCAGGGGATCTTCCCAAACCCAGGGATTGAACCCAGTTCTGCATTGCAGGCAGATTCTTTACCGTCTGAGCCACAAACATGAAAAAGATGCTTGACCTGGCCCATAATTAAAGGACTGCTGATAAAACCATAGTGAGATGCCACTGTTACATGGATGAGATGGCCATGATCCAGAGGGGTTGGAAAACCATCCCTTCTGGAGAGAAGTGTGACCATTGATCAGAGGTCCTTTGGCAGAGCATCACTCCTGAGAATCTAGTCGTTCTATACAAGAAAAGACTTCTATGTGGGGGTTCATTGGGGAATTATCTGTTATGCAAAAGTCTGAAAATAGTCAGGATACAACTGATTAAATAAGCTGTGGTCCCTGGAGAAATGCACTGGGTCCAGAGGTGTGGCTCTGGCTACTCCCTCAGACACCTTGTTAAGCAGGGAGCCAGGTGGGCATTGTGTGTTACTGTTTGTGTATAAGGTGGGAGGGTGAATGAGTCACCTATATGGAACCTGACTCTGGGAGGAAAGATGAAAATCAGGCTTTGATGGAAGCGTCTGTGGGGAGAAGCTGTGGATGGGGGCAGGAGACATCGTTTTCACTCTATTGTCTTTTATCTTGTGTACACATTACCTTTTTTAAACAAGATAAATTTATGGGGACTTCTCTGGCAATCCAGTGGTTAAGACTCTAGAGCTTCCAGTTCAGGGGACGCAGATTTGATTCCTGAACGGGCAAGTAAGATCCCACTTCGAGCTGTGGTGCAGCCAAAAAAAAAAGAAAGATAAATTTATATATATGCTCAGGCCCCAGCTCACTTCAAAAGGGTAAGCTCATCCATAGGAAGGTTCTTTCAGAGCCTCCCCAGGTGATGCATGACACCCCCTGGTGGAGAAGCTCTGATCTGGCCTCACCCTCATTTCCCAGAAGGGCAGAAACTCTGTTAGCCGACCTGCCAGCCTGGGCACTGCATGCTTCATACAGGGGAGCCTTCCAGATGAGCTAAACCGAGTAGGACTTAGCCGAAGCAGTGTGTGTGTGTGTGTGTGTGTGTGTGTGTGTGTGTGTGTGTGTGCGCGCCCGCGTGAAGCGTATATAAAGTGTGTTACGGAACACAGAGAGCACCTTCTAGAATGTTCCATTGAAAGTAGAGGAAGACGAGGGGAGGTGGGCTCCCGTGTTATGAAATTATCTAATCCTTGTGGTTCCTGACAATGCAGAGTAGCCCTGTGAGGTCCCTGGAGTGCCTGGTGGCCTGTGTTCCAAGTGAGACCCCTGAGAACAAGTTCCCTGAGGCCTGGCTGCATGATGGGCCACTTCAAAATGTCAGTCCCCCATCCTTTTATATCAAAAGTAACCTCAGTGCTATTTTTTCTCTTTGTGCTTTAGACAGAAATGATCTCATTTCATCCTCCCAGCCATTCCAGGCTGGGCGGCACTTGCTGTTGGGGAAAGGAAGAAACGGAACCTCAGTCGGGGAAACAGGGTGAGGGGTTCCAGGCCGGGGCCGGTCTCTTCCGGAGTGACTTCCATGGTGCAGTTCCCGGAGTTCCTCCAGAATCCACCCCCCACCACCACCACTCCCTGAAGGATGCAAAGCTCAGCCCAAGACCCTGCTCCTTGGGAACGCCTCCCATGCTCAGGGAAGCCAAAAGGCACGGCTGGTCTCTTTCAGACACAGAACTGCAGTCCAGTCAATCCTCTGAGGGCCTCCTTTCAGTTTTAATTAGCATGTTGTCCTATGGTTCCAGAGAAGGCCCATGGCACGGCCACGGCTAGAATGTAAATCTCCTGACCCCAAGGCCCGAGCACCTCCTACTGTTGGTTAGTGAAGGGTCACTCTGCCTGGCCTGAGGAACCCGGACCTCCCAGAACCATGGAGGTGGAAGAACCCCCAGAGCCCACCAGGCTCCTCCTCCCACCCACCACCCAAACTCCTCTGCCTTCCCAACAGAGTCACCCCAGCCTGCTGTGAAGGCCGCTCACGGCCTGATGAGGGGGCTGGGAGGGAGGAGAAAGAAGGGGCTAGAAGAGGACGATAAAAGGGGTGGGAGCAGCCTCCAAGTGGGTGACATTCTGCGAGTGGGTCACCACCTTCCCTTCAGCTGTTCCTTCTCCTGTGGGGACCTCCCTTCCCCCACATCTCCCCACTTTCTGTGGTTATACTGAGAAAAACCCGCAGGAACTCCAGCACAAGGTGTTGAGGACCACAGCTTTGGCATTTTAACAGATACCAGAGCCACTTGAGAAATGAGGTAACAGCCCAGAGATGTGAAGTGACCTCCTCAGAGTCACACAGTGAGTTCATGGCAAAGCTGCACTAGCCCAGGTCTCTTTCTTACTCTTGCCCCATCCCCCTTCTCCTCCTGGGCCCCATCTCACCTCCCTCCTGGAGCTGCAGTGGCCAGAGAAGGACCCTCAGATGCATCTGGCCAGCAGGACAGACCCATGACAGAGGCCTGACAGGGAAGCAACAGTATTTGAGATCCCAGGAAGTGAAGGAGGAGCCTCTCAGATGGCGGAGGCCAGTCTCTGGGGGACACAGTCTGGTTTACAGCTGTGTCCCTCTGCAGCAGCTTTCCGGAACATTCCCACTTTCTTCCATAGTGTCAAGACCTCTTCTCCTGCAATCTCCTGCTGCTCTCCTCCTGAGGATCCCTTGTTTCACTGATTTTTCTTTGGTCACGCCTTGCAGCATGCCAGATCTTAGTACCCTGACCAGGGGTTGAACCCTTGCCCCCTGCAGGGGGAGCTCTGGAGTCTTAACTACTGGACCGTCAGGGAAGGTGGTGGTTCAGTGATTTTAATGAACCATTTCACTCCACAGCAAATATGAGCTTTAACGGGTTACATGAGCCTATGTTGACTAACCAACCTCAAGGCCAGGTGGTTACTCCTCAGAAGAGCAAGAGCGGCAGCTAGAGTGGATTATGCCTAGTGACTGGGACTTGCCTTCAAGGAGAAAAATAAAACAAAAACAATAAAAAGATAACCTCTGGAGGACTGGCTCTGAGTCAAGGTTGTGTCCTTTTACTAGAGTGGCCAGACTGAACTGTCTTCATTCCTTTCGAAATGGCAAGCATATACCTGACTTAAAGAGAAATTCTGGACTTCTCTGGTGGCACAGTGGGTAGGAATTCACCTGCTAATGCAGGGACACAAGGTCGATCCCTGATCTGGGAAGATACCACATGCCTCAGAGCAAGTAAGCCCAGGGGCCACAGCTACTCAGTTCACATTCTGCAACTCCAGAAGCCCGAGGCCCTAGAACCTGTGCTCCGCAACAAGAGAAGCCTCCACAGTGAGAAGTCCGAGCAATGCAGCCAAGGGGAGCCCCCACCTGCCAGTTAGAGAAAGCCTGTATGCAACCACAAAGACCCAGCACAGGAGAGGGTGTGGAGAAAAGGGAACCTTCTTAACACTGTTGGTGGGAATGCAAGCTAGTACAGCCACTATGGAGAACAGTGTGGAGATTGCTTAAAAAACTGGAAATAGAACTGCCATACAACCCAGCAATCTCGCTGCTGGGTATACACACCAAGGAAACCAGAATTGAAAGAGACACGTGTACCCCAGTGTTCATCGCAGCACTGTTTATAATAGCTGGGACATGGAAGCGACCTAGATGTCCATCGGCAGAGGAATGGATAAGAAAGTTGTGGTATATATACACAATGGAATATTACTCAGCTATTTAAAAGAACGCATTTGAGTCAGTTCTAATGAGGTGGATGAAACTGGAACCTATTATACAGAGTGAAGTAAGTCAGAAAAACAACAATATGGTATATTAAAACATATATATGGAATTTAGAAAAATGGTAACGAATACCCTATGTGCAAGACAGCAAGAGAGACACAGATATAAAAAAGACATTTGGACTCTGTGGGAGAAGCCAAGGGTGGGATGATTTGAGAAACATGTATTGAAACATGTATATCACCATATGTGAAATAGATGACCAGTCCAAGTTCAAGGCATGAAACAGGGCGCTCAAAGCCAGTGCACTGGGACGACCCAGAGGGATGGGATGAGAAGGGAGGTGGGAGGGGGGTTTGGGATGAGGGGGCACATGTACACCCATGGCTGGTTCATGTCAATGTGTGGCAAAAACTGCCACAATATTGTAAAGTAATTAGACTCCAATTAAAATAAATTAAAAAAAAAAAAGACCCAGCGCAGCCAAAAATAAATAAATAAATTTTTAAATGCTGATTTTCCTAGAGAATGTCCACCATTCTTGGAAGATGCATGGGTATCTCAAGTGAAAAAGCCCCTGCTGCTGAAGTAACAGAAGCAACATTTGTTGTTGAAAAATATTAATTAGGTTGATGAGGTTTTCCTTGCCCATGGAAGTGAAGCAGTTCCCGGTAATGGACGCTCTGTAATGGGAAAGAAGGGCAGAACTGCCAGGTCACTCGGCCCACCCATGGGGAGAGCCACAGGAGACCCTGGGCGGTCTGATTCTGGAGCCCTTGCTTTTTCTATCCCTTTTGGTCCTTTCTTCCCTTTACTGTCTCCTGGAGCCCATCTTCCTTTCCAAAATCAGCCCATCTAACTGTTGGCACAAAAGCAACAGGGCGCTCCTAAGTGGTTCTCTCTTCCTGCACTTACCTGGCCTGTTCTTAGCAGTTCAGTTCTCCCAAGTGTTGTTTTAATGTTATGTCATTACTATGGCTTACTTAAGGAATGGACGTGAGATGCCGTTTACCCACCTTTCTGTGCCATCCCTGATTGCGAATGAAATGTGATAGGAAGAGCCCAAGCCTTGGAGGAGGGCTGACAGGGGTTGACTTTTGGCCGTTCCCTGCTAGCTGTGTGACCTTGGGTAAGTAGTTCAACCTCTCTGAGCCTGTTTCCTCATCTGAAAAACGTGAGTAGTAGCACCTCTCTTCCCAGGCTGCTGTAAGGAGAGGCAGTGATGTCGGCAGAGCACAGAGCGCAGTGAGTGAGTGGCCCTTAGCCACACTACTGAATACCTACCATGCTAACCAGCCATCATGGTAGACCCATAGGTTGTTATTGCTCAGTTTCTAAGTTGTGTCCGACTCTTTTTGACCCCATGAACTGTAGCACATCAGGCTCCTCTGTCCATGGGGATTTTTCAGGCAAGAATACTGGAGTGGGTTGCCATTTCCTTCTCCAGGGGATCTTCCCGGATCAGAGATTGAATCCTTGTCTCCTGCATTGGCAGGCAGATTCCTTACCACTGAGCCACCAGGAAAGCCAGACCCATAGGTAGTGACCTGGAAACATGCCCAGCTTTGATAAGCTTTTGGAGGGTAGTTGTAGAACTGACTGGGGGTACAGAAGCCTGTCGCTTTCTGCTTTCTGCACTTTTTTCCCCTTAAATTCAGTAGGTTCATATTTCTTTTGTGTGTGTGTGTCGAAGAATTTTTTAATATTACATAAGTAACGCATGAATAGATTCTCATCAGAAATTCAGACAGCAGCATGAATTACTTTTATCATCAGGAAGAAACATACAAATAACATTTTGAAAAGCTTCATCTCATCAACTCCACTTTCCATCCTTCCCATGTCATGTCTCTGCTGCTCTCTCTGCCTGCCAGCGATACACACCTGGCTCAAGCCCTGCCTCTCACCCCTCTCCAGCTCCCGCTGGGCTGTATACCTCCCTCCCCCTGCCCAGAGGGTGCCTCCCCAGAGATGTTTCTTCCCAGAGAGACTGTGTGTTCTCTTACATCCAGCATGCCAGGACTCACAGAACTGGAGGAAGGAAAGGATGCCCTCCTCCCAGGGAATCCTCACCCCAGCCGAGGACAGAGCCCTCATCCTGGCCCCTCACCTGCCGCTTCCTGCAGCAGGTAGGGCTCTGCTCACGCTTAGTTCCCATGACTGGACCCACAGTCAGTCGTGTGGGAAACAGTGGGTTTGTCACCAGAGCTGGCTCTCATTCCTCTGCCTGGTTCGTGTTTCTTTCCCCCGCTTCTCCCACTGCTAGGCTCAGCTGGAGGCAGGTGGGCCTTAAAGTTCCAAAGCATTTAAAGGGGCTCAGGATGGGCCCAGCAGCTCAAAGCTACTAAGCTCCATTTCAGACACAGACCTGTGTTACTAGGTCTTCATGGGCTGGCCTGCGCACCCGGCTGCCTGAGACAGGAGAACCTTGCACATGAGCTGCAGGCAGAGAGCACAGGTGCCAGGAGTGTGTTCCGGGCCCCTGTGCACACCTGTAACACGCCGGGCAGCACTCTGGCTTTGTGCAGATCCTAGGCCTCGGGGTTATTTACTTATTTATTTTATGTGGGAGGATGGATTTGGCTTTCCCCCCCAGCCCTCTGCTTCCCTGCCACCCATCTGGCACTTGAAGCTGTTGACCAGCTGCCGGGCCAGAGCTGACAGTGACAAGGGCAACAGAAGAGTAATGGCTGGCGTCTTCCTGTTTCATCTCATTTCATCACTGTCGCCTACTGAATTTGCAGATTCTACCTCCATTTTTTCACCTGGGGAAACTGAGGCTCAGAGCAGCTAGGTAATCTTCCCAGATGATTCCTTTAGCTCTCAGGGGCTACTCTCAGCAGCACAGCCCGGAGGACCCTCCGCTGGAGCCTTGCTGCCCCGAGGGGCCTCCTCTCCCCAGGGGTGGACTTCCTGCCTGCCTGGCGGCTCCATCATCCTGCCTACTTTCAGGGGCTCAGCTCTGGCCCCTGACCCTCCCGTGTCCCACAGGGACACCAGACTGGAGCGCTCTGGCAAAGTAAGGGGTGGCTGCCCAGTGCCTGGATTCCCGCAGACATGCCCTCCTCAGTCTCCCACAACTCACGGGGGACACATCTGAAGTCGCCGAAATGGCAGGGGTGGCTCTCCAGGAATGCTAGCGGCAAAGCTGAGTGGTTCTGTTAACAGCTGACTGGCGACAAGGAGCCTTCATCCTGTCCTGCCCCTCATCTGGCAGTTAGCACCTGGCACACCACGGGTACTTAATAATAATTAAAGTCATAATGAACGTCAGAAAGGCCAGCATGTGGTAAATGTATGCATCTTTGCACAATTGTTATACAGCATAATGAGTAAGCCATTAATGGTTAATCAGGAATAAAAATGAACGTGAGAAACAGCTGATTGCAGAGATTTTTTTACTCCTTCCTTCCCTCCCCAGATTTTTAACTGAAAGTTTAGGGATAATTTCCCTTCAATTGTCCTTATAGTAGGATTTATCATGAAAAGAACTGGGATGAAAATCTTTATGCACTTCTCCATGTAAATCTGGGCAGAAATTTGGAGTGTTCCTCAATGGTGAGGGCTGATAATAGAGCAGGCTGGGGGAAGTTTTCTGGAATGGGCAGTCAAAATCCCTTGCAGAAAATTTCTATTCCTGGAACCCAGATCCCATGATCTGGCAGCCATCTTGAGGGCGTGTCCTTAAGATCACAGGAGGTCAGAGCACCTCACAGCCCACACAAGCTGCAGCCCCTCTTTGCCTTAACCACCCCATCAGGGACTTCCCTGCTTGTCCAGGAGCTAAGTCTCTGTGCTCCCAATTCAGGGGGCCCAGGTTTGATCCTTGGTCGAGGAACTAGATCCCACACACTGCAACTAAAAGATCCTACATTCCACAATTAAGACCTGGCACAGATAAGTAAATAAAAATAAATTTTAAAAAACAAAAAAATTTTCATTAAAAGACAAGACAAACAAAAAAATAACCCCATTGGGACAGCATGCCCTGGAGGAAGCTTGGTGCCTGGCCTGGGTTCACCAGGCTTGCAGGGAAAGCTGAGGGGTTCACAGATTGCTTAGTTAAGTGGGTGACAACAGATCACTTGTTACCCCAAGGGACAAGGAGTAAAGAGCCCAGGCAAGCATCCTGTCACCAAATGTCAATGTAGGAGGGGCCTGGGGAGGCCCCCAGTCAATGATGATGTCTTGTGGGCACGTGGACCATTCCTGGACAGGTCATTCCAACTTTTCAAGATACATCAGAAATTGTCCTTCGATTAACTTTTTACTAGTGTGACTTATTAGATCCACTTAACTCTATGATATACTCCTTGGTCTCGTTTAAACTCTGTCTGGAGTAGTTCAAGCTAGACAGCCGGAAGAACTTCCTGGGATGGAGTTTTGAGACCTTGGGGAAAGAGGGGTGTGTCTTTGGGGTGTTCTGATGCTATCCTGCTGGCAGTAAGGGTTAGAGACTAGAAGATTCTTCAAGGAGTTTCAGAGCACCTAGCCCAGGACCACTGGCAAATGTTTTTTGATGGATAGACCCTCTCTGGGTCCTCTCTCTGACTCTGTGTAATGACAGCTCTGGGCAGGTCTGTGACTCTCATCCAAAGGCCTTGTGTTTTGCTCCTTGAGGATTCCTTTTATCTAATGCTTGTTGGTCACCATCTTTTAACTTTCAGGGTTAAGGGATGTTTTATCAAAATTCCCAAAGTGTCCAGACAAACTATACCTTAAAATTTGAGAAGGTCCAACATGTCTGTTTGGATGCCTGCTATGCACAAGGCACTGGGCTACTTGGGAATCACTCAGTCCTGATCCCTTGAGAAGTTCAGAGTCTAGCTAGTGTACACACACATTGTGGTTTTAAGTCAGTTTCATATGTCCAATAAAGGTATTATGTTATTATATTGAGGCATCTTGATATACAGATTCTCTTAAAAGAGAATACTCCTAGAACTGGTGTTACCTGAAGCCTTCCTCCACCATTGGTTGTTATCTATCATGACTCAGATTTTTCACTAATGGGATCAGAATGTGGTCCAAATATGGGGCCAACGACTGGACCTCTACCAGGATGTAAGGCCAGGCTAGGGCAGATCCCCCAAACCCAGCAGGATACAGCAGCTCCTTCATGCCTGGTTTAGCTTAGGAATCACAGAGCTTATTCCTGATTTAAGAGCACAAGCCATGCCCAGGGAAGGACAGCCTGAGTATAGTCTGGCTGTCCCAGGTTTACTTGTGGGCACTTGGGCAAATGCCCAGAGCCAGCCAGCCTCCATTTCAAGGCTCTGTGATTTGAAGTGGCCCCGTAAACGGTAACCACAATCTTTCTTATGAGAGCCTTCCTCACTCTGCAGCTCATGATGGGATTGCAGCTGTCATTGACTCAGCCAGTTTCACGTTGCATGAGACCTTGATCTCTGCACACATTGTGGAGCCAGGTGGCCTGGATTCAAATCCCAGCTCTGCGGTGTCCTAGTGGTATGAACTCAGCCAGGTTGTTCAGCCTCTCTGCCTGAGTTCCCTCTCCTAGAAAATCAGAATAATGATAATACCTACCTCATAGGGTTTGAAAGAGAATTGAATGAATTAAGATTTGTAAAGTGCATAGAGCCTTGCAGGTAGCAAGTACTAGCTAAGGATTTAGATTTAAGAGACCTTTGGGACTTCCCTGGTGGTCCAGTGGTTAAGAATCAGCCTTCCAATGCAGGGGATGACAGTTCGATCCTTGATCAAGGAACTAAGATCCCCCATGCCCTGAGACAACTAAGCTCAAATGCCACAACAAGAGAAGCCCGTGAGCCCCAACAAAGACCCAGTGTAGCCAAAAAAAAAAAGACTTGGCTTTCAAAATAGCTTAAGAAAATAAATAAATAAAAGATCCTTAAGTACAGCCTCTGTGGATTCATAAGCCCTTTATGTTGCATTTCACATCCATGTCTGCTCTCCCATGGGATCCAGCCCAAGATCTGCTTCACAGCTGTGTGACAGGCCCGGCACGTGTGCACAAAGAGGAGAGAAAGTAGCCCCTTGTCCAGATGGTGAAAGCAGGGAATAGCGCTCTTACCAACCAACAGGGTCTCAAAGTGTGGAGTCTCCAAAACCCACCTCAAATGCCAGGTGTGCAGTTCGTGAGTGCAAGTCGCCCGTTCTCCAAAGGCTGCTTTGCTCCTGTATCACCATTATCAGGTTCTGGGGAGTGGTGGGGTGCTTACTGGAGCGCAGTGGGCTAGATCCCAGCCCCGCTCCACACAACTTCCTTTTGCCTGGTCTTCCATCACTCCCTCTTTGCAGGTAAACAAGGCCCCCAAACTGTGCAAAGTAGGACAAGAAAGGCCCCAGAACCCCATGACTTCACAGACCTGGCTTTTCTCCCAGGGTGACCGTGATGTCACACCTGCCCTCCCTGGCCACGCAGCCCTTGAGGGGCGCAGCTGGTCGGTTCCATTACACATGTGCCCGTGCGCCTGTCTGTGCCCACAGCCTCCCTGCAGGCCTCGCTCAGGCCATCTCGGCCAATACGGATTGCTCCCGCCCATTTAGACAACCAGGAGTCGCTTATGGAAAACCGTCCCAATGGAGGGATAACTCTTCGGCTGCAAACCACTGGGCTGGGAACTGCCTTTCCTCTCTGTAGCTGAGGCCCATTCTGTCAACCAGCTCCCAGCAGAGAAGGAGGTGCGAAAGACCCCACTGTTACCTTAGGTAATGTCGCTGCCCTTGAATACACCCCTGACTCTTCCTCCTGCATCTTCTTAGCTGCATGATTTGGGAGCTGAGTGAGACTGGAGCTTGTCTTGTGGGGGAGGGAGGACCACAGATGAATTCTCCAGGAGGGGTTGACATTCCCTTCTCCAGTGTTCATCAAAGGGTTGTTAATAATAGGAAATCTCAGAAGCAGGCTACACATCCAATCTCTGGGAAACAGTTACGTAGAATAGCAGGCAGCCATTAGAAAGTGATGTCTATGGAATTTTAAATTATCAAGAGAATACATGTGATAAAAGAGTAGGATATAAATTGCATATTCAAAATAATCTTGACTACTTTTGAAAATGCATGGGGGAAAACCTGAAAGAAAATATGTGAATATGTTGATAGTGATGTTTCTGGTGGTAGGATTATAGGTAAGTACTTTATACTTTGCTGTACTTGATTACACATACATGTTGCTTTTTCCTTTTTTTTTTTTTTGGCTAAGCCATGTGGCTTCTGGGATCCTAGTTTCCTGACCAGGGATCAAACCTTGGCCCTTGGCAGTGAGAGCACAGAGTCCTAAACACTGGTCCACCAGGAAAGTCCCCATATGTTGATTTTACAATAAGAAAAATATTGTTTAAAATTAAGTTTTGTGGTACTTTTCTGGCAGTCAAGTGGCTGATATTCCATGTTCCCAGTGTAGGGGGCCCAGGTTGGATCCCTAGTCAGGGAACTAGATCCCACATGCCACAATGAAGATCGAAGATCCTGCTTGTTGCCACTAAGACCCAGCTCAGCCAAATAAAGAAAATATCAAAAATAAAATTAAGTTTTGTGTATAGGTATACATGGATAGGCCGAGAGTGACAAAGAGAAAGCAAATGTTGGAAATACTAACAATTGGTGAGTCTAGGAAAAGAATATAAAGGTGCTGATTGTATCATTTGTACAATTTTCCTGTAAGTTGGAAATTTTTCAAAGTAAAAGATTGGGGGAAGGGAGAGTACAGGCCACCTTTGAACTCTCTTTTGGAATACTGGAAGTATAACCAATGCGATTTGACAGTTTCATTTGTTTTCTGTTGTAGGAAAATGGTCTTTGAATGTTGCAGGGGGTGGGGGGGATACTGGGTTTTGGTAGTTTTGGGAAGGACCCCCAGGGGTCAAGGCATTTTGCAGAGCTGACCTGTGCCAGTGGCCCAAGCATCTCATGTGCTAGTTTGGCACCTTCGTGTTCTGCAGCTCGTGGGTGACTTTGCTAAGGCCAGGCCCTCCCCAGCCCCATGCCCTGAATTCCATTCGTCCACCTTGCCGTCATTCAGGAAGCTTGCTTAGCTTTTATTTCCCCCTTCTCCTGTTCCTATCCTCTCCTCTCCTGACTCCTTCCTGTCGGCATTTAGGAGGTTTAAGTGAGTCCCCTCTTTAAAGCAAAACAAATGCCCCCCTCAGTCCATCACCCTATTTCTGTCCTCCTCTTCCCAGACAGACTTTTTTTTAAAGCATCATTGGCATTTTTCCATTTTCTTCCCACATACCTGCTCTCCTTAGCTGAATCCAAGCTGGACTCCACCCACTGTCTTTCAACTAAAATCCTTGCAGTAGTCAGTGAGGTCAGGTTTATGCTGCAGTAGCAAAAAAGTCCCAAATTCCAGTGGCTTCACACCTCTGGCACCAGCGCTTCCCTCATCTTCCAGCCTTATGGCTCATCTTCTAGTTCCTTGAAAACTCTCTGCAGTTTCCTGCCCCAGGGCCTTTGCGTGCACTGTTCCCCCTGCATAGAATGTTCCTTCCTACCCTCTCCCTTCACCTTGTTCACTTGTACTTGTCCCCCATGTCTCCGTATAAGCGTCATTTGTTCAGGGAAGTTTTCTTCAACCCCCCCACCCCCAAGACTAACAAGTGCCCATCTTAGACTCATATGACCTGCCGTCCTTTTCTTGTGACACTTGGATTGTCGACTGTCTCCTTCATGAGGCGCCTTCGCAAAAGTGAGGTCATGTCTGTGTCCCTGCTATGGTCCCAGACGCTGCACTCAGATTGCCCACCTTAATTACACATTAGAGTCACCTGAGGAGCTTTTATTTCTTTGTCTGTGCTGGGTCTTAGAGGCAGCATGCAGGATCTTCCATCTTCTTTGCAGCATACAGGATCTCTGGCTGCAGCATTAGTTAATTACACAGTAGAATCACCTGAGGAGCTTTTATTTCTTTGTCTGTGCTGGGTCTTAGAGGCAGCATGCAGGATCTTCCATCTTCACTGCAGCATTAGTTGTCACATGTGGGCTCTAGTTCCTTGACTAGGGATCGAATCTGGGTCCCCTGCATTGGGAGTTTGGAGTCTTAGCCACTGGACTACCAAGAAAGTCCCGAGAGTCACCTGAGGAGCTTTTAAAACTCATCATGGCCAGGCCCTACCCCCGGCCATATGAATTCTAATTTGAAGTGGGCCCAGCCAGCAATAGGTATCTTTGTACAGCACCATAGGGAATTTTAATGCACAAGGTTGAACCACCGACCTGCATTGTGCTTAATACTCAACTTTTCTTGAATGAATAAGTCCATCTCTAAAAACTTAATCTCCCCAAACGCCTCCAAAAGACAGGAAGCTAAGAATGTTTAGCTAGGTTATAATATGTTAATGTCATATTTCATGAAATTTCTTATATAATTTCAACCAAACTTCATTATGCACCTACATGGGACAGGCCCAGTGACTAGGAAGGGTGTGATTTATATCCACTATACAGACCAGAAGTTACTATAGGTAACTTTAGGTTTGCATGCATGCTAAGTCGCTTCAGTTCTGTTCCGCTCTTTGCTACCCTGTGGATCATAGCCCGCCAGGCTCCTCTGCCCATGGGATTCTCCAGGCAAGAACACTCGAGTGGTTTGCCATGCCCTTCTCCAGGGGATCTTCCTGACCCAGGGATCAAACCCATATCTCTTATGTCTCCTGCATTGGCAGATGAATTCTTTACCACTAGAGCTAACTGGGAAGCCCAACTTTAAGTGGAGGGAGACATTAGAGGATTTCAAGTTTCAGCCACGGTCTATTTTTCTTTCAGTCGCAAACATCTAAAGCCCAAAGAAACTGACATAAACACAAAAGATAGTTTATTGATTTTCAGATTTTAAAAAGTCAGGGATAGATCTCACAGGTATGACTGGGTTCAGTCATCCAAATGAAATCAACAAGAACCTGGAATGCACCCTCTCTTGGCTCTACTTTCTGTGAATAGCCTTTCCCCGTCTGCAGTGAAAATTGCTCAGTCATGTCCAACTCTTTGTGACCCCATGGACTATACAGTCCATGGACTGCTCCAGGCCAGAATACTGGAGTGGGTAGCCATTCCCTTCTCCAGGGAATCTTCCCAACCCAGGGATCAAACCCAGGTCTCCTGCATTGCAGGTGGATTCTTTACCAGCTGAGCCACCAGGGAAGCCCAAGAATACTGGAGTGGGAAGCCTATCCCTTCTTGAGGGGATCTTACTGACCCAGGGATTGAACTGGGGTCTTAGCCTTCCCCAGGTGGTGGTAAAAATGACCATCGGTACCTCTAGTCTTGTGTCCTGTTTAGTAGGGGTTTATAGAAAGATCTCAATAAATGTTCTACCAGAAAACAAAAACAAAACCTTCATTATTTTTAAATCACAGCTTAGACCTTCCTTCTTTCCTTATTATTCTCTCCCACTTGCAATCCAGTCTCCTAATCCTAGGTATAGAGTGTTCTGGTGATTTATCCTTATATTAAAAAGCAGAGACATTACTTTGCCAACAAGGGTCCATCTAGTCAAAGCTTTGGTTTTCCCAGTAGTCATGAATGGATGTGAATTGAACTATAAAGAAAGCTGAGTGCCGAAGAATTGATGCTTTTGAACTGTGGTGTTGGAGAAGACTCTTGAGAGTCCCTTGGACTGCAAGGAGATCCAACCAGTCCATTCTAAAGGAGATTAGTCCTGGGTGTTCTTGGAAGGAATGATGCTAAAGCTGAAATTCCAGTACTTTGGCCACCTCATGCAAAGAGTTGACTCACTGGAAAAGACTCTGATACTGGGAGGGATTGGGGGCAGGAGGAAAAGTGGAGGACAGAGGAGATGGCTGGATGGTATCACCGACTCGATGGACTTGAGTTTGAGTGAACTCCGGGAGTTGGTGATGGACAGGGAGGCCTGGCGTGCTGCGAATCATGGGGTCGCAAAGAGTCGGACATAACTGAGCAACTGAACTGACTGACTGACTGACCCACAGTTTGCACATGTTTATTTAAAGTGCCAGGATTACCTGGCCTTTGTTAGCTGCTGACAGAGCTCTGAAACCCGGGCTCCCAGGGCAATTGGTGATAGGTACTCAGTCCCCACTGGCAGGCTATCCACCCTCTGGCAAGCAAAGTTTCTTCCTGGATAAAGTTTGGCATACTCTTCAGTCTCAAAGAGGTTTCTTTGCCTGGTCATCAGGCAGCCCTGAAGAGGGATGCCTAGGCCCTACCAGGCTTTGGCTCTATCTGTAGAATATTTTATGTCATCATCGAAAACTGAAGGAGAGAGAACTAAGATGGTACCCAGTACTCAGAAAACAGAGGTTTGGCTTCATCTGGGGTCAGCCTCTAGAGGGGGGTTTATATATGCCCCACATTATAGATAAGGAAGCTGAAGCTCAGAATGACTGTTGCTTGCTCAAGATCACACAGCCAATAAATTGCAGAACCAGATTTGAGCCCAGATCTTTCAGCTTCAAAGCCTGTTATTTCTATGACCCCCCCCATTAATTTTTTAATTTCCAAGATTAAACTCTTCCTCTCTCCATGACACCTGCCTCCCATCCCCAGAAAAAGTTGCACACTGCTCAGACTTTTTCTTAGCATGGGCTCACTTCAAATCCACTTAATTTTGCTTCGTCATGGCTGCCCGGTTCTCAGCTGGTAGACTGGGAAGTAGGTCATGGCTGCAGGGAACCACAGGCTCTGGCTGCTCTGAGGGCCAGCCTCTGGTTTCGGGGCTGGTCAGGGGCCAGACCTCACTGGGAGCATCACCCTCTGCTGGCCCTGCTCGGATCTCTCATCCCTGGCCCTGAGAAGCCATCACAAACCTTCACATCATTGCCTTAGATTCTAGAATTCACTGTCACTGTGGCTGCTGGGTGAGGTGGTGTTTAGAGAAAGGAACATCAGGGTTAGGGTTAGGGCAGAAATTAATCTTCCCTCTCTTGTAGATCTGTGGGTGATTGGAGCTAGCTTATTGAAGGGGTTTGCCCACCATCATATGCCACTTTTTAGAAGAGAGGTACCAAGCCCCTTGACACCCAGCCATTTAACTGTCCCCTCCTTTATGTGACAAAATTATCTTCAGAAGTAATCATAATGGCCAGAAAAGAAACACAGATAATAAAATATTAAAAGTTTTTTTCATCTAATGAGTTTTGATTCTTTGATTGTAGCCTGATATAATGATATTCTATATAAATTATCTTTTGTTACTAATAAGTGAACTTTAGTAAAAGTGAGACATCTGTAAAAGTTGCCTATACTTTGAAAACTATTAATACTAAGTCATACCACTGATATACTCTTTATTTTCTTGCTTAATTCTTTAGTTTTAAAAGTTACAACTCACAATTTTAAAAGAATAAATTTCCATTAAAAAAATACTCCACAAACTCAATAAAATATGTCGTGTATGGAGTAAACATTGTATGTACTAAGCAGAAATAATGTACTTTGCTGTTCACACTCAGTCTCACTGTTTTCAATTTTACTTGCTTATTTTTTTGAGATCGATTCATTTTATTTTTTGTCTGTGGTGGGTCTCGTTGCTGCGCGTGGGCTTTCTCTAGTTGCAGTGTGGGGGCTTCTCACTGCGGGGCTTCTCTTGCAGACACACAGACTCTAGAGTGCAACCTTCCGTAGTTGTGCATGGACGCAGTTGCTCCGTGGTATGCGGGGTCTTCCCGGACCAGGGATCAAACTGGTGTTCCTTGCATTGAAATGTGGATTCTTAACCACTGGACCACCAGGGAAACTCTCACTGTTTTCAGTTTTAAACACAAAATCTCCAAGTGGCCACATGGAATGACAGAATTGGAAATAATTCAGCTTCTTTATGATCATGGTGCTGCTGCTGCTGCTGCTGCTAAGTTGCTTCAGTCGTGTCCGACTCTGTGCGACCCCCGAGACGGCAGCCCACCAGGCTCACCCGTCCCTGGGATTCTCCAGGCAAGAACACTGGAGTGGGTTGCCATTTCCTTCTCCAATGCATGAAAGTGAAAAGTGAAAGTGAAGTTGCTCAGTCGTGTCTGACTCTTAGTGACCCCATGGACTGTAGCCCACCAGTCTCCTCTGTCCTTGGGATTCTCCAGGCAAGAGTACTGGAGTGGGGTGCCGTTGCCTTCTCCAGATCATGGTGCTACCACCATTCAAATTTACAACCTACTGCTTAAATGCAGACATATTTAAGGTTGGAAACGCAAAAGTCTCCTGAAACAGGCTCGAAATGCTGAACTGTTAAGGATTTCTTCCCAACAGCCATATGGAGCCAACTCAGAATATGTTGAGGCCGACTGAGTAACTTGGAATTCTCCAAATGACTTCCACGGAGAAGACAAGGAAGGACTCATTTTTACATGTGCGAATTTGAACATACATATGTATTATTGATGCTCGAGATCATTGGCACCAGTTGTTCATAGCCTAGACCATAAAGACATTCTTCAGGGAGGAGAATGTTATCACTGATGTTGTGGAGGATTTCCAACACATGATGCTCATAGGAAGCAGGCTGACTTCTCTTCAGTTTTATTATTGTTTTTGAATTCTCTACAGTCAGTCCACCCTTTTCTAGCTTGTCCTACGCAGCCCTCCCTCCACCCTAGGCATGGTCCCAGGATCATATCCAGGCCCTGGTCCTCCTGGTGGAGCTGAAGGGAGATGATAGAACATCTCTGGCAATCCTTCTAGGACTGAGGAAACTGAGGCAATGCTGGTGTGTTCAGAAAAGGTTAGTCTGCTTGCTAGATCCCAGGTCCCTAGAGCTTCTGTCTGGACAGGACCAGCTCTCCTCACGCTCCTGAGAGTCTCTGCATCCTAACTTGTTTCTGATGGAACTTTTGCACTGTTATGTGTATTTCCTTTTGTGTGTGTGTATATGGTTTGAGGGTTTTTTTTTAAATTTCCTTAAAAAAAAAAGTATTTATTTATTTATTTGGCTGCACCAGGTCTTAGTTACAGTACGTGGGATCCTTAGTTGTGGCATGCGACCTCTTAGTTGTGGCATGTGGCATCTAGCTCCCTGACGAGGGATCGAAGCCTGGGCCCCCTGCATGGGGAGCTAGGAGTCTGCCACTGGACCATTAGGGACGTCCCTTTGTGTGTGCATGTGTGGGTGTGTGCTCAGTCGCTTCAGGCATATCTGACTCTCTGCGACCCCATGGACTATAGCCTTGTCCATGGGATTCTCCAGGAGTGGGTTGCCATGCCCTCCTTCAGAAGATCTTTCCAACCCAGGATCGAACCCGTGTGTCCTGTGTCTCTTGTACTGTAGGCAGATTCTTTACCACTGAGCCACCGGGGAAGCCCAGTCTCTGTGGATTTCCTTTAAAAAAAAAATAGACAAGCAATAAAATGTTGAGGTTTGAGAAGGTTGACATGAGCAGTTGAGCTACAAAATGAGCTTGAACTAAATCCCAGCAGGTTTTTCTTAGGAATAATATTATCATCTCCAGCCACTTGCAGTAGATTTATTCTGAATTCAGAGAGAGGTTTCATTTGTTGTGTATACTTTGCATTATTCATTTGTTTCTTTAATTTATGAGCCTTGGTGCTCATTAGGATATTTCAGTGGGGTGTGTTGGATCTAATGATGCATGTATTCTTTTCTGCAGAGTAGTTTATGTTTGGGGTTTTACTTTAACTTTTAAAAACACAACCCTTTTCTTGGACAATTGCCCAAATGATACCAGACGTATGGTTGAGAATGTGAGTCCTACAGGTGCCTCGTAGCCTTTTGCTTGCTGACAGCCACTGGCTAGAGATTGCAGGCAGCACAGAACAAGCATGGCTAGAGCACATCTCCATTGATGTTAAGTCAATCTGGAAACCTCTGGAAAATGGACAGCTGCTTTCTGAGCCTGTGGTATAGCCAAAGGGGCTCTCTACTAAATTAAAACAATGTCACAGGCAGAAGCTAATGTCTTGCCTTACTTGGCCATTGACTAGCCAGGTGACTTTGGGCAACTTGCTCAGCTTCTCTTTTGCCGCCTCTGCAAAGTGGAATCATCTCTTTACCAGACAGAAGATGGGCCCTGAGCCCAAGGGTGGGAACAGTCAGCTTCAGAGGCTCTTAGAAGGACTGCTGATCCTTCCAGATGTTTAACAATCACTGGTTAATAATTGGGAAAAGCAAGGCTTCCCGGGTGGCTCAGTGGTAAAGAATCCATCTGCCAATGCAGAAGATGCAAAAGATGCAGGTTCAATCCCTGGGTCAGGAAGATGCCCTGGAGGAGGGCATGGCAACCCACTCCAGTATTCTTGCCTGGAGAACCCCATGCACAGAGGAGCCTGGTGGGCTACAGTCCATGGGGTTGCAGAGTCAGGCACGACTAAGCACACACAGAAAAAGAAAAAAATAATAATAATTGGGGAAAACGAAGAGAACGCTTCTATTTAGTAACTATGCATGTTTTTCTGCTTTTCTTGTTGGAAAGATGTAAGCGAGACTGAGGAGGTCACTGCATGCAGTGGCAGCCTCCCAGGGCTGACCTCTCTCTAGGGAGGGTCACTGTGCCCAGGACCCCTTTACCAGAATTTGAAAACTAATTGTTGTAGGGTTTGCCGATCTGCTTATTTATTTATTTACTTTATTTTTGCCCGTGCCCTGCAACTTACACTATTTTAATTCCCTGACCAAGGATGGAAACTGGGTCCTCCCCTCGGCAGGGAGAGCACGGAGTCCTAACCACTGGACCATCAAAGAATTCCCTAGGGTCTGCTGACCTTAACAACTAATGATGTGCTGAGAACTGTCTCTTCAAAAAAGCATTCCATTCCCTGGGGTGACTCTGGGCCCCCCTCCTAGGTGCCATGATGCTGTCTCCTCTCTCAACCCCAGACCCCAACTGTTCCCTCTCCTTCTTGCCCCAACCCCCTCATTTTCCTCACAAACCTTTTTGCTGCTGCAGCCTTTTCTGATGAGGAGGTTCTGGCCAAGGCCTCTCCATGGCTTGGTTATGTAACCTGCTGCTGCTTCTGGTCCAGGGATCACCCTGAAAGGGGGTCAGAGGTGGGCACACAGCCAGGGCCAGTCTACTTACCACCCCCTTGGAACTTAGACGCAGTGCAGGAATTTGGACTCTGCAGGAATTAACAGCTCTGCTTTCCCCAGAGCCAAATGTGCAGGGTGCATGCTTTTTGTTCTTTGTTAAATTCCAACTAGCAAGGCTGCCACAGAGAAGCCTGATGGGAGCTATTCCCCTGATGTAGGCTCCTACTTGGCTTCTGGCCTCAAATCTCTCAGAGCTAGGCTCCCCCAAAATGTCTTGTCTCTGAAGCATCACCCCTTTGATCAATGATGTCCCTTTGCCTGGTGATGACCCCCACTTTGCCTAATAATAACCCTGTCTCTATCCCTCACCAGTCCCAAGGAAGGAGTTAGTCCTTCTAAGCCTGCCTTCCCTTCAAGTCTTAGCTCAAGCTCACCTTTTATTAAAAGGTGTTTTTTGATGTGGACCATTTTTAAAGTCTTGACTGAATCTGTTACAAGATTGCTTCTGTTTTGTGTTTTAGTTTTTTGGCCCTGAGGCATGTGGGATCTTAACTCCCTGCCAGGGATCGAACCCTCACCCCCTGCATTGGAAGGCGAAGTCTTAACCACTGGATCACCAGGGAAGTCCCTCAAGCTCGCATTCTTTCCAGAGCATCCTCGCACCTTCTCGACCCCCGGCTCTTTTCGGGTGCTTCAGCTTTGTCTCTGGCACCTATTCCTTACTCAGCTCATAGAATCACAGACTCTTGGGACACAAGGCAATTTGCCTTCTCTCTTCTGACCCATGGCCTTGATCAGTATTTATCTCTGTCTCCCCTCCCAAACTAGGCCTCAAGAAGTCTTCCATCCTGGAGCCCCCACGCATGGGAGGCAGCATTCCGCAAATGGAGTTGACCATAGAGTTGCTCTGAAATTACCCTGTGTCACTCAGTATTTGCCTATGTATCCCTCTGGCCAGACTGAGTATATCCAAGGGCAGGGGCCACCTCTGCCCCCTGGTGGGGGCTGGTACCTGCCTTTCTCATATCTGCTCACTACCCTGAGTTTCCCCTAACTGCTCACCCAGGGCTGCACCAGTAGGATGGCTCTGTCCTGTTTAGAGCATCCTCTCCCTGCCTGACTCACCCTCCTGCCCAAAGGTTTGCCTTTGGGACTGCAGGGCATATGTACACATGCATGGGCACAGAGCTGATAGACACAGCCCTGAGCTCAGCATCAGTAATGCATTTTATACACTAAAAGCTGCTATAAACTTTATTTATGACACAACTGACATGTCTGAATTGGCTCCCAAATCCACCACCAAGCATGTGGTGATTGGTGAGCCTGTCACTTAGCCCACTTTTTTTCTCTCTGTCTGTTAATAATAGATGCTTCTTACAGCCCCAGCTTGACAGCTTTGATTTAAAAGTCATCTTAAATGGAAGAGACTAATGGATGGGTCTGAATGTGTGCCTTTTAAAGCACAACGCGTTGCTCTTAACTGAATTCTGTCCTTTGATTGGAACAGGCTCTCCCCTCCTCGCATCATTAACTACCTTTGCGCCCGGAGCAAATCGCAGGTGTGTTACCTGAACGCTCAGGAGGCAGCGGGAGCCACCTGGTTACATGGCGCATGCTTGTTCGGGGTTGTCTAGGGTGTGAGATGCCCAGAGAGATGGTTCCGGTTCCATCTCTCCCCACTTGAGAGACCAGCGTTCTTCCATCCAGTCACCATTCAGAGTGGCAAAGGAGGCTTCCCTGTCCCGCGCACGCCCACTCCTAGTCTGTAGATATGTGTGTAGTGTGAGAGCTCCTCCAAGGGCCGTCCTCACTGTGGTTTACGGGTCAGACTCTGCTCCTGCAGTCGCTTCCTCCGTCCAGCACAGACCACGGTCCATTATACTACTCTGTCTCTGTGCTTCTCCAGTGGACAGTGCAGAGGGTGGGGCCATGGAAGGACCAGAGCTGTGGGGAGGAGGCCCCTCCACCTCTGCCCTGGTCTCCAACCCCATTCCCTCTGGGAAGATGGTGGGTGCTGACAGGGGAGAGAGAAGGGAGGAGGGGCCCCGCAGGGCACGTGGAGAGGATGTGGCCACCACACTGGGGCATCCATGTGCACAGTCGGACACAGCAGGCCTTGTGGGCTTTTGTACCCTTTAACTTGAGTCGAAAGGAAGGTAACACCATGAAATAGCACTCTTTGGGACATTCCTGATGGTCCAGTGGTTACAACTCCATGCTTTCACTGCAGTGGGGCTCGAGTTCAGTCCCTGGTCTGGGAGCTAAGATCCTGGATGCCACACAGCATGGCCAAAAGAAAAATAGAAAGTGTTCTGGAGGCAAGCAGACCTGATTTACACCCTGACTCCACCACTTTACCAGCTGAACCCTTAGACAGCACCTCAACCTCCTGGAGGTTCAGAGCCATCGGCTGCACGCTGGAGCTGTCAGTGCGGGCCTGCCCGAGGGTGGGGGAGACCACGCCACAGGGATGATGCCACCTGGCGGGTGCGCCATCCGTGTCCATTTCCTCCGTTTTCCCAGAATCAAGTTGTTATGAACGTGCTGGTCCACATTAATGAGCAGACTTATCGGTAGTTTTCTGTTTGCTTCGGTAACAGACTACCACAGACTTAGTGGCTTAAACTAAGTAATTTTATCTGACAGTTATTTTATCTGTCAGATAAACACAGTTATTTTATCTGACAGTTGTGGAGGTGTCAGAGGTCCGACAGGAGTGTTACAAGGCTAAAATCAAGGTGATGGCAGGCTGCATTTCTTTCTGGATGGTCTAGGGCAGAATTTCTTGCCTTTTCCAACTTCCTTGGCTCACGGTCCCCTCCACCTTCAAAGTCAGCTTGACTGGTTGAGTCTCAAGTCCCATCACTCTGACACCACTCCCCTACCTCCATCTTTCATATGGGCCCTTGTGATTACACCTGGATAATCCAGAATAATCTTAAAGTCACCTTATTAGCAACCTTAATTCCATCTGCAACCCTAATCCTGCATAAAGTTTGCTGCATAAAGTAACAAGGGGATTAGGACGTGGAGGTAGACATCTTTAAGATGACTTCATTCTGTCTAACATGTTAACTAAATGCAAACACATATTTTTACTCAATAGAAGATTACTAACTAATCTTTTTCAACAAGATCTGGAAGAGATGGGGTAAATATTGAAATTAAGATGCAAGTAATCTGAATCATATCTGTAATATCCTTAGTTTCATTACACTTTTTTAAAACTAGATTTTCCTAAATAAAATCAGATCCTTTGCAGCCCTTTTGCAGTATCCCATCTTGCATTCCTTCACCTAGAACTAGCCTTTAAATCACTGGTTTAAGGTGCTTAGACATTCTTTGTCCCTGGAATATTGCTTATCAATCTACATTTCATGGCCCGCTGGGAAATACTGTCTGAGCAATAAGCCACAGGATGAAAAGGAAAGCACAATGCTGTTTAATTGCAAATGGTCTTTCACAAGGTGCTTTCTAATTCCTTTTGCTTTTTCTCTTGAGCTGAGGAATTGAAGTGTTGGTAGCAGAGAATCGTATGATGTGGCTTCGTCCTGAGTGTCCTTGGACCCTGTCACAGGGCAGGGATACCCACTCCCAAAATGTCCCTGAGGCCACACCTGAAGAGAGCCCTGGATTTCATGCACAGCCTGCATTAACAAGGGTTCCTCCGAGTATGTTTCAGACTCTGGTGTCCTTTTTTTTCTTCAGTGGAAAGAGGTGTTTACTGATTTTTACTCTGTTCTCAGTGAACTCATTTTCTTGTGTATTTGTTCATCCTGTGTGTAACGTGGAGGAATCAGATTATTTTCCTCCTCTCCAAAAGGTGGCTCAGTGGTAAAAGAATCCCCCGTCCAATGCAGGAGATGCCTGTTCAATTCCTAGGTCGGGAAGATCCCCTGGAACAGGAAATGGCAACCCACTCCAATATTCTTAGCAGAGAATCCCATGGACAGAGGAGTCTGGTGGGATACACTCCACGGGGTCTCAAAGAGTTGGACATGACCAAGCAACTGAGCACAGAACACAGGACAGGAAGCACAGATCAGATGTCCTAGAACTGTAGGAGGGACTCTCAGAGAGCAGAGAGTAGAAAAACCTATGAAAAGGGATAAAGATGGCCTGTAGACTACAAGTTCCTAATTTAATGGCAAAAACATTGTGGTATTTTCTAAGTAAACAGAACTGCACTTGACTTGTATTATCAAATGCGTGGATCTGATGCTTGGAAAACAGTGTTTCTGCCTTACTTGGGGTGTCTTCACTGAAATGTGCTACTGACAGGTTTGAATCCTGGCTTCACCCCTGACTAACTGTGTGACTTAGAGCAAGTTACTTCACCTCTCTGTGCTAGTGTGGGGCTCTTTCTTTCTTTTTTGGCTGCACTGGGCCTTCGCTGTTTCTCACGGGCTTCCTCTAGCTGCAGCGAGCAGGGGCTGCTCTTAGTTGCAGTGTGCTGGCTTCTCATTTCAGTGGCGTCTCCTGTTGCAGAACACGGGCTCTAGAGCTCAAGGGTTCATTAGTTGTGGCTCATGGGCTTAGTTGCTTTGTGTCATGTGGGATCTTCCCAGACTGGGAATCAAACCTGCGTCCCCTGCTTTGGCAAGCAGATTTTAAACCACTGAACCACCAGGGAAGTCCCTGTGGGGCTGTTTCTTTAAGGTCCATTCCAAGCTTAGAATCTAGGATTCTGTGATTCTAACCCAGTCAAGCAGGGACCCCCAGACAGATGCCTGAAGAACAAATCTATTTTGGAGGCAGGAGGATAAGGAACCAGAGTAGGAGAGACCTTGATGACGAAGATGAAAAACCCAAGGTCATTCCTGGTTAACTAACACCCTGCTGACATGGCAGTTATATCTCATTTATTTTTGTCCCTTGAGGTTTACAAAGAGGAGAGAGAATTTGTCTCTCTTCCTCCATCACAGAGGAATATGCTCTCCAGTGAGGTGTGAGAGATAGTTATCCAGGGAGCTGGGGTGGCCTACGCAAGGGAGCAGGTCAACTCTCAGATTTGCAACTGACTATGAGCTGGAGAAGTATCATCTATTAATGTTGTCTCCTCCTCCATCCTACCAGGACCCTCTCCCTGCCCCCATACTTCTTGGTTCAGCAGCCTTACTGGGGCCTTCCTCCTGCCAGGTATGAGGCCAGGTGCTGAAGACATGATGGTGGAGAGGGTGGCTATGGCCCTTCTGTCTGAAGAGCATCAACATCCCAGAGGATTACAGCACTGGGTGAATGTTTGTGAGGGGCGCACATGAAGGAGTTTGGCAGAGTCAGGAAGGGCTTCTAGAAGCAATGACTGCTTTGATGGAGCCTGAAGCTTGAGTAGGAGTTAGCGAGACAAAGGGGAAGAGTTGCAGAAGAGAGGGCTTTCCTGGCAGGGAGACCAGCTGGAGCAAAGGCCTGAGGGTGAGAACGCACAGCACTCAGGGTTGCACATGGAGGGCTTTCAGTCCATCCATCGGGGAAGATGTATTGAGCACAGACTCCATACCAACCGCTGCACTACGTACTGAGTTGTTTGTGCTATCGCTCAGTCATGTCGGATTCTTTGCCACCCCATGGACTGTAGCCCACCAGGCTGCTCTGACTATGGGATTTCCCAGGCAAGAATACTAGAGGGGAATGCCATTTCCTCCTCCAGGGGATCTTCCCAACCCAGGGACTGAACCCGAGCCTCCTGCATCTCCTGCATTGGCAGGCGGATTGTTTACCACTGAGACACTGGGGAAGCCCACTGAATTGTTTCCAGTAGTTTAAAAAAAATTAGCACAGGAGTCTCCACCCTCCAGGAGCTTTCATTCTAATGGGGAGATTCAGTCAGTTCAGTTGCTCAGTCGTGTCTGACTCTTTGCAACCCCGTGAATCACAGCACGCCAGGCCTTCCTGTCCATCACCAACTCCTGGAGTTCACTCAAACTCAAGTCCATTGAGTCAGTGATACCATCCAGCCATCTCATCTTCCGTTGTCCCCTTCTCTTCCTGCCCCCAATCCCTCCCAGCATCAGAGTCTTTTCCAATGAGTCAGCTCTGCATGAGGTGGCCAAAGTACTGGAGTTTCAGCTTTAGCATCATTCCTTCCAAAGAAATCCCAGGGTTGATCTCCTTCAGAATGGACTGGTTGGATCTCCTTGCAGTCCAAGGGACTCTCAAGAGTCTTCTCCAACACCACAGTTCAAAAGCATCAATTCTTCAACGCTCAGCTTTCTTCACAGACCAACTCTCACATCCATACATGACCAATGGAAAAACCATAGCCTTGACTAGATGGACCTTTGTTGGCAAAGTAATGTCTCTGCTTTTCAATATGCTATCTAGGTTGGTCATAACTTTCCTTCCAAGGAGTAAGCGTCTTAATTTCATGGCTGCAATCACCATCTGCAGTGATTTTGGAGCCCAGAAAAATAAAGTCTGACGCTGTTTCCACTGTTTCCCTGTCTATTTGCCATGAAGTGGAGGGACCAGATGCCATGATCTTTGTTTTCTGAATGTTGAGTTTAAGCCAACTTTTTCACTCTCCTCTTTCACTTTCATCAAGAGGCTTTTTAGTTCCTCTCCACTTTCTGCCATAAGGGTGGTGTCATCTGCATATCTGAGGTTATTGATATTTCTCCTGTCTGTGCTTCTTCCAGCCCAGTGTTTCTCATGATGTACTCTGCATAGAAGTTAAATAAGCAGGGTGACAATATACAGCCTTGACATACTCCTTTTCCTATTTGGAACCAGTCTGTTGTTCCATGTCCAGTTCTAACTGTTGCTTCCTGACCTGCATATAATATAGGTTTCTCAAGAGGCAGGTCAGGTGGTCTGGTATTCCCATCTCTTTCAGAATTTTCCACAGTTTATTGTGATCCACACAGTCAAAAGCTTTGGCATAGTCAATAAAGCAGAAATAGATGGGGAGACTAAATGGGTACAATTAGAGTATGATGTGACAGGTACAACAGGAAAGGCCAGCCCAACTGTTGAGTGGAAGAAGGCCAGGTAGGCAATAGACTCCTACCCACGTCTTGAGAATGCATGTTTCCAGCCTAATTTCAGGGGTGAGGTCAGGGAGATGTGTGTGGTGAATTCTTTGCAAGTGAGGGAGTTGTGGTGTTTCTGTTTCCCCAAGGCACCTAGTGTGTGTGTGTGTGTGTGTGTGCACGCAAGAGAGAGAAAGCCCTGCCTCTCTCATCCTCTGCTCACCCTGAGCTTTGCAGGGGTGGGATGGTGAATGCTGCCTGGGTTCATTGACCTGGAGAGGTCCCTCAGACACCCACTTTCCATCTCTGTAGCACAACAGCTTCCCCAGGGAAGCGATTCATTCATTCATTGTCCCACTTCTTTTTAAGATCTTTTTTAATATGGACCATTGTAGAAGTCTTTATTGAATTTGTTACAATACTACTTCTGTTTTATGTTTTGGTTTTTTGGCTGTGAGGCATGTGGGGTCTTAGCTCCTCGACCATGGACTGAATCCTCACCCCCTGCTTTAGAAGGCAAAGTCTTAACCAGGACTGCCAGGGAGGTTCATTTTTTCTCTTTCTGCTGTATGTTTGCAACTCTGGGTTTTAACAGGGAGGACTCTCCAGCTCCCCTGTGAAGATGTGTTGACCTCCCACCCCTGACAGCCCGCCTGCCCACCTGGGAAGGGTCCCTTTGTACAAGTGCTTTCCCTGGTGCCCCTCTGCACCCTTAACCCCTCATTCTATGGAGACTAGGACCATTGAAAGTCACTCTGTCATGTCCAACTCTTTGCCCATGGAATTCTCCAGTCCAGAATACTGGAGTGGGTAGCCTTTCCCTTTGGCAGGGGATCTTCCCAAAACAGAGATCGAACCCAGGTCTCCCACATTGCAGGCGGATTCTTTACCAGCTGAGCCACAAGGAAAGCCCAGAGTAAGGCTACCCATTCCAGTACTCTGGCCCGGAGAATTCCATGGATTGTATAGTCCCTGGGGTCGCAAAGACTCAGACACAACTGAGCAACTTACACTTTCACGACCATTGAATCGGGGTGGAGGGGAGGTTGTTGCCCACCAGAAGGTAAAGCTTCTCAGACCATACAAACACTGCAAAGCCACCTTCATGGTTTATCCCAGGCTCCCCCCAGGGGGTTAGATTTGGGCCAAAGCTGGATGGCTCAGCAGAGAGGATTTGTGCACACGCTGCTTCGTCTTAACCGCTCCTCAGAGAGAACCAGTTGCTACCCAACCGGATAGAGGGCTCTACCTCCTTATGGGAAGGTTAGAGGGCAAATGTATTCTTATATTTAGCAAAAGAAAATAAATTTGACTTTGAACCTCTTCTGTAATGTTTTAAAAACATCTTTATTGAGATGATGTTTCACATACCATAAAACCACCCATTTAAAGTTACAATGCAGTGGGTTTTAATTCCTGTACAATTTCGATTTTGATGGAGCAACTCAGAAGAGGGCGCAGCAGCAGCTCTGAGTCAGCTCTGTTCTCTGCTTCATGCCTGGCAGGCCTGCAGCTTTCGCCCCCAGGTGTAGTGTTTTCTCCTTTTCCAAGAAGGCTTTTGTTTCCAAGTTCTTAGTTCTTCTTTCTCGCCAGTCTTTTCTCTCTCATATGCTTGTTCTGTCTGTCTTCCCTCCCTGACTGTAATTTCTATTTCTGAACAGAAACGATGTCCCGGCGTTTCTGTTGAATAATGGGTGTTTTGCAACCAACCAAGGCTGCCTGTGCTTTTTCTGAAATACATACTTGGGGGGCCCAGAGCTTAAATATGTGACCTTGGTCTCATTGCCTGTTTCTCCCCGATCTGAATTTCTCATATGTCCATTTTGATTGATCCAGATATGTGTACACCTGGATTGGCTCTGGTTCCAAAGCTGTGTTGAAATTCTTTCTTTCAAGGTCATTTCTTCACTCCATACAACTTTCTGTTTTCCACTGTAGTCCACTTTGTCAAACAGTTATTTTATCCAAATAAGAGAGCATACCCCAGGGTCCCGTGCTGGATAATATTTTCATTTTCTTATTTTAATTTCAATGAGACGTTTTATTGACGAATATTGAAACTACTTTCCCAACCTTAATAGATGTGGCAAAATTGCCTGGTTTCCCCCTTTATCTTAAGAGCCTTTATTTTTGTATTCTCATGTAGCCATGGACACTTACTCACACACTGCTTTGGAAGTTATGTTTTCTAGGGCTCGTAAGGCTGTAACTTCAGCTTTGCTGGGGCTCTTCACCCCCCTCCTTCTCTAGATCTCCGTTTGGAACAAGGTAGATGAAAATACAGGCTTCCCCAGGTGCCTCAGCAGTAAAGAATCTACCCACCAATGCAAGAGACACAGGTTCAATCCCTGGGTTGGGAAAATCCCCTGGAGAAGGACATGGCAACCCACTCCAGTATTCTTGCCTGGGGAATCACATGGTCAGAGGAGCCTGGCAGGCTACCGTCCATGGGGTCGAAAGAGTCAGACCCAACTTAGTGACTAAACAGATGTTAATACATCAACAACTACAGCTCCCCAGTGGCTCAGACGTGTCACTAGATCTCAGAATTACGCTTGTGATAGGCAAGGGTTTGTGACATCAGAGTGCGGTGTCCAGGTGTCCCTGGCTCTCTGCATGAAATGTGTGCCTGAAAGACTGCGTGTCAGCTGCGTGTCAGCTGCGTGTCTCTTCGTGCCATGACTTTCCTTCCAGTGGGCGAAGCTTCCCCATCCAGGGGCCCCCACTGGCTCCGTAGGCCTTCCCCAGTGCCCCCACCCCCCATCAGGCCCCTCTGGAGGCGGCTCTCTGGCCCCAGGTAAGAACACCCCCACACAGCGTCCCCCTAGGCAGCCTCTGACTTTGTGATTGATCACAGATGTGATTAATCACATCACACTGATGCCTAGAATCAGGTTAAGCCTCTTATTCACCTCGAGCTGCCAGCCATGCCGGTGGCTACGGGCGATGTGTGATTTGTGAATAAAAGGGGTAGCACAGGGACTTCTTTGGTGGTCCTCATTCCCAATGCAGGGGGCCTGGGTTCAATCCCTGGTCAGGGAACTAGATCCTACAAGCTGCAACTAAGACCTGGCACAGCCACATAAATAAATATGTTTTTAAAAATAATAAATATATTTTTAAAAGGAGTGGCACACTGTGGGACAATCCCTTGACTTTGTCAAAGGGTGCTTTGTTTTGCCAAGAGGAGAATGTATTTATTGCTTTCAATCGGATTTAAAACATAATACATGTCTAGAAAACACTATAATAAAACCAAAATGTATACAACAACAAGAGAAAGCCTCCCTGATTCCACCTCCCTTCCCAGAGCATATACTCCTTTAAGATTTCTGGTTTGCACATCTGCCTACCTGCGCTATTTTCTTATTTATAAACATTCTGTGCGTGCACATTTCCAAAACGGCTGTTTCCCCTTGGTGATACAGGAGGGAGTGCTCTCTATGCCAGTGTTTGTTTCTCCCCTGTCTGTCCTCCTCACACAGGGGTCAGCTTCACACAGGGTGCCCTGGGACACGGTTTTGGCCCGGTCTCCAGGCGTCACGGGATCCGGGAATGATCTCACTGGGCACACCATCTGCCCTGCCTGGCCAGAGGCTGCCTCGGGACGGCCAAGGGGGGCACCGCGTGTTGTTGGATCCAAAGTGGGGTGGGGCTCTGAGCCCTGAGATGCTGTTTAGTCTGAAAATGCAAACAGGATACAGGAAGGTTTGGCTCAGATAATAGGCGATGAGGTTATCATGATAATAACCACAGCTGGCACTTCAATCACATTTACTGTTGGCCAGTGATGGTTCTAAGTGCTTGATATAAATCAACTCGGTTAATCCCCACATTTTATAGATGAGGCAGCGGAGGTTCTGAGAGGTTGAGTGACTTACCCAAGGTCACCCAGCTGGGAACCCAGACAGCCTGGCCCCAGTGTGTGTGCACTCCCTGCCCCCACACTGCCCTGTCGTTAAGTCCAGCCCTGATGCCATGGGGGCGCCTCTGTCAAGGGGGCGATTTCAGGGACAGTGTTCTTGACCTGGTGGCGTATCTTACATGTGTTCAGAGGACACTGTTTATTTTCTGTCCTTCGAGCCGTGCTGAGTTCAAGTTGCTCATTACTGAGGGACAGTGCTGATTAGAGACAGTCTCTGCCATCCCTCTGTGCCCCGAGTTCTTCAGGGTGTGTCCTCAGACTCAAAAAATAGAAATGAAAACATCCTCAGAACAATCGCCTTCCCGTCCTCACTTCCTTACCCCTCCATTTCTTCCTTGTTGCTCCACCTAATGAAGTGTTGTGGCAAAAAGAGCCAGTTTCTGTTCATTCCAGATGGCCTCTCAAAGCCCCGCCTCCCTCGCTGCCGAGCCTGGTGCGGATGGTTCGTCTCCCTGCATCACCTCCCAGCAGCACCTCCCGCATCATCTCCTCGGCATCGCCTCCTCGGCATCACCTCCCTCACCATCTCCCCTGTCTTCTCATGCTCCAGGTGCCAGCGCTGGGAGGGGCAGGGAGCAGAGACTCCCCAGTTCTTCCCTAACAGCTTCATTCCATTACCTCCGCGACCCTCTGAGAGCCTCAGTCTCCTCCTCTCCCGGGGCTGACCCAGAGCTGCCTCTCTCACCTGCATGCTGTTCCTCTTCCTCCTTCAGGGCAGAAGCACAAAGGCTCTTGTATTGACCCCAGTTTTTATCCCTTCGGGTTGGGCCTTCACTTCCCCAACCTCAAATATCTTCCCCTTGCTCAAACCCACGTGTCATGAAAATGGTACCAAACATCCCTGTAGCTGCATCACAGTTCAAATGCTCTCACATTCATTTTTCCAGTGACCCTCACAGCCACCCTGTGACACAGGTGTCCTCATGCCCAGGTTATAAATGAAGAATCTGGGGTTCAGAGAGGTCAAGTGACTGGCCCAGCATCGACCAGCCAGAGAGTGGTTCCTATTATGCCTTGAACCCGGTGCTTTGGACTCCACACCACATGTCCTTTCTACCCACATCCATCTGAACCAGGAACAAGGGTCCAGTTCCTCAAGGGACGATATGGAGCCAATGCCTACACCTTGGGACTTCCCAGGTGGCTCAGTGGTAAAGACTCTGCCTGCCAAGGCGGGAGATTTGGGTTTGATCCCTAGGTCGAGAAGATCCCCTGGAGGAGGAAATGGCAAGTCACTCTAGTATTCTTGCCTGGGAAATCCCATGGACAGAGAAGCCTGGCAGGCAAGAGTCCACAGGGTTGCAGAGTTGGACACAGCTTAGCAACTGAGCGTGCACATGCATGCCCACACCTTGGTTTGAGCCCAAACCACGGGCTCAAGGAGTCCAGCCATTCATGCAGCTGACAAGCTGGAGTTGGTGCATTCCTCGAGGGGAGTTAGGGCTGAGCAGCCTCTAAAGGGGTCGCTGCAGGATCATGAGACCCCGTTTCATGGGAGAGCCCCAGGGCCAAGGGGAAGTGAAGCCAGGGACCCTCCAAGCTCACCTTGGATGCCAGATGGAAGGTGCCTCCCCAGCCCCTACTGCGAGGGGGAGGCCATCCAGTGCTCTCAAAGGGCCTCGAGAGGAGGCAGCCTAAGTGCTTATTCATCAGTCCCAAGAATGGCTGATGAGGGGCAGGTGCTTCTGAGAACCCATAATGCTCTTTGGCAAATGGCCTGAGGTGCCTCTGAGAGGCCTTCCAGCGCCCGACATGCCGCTGAGGCAAGATCCTGACCTCAGGGGTCCATTCATCATCAGATACAGCCGTGTCTTCACGTCTGTGACATCTCTCCACCCAGCGTTCTTTCCCAGCGACTTCCCATCCCTAAGCTGAGCTTCCCAGCAAATCACTGCATGCCAGACTCTGTCCCCAACTCTGGCATGACCTCCAGGTCCACTTGGGCCTCTCTGTGGCTCAGTTTCCCTGGCTTCAAAATGGGGCTAAGATGACCTATGCATGTGACAGGGATGCGGTTAGAATGGCTCCTCTTTTTTCACAGCTTTGGAGTGGGCCTTCGTGATTTATCGGTAAAGGTGTCCAAAGACCCACCCTGTGTCAGACTGGAGGCTGAGACTGCAGATTCAAAGCCATGACGTGCCCTCCCTCAGCCTGGGCTGCTGCGCATCAGTATATAAGATGGGGAAAATAAGATAATAACATACCCTCCTTTTACATAGGTTGTTGTGAGCACTAATGAGATATAATATGTGTTAACAGCATCCCTTTAATAAATGGGAAGATTATGGGTGGCTAAAGAAAGGTGGGGGGACTTCAAAGGCCCCCCTCCCCCAGCACTTTTTAAGTGCAGGCTTCTGTTGGGTCATGAACCACTTGCTGCCTGTCAGAGCTGGAAGGCAGAGATACAACAGCAAAGCTGGAAATTGTATCCATTGGAGATCAACCAGAAATTAAGATAAAGCTTATTAATACCAGCATATTTATTAAGCAAATAAAGTAGGCTACAGAACTACTGGTATAATATGGTCTCATTTAGGGAAAATTATATGTGTGTATAGGAGAGGCGTTTGCAAGGAAGTTCCCTAGAATGTTAACAGTGGTTATTTTGCTTTCCTTTTTTCACATTTTTGTATTTGACTTTTTATTAATGACTATGAATCACTCTGGGGTTTCCTGGTGGCTCCGTGGTAAAGAATCTGCCTGCAGTGCAGGAGACATAGGAGACATGGGTTCGATCCCTGGGTTGGGAAGATCCCCTGGAGACGGGCATGGCAACCCACTCCAGTATTCTTGCCTGGAGAGTCTCGTGAACAGAGGAGCCTGGCAGGCTACAGTCCATGGGGTCTCAAAGAGTCAGACATGACTGGAGGGACTGAGCACAGCATGGTATGAATCACTTTTATAAAACAAGAAATTCTCTCCTCTCTTTCAGTTAAGGGTGGCTTGCCCAAGGTCGGGGGGGGGGGGGCAACTTTTTTGCTCTGATTTTCTTGGCTTTGACATCAGAAGAGATTCCTTTGTATCCATTTGGTGCTCTGAGTTCAGGGGATTCATCTCAGAATGCAAGTGGTGAGCAGGGCTGCTGGCAGCCCCTGAGTGGGCCAGGTGCAGAGGCCGCCTCCACATGTGGCAGCAGTGTCCTCACTGAAGGCTAACTGATCAGTAATTTATCAGAAAGGGGCTTGGAGGGAAAACTACTGCTGAAAACAAAGGCCACCCAAGTATGCTGTGTCACCTTCGTAGACGCGACAGCACTGTTTAGCTACACCAGCAGTTCCAAGGGAGTTGAAAAAAAGAAACCAGAAACCTTGAGCTTAAGACCAGAATTGTCCTCTCCAACACAATCTGTGGATTTTCTGAGGGGTGGACATGAGCCAGCTGACATCAGCCATGACACACCGTGTGTGCACGGCAGCACCACCCCCCCAGAAAGCAGCTTCATTCATGCTTTCGTACAATTGTTGATTGTTCTCTTTGGATTGAGGCCCGGGATTATTCCAGTTTCTTCTCACCAACCTAAGTCTTTCCTCTCTCTGGGCTCCTTCATCTTCTCTCCACTTAATTTGGCGAATTCTGCTTGAAATCCAGGAATTATCATTATTGGTATTATTGGTCAGATTTGGTTCTAGAAGGTTCTCTGGTACCCTGTAATGGGACATGAGCACAGCTCACACTTTAGATTTCCTTTGAGGTTTGCCAGGCTATTCCCTCCAGCAAGTCTTCTGAGAACTTCCCTCTGCTGCGGGGGCGCTGGATGCCACCTGTCTGCCGGGGGCGTGAGAGGAGGGGAGCAACACAGAGACACAGCTCCCAGTTGGGACCAGCTGTCAGGGAAGAGCATCTGAAGCATCAGAGCTGCCACGAGCCAGCCCAGTGTTTACTTGAACCCCAGAGACTCTTCTCTTTCTTTCATGCAGTTGGCTTCCCACTTCCTAAGCATAGGGATTTCCTGCTGACCTGAAATCCAGACTTCACCTCCCCCAAGGGGACCATTATGCCTGCCCTTCACTTATCGTAAATGTAAATATCTTAAAGTAAAACAATTGGACCGTAAACATTAAAGAATTAAGTGTGGTAGGTTACTGGGTAGTCCAGTGGCTAAGACTCTGCGCTCCTGGGTTCAATCCCTGGTCAGGGAACTAGATCCCATATGCTGCAACTAAAGATACCATGTGCTGCTACCAAGACATGGCATGGCCAAATAAATATTTTTTTTTTAAATAGAATGTAAATAAAATAAAAAGTTTTCAAAAGAAAAGCTTTTGCTCAGTTGAGCAGATCCTGATGTTGCCAAAATGGGTTATCTCTATCACTGCTTGATTGACTCACTGTTGTCAGTCGGCTTCAGAAAGTCTTCTGGGGCCAGGCTGCTTGGCACCAGAGCCGTGACCCCATTACATGTCTGCTGTGTAACCTTGGCCCAGTTACTCAACCTCTCTGTGCCTCGGTTTCCCCACCTGTAGAAGCAGACGTAATTATAGAGGCAGTTGTGTGAATTAAATGAGCCAATATTTGAAAATGCTTGAAACACGGCTCCTGTCATTATGAGGAATCCTGTTTTCCACCAGAACACACAGCAAATTCATGAAGGGGCAGAAAAGGGGCCAGAGCAAAGGAAAGAGGGGACGCAGAGGCTAAAAATAACCTTGGAGAAACAAGTTCATTTTAAGGTTATTTTTAGATTTCTCCCTGCTTGATCTTCCACTATCGGAGAGCTCCATTTAGGGTGTTTGTTTTTTATGACAGCTTTACCGAGATATGTCACTTGCCATAAGATCCGCCCTTTGACGTGTACAATTCAGTGACTCCTGTATAGTCCCAAAGTTGTCCAGTACCACGACTCTGGAATTCCAGTTGAGTTTTTCATCTGAGGGGGTCTGAGGGCGCTCGTCCTTTTTTTGGATGGCGCTACCGGAGCTGGTGGCAGTGATTCCGCTGAGTCACGCCGGCGGCCGGGAGCCTGCGGCGCTGCCTCGCGGAGAAGCTGGGCGGCCGGCTGGGCTGCAGCAAGCGGGCACCGCGGCCCTGACACGTGCTGCCCCCTAGCGAGGACACAGCCCACCTGGCACCTCCAGGGAGGGGGACTCTCGGACACAAAAAAAGCTCCTCCTGGGTGTGGACCGCAAGGACAGTGCATCCTGCATGGAGCCCAGTGAGCCAGGGTGCAGGACTAGCCCCTGACAGAGGCTTTTTTCTTCCCTCCTTGACTCTTAATTTCATCCAGCCCGGACAAGACCATTTCCATGGGTAAGGCAGAGGAGAAAAGGGCTGTTTTTAAACTCTTTGTTGGGAAGGCAATAATATGATACAGTATCTAAAAGATGGGTTTAGCATCAGAAGATCAGAGTTCAAATCCTATCCTACTCTGCCTCTTACTATCTGTGTGACCCTCAGCAGGTTCCTGAACATCTCTGAGCCTGTTTCCTCATCCAGAAAGTGGGGAGAACAATTCCTCTGGTGGGACTGTTGTATTACAGAGATTCCATTTCTCTCTCTCCCCTGTTTCCTCCCTTCCTCTGAAGCCTCTGCAACTGGCTTATAGTCAGGACTCAAATAAACAGATGTTGTTCATATTCCAAAGCCAGCAACAGTGTCCACTGTTGCCCTGGCTTACTCGAGGAGCTTTCTAGAATCAGAATGCATTGCTGTGGGTAAGACGATTAGAAGGAACAGGAAGAATGGCAGTAGGCACAGGAAGGCTATTTGGTCTTCATCTCCTTCAGGGAGATACGGCCCCAGGTCAGCTGAAACCCGCAGACCCCTTGGAGACCTGGGTAGGAGCGAAGGCCTGGGACAGAGAGAGAGAGGCATCTGAACTGCCAGAAATCTATATTCCAGGGGGAAGTCAGGTCCCAGGCTGCCCTGGTGGTCTCAGGCAAGTCACTTAGGCTCTTGGGGCCCTTTACCTGGCTGGGGTTTGCATCCTGCCCATCTCACAGATTTGTGGTGAGCCTAAATGTTCTGTCATGGGAAAGTGTCCAGGAAAATGGCAGGTGTACTTTAAATAGTGAGCAGGGCCCCCTGGTGATGCTGCAGAAGTCACCTCTGAGCTGGGCTGGCCGCCTGGGGTTCCCTCATCCGCTTCTGGATGCCTCAGAGGGTGGCCTGGAATGATCAAAAACAAAGCTGCCTCTGCAGCTAAGCAGAGCTCAGCACACAGAGCACATGAACTCTACCAAGTGGAAAATTTATCCATCTTGCAGCCTGGGAAAGCTCTGTTCCTTGGGAGCAAAAGGGACCCGAGGTCTCACCTGCACATCCCTGTGCCCCTGACAGTTGAGGGGCCAGGGGAAGCCTTGGCAAAATGAGGAAGAAGCTGAAGTTTATTTGAGGGTCCTTGTCATCCCCCTCTTCCACCATCCCACCCCTTCCTGCCCTCACCTTTCCTCTCCCTCCACCCTGGTTTTACATTATCAGACAAATGTCACACTAAAAAAAGCTCTATATTATCTTGTTTCCCAATTTAAAAGACTGTGTGATCATCATTGGACACATGGATAAGCAAAATGTGGTGCATTCATACAGTGAAACATCATTCGAGGAATGAAGTCCTGACTCGTGCTACAACGTGAGTGAATCCTGAAGACATTACGCTAAGTGAAGGAAGCAAGACACAAAAGACCAGATAGTAGATGATTCCATTTATGTGTAATCTCCAAAACGGATAAATCCACAGAGACAGAAAGTAGATTAGTGGTTGGCAGGGCAGGGGGGTGGGGGAGGAGGATGAGGAAGTGCTTAATGGACACAGGGTTTCTTTCTGGGGTAATGAAAGTGTTTCGGAACAAGATAGAGGTGATGGTGGTTAAAATGATGACTTGTGCAGACTTCTATGGTGGTCCAGTGGTTAAGACTCCAAGACTCTACTGGAGCGAGATGCAGGTTCAATCCCTGGTCAGGGAACTAAGATCCACATGCTGCAAGGTGCGGCCACAAAGGAAAAAAAGTAAAAATGACTTGTGTGCTGTGTGGATTTTACTTCAATCAGAAAAATTAAATAAGAACACTGAGTTGGAGTTTTCCTGGTGGCTCAGTAGTAACGAAATCACCTGCCGATGCAGGAGACACGAATTGGATTCCTGGACCGGGACCAAAGAGCAACTAAGCCCATGTGCCATAATTACTGAGCCTGTGCTCTAGAGCCCGTGCCCCGCAACTACTGAAGCCTGCCTGCCCTGGAGCCTGTCCTCCGCAACAGGAGAAGCACCCTCAGTGAGAAGGCTGTGCACCGCAACTAGAGAGCAACTCCTGCTCGCCGCCTCTGAAGAGAAGTCCACCCAGCAACGAAGACCCAGCGCAGCCCAAATAATTAATTATTTTTAACAAGCAAGCACTGTGCCTCATTCACAGGAAGAGCTCAACAGATAGGTGCTTAAAAAAAGCTCAACCTAAAAGTCACCCTGCTTATTTAACTTATATGCAGGGTACATCATGAGAAACACTGGGCTGGAAGAAGCACAAGCTGGAATCAAGATTGCCGGGAGAAATATCAATAACCTCAGATATGCAGATGACACCACACCAGAAAGTGAAGAAGAACTAAAGAGCCTCTTCATGAAAGTGAAAGAGGAGAGTGAAAAAGTTGGCTTAAAGCTCAACATTCAGAAAACTAAGATCACGGCATCTGGTCCCGTCATTTCATGGGAAATAGATGGGGAAACAGTGGAATCAGTGGCTGACTTTATTTTTCTGGGCTCCAAAATCACCGCAGATGGTGATTGCAGCCATGAAATTAAAAGACGCTTACTCCTTGGAAGGAAAGTTATGACCAACCTAGATAGCATATTAGAAAGCAGAGACATTACTTTGCCAACAAAGGTCCATCTAGTCAAGGCTATGGTTTTTCCTGTGGTCATGGATGGATGTGAGAATTGGACTATAAAGAAAGCTGAGCACTGAAAAACTGATGCTTTTGAACTGTGGTATTGGAGAAGACTCTTGAGAGTCCCTTGGACTGCAAGGAGATCCAACCAGTCCATTCTGAAGGAGATCAGTCCTGGGTGTTCTTTGGAAGAACTATGTTGAAGCTGAAACTCCAATACTTTGGCCACCTGATGCGGAGAGCTGACTCATTTGAAAAGACCCTGATGCTGGAAAAGACTGAGGGCAGGAGAAGGGGACGACAGAGGATGAGATGATTGGATAGCATCACCGGCTCGGTGGACATGGGTTTGGGTGGACTCCTGGAGTTGGTGATGGACAGGGAGGCCTGGTGTGCTGCGGTTCATGGGGCCGCAAAGAGTCGGACACGACTGAGCGACTGAACTGAACTGAACTGAAAAGTTGAGAATTGTTTTTTTTTTTAAAGAAAGACTGGCCTGCAGCAGTCATATTGGTTCAGGGGGTTCCTACACCCCTCTGCCTTCGGCCCCTCCCCCTCTCCTGTCTTCACCTTTAGCCTCTCATCACCTGTACTGTCCCCTTTGTTCCTCTGTCTCCCCTCTCAGCTCTGCAGACACTCTTCTGCCTTTTCCGGACCTCTCCAACTGCCCCAAGCCCCCACTGGGTCTAGAGGGGGTGTGGTCCTATAGGACCAGAAACCATGAACTGCTCAACAAGCCCCTTCCCCATCACGGGACTCAGTTTACCGGCTACAAAATGACACGGAGAGACTCCAGGGCCCTCTGGTTCTTGCTCTCTCTTGTCAGGTGGCCATGCTTTTCCAAGGCTCCCTTTAAAAGGGGGCCCATTTTCATTTCCTGGTTTAACTATACTTTGGTGCCGCCGCTCTAAAATTTCTTCCTTACCTTCCACCCCAGCGCCTCTGGGTCACTGCCTGGGAAAACAGAACGGAGGCGATCAGAGAGATTGAGAAAGAGATTGGTTGATTTAGAAGAATAAGAAAGCAGAGTGTGGCCTTAGGACAGCAGCTCTTGGCATGCTTGCTTTCCTGTCTGCGCGCCTCTCAGATTATAGGGATCTGTGAGGGGGTGGTGACCACCGCCCGTCTGGGCTGTGTGCCCACCTAGGGTTGTGCTTATTTTAGTCTTTCCAGTCCGCTGTCTTTGGCGTGCAGCTGTACCACTTGTCAGTTGAGTTATGTGTTTGTCCATTTCTCCCAGAGAAGTCATTCTGCCCTTGGGTCTCACAGAGGAAGACGCCAGGCATCAGTGATGGTGGGAAAGGAGGGAGGCAGGGCTGGGCGTACAGACCCTCAGCTGGGATGCCAGGGCCCCCTGCCTCTCAGCCAGGCCTGGGCTAGAGACTCCTGCTGTCCTGTGACCGACCCTCCCAGGGCTCCCGAGACAGAGAACACAGACCTGATCTAGCCACTTACAATAAAAGGAGCTCGGGGTCGCCGGGTGACGTGCAGGAGGCTGGGAGAAGTGACTAAGTCACAGCTTCAGGGTGTGAGCCCTGGACAAGTGCTGCTTCCACACCCCAGACCTGCGCTGTCACGAGGGGAAACGAGGCCGTTTGATGGTCCTGGCTGGAAGAACCAGCAGTGAGGGTTGCTGAGTGCTCCGTCAGAACACAGGCTTTGAACCCTGGCATCGCCTCTTCTCGGCTGTGTGACCTTGGGTGGGTTACCTCCCAGATTCCTCATCTGTTCACGAGGGACCCAGACAGGTCCCACCCGATGGGACTTGCCTTCCCGTCTCAGCGTCTGTCCTGAGACTCAGAAGAGCCACTTCATTTTACTTTCTGAGGACATCGTCCTCTGGGTTCTATTTTCTGCTTACGTCGAGTGGCCTCTCACAGATGCTCTAGAACTCTGACTTGTCTTTTTTTCCATTGTGCTGGGCGTTCGCTGCGGCCCGCGGGCTTCTCTAGTTGTGGCACGTGGGCTTTGTTGCCCTGAGGCCTGTGGGATCTCAGTTTCTAGTGCAAGTGAAAGTGTTAGTTGCTCAGTAGTGTCTCTTTGTGAGCCCATGGACTGTAGCCCCAGGCTCCTCTGGTCCAGGGAATGCTCCAGGCGAGAATGCTGGAACAAGGACTTCCCTGGTGGTCCAGTGGCTAAGACTCCAAGCTCGCAATGCAGAATACCTGGGTTGGATCCCTGGTCAGGGAACTGGATCCCATATGCTGCAACTAAGACCAGGTGCAGCCAAATAAATAAATAAAAAAGAATATGGAGTGGGCTGCCCTTCCCTTCTCAAGGGTATCTTCCCAACTCAGGGACTGAACCAATCAAACCCACATCCCCTGCATTGGAAGGCAGATTCTTTATCCCAGACCACCGGGGAACTCCCCTGGACTTGTCTTTCTTCATATGACCTGTTGGTACCAAAGCATTCGCAAGGAGCAAGTGGCCCAGCCCAGATGAGTTGGAGAGACAGCTCTGGTGGCCTCACTGAATCCTGAGGCCCATGAACCTACGGCCATTTGCTGTCCTGGAGTTGGCAGGAGGGGCAGGGCTGGGGTGCCTCCCTGTTTAGAGAGGTCTTCGCATGCATTCCACTTTTTGTCTCAGAGGAAAATATTGGCATTTGAGATTCACGGTTTATTTTGCATATTGAATAGTAGCCTGTGTTTTTAAGGATGATTTAATTTATCCTTGTAATTCCTTCAGCTTCTTTTTAGTGTCTCTGACTTTCTCCAGCCTTGCTGGGTGGTGCTGGTGGTAGGGAAGTGGGGGATCATTGGAACCAGAGTAGTGAGACCCACTCACTGCCTTGTCATCTGCTCCACGGAGCTGAGGCAGCCTGGCTCATAGCACGGGCTTATGCCGCAGATGCTGTTCCCAGTCCCCAGGACAGAGGGGCACTGCCTCAAGCCCCAGAATGACCCTTAGTTCTCCTGCTCCTGCCCTGAAACCTCTGGAAGCAGCTGAAGAAACCTCAACATCAGGGGGCTTCCCTGGTGGTCTGGTGATTAAGAATCTGCCTCCCAATGCAGGGGACACCAGTTGGAAGATCCCTGGTCTGGGAAGATCGCACATGCCACAGGGCAGCTAAGCCCATGTGCCGCAACTACTGAGTCCACACTCTGTTGCTCATGAGCTGCAGCTGCTGAAGCCCCTAGAACCTGTGCTTCACAACAAAAGAAGCCACTGCAATGAGAAACCCTCGGGCCTCAACTAGAGAATAGCCCCCGCTTGCCACAACTAGAGAAAGCCCACTCATATCAACAAAGACCCAGTGCAGCCAAAAGTAAATAATTAATTTAAAAACCAATACTATTTATAAAACCAAACAAACCATAAACAACATCACTGCAAAAATCCACACTGAGAAAATAGGAGGAGACCAAAATATGTACAATGTTTAAAAACTCCACTATAGATATACATATATATATTGAGAGGGAGGATAATAAGGACTGGGAAAGCCAGAGGCAGGAGTCTATAAACTATGGTCTGCAGGCCAAGTCTGATGTTAGCTAAGGATGGTGTTTACATTTTCAAATGGTGAAAAGAAAAGAAAAGAAAAATATTTTGTGACACATATTTTATGCAACTCAAATTTCAGTGTCTGTAAATAAACTTTAATTGAGACATAGCCATGCTCATTCATTTATACATCTATTGCCAATGTCTGCTTCCCTACTGCAGAGGTGGGTAGTTGTAACAGAAGGCACGGCCCACAAACCTAAAATATTTACTATCTGGTCCTTTGCAGAAACAAGTTGCTGACTCTTGACCTGAAACTAAAGTGGAATACTGTTCTATTTTAGATCCATTTGTTTCAGATCCATAGTGAGTGTTCTCAGTCATGTCCAATCCACCAGGCTCCTCTGTCCATGGAATTTTCCATGTAAAGGATACTAGATTGATTGATTTTGATTGAAATCACTCAGTCGTGTCCAACTCTTTGCGACCCCATGGACTGTAGCCTACCAGGCTTCTCTGTCCATGGGATTTTCCAGGCAATAGTACTGGAGTGGATTGCCATTTCCTTCTCCAGCGGATCTTCGCGACCCAGGGATCGGACCCACCTCTCCTGCGTTATAGACAGACGCTTTACCGTCTGAGCCATGAATGGGGTGCCATTTCCTGCTCCAAGGCATCTTCCCGACCCAGGGGTCAAACCTGCATCTCTTGTGTCTCCTGCATTAGCAGGCAGATTCTTTATCTCTAGCACCCCCCGGGAAGCCCTTCAAATCCCATAACAATTTCAAATTATAGGGACTTCCATGGTGGCCCAATGGTTAGGACTCTGCGCTTCCACTGCCAGGGGTAGGAGTTCAATCCCTGGTCAGGGAACTAAGATCCTGCATCCTATGCAGCGAGGCCAAGACATATTTTAAAATAAATAACTAGAAATAAAACTTGAATACTTAAAAATTTTAAATTGTAATGGAAATCAAGAGGGAGAGCAGAATCTATTTTGTAGAACTTATTAAATCAAATAAATTACCCATTAGTAAAATGAAGTGCAGGGGATTCTTTTGAGCAGCAATATTTTACAGTCAGAACCCACTCTTGTTGATCAGCTGTTTGGCCCCTGATGTTGTTCCCTCTGACTGTGTTACCCGCTCCCTCTTTCCCAGCCATCCAAGCCCCCGCCTCTGGTGTAATTCTGGACTCTGATCTCTCTCTCTCTGATCCCAACCCAATTTTGAAACCCAGTCTAACATTATCTGAAATACACTTCTTGGATCTATCCCTTCCTTTCCACGCCCTCTGCCTACATTCCGGTTCCAGCCTCTTTGCTGTTTGCTTGGACCAGTGTGGTCACCTCCCTGCCAACAGCCCTTTCTTACCTGTCCAATTGGCCCTGCCAGCCACTGCCCAAGTGACCTTAGAGAGCCTCTTTGATGCTGCCCCGCTCATGCCTGTGAACAAAGTCCACACTGGCCACTTTGCCCACCTCCAGACTCATCCGAGTGAAAAGCAGCCACCACATCACATGTGTCATCCCATCCGTTGTGCAGATGGGCAGAGGAGGGACCAGGGCAGCCCCTCTGAGCTGGACATAAGCCAGAGGGGTGGGAATCACTTTGGAAAATAGAGTGGAAGCCCAAAGGGAAAGTGGTTCACTCTGCACAAACACGGCTTCGACTTTCACTGATGCCAAGTTTGCCTGTTAAGTACCCTCTCGATCCCTTTGAGGTCACTGGGGTCTACTTGGAGTTCATGCTTATCAGCAGGCCTGTGTTGATTCTGGCTGCCATTTGGTGCATTTTGCCGTCCTCACTTTGTGCAGAGGAATGAGCTGACAGATGGGGACAGGAGTGCTTGGGCGGTGGGGGAGCCCAGCAGGAGGGCTGCGGTGGCGGCACTGAATAAGAAGACAGCATTCATCAGTGAGCCCATCTTTTCAGGCATAACTAGAGTATGGGCTTTGGGACTTAGTGATGTGCAGAGAGTGGTGAGCTACTGCGTGTGTGGGTCCCTAGCTCCTCACACTTCCCAGGCTTTGTGAGAAGAGCTGCTTTCTCCAAAATCCATGATGTTTTTTGTCTTTTTTTTCTAATGTGGACCATTTTTTAAAATGTATTTTTAATTGGAATGTAATTGTTTTATAATATTGTATTGGTTTCTGCTATACAACATGAATCAACTTTAAGCATACATATTGATGTGGACCATTTTTAAAGTCTTTATTGAATTTGTTACAATATTGCTTCTTGTTTTATGTGTTTTGGTTTTTGGGCTTCGAGACATGTAGGACCTTATTTCCCTGACCAGGGATCGAACACACATGCCCTGCATTGGAAGGCGATGTTTCTAACCGCTAGACTACCGGGGAAGTCCCCAAAACTCATGATTTTAAAATATGAACAACCATCTCATGTCTACTGTTTACTGGCAGGCAGGTTCTTTACCACTAGCGCCCCCTGGAGTATTCACTAAAACCAGCTGCAGGTTGAACAGGATGACCTGATTTGGTTGGCCTGGCTCACCTGGGCCAGGGGAAACGTCTCCAGCCAGTTTGGGAGGCCTTGTGCTTCTGGGCTGTCATCACTGTTCCCAGGTGGGGCTCCTGGTGAGTCAGCAGACGAGGTGACTCATGGATCAGTTTCAGGGACTAGCAGTTGGCAGTGACCAGGCAGGTCCCAAGACAGGCTTCATTAGGAGGCGGTAAGGGAGGTGTTGCTTCCTAGGGTTGGGTGGGGAGCAGTCATTGACTTCTTGGGTAATGAAACTTGTTCCTCTTAGGACAGGGGTTCTTATGTTTGAGGGCTTTCTAAGGAAAACAGACCATCAGCATATCTCAGGGTAGAGAATATCACCACCAAATCCTAAGCCCTGAAGGACGAATGAGGACTTGGATCTTCCCAGGATAACATCTTGCTTGTCCTTGGGGAGATATCAAAGGCTTGGAGATGTTCAGCTTCAGGAGCCTCCTCCAAGAGCTCCTTGAAGGTCAGGGACCTCAGTCAGAATGAAAAGGGACCCCTTCTCTATAGGCAGTGGCTGCCAAAGTGGGGCCAAGCCTCCCACCCTCTGCTTCACCCGGACGAGGTCTCACTGACCTCATTCTTAGAACCCTCCTAAACCATCCCAGCGTCTTATCCTACATAATGGAGAGAGCAGGGAGCTCAGACACCCACACCAGCATGTCCTGCCTAGAAGGGAGAGAAATGGAGCTGGGTGTGAATATGCCAGTGGCCAGCTGGTGTAAGCACAGTGTCAGAAGCCTGGCTGTCCCCTCCACCCACGTCAGTCCGGTGTTATGTGGAAGGTCAGCCCCAGGTGGACCCTCCCACCCTGTAGCCCAACATTGTGCAATAGTTTTCAGAGGTGAGAACATTCTGCAACTCATAATACACTTAGACAGTACGTGACATCAAGTCCGCCCTCCACACCTTGCCCGTGGCAGGCTTTACTCACTGATCGCAGAAGCCAGGGCTAGTGTAGTGGAGGCAGGAAGGAGAAGGGCCCTGCCCTCATCAGCTCACCCACATGCCACTGAAAAACAGCCGTAGAATTAGATCAAAAATGTGAGAGGGTAACCATTAACAAATTATAACAGAAAACTAGAGATTTAAAGTAAAGAACGCAGGGGTCTCCCTGTCTATCCAGTGGCTAAGACTGTGCTTCTGCTGTCTGCGCTTCTACTGCAGGGGGCGTGGATTCAATCCCTGGTCAGGGAACTAATACCCCACCAGCAGTATGACACAGTCAAAAAATAAAAAATAAAGAATTTAAACAAAATTAGAAGAAAGGTAAGAACAAATGAAAACAAAGAATGGGAAATAGCCGCCCAAACTTTAAAAATAAAAATTAAAGATTAGATTTAGGTTAAAATTATGGAAAATGATAAAAGTTACAATTATAAAAAGGAGAGTTTTTTTTTTAAGTCACCTAAAAGATTAGAAGGAGAAGGCAATGGCACCCCACTCCAGTACTCTTGCCTGGCAAGCCCCATGGACAGAGGAGCCTGGTGGGCTGCAGTCCATGGGGTCGCTAGGAGTCGGACACTACTGAGCAACTTCACTTTCACTTTTCACTTTCATGCACTGGAGAAGGAAATGGCAACCCACTCCAGTGTTCTTGCCTGGAGAATCCCAGGGACGGAGGAGTCTGGTGGGCTGCCGTCTATGGGGTCGCACAGAATCGGACATGACTGAAGTGACTTAGCAGCAGCAGCAGCCCCAAAAGATTATAAAAATGGAAGATAACAGGGAAATACATTTTAAAGGGATTACAGAAGGTTAATGACCCTCTGGGGAACTTTTACAGTCTTTCTACAAGTGTACAATTATCTCAGAAAATTAACATAAAAAGTGAAACACTAACATGAATCTGGAGTGGAAATTCAAAGTAAAAAAATGGAACAATGTAAGGATTTAAATAAATATATGTATAATAAATCAATACAATAAATAAATGCATAAATACATATAAATACATGTTTATTTAATATATTTTATTACATGTATTTTAATACATATATGTATTACGTGTCTTTGTATGTATGTAATAAATATATGTAATAAATCAAATAAACGTGTAAAATAAATCAAAACAGCTGAGATTTTAAAAGAATTTAGCATTTAGCATTGCTGCTCCCACTGCGCCCTGTCAGGGACTTAGCCCAGCCCTCGGAATGCACACATAAGGGTTCTGAAGGGATCCAGTGAGGACAGTGGAAGCCCCATTCTGACCCCTCGTGGGGCCGCCTGGCTCAGAGCTGGTGTGTCAGAACACCTGGGTGTGATCGAGCAATGCGTTGCTTCTCTGCACCTCCTTTTCCTTACTGGCACTGCCCAACCTGCCTTCCCTCTCTGTAAAAAAAAACAAAAACAGAAAACCGTCAAAGTACTGGTCAGCAGCATTTACTCTATCGTGAAGTAGAAAGAGCATTGGGCATAGAAACAAATCAGGCCCCTTGAACCTGCCCACCTGGTGGTTTTGGATATGAGCTGATGTGATGTTGGTGAATGCAAAGGGCACACATGCATGTTAGTAACGCTTTGGCAGAGACACCCCTCCACAGATGAGGTTGGGTACTCTGCTTGTTGGAGAAGGGAAACGAGAGGCAGAAATCTGCCTTCCATGAAGTGGGGAGGGGCACTTCTGTCCACCTGTCCCCCCTCCCCTCGCCCCAGCAATTGGCCTGAGCACAGCATCCAGCCCTCACTTCCCATCTTCTTTCCCCAGGTGGGCCTTGAACCAGGATGGCTGAGCCCCGCCAGGAGTTCGACGTGATGGAAGATCATGCTCAGGGGGACTACACCCTGCAAGACCACGAGGGTGACATGGAGCCCGGCCTGAAAGGTTAGTGCACAGCCCTGCCTAGGGGGCCGGGCACCCTGGGGGTCACAGCCAACCCTATTGCTTTGGAAAGAGCTGGCAGGAAGGGCTTGCATCCTGATTTTTAAAGGGGTTTTAAATACTTTATTATTTCAGATTATCCATAGATTTGAAACCTCACTCATTTGAATGAGCCAACAGAACTCAAAATGTGAGGCTATTTGAAAATCTGCCTTTGCAAAGGAGAGTTTGCCACAATGCATGAATGTATTGTGACAAAGACTGCAGGGGGCTTGTCAGTCTAATTAATACAAGGGCAATCTGTTGAGTCTTAAGCCACATCCATGAACCTATAAATCAGCAGAATTCATTAGCATGCAAAATACATAACTTTAGGGCCTTTCCTGGTGGTCCAGTGGCTAAAACTCCTTGCTCCCAGTGCAGAGGGCCTGAGTTTGATCCCTGGTCAGGGAACTAGATCCCACATGCACAACTAAGACCTGGCACAGCCAAATAAATAAATAAATATAAATAAATAAAATTTTAAAATGCATGGCTTTATACATTTTTTTTCTCTTCCTTAATAGGCCTGTAAGGTCCCTGTTTGGCCAGAGTTGATTAGCTCTGGGTTTCCTATTGTTGAACCTATAGTACTAAACCACGTCAACTTCTAAATGTTCTATAATATAGCCTTTTGGCTAAACTGGCTTGGCCTCTTCTCTGCCTCTCATCCCCACCTAGTTCGGGGAGCCCCGTGGGGCACACAGAGCCCTCTTTCCAGCTCTGAATGCCAATCCCCATGTTGGTGCCAGGAGCAGCAGGCTGGCCCATGGAGCATGGGTTGTGCTGCAAGGAACCCTTCTCCCCACAGTGTCCCTGGTGGCCAGTGCTGCCTGGAGCAGCCCTTAGAGCAGGGTAAGAAAGACTAGGTCCCTGTCCTCCAAACCCATTTCTAAGGAGACAAAATGGCTACTTTTCTCTTTAAATGCTGCAAGTAATAAAAACACTTTGCAGCCTAGGGTGTAGGGTGGCGGATGGAAGTGGTGGAGTTCCAAGGTGGGAGGGAACCTCTTCCGGGTACATCCATCGGAGAAGGGTCCCTGGAAGAGGCAGGGTCACCAGGAGGAGCCCTGGGTTGGGGAAGCATGCAGAGCTATCATTCCCACCTTGGAGATGTTTCAGGACTCACTGGGGACCCTTGTTTCAAAGGCTAACTGCTCTTCCTGTTTAAGCAGAGAACACACTGGAGGCAGAGCTTGGGAATCAGACAAAAGGGCTCCAGGTTGGGGGAGGTGAGGGAAGGCATGGACTGTCCGGGGAGCTCAGAGGCTGCCCTCTGGCCTTCTTGGGAGCCCCCAGCCTGAAGCTCTGGGTGAGGGGTGTGAGGGGCGGGGGAAATGCCTGCTCCACCTAGTGGTCCCATTTGGCCCAAACCTCCCTTCCTGGTGTCAGGAACCAAATGGTGGCAAGAATTACTTTCTGACCTCTCCCGGGCCGCAGCCTGACTCAGGCAGAGCTGCTACTTTTCAGCTCCCCATGGAGGGTGGGGGGCGGCTGGGATCTCCCTCGGCTGAGGACCTGAGCCCACTGTCTCTCACTTTGCCTCTTCCGCCTCATTAGCAGCCTTGCTGCTTTCACTTCAAGTGTCCTGATTTGGGTGGAAAGACTTACGGGGCTTCCTGGTGGCTCAGTGGTAAAGGATCTGCCCGCCAGTGCAGGAGACCCGGGTTCGATCCCTGGGCAGGAAGACCCCCTGGAGGAGGAAACGGAAACCCACTCCAGCATTCTTGCCTGGGAGAATCCCACGGACAGAGGAGCCTGGCAGGCTGCAGTCCATGGGGTCGCCAAGAGTCGATCACGACTGGGCGCAAGCACGAGCCCCCTGCTTATAACGGGACTTGCTTAAAAGGACGATTCAGACATTTTTGTAGAACTCTAAACAGCTGGCAAAGGGCTTTGGCCAACAACGTCTCAGGCACTGCTCACAGTAACCAGTGAGGATGGAGGTTACCTTCCCTAGTTTACAGATGACAGTTTCCTCTCTGAGGTCACGGGGCTAGTATAGCCTTCCACTCTACATCAGCTGTTTCTGCCTCCGGTCACTCTCAGCCAAGTGCCCCTGGACTTCACCCACTGAAGTCTTCATGTGTGCTAAGCCGCCTTCAGTCGTGTCCAGTTCTTTGCGATCCCATGGGCTGTGATCCACCAGTCCTCTATCCATGGAGTTCTCCAGGCAAGAACACAGGAGTGGGTTACCATTTCCTTCTCCAGGGAATCTTTCTGACCCAAGGACTGAACTTGTGTCTCTTACATCTCCTGCATGGGCAGGCGGGTTCTTTACCCCTAGCATGGGAGAACATCCAACTTAGGATCCTAACATATTGAATTCTGCCCCAGGTGAATTAATTGTGCCAGTGAAAAATGATGCTCTGTGTAGGGTGACCTGGTTTAAAAATTAAGTTTAAAAATATATATCATGTTGAAACAAATGTACCATACTAATGTAGGATGTTAAGGGAAACTGGCAATGGGGTATCCTCTGTTCTATCTTTGCAATTTTTCTGTAAATCTAATAATTCAATTTATAAAGTAAGAACAAGTTTACCAAGTTATTTTGTGCCTTAGAGGTGCTTAAGGTACAGTTGCTGAAATTCCTCAGTTGACACAAAATGTCATTGGAAGTTCTATGCTAAAACAGATATATGTGTAAATATAATATATATATATATATGCAGATTTTAAGTTGCTAACCTTTTTGTCACTGCTGTGAAAGTGTTTGAAGATAGTTTAAACAAACTTACTCAAACAATATACTTGCCACGAAAGCAAGTGATACCTAAGAGATTTTCAGAGTTCTCCTCAAATTTGTTCTTGCTACTAAGGATTTAGAATGAATTATTTTTATATGGAGAGTGAAAGGTGTGACTTGACAGAAGGTGTCACTTTACAAGCAACATTTCACATAGGTGACAGAGACTTTTTTGAATAATGACAAGAAACCACATGTAAAATACTAGAGCAGAGAGCATCTGAGTAGATGCTAAAAGTTGGAATAGGATGAGATGGAGCCAAAGAGAGCTTCAAAGTGGGTGAAAGTTGGTTAACTGATAAAATAGTGCACCCGCGTGAATTAAAAGGTGTTAATGAGTTAACTTGTTAGACCTTCCAGCTAAGACAGTCAGAAGAGGCCTCTTCCACCTTTCCTCCCTCCATCCAAAAAATTTAACATGGATAATCCAGACGATCACAGTGGCAGGCTGGGGATGGACTGGGAGAGGGGTGTTTGGGGGGCAAGTGCTTGAGGCACCGTCACACCCATAAGCTCCTGTGCTTTGGCAGTTGAGGCTGGTGGGTAATAAGACCCAGCAGACAAAACCAAAAGTGCCATGAGATACCACTTCATAGTTGCTAAGATGGCTATAATTTAAAAAATGGAAAATGACAAGTGTTGGTGAGGATGTGGAGAAATCGGACCTCTTGTATATTGCAGGTGGGAGTGTAAAATGATGCCGCAGCTGTGACAAACAGTTGGGTGGTTTTCTAAAAAATTGCACATAGAACTACCACACAATCCAGCAATTTCACTCCTAAGGATATATGCAAAAGGATCGACACAAGGAACTAGAACAGATATTTGTACACCATTGTTCATAGCAGCATTATTCAAAATAGCCAAAAGGCTGGAACAATCCAAGTGTCCATCAACAGATGTACGGATAAGCAAAAGATGGTATATACATATGATGGAAAGAAATGCCACTGTGATAGATGCTACATGGGCGGATCCTGAGAATGTTATGCTTTGTGAAATAAGCCAGATGTAAAAGGGCAAACGGTGTACAGTTTTATAGGGTATCTAGAAGAGGCAAATTCATAGAGACAAAAAGCAGATAGAGGCTGCCAGGGGTTGGGAGGGAGGGAGAGAGAGTTATTGCTTAATAGGTGCAGAGTTTTGTTGGGGAAGATGAAAAAGTTTTAGGTAGTGGTGATGGTTACACAGCATGGTGAATGTATTTAAAGCCACTGAACTGTGGTTAAAGTGATAGGTGTGAAGTTGTGATTTTATACCAATAAAAGAATCTCAGCTCACACACACACACAAAGGCCCAGCAGACAGTCTGCGTGGTGATTCCTTACCATGTGTCCAAAGCCTGCTTGCGGCAGTTGGCAGGTTTTCCCAAGCTTCAGGACCGGAAGCTTCTTTAGAATCAGTCCTTCTTTGGCTGGGTCAGTACAACCAGGGTGGGTGTCCGGGGATGGCGTTCCAGCAGAGGGTTCGAGGTGTCTGACCCCAAAGTGTGCTGGACCGCCACTTGCCTCTTTTTACCTCTGGGGTCTGCCTCGTGCAGAGCCGATTCCCTGTCCTCTACTCCAGGGCTCCCCAACCCCACCCCACCCCCTCCCCTGCCAGGCAGCGTGGGTTTTGCTGAGTCCGTCAGAGGTCCCCTGGCTTTGGATTCTGGTCGGGCAGTAAATAATGACTGACATTTCAGGTATAACTCACGGTTTGTTGGGCAGGACTGGGAGACACAGCCCAATGTCCGGTTAGAAGTAGGTCCTGTGTCTGCCCTGAGCTAATTTCTCTGCAGAGGAAGCAGTTCGATTTCTGAGTGTTTTCCCAGGTGTTTACTTGTCATGAATTCATGGCAATGATCTCCCGTGAACCTCTCCAGCAAGGAAAGACAAAGCCCCGAGTTTACTTGTGGCTTAGCCCATTTGTCAATATCAGAGCCTTTGCCTCAGTTGGAACCACAAGCTAATTAAAAGGCAATTTCTCTTCTTGCCCCAGAACAGGTAAACATCACGTGCCTCTTTCCTGATGACCCTGGTGTGGGGGCCCAGTTGTGGGGTGGGGGTGGGGTTGGTCCCCTTCTTGGTTTTATCACGAGACCACAGTCCATCCATCTGGGGTCCATAGTGGGTGATTTCGGCTCCAAAAGACACTGTCCCCCAGTTCCTCTGAGGTCGAAATTGGGGTGGAGGGAGGCAGCCATTCTGAGGGGTTCATTGTGTATGTTCCAGAGTCTCCCCTGCAGACCCCGGCCGATGATGGATCTGAGGAACCAGGCTCTGAAACCTCTGATGCTAAGAGCACTCCGACGGCGGAAGGTGGGGCCCCCCTCCTCTTACAGCTTCATTCAAACAGCTCCTTCCATGCTCCAACCTGCGCTTAGCCACGCTTTGAGCTCATACGTGCCAGCTCATACGTGCCACCCTTCCTGTCTGCACTTGCTGCTGCCCCTGGCTGAGAGATATGCCCGCTCAGTGCTTTGCTGATGGGGCTTGGGCCCCAAGTGTTGTGGGAGCCATGCTCTGTCTTCATGCCTTGCTTGCTAGTGCCAGGGATGAGCAGCTTCGTCATGTGTGAGCTTCGAGACAGCCACACTTGAACAGGCTGGGATCTGTGGCTGAGCAGGGCCTGATCTCAGCTCCACACAGCCCCTTCTGGCTTGTCCATTGTCCTCTCCACACTTCTCCCATGAGCCACCAGGTCCCCGAGCAGTGGTTTGGTTCAGGAAAGGGCAGGTCAGTGCGCATCTCCAAGCTCACACTTTGGGACTGCTCTTGGTTTAGTGTCCTTCAGTTCTTGAGCTGGGCCTGGGCCTCTGGACTTTGGCCATGGTGTTAGCTCCAGCCCATCTTTTCTAACCTGTCCTCTGTAGACATTTGGTATCTAGGTTATTATTATAAAGCTTCTGATGTATTTCCCGAGGTGTAGCTTGGACCATCTTCTCTTGCTTCCCATCCATATCAGTCAAGACTATGTTTGAGGAACTTCCCTGGTGGTCCAGCTATAAGCACTCTGCCTGCCAGTACAGGGGACATGGGTTTGATCCCTTGTCCGGGAAGATCCCATGCGGGACAACTAAGCCTGTGTGCCGCAAGTACTGAAGCCCCCACGCTTCAGGGCCCATGAGCCGCAACAAGAGAAGTTACCATAATGAGAGGCCCGTGCATTGCAATTAGAGGGTAGCCCTGGCTCACAGCAACTAGAAGAAGCCCTCGTGCATCAAGGAAGACCCAGCACAGCCAAAGGAAAAAAAAAAGACTGTTTGATCACAGGTAACAGAAAACCCAACTAACTGTGGCATGTATATGAAGAGATTTATTTGTCTCACATAACAAAACATCTGGACTCGAGTAGCAGCTCCTCATGTCATCAGTGCTCTTCTCTCTTTATGTTCTGCCTTCTTTAATGGCTGAATTATTGCCTCACGGTTATAGAATGACTGCTGCACCTCCAGGCATCACATCTACCTTCAAAACAAGGAGAAAGTAGCAAAGCAAAGTGAATGAAAGAGCCCGGAAACCAAACATGTTCCCTTTTTATTAGGAAAGAAAGAGTTTGTCTACATGCCCCACCTGACCAACTTCCATTTATGTCTCATTGGCTGGAACTGGGTTTTCTGATGCCCTCTGGCTGTAAGGGAAGCTAAAACATTGAGTATTGTGCCTTTCAGCTTCCTTCGTAGGAAAAGTCAAGGAAGAGCGGCATTGAGAATGGCTTTTGAGTAACTAGTCTACAGAGTATACCCCTCCATCTCTCCATCCTCTCCAAGGTTCTAGCTGCAGCACTTCCCTGGGCCCTGCCCATGACTTTGGTGAGAATCTGGCCCCAGCATCTCCCCAGGTGTCCACCTTTAGATGAATTCAGAAAGTGGCTGTCAAATTCCTTGCCAGTTGATGGTATAAGGATACAGTGGATGTGGCCCTTCTCCTCCTTCCCCTCCCCGCCACCTCCAAGGTTCTCAGCCTACTAGTGAAGAGAAAACCACATCAAATGCTCCTTGCTCTCCTTCTTGGAGCCAGTTTTGCAAGACATAGCCTGCTGATCCTGTTCAGACAGTTTTACAGGTTTCCTGGTGCCCTGAGAAAGCCTTGAAGCATTCATGCCAGATTTTAGGCCAGCCTTCCAAATCTGCTTTATTCTGGAAGAATCTTCCTACCACGTCTTGCTACATTCTGGACCCTGTCCGTGTAAGGGTCCCAAGAGCTTCAGCTCTCATGGCTTGGGGAATGGTGGGGAGCTGCTGGGGTGGAGCTCTGCCAGGATGCTCCCGAGACAACCACATAAAAAGCACTCCAGTTGACAAACCTGACTCAGGCTCTTGGAAAGCGTTTAAAGCTGACACCTCCTCCTGTTTGCCCAGAATGGTTTGGTAGTATGCCAGTGCATTTGCTCGGGGAGGAATGCCGATCTGGAAGTGTTCACCTTGATGAGAAACCGACAGCAACTCCTGGTGGTGAATCTTTCCCTCTGGCCTTTGCTCTGGAGGTGGATCCATCTGTCAGCCTGTAGTCAAGCACCTGACCTCAGACAGAGCCGGCCTGTTCATTGCTACCCAGAGGTGGCTGTGCTTTATAACCAAGGGTCATGGGCTCCAGGAGACATGGGAATTAATGTTGTTGCTCAGTTGCTCAGTTGTGTCTGACTCTCTGGGACCCCACGGACTGCAGCACGCCAGGCTTCCCTGTCCTTCATCTCCTAGAGCTTGCTCAAACTCATGGCCATTGAGTCGGTGATGCCATCCAACCATCTCATCCTTCTCCTCCTGCCCTCAATCTTTCCCAGCATCAGAGTCTTCTAATGAGTCGACTCTTTGCCTCAGGTGGACAAAGTATTGGAGCTTCAGTTTCAGCATAAGTCTTTCCAATGAATATTCAGGGTTGATTTCCTTTAAGATTGACTGGTTTGATCTCCTTGCTGTCCAAAGGACTCTCAAGAGTCTTCTCCAACATCGACAGTTCAAAAGCATCAATTCTTCGGTGCTCAGCCTTCTTTATGGTCCAACTCTCACATCCATACTTGATTACTGGGGGATTAGAACTGGAAGAAAACTTGGAGGTTAAGACACCTCCCATTTTGCAGATGAGGAAACTGAGACCCTAAGAGGACAAAGGACTTGCCCAAAGCCGGTCTCCCAGCAGAACCGTAGCCTCCAGCCCTGACTGCAGAGTTTGCCTTCTCCTGTTCTGCACTGCTGTAAGGATCAAACATCTGCGACCAGTCACCTGATTTTCAACGTTTCTTCCTCAAAATTACTGGCGACCATCCCCAGCAGTCCCTTTTACTGCAGTGTTTAGAGGGGGGCTGTTCTGGCTTTCCTGGTAGAGGGCCCAGTTGTCTCATAAGCGGTTGCCTCTTGGACAGAGTATTCATGTTTTCCTGGGGAGATTTCAACCAGGAGCACGCCTCTGGGCCCTGCTTTGTGGGGTTGCTTTTTTGCATGCAGCTGAGTCCCCGTCCTGCCTCCCCATTCCTGCACCTTTGCATCCCCAAAGAGCGCAAGGTGAGGGGCGTGGCATGGCCCATCCCAGCCCCTAAGGTGGTTTCCACTCTTGGTGGTTTCCAGACGCGACAGCACCCTTAGTGGATGAGGGAGCCCCCGGCGAGCAGGCGGCCTCTCAGGCCCCCACGGAGATCCCAGAAGGAACCACAGGTGAGGGTGACTTCCGGGGCTGGGTGCCGGGCTCCCCAGCTGTAGGATGGGAGCACATGGGGTTCTGCCCATCTCCAAATGAGGTGGGAATGCAGGTGGATGCCAGCCTCCCGAAATCTCGGGTTGTTCTGAGCTTGATGCCCTGTTGCCTCCATGGCTGCCTGCCCATCTCCTGGAGGATAGAGAACCTTCTGGATTCCTTCCAGCCTCTCCTCTCCTTGTCTTAGCTCCAGAGAGTTCTTGGAGGCAGGCTGGTGGCCGAGGTCAGTCCACGGTCCTGCTGGGACTCTGCCCAGCGACAGGATCACTTCCTAGGGGGTAAACAGCTCCCTGAGGGGAGCACCTGAGTGTGTCACAGCATCTGGATGGCCCACCCACATCTTTGGAGGATCGTAACTGGATAACCCCCCAGGAACTCAGTGATGCACTCTAGCATCCAATTTTAGGACGATCTTTTCAAACATATCAGCATAGAACAGACGTGATGAGACTGTCCTGTCAACACTGATGATGGGGAGCAGCCCAGACGGGGCACTGACCAGAAATAGCACTGAACTCGGGACCGCCAGAGTCACCGTGAGCTGCCCGGGCCCTTAGGAAACAACGGGCAGAGCCCGGAGCTCTGGCTGTCACTTCCTTCACGTCCACCTCCCTGGGCTAGGCATGACTGCAGCCACTGGCTTGGCGATGGGGATGGTGCTCAGCAAGAAATGCAGGACGAGCTCTGGATGGTGTTTCAGCAGCAGTGGAGAGTGGGGAAATGTCCCCGGCAGGAGTTCTTTTCCTTTCTGAAGGCGGGGCTCAATGGCAGCCGTTTGGGAAGTCTGCAGCTTGTCCCCAGCCGTGTGGGTTAAGGATGCCAGGTAGGGGCCAAGCAGCGCCACCCGCTCCTCCGAGTAGTCTCCGCTCTGCAAGCTGCTCTCCAGAGATGAATGGAAGGGGATGTTCTGGATACTGACAGGCTTCATCCTTGACAGTGACAGTTGATTGAAGGCCATGGAACCAGCGACTCATGGGATGAGATCACGAGTAGCTTGACTTTTGCCTCTCGCTGTCCCTTTATAACTTTTCAGTGGGCGAAGCTCTTCTGCCTGGGACAAAAACTCTAGGGAACTCTTGACTTTGCATTACTCCTGGGTTATCAAGTGTTTTAGTCTCCACCGACACACAACTCAGCCTGCAAATGCTGATGAGAATGTGCAGTCTGGGACTTCCCTGGTGATCCAGTGACTAAGAAACCCCCCTGCCAATGCAGGGGACACGTTCGACCCCTGGTCTGGGAAGAGTCCCACGTGCCTTGGAGCAACTAAGCGCATGCCCTGAGCCTCTGATCTAGAGCTGCAACTACTGAGCCCGTGCTCTGCAGCAAGAGAAGCCACCACAACGAGAAGCCCAAGCACCACAATTAGACAGTAGCCCCCTGCCCCTCGCCACAGCTAGAGAAAACCTGCATACAGCAACGAAGACCCAGAGCAGCCAAAAAGTAATCAGTTAGTTTTTATGAAAGGAATGTCCAGTCAGGGTAACACTCAAAGCTGCATGTCCTGCTCTCTGGGACTGGAGAGGGGCAAGAACCGGGAGAGGGGCCGGGAAGTTATTCCTGCAGTGGGGCTGCTGGGAGCTGGCTCCTTGCAGTTTCTGCAGGTGTTGTAAGTCGAGTCTTCCCCTGTGGGTTTTTTTAATTCTTCCAGATACCCCCCTTCCTTGCCATCCCCATCGTCCTGAAGTTCCCTCCCTCTGCTCTCGATTCCAACAGACATTCCTCTCTCTTGGGTCCCTTGGGGTCTGAAGATCTGTCTCTTCTCTCCTCTTCCAAGGTTGGCTTGCTCACATCGGTGGCCCAGCCGGACATGGCCTGAGGCGCCCCTCCCACCGTGGCTGCCCTGTGCCCACCACAGGTCCACGGGGGACATGGGCGTTCCTTGCCTGAACAAACCACGCATATGGAGACAGCCCCCAGGCTTTGCTCCACCACCAAGGCAGGGCCAGCCTGCCTGTCCGCTTTGAGTTTTCCCAGGTGGAGTTCTGACAGCCCTCCACCATGTTCCTAACCCTAGGGGACACACACCACCTGTCTCCACCTGGTGCCTTGAAACCCTTTCAGTGGGACTGAGATGGGAGGCGGACAGGTAGCCATCACCCCACCCGCCCTAAGCTGCTCTCTCTAAAGAAATCCTTCTTTAAATTCTCTCCCCTCCACCCTTTTACATCCTGAATGAAGTGGGAGGTTTTAGAGTTGAGGGGACATTCATTCTGCTGGTGGCTTTAACAATATGTACCTTCGTTTCAAGCCTCCCTGTTGGCTCAGATGGTAAAGAAAATGCCTGCAATGTGGGAGACCCAGGTTCAGTCCCTGGGTCGGGAGGATCCCCTGGAGAAGGGAATGGTTACCCACTCTAGTATTCTTGCCTGGAGAATTCCATGGACAGAAGAGCCTGGTGGGTTATAGTCTATGGGGTTGCAAAGAGTCAGACACGACTGAGCGACTAACATGCCTTAGTCAAGCACCTCACTTGGGCACATGTCTCTGTTGTATCTTGGTTCTTCTGTGAAACTTCCCATTTGAGGTCCCTTTGGGACTGCAGTGTGGCCATCCCCCTGCAGGTGTCCCTGCCTTGCAGGGTGAGCATGGAGCCATCTTGGGGCTCCAGGGAGGCAGAGAAGCCATATAGGCTGGTGATGGCCCAACCACTGGCTCACACCCTCCCTCTCACTGGCTTCTCTGAGCATCTCTCTTACTGGGATCAAGGGGTGCCAGAGATACCAGCAGCCTGCAGTTTCTAAGTTGCATCAGGACCAGGGTATCACGACACCGCGTTGGTGTGTGAAAGCTATGGGGTTCCCAGAGTCACGGCAGTGACGTCATCGGCACACCACCTGGTGTCCTGCCTTAGGGCCTCCGTGCCATGTAGCTGGATTTGCTGATTTGCTGTCTCGCTGGGCCTTTCTTCTGTAACTTGTCAGAAACTCAGACCAAACCTATGCTCGGAGCAGTGCTTCCCTGGCAGACATCTTTTGTCAAGTGACATGGAGCTATCACTGTTAGACCTCATGGGCTGTACAGCATCAGCGTGCAGGGCTTGCAGAGGGGTTCCTGCCTAGGAACTGCCCCCGGGGAAGCTGCCCGAGCCCACTGCCAGCCCCCTGCCCCTCGCCACAGCGGCCGTGAGCCCGCCGGTGGGCTGGGGGTCTTATCAGGCCTCCCTACCTCTGTCCAGCCACCCAGAGAGTCCTCCCTTTGCCTCCTCCATGTTCTCCGTGGTGGGGCTGCATGGCACCTGGGCTAACTTGGAGTTTCTGATTTAGCTGTAGAGACTGAGTCATCGCAGGTCTGGGAGGAAAAAGCTCATGGCCCCGCCAGCCACTGGTGGGCATTTCTCAGGCTGGTGGCCTCCCTGTCCCTGTCCATCAGGGCATGCTGGCTCTCCTGGGTTGTGGGGTCACACCTATGTCAGTGTGTGGCGAACTTGCCTTAGAGGGTCTTTCTTCTGGACACTCATACCCTTTGTCCTGCATTGATATCGCCATTTCTTCCTGATGCAGAAATTGGCGTTCTGTGAAAGCTTACCAACTTTAGTACCATTGATGACGTGATCAGGAGTTTGTCTCAGTCTTTTTTTGTTCGGGAGGGACAGTAGGCTCCCTAAGTGGGAGGCCAAGATACCCCCAAAACTGCTCACGGACACTACCACCCCCCTTCAATCAGATGGCACTTACTCTTAGCAGGCAGTTGAAGGAGTTTGCCCAGTAGTTTGGAGGAAAGAAACTGAACCTCTAGGGGGCTCCTACCATGTACCAGACACTTTGCTGAACGCACGCACACAGTTTCGTATGAACCTTCATTGCTCTCCTACAAAACAGGCTGGTGTGAGCACTTTGGGGTTCTAGAGTTGGAAACTAAAGGTCAGAGAGGCTAAGTAACGGCGGCACCTGAGCCTGAACCCCAGCCGGACTCCACAGCCCACACACCTAGTCCTTCCTGCACCTTCGGCTCCCCCAGGAGCGCTGGCGGGGCTGGGAGGGTGGCCTGCACCAGGACACAGCTCCACAGCAGTGCCTGAGCAACAGCGTGCTTCTCCGCCCTCACCTGTCCTGTGTCTTTATCGAGCGGGGACTGAGGACCCAGGGCCCACTGTGGGGAAAGTCTTTCCTACCGGACTGTGTTGCCTGAAGGTGTGTGGGCATTGGTGGGGGGCGGTGTTTAGCGGACTGTTTTCATCCACGTCCCCAGCAGTCATGTTTGCAAACAGAGCCAGAGGTACAGCACTTCAGAAACCTATTGGGAGGGGCAGGGAGCTCTGTTTCTAGCAAACAATAACTGTGCCTGCTTTTTATCCTCTTCATTTGCTGACACACAAACCAGCTGAAGAAGCAGGCATTGGCGACACGTCCAACCTGGAAGACCAAGCTGCTGGACACGTGACCCAAGGTCAGTGGGCTAGTATTGCCTGCCACACATGACGTGGGGGGTTGGGAAGAGGGGGTGGCAACACTCAAATGGACCGTGCCCTGAGAAGAGAATTTGGACCTGCGCCTGAATTCCAGGGTCCAGATCTTTAGGAGCTGGTTTTTCATTGAAGCTGGGCTATTCAGGTAGAGAAAGAGCTTTAGCTCTTTCTAGTCATTTCTGAGTCATTCCCAGTGTGTGTGTTGTTCTGAAAGAAGCTGGCCTTGCCCAGCTTGGGAACTCGAGAATCAGTGACCAACAGAAACACAAATGTGTCTGATGAGTGATTCTCTCTGTAGGCGGCCCTCTGGCCCATCCCAGGAGCAAAGCCTCAACTCTATCGCCACCAAACTATTTCTTCTGTGCAGCCTTCAAATTTTATTGTGATTTTCTTCTCAGGGACCAAAATTACTGTGGCCAAGGAAAACAGCTTCGTATAATCACTGAGCATGAATGTTTTTAAGAATTTAAATTGTAAATCCTAGAGATTCCTTATCTTTGGAGATGGAGACCTCCAATACAACCCAGCTGAGTTTTGTTCTCTGTCATGGGCTGCATAAATGAACTTGAGAGTCTGCTGTATAATGTGGACGCTTTTAGACTGGAAGAGAGCCGAGAAGTCACTGGTCTTTTCCCCACAAGGTGGCTTGGGATTTGTTCAGTGTTTAGTGCTGCCACTGGGCCATCTGGCTTTAGGGAGACTCCGGGCCCTGAAGAAATGTCTCCTTGAGGGTGCTTTGAAGCCTAACTACACATTTCTGTGACTCCCAGGGCTTCCTGCCCCATAGTGTGCTAGTGTTTCTCATCTCACACAGCATGGAAAGATGTGTTTTCATTCTTAGGCTTACAAAGAGCTTCAAAAAAATAGTAGAAGCGATAATCATTATAAATGGGGAATCTCAGTCTATGTGTTAAATAGAATCTTGCCTCCTATTTCTTTTAGGTCATTATTTCTAGCTTTTAGGTAAAATGAGAGGTTTTTATAACCTCTGAAAATGACCATCTATTTCCATAAAAAGAAGTGAGTTTGAGTTTTTCTTACAAATTTTTATTGTAGGCTATGTCTCCATGTCCCTGAAACATATTCCGTGGAACAAAAAGATCAGGCAAACAGCTTTCCTAGAAATCTTACTTTGGGGCTAGCTGAATTTTTAACTTTCCCAGCACTGGCTTAGTATCATAGAGCTATATTGACGAACACCAGGTAGCATCTGCGATGGAACGCTGGCACCTAATCTGCGAACATGTGGAGGTTTCTACCTCTGTGCTGCCCAGGCCAGTGTTTAATGTCTCATCTGGAGCTGCTGATCCAAATGGCCAAGCCCAGCACCCTCCAGTGGGGCCTCGGGAAATCCAGACACCCTGGCAATCCACAAACATATCTCATTGTCACAGACCTGCAGTCTGTTTTGTGCTGAAGCAATCAGATTTGGGAAGAACCATGTACCTAGAAGCACAGTTCTCTCTTCCTTGTTTTCCTGCAGCAGAAGGAATATCTCTGGCAGCCTGTGTCCATGAAGGACTAAGAGAGCAAAGATGTTTCAGGATGGAACTGCGAGGGGCCGAGAGGAGCAGGGTGTGGGGAGGGCCCTGCCCACCACACCTTGCTCACGCCAGGAGTGGACCTTTCTTCCAGGAGTGTCACCAGGACCAGGCCTCCTGGGGAGTATGGGGACATGATTCATCTGCACTCCTGAGGCCACCCAGCTGTGTTTCTCCAAATACTGATTGCCTTGGACCCACCCCTGGTGATCACTGCCTTTAGTCTTGGCTTGAAAAATACTGCTTATTTTTCATGATATCCAGAAGATAGTATGAAAAAACCCCAATGAACTTTTTGGCAACTCAGTAGTTACTGAGCAATTTTCAGTCTTCTGGGAGCTGAATAGAATGTTCTCCCAGCCCCGCTCCTTCCTCCAGGAGAGTAATAGCATGATGGCAGGTTCCTTACACACATGCACACACACACACATACACACATGCTGTACTATCCTGTACTGATAACTTTTCAGGGTATGTTTAATACGCAGGTTTGGGGCCCTGGTCTCTTTTTCAGTGAGGGTCTTTTAAAGCCCTGCGGTGTAACAGTAACATCCACATCACAAGCCATTTCTAGGGAGCTCTGGGAGGAAAGATTTTTCCAGAAAGTGCTGGAGACCTGGCCTGATGAGAGGTGTAGGGACCAGTAGCTGCTGCCACTTCGGGTCTGTTGAGTGGTGGGTTGGGGAGGAGCTGGGGTGAGGAGGCTCAGATTGCCTCCTGCCAGCTGGTTTCTTGCATCTCTGTCATTTGCTCTGTTCATCCCCAAGACTCACCAAGGGCCCCAGAGAGTCTCCTGCAGACCCCTCGGAAGGCAGAAGTCAGCTTGTTTCCCTGATGACATCATGCGTAGATCTGTCCATATGGCAGGCTCTGGGGCTATGCTAGGAACACAAGATAACTGAGACCATGAACTCACAGCCCCAGAGTAGGGGTGGGAGCTGAGAGAGCTGTGCTGCCGGGCAGCTCCACAGACTCCGACTAGAGTTGGGACCAGAGGGACCATCATGTGTTAGCCATGTGTGTGGACCCCTGTGTTCTCCCACCTCCCGCCCCTCCCCTCATCCAGTCTCTTTCTCTTCCAAGACCCTCAATCCTTTGGAGTTCCAGGGTTTATTTAGAGGAGAGCTGCAAAGTTGTCCTGGAACTAGGTAGGATGTTTGAAGAGTTGGGAGTTAGAAAAAATACAGGATATTAGGAGAACCAACAGAAAAAAATTTCCTGTCCTCAATACACAGATATTTTAAGGAGGGATTGATGTGAATGTGGGGCTTCCCTGGTGGCTCAGATGGTAAAGAATCTGCCTGCAATGCAGGAGACCCAGGTTTGATCCCTGGGTCAGGAAGATCCCTTGGAGAAGGAAATGGCTGCCCATTCCAGTATTCTTGTCTGGAGAATTCCATGGACAGAGGAGACTGGTCGGCTACAGTCCATGGGGTCACAAAAAGTCAGACACGATTGAGTAACTAACACTTCACATGAATGCGGCATGAATGAAGCAGAAAAAGAGGAAGTGTGCCTTCACTCACTGGACTGGCACACGGGAGGTGGTGTGACAGGGGTGAAGCAGTGGTCCCGCAGGGCTGGCCACATCTGTGCCGTGCAGACCACCTTAACTGCCACGGTGGTCACCTCACCTCGTGCAGAAGGCTGTTCATAATCCACCATCTGGACAAACCTGAACCGTGTTTCTGTTTGTAGAGGTCTCTTGGCAGGTCAGTTAGTAAAGACTGAGCCCCAATTATGATGCATTTGGGGTTTTCCAAATCTATCAGGGTGGGTTTATTGGGCAAAAGGGGGGCCAGAGAGAGGAGAGGAAAGGAGACCCTCCCTGCACCCCATCCAGGTCCTAGCTAGAGGCCAGAGTCTTCAGGAGGCTCACAGTCCCTGGAGAGGAGGACAAGTTTCTGCTGCTGGTGGAGTTAGCCTAAGGCAGCCCTGGATATGGCAGGATGGTTGGAGCCCAGCCAGACCCAACATAGGCAGAGGACTACCACCAGCATTAGATGGGGTCTTGGTCTAAGCTCCCCCTTTACAGATAAGAAAACTGAGGCTCAAAGACAGGAGGTGCTCACCCACGGTGACCCAGCTAATTGTTGGCAGATTGACCAAGAGCCGTTTCATTCTGAGCAAAGAAAAGCAACATGGGTGAGCTCGGAGGGTGGGCTTCTTTTCCTTTGTTAGGTGGGCTTGAGATGCTGTTTAAACATCCTTTTTTTTCTTTCAAATGTATGTCCCTCTCTTAAAACACTTAACTTGCTCTTGCTAACCTTTTACTGCTGCTGCCTCTTCAAACCCAGAGGAGAGGAGAGTTCCGGGTCAGCAGAGGGAAGCATCTGAGAGGCCTCTGGCCCATGGGCTTAGCTCTCAGGTCCAGCTTGCACATGGCCAAGAAGCTTCTGGGGTCTCCGAGCTGCCTCTTGGGGAGAAAGAGCCCGAAGCTCCCGTCCTGGAGACCTCTCGCCCTTCCCAGCATCACCCCATCTGCCAAGCGCCTCCTCCACCAGGAGGCCCTCAGGAACCCCACTGGGAGTGGGGACTAAAACCAGGGCAGCGGGCTGAGGAGGGCCTGGCCTTTCCGGAGCCCCCCTTCCCTGGACATCAGCAGACAGAGCCTGGGAGTTCCAAGGTTGTCCAGGAGAGCTTCCTCGGGGAGCTGGGCCACCATGGAGGTGAGGCTGTGGAGCCGGGGACCTCAGGGCTGACCTGCCAGCACGCATATGACATGCTTGGGGCCCCCATTCTGCTCGCGGGCTCCAGAGAGGCCACATGCCAGTCTTCAGGAACAGAACCTAAGGTTGCAGAGGGCAGCCGCCATGGCTCCGAGCCGCCAGAGTGCCAGCTTTGGGGAGGCCTGCCCCAGGAGGGGCTGCCTCTGAAGGGGGTACAGAGTAAAGAGAGGCAGGGAGGTAAGGAGGTGGATGAAGACCGGGACATTGATGAGTCCTCGCCCCAGGACTCCCCGCCCTCCCAGATCTCCCTGCAGGCAGTTTTTGGAGAAGCTCCTGGAACCCCAGGGTCCCCAGCCGGGGGTGCCATCCCGCTTCCTGTCGATTTCCTCTCTAAAGCGTCTGCAGAGACCCGGGTCCCAGAGCCCGACGGGCCCTGCGAGGGGCCCCCAGGAGAAGGGCGCGACGGGTCCCCCGAGTTCACATTCCACGTGGAAATCACAGCCAACCTGCAGAAGGAGCAGGGACCCCCCTCGGAGGTGGATTTGGAAGGGACTGCACTTCCCGGGGCCCCTGAAGAGGAGCAAGAGCCCCGGAGCCCCTCTGAGGGCGAGGACACAAAAAAGACTGATCTTCCAGAAACTTCTGGAAAGCAGCCTGCAGCTGGTCTGCCAGGGAAGCCCGTCAGCCGGGTGCCTCAACTCAAAGGTCTGTGTCTTGAGCTCCTTCGCTCCCGCCTGGCGACCTCGTGTGCCACCCAGGCTGCAGGCGCTGCCACTCAGCTTCCGGCTCCTCCTTGGCTCCTGCCGCTTCTGAGGCCCCCGGGGACAGCCACCAACCAGCCCCTTGGGCCTTTGCTCACCCTCCCGGCCACCTCCTGTCCCTCGGGCACTGGTAGCTCGTGCTCCTCTCATGCTTGCCCGCCGTCGCGCATGTCACCAAGACCCCCACCCACTGCTTTCTGCCCCGTTCACTCCTCTGGCCCCTTGATTTCTCTGCAAGGCTCTTCAGCCCAGTGGAGGCTGGTGGGCTGCACTCCACAAAAAGCATAGCAGCTGCTCCCACTTCGGAGGGCTCGTTATGTGTCTCAAATTGGTCGTCTAGGACCCTCCTGACCCTCCCAACAAGTGGGCATAATTAGCCCGATGTGCAGATGAGAAAACTGAGGCTGCAAGCGGTGAAGTATCTTGCTGAAAGTCATTAAGTAGTAGGTGATGGGGCCAGACCCAAGTAGGTCTGCTTTGAAAGGCACTTCCGTCTACTCCGCAAGCGCCTTCCAGGAGGTCCTGAGGTGTGCCCTCCTAGCCCAGAGACTCAGAGGACACACGTCTGTCTTCTGCAACTGTGTCCGTGGATAGCACCTCACATGCAGCAGGCCACACACACACACACACCCCCATTGGAGGTGACCCAGAGCCCATGCTGAGCCTTTGGCCCAACAAGCACTCCACCCTATTCTGTCTGCCTTGTGGCAGAAGAGACAGTGAGCAGAAACAAAATCTCCTCATGGAAGGAACCCCTTCTTCTTCCCTTGGCAGAGCTGGGGCAGTCCCCCTGATGGGATCACAGGGAGGGATCTCAGCCCCATCCCCGTCTCGAGCCCTGGGAAGTGTGACCACAGCAGCCTTTCAGGAGCTGAAGAGACGGGAGGGGAGGTTCCCAAGGGTGGGGGTCTCTGTGTCCTGTCGGGGGGAGGACAGAGGAGGCCTCATGGCCACATATCAGCCGTATTCATATGTTTAGGTCCTGTAGCATATTAGAATTATTTGCAGGGCCCAGAAATTGATGCTACTTAAACTGTTAATTGCAGACATCTGTTAAATGTTGTCACGAAAACTTTGAAATGTTATAGATGAAGGAACCTGTGTTTTTAAATTTAAGACCGAAAAAGAATCCTACTTTAAAATCTCCTAAACTCCAAACTAATATGGGACAAGTAACTGTGACTTGATAGATGACAACAGTGTTTCCTGAAAAGTTGTTTTATATTGAATGCTGATCCACTGCATGTTGATAGATGTGTCCAGGGGAAAAAAAAGAGTTCCATCGTCTAGTTTGGGTGGGGCGGGGAAGGTGAAACAACGTTAAATGGAGTTTGCTGTGGGGAGCTTGTCAGAGCCTCTAATATTGTACTGTACATTCTGACCCTCTGAGGATACATAGTAGCCACTTCCCCAATCTGGGAAATGCAAATCTAGCAGATGCTTTTGTTGTGAAAAGGATGTGAATCAGGTCCACCCAGGGCTCTTACTAAAATGCAAGTTCCTGGGCCGCACCTTAGGCTACTGTCTCAGAGTGAACCTGGGATTCTGTATTTCAAGAATGTCTCCCACTGGTTCTGCTGCATAACAAAGTTTGAAAATCTCTGGGCTAGATCATCAGTGCTGGTCACTCTATAAATCTGGTCTCCCGGAACCAGTGAGATGCTTCCACTGTCGTTGGGGCAGAGGAAATACAATATTGAAGCCACAGATGAGAACCTGTGATCAGTTTCCGATAATGCATGCCAATAGGAGGAAAGAGTGAGTTCGAAGTTACGCTGGTAGACAAGCGGATTGGTTTCACCAAGGGGTGGGGCTTTCCAAACACAAAATCTGTCAGTGGTTTGGTCCTAAAATCCAGAGATTATCTATGGCAGGGGTCTCCAACCTCTAGGCTACAGATCAATACCTCCTGCCAGATCAGTGGTAGCATTAGATTTAAAGTGTACAATAAATGTAATGTACTTGAATCATCCTGAAACCATCCCCTCCCCACCCCCAGTCCATGGAAAAATCATCTTCAATGAAATAAAGAGTCTGGGGACTGCCGATCTATAGGATATTTGATGGCAGCTAGTTTGTTGCTAATTTGGGGAAAGGGCAAGCATTAGTCCCCCTTGGGAGAGTCTGTAAGTGGTGAGACAGCCCTCCAGGGGTGGGTTGGACTTGTCAGAGAGCCAACTAGGACTGGTCACCCAAGCCCCCATGAGTGCGGGGCAGGTTCTGGGAAAGCGGCCCACTCCCCCTGGCCCTTGGGTGACTATATGAACAAGGGGTCCTGCAGGGGCCAGAGCCTGGCTGACCTGCCCTGTACATAGCTCTGGGGCTTCCAAATGCCCCTCCTTGGAGCAGGGTTGGCCCCGGTCAGGGGAGGCTGACCCCAGCGGAGCCTGTGAGAGGTGGTCCTGCACCGTCTACCTTCCCTGACCACCCCTGTACCAACGTGTACCCATAACAGTTCCCTCTGCGTCGCCTATGCATGTCCCCGGCCAGCCTGCTGCCCCCTCTTGTCAGGGTGTTGCAAGCAACGACCCCAGTGTGCTGTGTTGATACTAACAATGAGACACCTAACAGATTCACGGGGAAAGAAATCAGCCGGGTTTCCACTGGCCCAACTGAACAAGACATATTGCACAGTTTCTGAGAAACCACTTTCCCTTCCTTGGGCTCTCATGCACTGTGCTGATGGGTGTAACATGCATTCTCATTTTGTATTTTATCAGCTCGCATGGTCAGTAAAGGCAAAGATGGGACTGGACCCGATGACAAAAAAGCCAAGGTAAGCTGAGAAAACCATGGCATCTCTGGCGTCATCAAGTTCATCAAGAAGCCATTCTTTGTATCTGAATTGATCTCTGTATATGACACGTGGGAATCGTTGGTTCCCGAGGTACACCTGTCATTCACAGTGCTTTGTGTTTCCATACAAACGGTTAAAATGCCAGCATTTATCCTTGGATACTTCTGCCAGGGAAGGGCAGTGAGCAGGTTAATGAATGAATGAATGAATGCTCCTAATTATCATTGTACCAGCATTGTTTGAATTAAGACGTTCACAGTAAATGAAAGTATGCTTGAATTTTCTTCAGTGAATTTTGAATTTTATGCTTCCTGCTATAGGTCTAGGTGCAGCAAAGATAAATCTGTATACACACAGAGAGTATATTTAAGATCTATCTAGAAAATACCATTTATTTAGGGCGCTGAGGGAGTGTTGAGCAAAAATGAGATATCCAACCTAAAGTGGAGGGTTCTGGAAAAACCCTAGAGGAGAGGACCTGTGAGGCAGGCCAAGAAGGAGAGATGAAGGGGCGGGGGCGGGGTTGGTGAATAGGGGTGAGACGAGACATTCTGAGGAGTAGTATCAGTGGAGGTAAAGGAGGGTGAGGGGAGAGGAAGAGAAAAATCACATTTGGGAGTTCTGAGCAAATCTGCCAAGCTCGGAGTAGGGCTGAGGCAGGCCAGAGGAGGGAAGCCTGATACACACCCTACATGCTGAATGGACATGTGGGCTGTGGTGCCCTAGAGGCTGTCCTGAAATCCTGCCAGCCAGTCTTAAGATCTTCCCCCACCAAGGACCAGAAGACCGAGCAGCCTGCTCACCACCCAAACTGCACCCAGGACTGCATGGTCCTCCTCGCGCTCCCTGCCAGCCCTAGTGCACTCTGCTCCATGACAAGGGGGCTTGAAGAACGCTCTCCTAGCTGCACAGTGGTGGCTTTCCAGGAAAACCTCGCTGGGGCCCCAGATGAAGACCTTTTTTTCTTATAGGCATCCAAGAGGCTCCCTATCTACGCTGCCTGAAACGCCTGGGTGTTCATCAGTCCTGGAGGACTGATGGAGTTCCCAGATGCAGAATCAAGCCCTAGGGTTTGGTCTTGTGTGTTGAGGGTGGCTGCCCAAAGTGCTTGCCCTGGAGGAAGTCAGGGTTCACCATCACAGAACCCAGTGGGGCAGCTGAGGGTACTTACTGCAGGGACTTGGGGTGGGAGGGAGTTGCAATAACTGCTTGCCAATCGGGATGCCCATTCAGGGGAATCCTGTCCTCTGTTCATTCATCCATTCTTAAGCTGTCCCTGCCCTGGAGTTGCTCACAGCCTCGCAGCAAGAGGTCAGATCTGTCACGAACCTAGGCCACTTGGCCAGGTAGGGAGCAATGCCGGCGGAGGGGGACCTTGTGAAGCTGGGGAAGGAGGGCTTGGCTTGCCGGTACCCACCCTCAGCTTTTTTTTGCTAGCAGCCCCAGGGCCTCAGCCCGCATCTCTCCGCTCACACCCCTGCTCCGTCCCTCTTGCACTCCTTCCCAAGGCTGGCTGCAGAGAGAGCCTCACACCTTAGTGGTGAATCTCAGTAACGAAGAAGTTTCTAGTCAGGACTCTCCTCTGTAGCTCTGACTCCCCCTTTGGAACACCTCTGGACTTGGCCTCTTGGTTTTATTCCTGAAGACGTGGCCCTTCTCGCTCCCAGACCAGCCTCCTCCACCAGGGCCATGCATCCCAGTCCAAGGTCCCCAGAGGTGGTCCAGACAAACCACAGGTGCCGTCCACCCTCCTTCACACTCTCATCTCTGTGAGGTCGTCCAGCTCACAGACACCCTCCCATTGGCCACCTGCACCGCCCAGGCTACTTCATTAGGTAGATTGTACTCAAGAGTAACCACTGGCCTGATTAAGATTTACCAGACTCTGGGAGATTGGGATAGACATATATACACTATTGATACTATGTATAAAATAACTAATGAGAACCCTACTGTGTAGCTTCCCTGGTGGCTCGGATGGTAAAGAATTTGCCCGCAATGCAGGAGATCCAGTTTTGATCCCTGGGTCAGGAAGATCCCCCAGAGAAGGAAATGGCAACCCACTCCAGTATTCTTGCCTGGAGAATTCCATGGACAGAGGAGCCCGGAAGGCTACAGTCCATGGGGTCGCAAAGGGTCAGACACGACTGATCAGCTAACAGTTTCACTGTATGGCTCAGGGATCTCTACTCAGTGCTCTGTGGCGACCTAAATGGGAAGGAAATCCAAAAAAGAGGGGATATATGTATACATACACCTGATTCACTGCGCTCTACAGTAGAAACTAACAACACTGCGAAGCAGCTACACTCCAAGAAAACTTAATTTTAAAAATATTGGGGGGCGGAGATTTACCAGACAGTTTAGTTTTGAGACTTTAATCAGAAAGTAAGTGTGTGTGTGTGTGTGTGTGTGTGTGTGTGTGTTCTAAGTGGTATCAGACAGAATCTTCAAGACCTGCCTAATCAGGTGCAGTCCTGATGTTGGCAAGGACGATTCTATCAGTGTAGTGGAAGAGGGAGAGCGGTTTAGGGGGCCAACATGAGTCCCCCCCACCTGGAATGGAGCAGAACCAAGGGCACTTCTGACCCATGACACACTGGAGATGTTTTCTTGAGAAACATCCTAAGAATCATATACTTTTGGCGCTCTCCATTGACTCTCTGGGTGCGAGCCACCTTTTAACCAGTGGTCTCCAAAGTGCGGAGCTGAAATAGATCCAGTGGGCTGGAGAAAGAACATACCAACACGCCTATCATTTTCCCCAGCTCTGCCATATGTAAGTTTCATAATGTACATCATATGCTAGCATCGTAGTATACGCATTAGCTGATGAATGACTTTCTGGTCTTCCTGATAAGGACTGTTAAGGGTAAATGATCCACCTGGTTTGGAGATCATGCCTTTAAACCATTACCTGCCTTATTTGTTTTTAGTTAGTGTCCTTTTTCAGTCTGTACCTTTCTCCTATGTGCTGACTTTTATTTTGATTTTATTTATGTTTATGTTTAAGCCATCCACACCTTCTTCCGCTAAAACCCTGAAAAATAGGCCTTGCCTTAGCCCCAAACGCCCCACTCCTGGTAGCTCAGACCCTTTGATCAAACCCTCCAGCCCTGCCGTGTGCCCAGAGCCATCTTCCTCTCCTAAACACGTCTCTTCTGTCACACCCCGAACTGGCAGTTCTGGAGCAAAGGAGATGAAAGTCAAGGTAAGAGGAACCCACCTTTGGAAAGAATCAGGCCGCTCTGCTGTAGTTTTCAAAAGTATGCTTTTCTAGTCGCAAAGACCTTTCTTTAGATAAGCGCTCACCTAGAAGCACCATGTAGAACAGTTAAAACTCTCTGGTTAAAACAGGGTAAAGGAGGCGCAGGACTCTGCCTTTCAACTCCCCTTCATCCCCGAAGGCACGGGAGGGGACCCTGGTTTGAAAATCACTGTGGGTTTCCTTGGTCTGTTCCCGGCTTTAGTAACTCGGGGATGCTCCCGGGTTGCCCTCATTTGGGTTGGACAGCAGCCCTTGCACCCATACCTGTCCCAGTAGCTCACTCCCTCCGGAACCATCTCGTGGTCCCCGGTTCACGTCATTCTCTTTTGAGTTTGTGTTCTGTGTCAAGGTCACTGCCCCCAGTCAGCTGACCATGCTTGTGCGCCTGTGCTCCACGTTTGGCCCATCTGCTAACTGATGCTGCTGTTCAGCCGCCAAGGGCTCTTAGCACACCTGAGGTGTTACTGAACCCTGAGACCTGTTTGAGAGAGAATGGAAGGATGGGACTAGCTCTCTTAGCACTCCTGGTCAGGTTCAACAAACTGTGTCTCCACGTGCCTCTGAAACCAACCACCACCAGGCAGATAAACCCCCCTAAGACAGCCAGAGAATGGTGTAGGAAGTCTTCAGACGTCCTGCCTGCCGACGGTGGAGGATGTTGACCTCTATCGTTGCTATGAGCTCTGTTGACTTTTTATGAAATACATTGGCTCCACTTGTGCAGATAACTCATGTAAACAGTTTGCCCAGGAGGAAATGGTACTCAGGGGTTTAGGAGGGGCAGTGGATTTGTGTATCTTTGTCATGGTGAGGGACACTTGTATTTGGCTGGCAGAGCATCACCCCAATCATAGCCTCATTTTGAGTTAAGCTGGTAGAGTGGAGCTGGCATTGATGCCAGGTGGCAGAAACCTTTCCCAGTTGTAAAAAAAACCACTCTACTGTGCATTGGTTTACAGGGGGCGGATGGTAAGCCTGGAACGAAGATCGCCACACCCCGGGGAGCGGCCCCTCCGGGCCAGAAAGGCCAGGCCAACGCCACCCGGATTCCAGCAAAAACCACTCCCACCCCGAAGACCTCGCCAGGCACTGGTGAGAAGGGCTTTCTTTGGAATCCTAGTTGGCGGGTGGGGATGGGGAGAGCTCGCCATGGAGGCCCTGATGGTTAACCTCCGGTAGCCAACTGACGCCTGTGGTTCAGGAAGCATCAAATGTTCATTTTCTAATTCTTTTAATTTTCTGAGCTAGATATTGAATCCCCACTTTTTACCATGAAGAAATCAAGGCTCTGAGAGTTTGCATAACTGAGTCTAACCAGACTTTTAAGCATGAGGAAAATACTAATAACTAAGAACTGATGGAGAAGGGGCTTCTCTGAGCTTCTCGAATCCCGCGACACCCCGCCCGCCCCCCTCCCCCCGCCCCCGGGGGAGGTGATTTTCAGCCCCCAATGAGGGGTGGGACACTATGGGTGACCTCACATAGTGGGCAGCCCCTGCTAACTTGCTGGGATGTTAGGGACCTTCTGACAGAACCTAAGGGTCTTAGCTGAGCACTCACAAGGCTGGGCCCATCTCCTGGGCTCCTGTGAGTAAAACCCACTGGGTTCTGAGTACTAGCCAAGGCTTCAGTCGAGCCATTTTGCTTCCAGTGGGGACAGCCAGGCTGAGTCCACCCTTCCCACTGCCCTGATGACTGACTGTCCCAGGCACGTGGGTTTAGACTGTGCATGACTCAGGGTGTCTGATCCAGGGCAGCACTCAGGGGGCCTGTGGATCTTAGACGGGCTATGTGTGAGGCCTGGGCCAGCACCCCAGGGTTTCTGCTGCTCCTTGGCCCCAGGGGTGGCTGCCCAGAGTCCTGGTCTCCTGCATATCTTGGCCGTGGTGTTTAGCGAGGTTGCCATAGGGTGGGGCCTGCATGGATACCCGCTCACTAAGGCCCATTGGTTGACTTTCTCCCATAGGGTTTATTTATGTTTTTAATTACTATTTATTTATGTCTTTGCTACACTGGGTCTTCCTTGCTGCGCTCGGACTTTCTCCACTTGCAGCAAGTGGAGGCTACTCAGTTGTGGTGAATGGGCTTCTCCTTGCAGTGGCTTCTTGTTGCAGAGCACAGGCTTATTTGCTCAGTGGCATGTGGGATCTTTCTGGACCAGGGGTCAAACCCGTGTCCCCTGCATTGGCCAGGAGGATCTTCACCACTGGACCTCCAGGGAAGCCCGGGTTTTTCCTCATATATAGAGTGCATATGATACAGGGGGAACTCACAGACTCCTGACTGGATTTCATGTATGATTTTTGATCCTGCGTTTCCTCACTTGACATTATGCCAGTTGATTCATGCAACTGGAGTCATAACTGGAAGCAAGAACCTGTGTTTCTCTCTGGATCTTAACGGCCCTGGAGAGGACAGCCCCCCATCCCCAAGTCGACCTTGTTTCTTGCTCCCTGACCCCATTCCCGCCTCCCCCCACCCGTTGCATAAAGACAACTCTCATTGAGGCCTTTTCAAGCTTGATGATAATGAGGCTTCTGTGGACTTTTCTTTTTAAGCGACCGTGCAAGTGCAGAAAAAACCACCCCCTGCAGGGGCAAAATCTGAGAGAGGTAATTCTGAGCCTGCCTCGCCCAGCTGGGGTCATGCCTTTTGCACGTGCAGCTTGTTGATTGGCTGTGTGTGGGGAGGGGGCGGGGTTAGAGCCAGGAGGACCTGCTTTTGAAACGTAGGCTTTCCACATTGGCCCTGAAGTTGGAACAGGTAGAATTCCTGCTCTTCTTCTCGCGTGGTTTGTGCAGATGTGTCTGTCCAATGGGCAATCCTGATCCTAATCCTGCGTGTTCTTGGCGTCTGCCGGGGGCTCTGGGTGGGGCCAGGGGAACAGGTGCCTCAAGCTGATGCGGGTGCTGGAGTCAGGACCAGGTTAGGAGGAGGTCACATTGGTGAGTGGTTGGGACCCTGTCCTGTGGGCTCCGGCCGCTGGCACCATTCTCCAGATGAGTACACAGGCTTAAGGAGGGAGGTCGAGGGACTTGCCTGAGGTCACTCTGTAGTTCAGTGGCGCAGAAAGGGTGGGAAACCACCCCGGGGTCTACCAGGCAGCCTGTGTGCCAGGGGGCAGAGGGCGGGGGGTCTCTGAGCCTGGAGGCTTTACTTGTCCTGTTGCTGCAGACCTTGACTTCTTGAGGAATTTCCAACAGACATGGAGATTCAACCAAGAACCTCGTGCTTGCTCATCCTCTCTTTGACAAGAGAAGACACTGCTTCCTGCAGGGAGCTGCCCTTTCTCCTGCTTGGGGCCCAGCAGGTCCCCGTTTGGTACACATGGTTCCTGGGTGGTGGGGGGCATCGGCCCCCCTCAGAAATGGAGGGGAGTGAGGCCGCCACTTGGGCACAGCGTCCAGCAGAGTGGCTCTCAGACTCAAGAATCCTGCTCAAGAATCAAGAATCCGGAGTCTGCTTTAGAATCCCTGGGAGGCAAGGGAAGCACCAGTTTTGCAGGCCCTGCCCCTAGAGATTCCATCCTATCCGGCCTAGACGGGGGCCGGCATCTGTATCTTACAGGTCCCGCCTCCTCCCACCGCCCGCCACCGCCACGGTGGCGGCTCTCGAGATACCGACGCAGGAGTGCCTGGGCCGCAGTTGGTGAAACACGAATCCAAGAGGCAGACAGAATAGCCAACCAGGAAGTGTAACGGGGGATTGAAGAGACACGTGTTAGGAGCCCAGGGCTGGTCAGCTGGGAGAGGGGCGGCTTCCGCAACCTTCCTGGAGGGCGTGGCCTCTGCCCTGTGTCCGGAAAGGCTCACTGCTATTTGCTGGGCAGCGCCTTTTCGCTGAGGGCGTTCTTGGCGAGGGCAGGGCGGCTGTGAAGCTGCGTGGCTTGTTTGGAAAGCCAGGGACTGATGGACACGATGCAGGCATACCATTCTGGAACCCAGGTACCAGAGAGGAGTTGGGAGGTTGGAGAGGGGTCTAGCGGGGAAGGGGCCTTGACCTTGATGAACAGCTCAAAATTCACCCTGTGGTTAGAGTCCAGTGGAGCCATGTGTAAAACAGCTAGCTAGTGGGAAGCCGCTCTAGCACTGGGAGCTCAGCCCAGTGGTCTGTGATGACCGGGAGGGGAGGGATGTGGGGCGAGGATATGCGTATTTTGTTTTTTCCTGTGCGTATAGCTAATTCACGCTGCCCTTCAGCAGAAACCAACACACCACTGTAAAGCAGCTACCCTCCGACTAAAAATAAATTAAAAGAATAAAGAGTCCAGTGGATCCATATGAGACCCTGGCCCGCCATCGCATTACCCTTATTCAGGGCAAAGGCCAGGGTATCCCTGCCCAGCCTCAGTCAGTCGGGCGTTATATTTATTTCCTCTGAGCTCAGAGAAGGAAAGTGACTTGTCTGAGATCACTCAGCTGGCTGGAGCCGCTCCCGACCCCAGGGACACTGGGCAGAGTTGCTCCCTTCTAGGAAGTAGTCCTGGGTGGTCCTTGGCGACCACTCTGTTGCTTCCCTGGGAAGCAGAATATTTTTGTCCCAAAGCAATGGGCTGGGAAGAAGGGACATTTCTCTAGAAATGGAGGCAAGGGCAGCCTCCCGCCGGATTGACTGAACTTCCGACCTTCTTCCTACCGGCCTGGTCCAACCCTGACTCTGGGAATGGACCGCAGGACAGAGACCCTTTTTCTGACTCCCGCCCACCTGGGCCCTGGCCTCACGCCCGCCTTCCTTTCCAGGTGAATCTGGGAAATCCGGGGACCGCAGCGGCTACAGCAGCCCCGGCTCCCCAGGCACTCCGGGCAGCCGCTCCCGCACCCCCTCCCTGCCGACCCCGCCCACGCGGGAGCCCAAGAAGGTGGCGGTGGTCCGCACTCCCCCCAAGTCGCCGTCTGCAGCCAAGAGCCGCCTGCAGGCCGCCCCCGGGCCCATGCCAGACCTGAAGAACGTCAAGTCCAAAATCGGCTCCACGGAAAACCTGAAGCACCAGCCAGGAGGCGGCAAGGTAAGGGCGTGTGCGAGCCTGGCTGGGCGTGCGTCTGCCCCGGGCGCCGGAGCGGGGGTGGCGGGGGTGGGCGAGGTGGGAGGGCGGTAATGTACACCCGGGGCGGAGGCGGGGGAGCCCCTCCGCTCCCGCCACCCGCCTGGGTCCCGCCCCGGCCCCAAAGCATAGGTCCCTCCCCTACCTCTTTAAGGAAAGACGGTGGGTTAGGGTTCAGTTCTGTACTGGGGTCACCAGCAGGCTGTCAGTGCCAGCTCAGGGGAGAGGCGGCACCGGTTCTTCCCTCGGTCACCTCAGCCCCTGCTGATGGGATCGATCAGAGGTGACAGCGTGCTAGCCCCACGACCTGGGGTGCCTGCAGGGGGTTCCCCAGCTGCCTTGTGGTTGAGACCATGAGACAACCAGTATACAGGTGGGTGACTCTGGCATTGGTTGAATATGTGTTTAAGCCCCAATTCTGGGGAAATTCGTGATACCATTTTGAACAACTGATTCTTCCAGGGACAAATGGGTGCTCACGTCATTTCTGGGTCTCCCAAAGGTGGAGAAAATGAGCTTCCAAGAGCCTGGGTGGAGGGATGTGGGCACAGCCTGGACCCCTCCTCCTCTCTTTGACCCCCTCCCCCATTGTGTCAGTTTCCTAGGGTTGACATACAAAATGCTACCAACTGGGGACTTGTCTGGTGGTCCAGTGGTTAAGACTCCACATTTCTGCTGCAGAGGGCATGGGTTTGATCCCTGGTTGGGGAACTTAGGTGCCGCCAAGAAAAAAAAAAGCTAACACGAACTTGGGTGGCTTTTACAACAGAGATGTAATTCCTCATAGAGCCCAGAAGTCCAAGGTCAAGGTGCTGGTCTCCTCTGAGGCCTGTCTCATGTGCCTGCAGGGACTGCTTTCCCCTCGTGTCCTCACTGGTCCCTCTCTGGGTGTCACTATGTCCCAGTCCCGCCTCCTATAAGGACACCAGTCCTGTTGGCTTAGGGCCCACCCCAGTGAGCTCATTTTAATTAATGACCTCTTTAGAGACCCTATTCCAAACAGTCCCGTTGGGAGGTACTGGGAGTTAGGACTGCAGCATGTGGACTCGGGGAACACAATTCAGATCATGACAGTGCTCCTTGCCCCCCAGCACTGGGGAGGGGGATGGAGCAGGGAGAACAGGGACACCCACCCCCCACCTCTTGTGTTGAGCCTTCTCAGCTAGACTGTTTCAGGAGCAGAGCGCCTCCTGGTGGGCAAGGGCCAATGTGTCCCTTCAGTCCAGAGCGCCCCCCAGCCCAGCCTCTGCACTCCTGATTTTATTAATTGCTCTTGACTGGGGCCTGGGTCACCATGGAGGGAGGGGTCTCAGAGGCCTTTGGTCCATGTCCAGTGGCTTTTGCCTGAAACCCTGCCCTCTGCTCCCCGTGGAGCTTCAGGGCCTCCTGCTGCCCTTTCCCATCCTTGGGGCCCAAAGGGTCCTGCCCAGCAGGGAGGTCTGGGTGCCTCTTGGGGTCTTTGGGCCACAAGACTGGGCCTGAGCAGTGTTGACCTCCCTGCAGTGTTTGCTGTGCTACTTAAAGACACATTGCCTGTCTCCTTATGGAGGGGCCTCTGGCGCAGCTGGCTTGAAGCTGACCCCTGGTGAGGCTTCTGAGCCAGAGGCACCCCCAAGGAGAGGGTTTCCAAGGGGCTGGGATGTTTCCCACTGGCATTCGCACCCCTCCCCCGGCGCTGTGGCTGTCCCACGTGTGGCCTGTTTTCATGGCACAGAGTGTTCGCCTCTGTTTTGAAAACTGAAAAACAAAACCCGACATGGCCAGCTCTGCACCACTGAGAAGACCGTGGGGCTGGGACCAGTGCGCTCGCGGCCAGAGGAGGCTGTGATGGGCAGCGTCTCCCTGCCCGCGGGGCTCTGTCACACAGCGGCTCCCCCAGCCCGGGCTGCACCCCGTCAGAGGTCAGCCTGGAGGGTCTGGGCGGCATTTGGCCCCGTTCTCAAAACCCTGATGAAGCAGCAGTGACAGGGCTGAGCAGGGAGGAACCCACCCCTCGCACCGAGCTGCCCGGGCCCAGTCGGTTAGGGAGAGGAGTCCAGTGGCCTGAGGGCCAGTGACCCAATGCTTAGGATGGAAAGGGAGAGGCTGCCCCAGGTTATGGCTGTACCGCAGGGTTGCAGATGCTTGTCCACAGCTACAGACTTAACAGTTAAAGGAGAAAAATGACTTTTCTTGGGGTTTATTGGGGAAGGAGATGTGGGGAAGTGGCCGAGAGGGGAGTAACAGCATCCTCGTAAATTCCATGCAAAACTTAGAAAACTGTGTGAAACAAAGAAAACCTGAGCCGTAACAACAAAGATCAACAGATTAATCTCCAGGAAAAACAAAAACAAAAAAAATAGATAAAAAAGAAAACAAAAGGGGAAAAAAGGTCCCTGGGATCTATCCATGCAGAAGACCTCTTGAGATGACTCAACTGGCGACTTCGCTGGTGGTCCAGTGGTTAAGAATCTACCTTCCAAGAGCTTCCCTGGTGGCTCAGATGGTAAAGAGTCTGCCTGCAGTGTGGGAGACCCAGGTTCGATCCCTGGGTCGGGAAGATCCCCTGGAGAAGGAAATGGCAACCCATTCCAGTATCCTTGCCTGGACAATTCCATGGACAGAGGAGCCTGGCAGGCTATAGTCCATGGACTTGCAGAGTCGGACATGACTGAGCGACTTCATTTTCCAGTGCAGAGGATCACTGGTCGGGGGACTTAGATCCCACATGTTGCGGGGCAGCTAAGCCCGTGTGCCTCAACTACTGAGCCAGCGCACACTGGAGCCTGTGCCCTGAAACACAAGGAGCCCGCTCATGGCAACAGGAGAGGCCTGCGTGCCACAGCAAAGATCGAGATCAGCCAAAATTAAGAGAAAAAAATGACTGGACTGGAGGTCCTTGTGAGATCTCTGAGTCCCTGTGGCCTCTCATTCGGCCCAGCATATACAGTAAAAGGGACAACACTTCAAGCGTCTGAAGAATAACCCGACTTCCCCAGTAGGTGACACGCTGAAGAAGGAGGCACAGGACCAGTTTATAAACCTGCAGAGACTGAAACCGCACATCGGTCTAACTTGTTGGTTGGAAAAAAAAATGTAAAATGTCTGTTTTCTTCTTCATACTCTTCTCTGATTTCATGATTTGCCACAGTGAACATGAAGAGTCCAAAACAAAATTACTTTTAAAGGAAAATTCAAGTAATCACTTGGCCACTTTAACCTAACCAGCTGGATCCACCAGAATTGGGAAGGGGAGGAAGGAGCAGCAATTCTCCTGTGACTGCAGAGGAGAATCATCTGGGGTAGGGAGGGGGAGGGATTCTTTTAAAAATCCTAATGCCTGGACTTCCCTGGTGGTACAGTGGATAAGAGTCTACCTGCCAATGCAGGGGACATGGGTACTGATCCCTGGTCTGGGAAGATCCCACAAGCTAGGGAGCAACTAAGCCCGTGTGCCCGGAGCCTGTGCACCACAAGGAAGAGTAGCCCCACACACACACACAGTTTGAAGCAACCAAGACCCAGTGCAACCTACAATTTAATTTAAAAAGAAAACAGATCTTGTTTTTAAAAAATCCTAGTGTCAGAGCCTTACCATGAACCTTGAAAGTCTTGAGGGGCCACCCCAGGCGTTCCCAGGGGTTCAGCAGTCCAGGCTGAAACCCCGTGTCCCTGAATTCTTACCTACTGACCTCTGGTCTCAACCCTGACTGCTGGAGCCTCCCACGAGCCCTGGATCTGGGACTAATTTTCTTTTTCTTTTTTCCCTCTTCTGGTCCTGCCCCTGCCGCTATTTTCAGATTCCAAGCACCTGGCTCCTCAGACGACTCAGACCCAGCCCAGGTCAGGCCCTAGGTCCTTCACCCCCTCCCCAGAGTCTGTCCCAGTGCTATGCCTAGGGGGATCGTAGAGGGGGGAGTTCGGACACACAGAACCAGCATTTAAAACACCTAAAAAACAAAAAGGACCCACTGCAGGTGTAAGCAATACGAAATTAACATCCTTCTATCCTGATGAGGGTGGGAATCCCTGCAGTCCTTTTGGATATAATAAAGGATTATTCATAGTTTTCACAGTTTAATTCTGCTAAATCAATGGGTCTTGTTGAAGGATCTCATATCCCCTTCCTCTGGACTAGATTGAAGGTCACCTTGAGATCTTTGTGTCCCTCTGGCTTCACACTTGATGTACAGTAAATGCTGTATACTCAAAATCAGGGAAAGAAAGAAGGCTCTAAATTCAGAAAAAGCTTCATGCACAAGAATGCAGATTGTGCTTTATTAATAATTGCAAAACAAAACAACTCAAAAGTCTAAATTAGAGATAATAGTGATGCCATACTATAAAATATTTGCAGTCATTAATAATTATCTTTGCAAACACTATAAGTTAAAAACAAAATTGTATAAATTTTGTAGGTTATATCTACCACCTGTATAAAAGCCATGTATAGAAGACAAATATGACAAAATGCTAATAGTGGCTCAGAGAAATTGTGACTGATTCTTTTTTTCTATTTTTACCTTTCTTCCTTAATTTTTTATAGTGAAACCATTTCTAATTAGAAAAAAAAATGGAGGGACTTCCCTGGCGGTCCAGTGTTAAGACTTTGTGCTTCCACTGGTCTGGGAACTAAGATCTCAAATGCCATGCAGTGTAATCAGAAAGAATTAAAAGAAAAAAACTGGATAGAAATACAGTTGTGACTGGAAGTGTCACAGTAGATATTAGTAAAATGTCTATGTTTTATTAGTAAAATAAAAACAATAAAAGGACATAGTTCATATAATTGAAAAGGAAAAATTAACAAATACAAGGAATCAAACTGTAAGGAAAAGCGTTTATCTGTTGTTAAGAGTTCAGATGTGTCAATATTTAGTCCATAAAGAAAAATACATATAAATAGAGAGAAGCAGAAATTGCTTCTCATTTCTAACCTCAGTGTGATACACAAACTTCATTGTATGCATGTTGTTAACATGACCACAAATGCTCAAAAATCAAATTTTCCTTTGTCACTGCTCATTCAGTTTAGAAATAAAAATGCCTTTTCCAAGTGTCTTGGTTACAAATGCCATAAATTATGTGGCAATGCCCCCAAATTATACTTAGAAGGAATTCATCATTTTAAATGCTTTAATTTTTTTTAATTGACTGCAGCATATAAATTATGCTCTTATTGGTGGGGAAAAAAGAATACAAGCAAAGAAACAATACACAAAGAGAAGACAGAAATAAATTTAGAAAATGGAGCATACAATAGCATCAAAAACTGATTCTTTCCATCTTCCCTTTCTTCATCCAGCATTTCTGGGGCACCTCTGAGTGCCAGGCCCTGTGCCGAGTTCCTACCCCAAGGCCCAGGCAGGAGAGAGAGACACTGAGCTGATTAAGCAGGGGCAAAAGGAGAGGTTGGCCAGGGAAGCTTATGCAGGAGGGAGGAGCCTGCTGCACCATTGAGGGTTCCCCACACTGAGGGTCACCTGTGTTGTGGAATGTTGCACACAATTATCACCAACAAAGCAGAGAAGACAGGACAGATCCTTGTTTAGGACCATCATCAAGTCTTTAAAAGGACAGTTCTTGTACCCGCCCGAACCGCCACCGCCCCCCCCTCCTCCACCCCACCCATATACTGCTGGGGAAACAGACTGAGAAAGACTCCCGGGAAACTGCACCTGGAGTCCTGAGAACGAAGGCAAAATAAAGCTAAAACTGGCACCAGCTAGGGTAGCTAAGGGGTGTGGGTTAGGGTGGAGCTTTGTTTGTTTACATGTGAGCTTTGGAGAGTTAACAGCTGATAGAGGGAGGTCCCTGCTGGGTCTCTTGTGTCCAGACAGCATAGGATGGAGAGTGGAGGGCACCCCCCGGCAGAGCCTCAGGCTCCACAGTCAGTCGCGGAGAGGGTATTGGATAAGAGGGTGAGTGTGGACCCAGCCGAGGTTAGGGCAGCACCAACCTCAGCAGCCTCTCTAGGGGGTCAGTGGAGAGCAGAGGTCCCAGGTACCTCCCAGAGTGAGGGAGGAGTTCATCAGGGCTGAGGCGGCCAGGTAAGGAGAACTCAGGGGATACTTGTGGTTTCCAAGGTGAAAAGGGACTTGCAGAGTCCTGACCAGAGCATGGGAGGTGGTCTGGTTGGCTTTGAGCAGATGGAGCTAAAGTCACTTCCTCAGAATGTGCAAGCCAGGAACTTGGATGCAAAGGCCCGGCAGGCAGGCCTGAAACTCACCAGAACTGCAGGGCTTGGACAGGCTTGAGCTGCGATGTTCCAGATGGCCACAAGATGGCAATAGCACGCTATAAGTGTCTGGCTCTGGAGCCCTGAAGTGTTTTTAAAATTTGTTACATTTGTTGACAAAGTTTCAAGTCTCGTTTTTAAAAGTACAAGTGTAGAACATCGATGCAGAGTAAATAAAGTGAGTCTGTACCTAGGATAGTTTGCTTGTCCTGGATCAGGCCTGGGGACTCAACTGAACTTGACTTGAGGTGTCAGGCTGTGCAGAACCAGGCGGGGCCCCTCCTGGGGGGCAGCCTTGAGACCCTCTGGACATCTCTCCCCGTCCACAGCATCTGTGTTTATGAAAAAAAATCTTGTATAAATTCCATCATTTTAAAGAGTCTTGGGTCAGTCGCTGTTTAAAGGAGCAGTATAAACAGTTGCAAAGGGGCGCTCTGTGTGTGCAGTCGTGCCCCACTCTTTCTGACCTTCTGGACTGCAGCCCGCCAGGCTCCCCTGTCTATGGAAATGACTCCCCTAATATTTGATCTCCAGTGTCAGTTCTCAAGCTGACCACTTTGGACTTGAAGAGAAGGCTTGCTGTGGGTGTCCAGTGCTCACCCCAGGTTAGACTCCCTCCAGAACATCCCAGCCCCCAGTCCTCAGCACTGGGCCTGTTGACCCTAGTGAAGCCAAGCCAGGCCCATCACAAGACAGTGCTGGAGACAGGCCCCTCCAGGGGAGGCCCAAGGACACTTGGGCAGCCTGGGAGCTGCTGAGGGTGGAGGGAGGGCTGGGCCATCTGGAGCACCTCGAGAAATCTGAGCCCAAACAGAACCAGAACAAGATCTGATGTGGGTTTGAAACCATTTCAGGTTCTCCAGGAAATGGAGTAAACCCAAATGGATCTGCTCCCGGTCTTATGCCACCCCAACCTCTCCTCCAGGGTCAAACCCTGACCACAGGAATTTGTCCCTTGACTAGTGGTCTTCTAGATCAAAATTTGGAGCTTCCAAAGCATTGCTTTTCCCTTTGGCTATTTGCAGTGTCTGCCTGGAGCTGAGGCTCAATATCACATATTTACTATAGTTGAGAACTTAAGTTTCAGGATTCCATATTTCATAATGACAACCATTGCCCTCTTTATTTTTCCTTTCTGTAAATCTACCATTCTGTAAAGGGTGTTGACTTAATTTGAGGACTAACAGTAATTCAGGCCTGCTTGCTAAATATCCTTATGTCTCTTGCCAAATCCCACAAAAGTTTGTTGCCTTTTTTGTGGGAACAAGAAGAAGCCTGGAGAAAATATTTCTCTGTCTGTTGCACATTGTGTTATTGCTTTATGTCTCTTGAGTCATTTGATGACTTTCTTGTAAGGATTAGTACAGAAAACAAGGCTATCCTCCTTGAAAAACTGGTCAGTGTTCTTTGTCAGATTAGAGTTATGTAACCCATCACGTTTCCCTTTTTGCTTTGCCTTCCCGGAAGCTCAGAGCTAAATGTTGTTTAGTTGCTAAGTTTGTCCGACTCTTTTGTGACCCCACGTATTGTAGCCCGTCAGGCTCCTCTGTCCTTGGGATTTCCTAGGCAAGAATACTGGAGGGAGTTGCCATTTCCTTCTCCACAGAGCCAAATGTAATGATCAGCCTTATAATTGTCAGTCCTGATGACCTCCCCTTCTCTTAACTGTCTTTTCAATTTTCTTGTTTTATTATTTTGTGCGTGTGTGTATGTGCTTTCTAATTCTAAACTGCTCCAGTTCTCTTGTGAAAGTAGGCAAGTCTGCTTCTGGAACTTATTTGGTGGAAAGTTATGAATAAAAAAAAATGATCCCCAAAGCAGGAGTGCATGTGGGACTCCTTGAAATTTGAGGGTGGGACAAAACGATTCAAAGACATTATGCAGATGGTGACAGCAACTCCCTATGAAGCAGGTGAGAAAACCTGTTCCACCTCCTCATCTCAGCTCAAGCCCGGGCTGAGGTGCCGCCTACTGTCTCCTTGCTGGGAGGAGAGACATCACCGTTCACCTAGAGAGTCTTGTTTCTATTTAGCTTATGAGACAACAGGCTTGAGGACAACTCAGGCAAACTGTTGTTACATAGGTATCCATGGCCGCAGAAACACCCAGCTCTAGATTCCTGTGTGGATTCTGTCTCTGGTTAGAGAAAGTCACTGAACTTCTCTGGGTTTTAAATGGCCTCTCCATCAGTAAGGTGGCAGGCAAAAAGGGTGACATGGAATTAGGTATTCATCCAGCCTCTAGATGAAGGATGGTTTTTACACTTAAAAACCAGAGAAGCTGAACTTACCTGGTGGTTCAGTGGTTGCGACTCTACGCATCCAGTGCAGGGGGCCCGGGTTTGATCCCTGGGTGGAGAGCTAAGATCCCAGGTGCCCCGTGACACGACCCAAAAAACAAAAACCCAGAGAAGTTACAGAGGAAGAAATATTACAAGGAAGTATATTAAAATATCAGCATTTGTATGCTAGAAAAATAAACACAACTACTAACAAAAAAGGACAAAGAAACAATTTTAATAATAAAATGCAGAATAAGCCAACAATACAAATCTATTTATTTTAATCAAGGAAATAAAAAAATTTCTTTTAATTGCACAATGCTAGTGGCAATATAGTGAAACTGTCTCACCAGTGCTCACAGGAGAAATTAATCTGACCCTTTAAAAAGCCATTTGGAGGATTGTGTGTGGGGTTTTTACAGTATTTATAACTTTGGCCCAGAAATTGTATTTCTGGGACTTTGTGCTATGAAAATAATCCGCAAAATGGGAAAAACTCCTTGTAGAACGATGTCCATGGTGAGGCTGTTTGTATTATTTAACATGAAATCAATATAAATATCTGATAGCATAGATAACACAAAAGGGAATAGGACATTTTTTTAATGCTTCTGATGACTGTAGAACATGGCAAATACTTGGTAAAGAGATATAAAATATATAGGCATACATTTATGTGTCTACAGTGGCAGTTTTATTTTTATATATGAGAGTTCAAGAGTATAAGGAAATGCAGTAGTGGTTGTGTTAGAGTAGCCAGAAAACTTTTCTTGAACCTCTGTTTTTCAAGAACATAGTTTTATTACTTAATGAAAAACATACACAGCTTTTTACTTTAAAGGAACATAAAAGAAAACAAAGAGGTGGGTTAGATATCTATTTCCCAGGTTTTTCAATCCAGATCAATGAAATTAAGGGAAAAAACAGGGATGGAGCCTAAGAGAAAATTACTGTATTTAGCTTGCCAGGTTAATGATACTAAAAATAAATATTATCTATTACCAATGTAATTTAATAATTAAGAATTTAATGAAGGGAAAGTCATTTTTTAAATCTTACTGGAGGAAAAGGTCATTTTAATATCAAAATGGTAGGATGGATAACTTTTGCTATCACGTCCTTATTTCCTCCATTGGCTGAGGACCTGTGGACCCCTGATGGCCGGCTCTAGGGTCAGATTTGGAACCCTTCTCCTGAGATAAGCCAGGCCAGGGCTCTGACCACCCCCGGCCTCAGGGCTAGTGGGCCCCCCAGCAGCAACTGCCACTTTTCCAGAATTTTAGAGGGTGTGCTGGTACTTCATTGGGAACTTTAGTTGGCAGTTGTTCATACCTGTGATCGATAAAAACTAAGGCCTCCTGTTTGCAAATACTGAGCCTCCTGATAAGGGACCCCTGGTGATGATGGATCACCGCTCTCGAAGACAAAGACAAATCGTGGAGTTCAGCTCGCCTCCTCTATGTATTCATACACAGACAATGGGATAAAAGTCTGCCCCCCCCCCCCCCCCCCCCCGCCGAATGTTAATAGCCTCACACTTTTTCCATGGGACCTGGAAAAAAGGGAGCCTCGCAGAAAAACAGTATGGTCTCTACCATCCCCACACCTGCTCAGGGAAACTTAGGGAAGGGTGCCTGGGAGCACTGTTCCCTCTGAGCGCCTGGGGGTTCATGGCCGAGGACCAGCCGATGGATGGAAGGGCGGGCACTCACCGTGCCTTCCCAAGAGACACAGGCCTTCCCTGAAGGGGTCTGGATTTACCTTCTCCATAAATCTACCTGTGCCCTCCCCATGAAGTCAGGGATTCTTGAACAGGAACGAAACACCAGGGGAGCTTTTCGGAAGCCCGAGAGTCTAAGGTCAGGAGTAGGATCTGGGATTTTAACAATATACCTGCAGGAGATTGCAGTGCCTACAGACTCGAGAACAGCCAGGTAAAGGTCTCGGTGCATGTTCAGATGGGTCTGGTAGGTGTGTGAGTGAGGCCGCAGCGAGGACCTTTTATTTATCCATTTAATAATGTGACTGAGCATTTGCTCCATCTCAACCTGGTGGACCCCCACCTCTGAGGTGCTCTCTGACCGGGGAGGCCGCCCTACTGCAATCCTCCTAGAAAGGGAAGAGCCACTTCTGATGATCTGTTTTGTAAGCCCAGGGCTGTAAGGTGGGGTCCATCTCCAACCACTCACAGTTCTGGAATGTTCCCCAGGGAGGTGTGAATCAGCCTGCCCTCCTCTCCCCAGGCCTGCAGCCAGGCAGTGAGTGTGTTTGTGCGGGCAGACACGTCTGGGTGTGGTGTGTCACTCATCCTTTTTTCTGGCTGTCAAAGGTGCAGATAATTAATAAGAAGCTGGATCTTAGCAACGTCCAGTCCAAGTGTGGCTCAAAGGATAATATCAAACACGTGCCAGGAGGCGGCAGTGTGAGTACCGTCACACTTTCCAGCTGTGGTTCCGGGTTTGAGAAGTGGCATGAGTGTTTGTACTTGCGAGACATTGCATAGAATAAACCATGCTCAGGTGCAGAGTCTACCAGGTCCCCAAGTAAATGCAGCCCAGACGCCCCGCACCCACGGGTCCAGGAGGGGTGCCCTGTTGCACGGGCAGATCGAGTGACTGGTCCTCCGACCCTTTCCTGGAAGCGGGGTCCTCCCAGCCCCATTGTCACGCCCGGTCACGGGGAGCCCCACAGCCCGTGTGAGTTAGAGCTGAAGGTGGTGGCACCTGAGACTGAGCTCTGACACCACCTCCTCCATCACCTGGGTAGGTTCACTTCAAGGGGCTCCACTGGGAACAGCTGGGCCACACCAAGGTCTTTACAGTCCTGCCTCGGGACAAGCAGAGGCCACCAGGTTCTGCTCCCATTTGTCTTCTGCAGGTCTGCAAGGGATGAGCTGATTTGTAAGCCTCTTGGCTCTTGTTTGAAACCAGTTCCACCCCTGGCGGAAGCTCCAGATGCGAAAGAACCCAACAAAAGTACAGGGAGCGGCCCGCAACTGAGGGGGGACAGAAATGCTGCTTGGAGCCCTTTGACATTTGGCTGCCTCCAGGTGTCCCTGGGGACTCCCTGCGTCCCCACTGGATGCATCCCTGAGATTTGGGGCTGGCATCCTCATTCTTGCCTGCCCACTTGATCAGCTCTGGCGGGATCTTCCAAGTGACCAAACTGGGTGCAGATTCGGCATCCTGAGGCTCGGCCCCCCTTCTCCACAGCCCTCTTGCTCTGCCAGCCTCTCTTGGTCGGCCGTAGGCAAATGTTGAAACATTCTGGGGAGCAGGAGATTCACGCCCCTTTGACGTCCACCCCTGGGGAAAAGGATGGCTTGTGAGAGCAGGCATCTGGTCCCCAGCTGGCAGCGCTGGGGAGAGGGTGGTTTATAAGACAGTGGAAGCCCTGGGGGGTGTGCTCTGTCCAGAAAGTGCCCAGCCTCTACCCATACATCATCCACATCCAGACCTGAGGGTTTATTCTTGCAATGTGCTGCTGCCTCCCGCCCTGGGCACCCGGGGCGGGCTCTGCCAGTGGCCCCGGGAGTGGTGGGCACTCTCCCCGAGGCTGCTGCATGGTGCTTCACTAACGCTTCCCTCACCAGTGTCTGCTCAGTGTCCCCCCTGCCCAGTGCCCCCCGTCCCTGCTCTCCTGTCCCACTGCCACCTTGTCTTCTGCCAAGAGAAGGGGTGGGGCCCCCACCTGCACCCGCTGCCAGCCTGACCACGGGCTCTGGGTGACATTGCTGTTTTAGCTTTGACTCCTGGCTTCCCTGCCGAAAGCGGGCTTCAGCCAGAGCAGGAAAGACATGTGTTTTCCGGTTTAACTCGTGTCTGGTCGGCTGATGGGAGGTTGTGCTGCTGGGGCTGGAGGCGTGGGGTCCAGCGGCCGCAGTCAGCAGACCGCAGTTTCCAGCGGAAGCTTGGAGGAGGGGGTACATGCCAGCTGCTGGGAGGGCAGTGCCTAAGACCTCGAGGGACTTCCCCAGGAGAACCGCCCGTCTGTCCTGCACTCTGTGGGCTGGCGGACTAGCCTGGGACCCAGCAGAGAGCCACAAGATGTTGGCTCGTGACCGCTGCAGTAGGAGCTGTCATAGCTCTTCTTCTGGTGAAAGGTGGCTGAGGGTGATAAGTCCCTGCGCAATGTCAGCCTCAAGCGCTTGGGGGGCTGTGGGCCCCTGGCCTGGCAGGGAGCCCCTCCTCAGCTTGGATGTAACTCCCCAGCAGGCAGGCCCTGCTCCTTCCCGCGGTTCTCCCTGCCTCCTTATTGACTCCCGGCTTCACTCCGGAGCCTGGCTTCCTCCCTACCCAGCCTCAACCGCCTGAGCCCTTCCTGTCCTGGCTCCCATCCTCCCCCGCCCTCCCCCATTTCTCTCCCCTCCCCCATTTCTCTCCCCTCCCCTTCCCTCCCCCTCCATCATGCCTTCCCCCCTTCCTCCCGGCCAATCCAGGCTCTCCCTTCTACACAGCGCCACCCTCCTCCACCGCAACTGATTACACCCTCACCTCCCCTCGGCCCCCGCCCCCACCCCCCCCGCCCCCGCCCCCGCCGCCAAACTGAGGCTGAAAAGAGGAGAGGGAAGCCTCGCACACACCAGCCTTTGCTATCTTGCTCCTGCGAGGAAAGGGGCTAGTTTCCACAGCTCCCTGTCCCCCCAACTCCAGCACCCCACCTGGAGCGCAGGCTCAGAACCCCTCATAAAACCCCGCAGGTGCGGGCTCCCCGCGCCTCCCTTCCCACACCTAGGCACACAGGCCACGTCCCCTGGTCAGCCTCCATCAACTCTGCCAGTAATCGACAAATGCCAACATGATTTTGATGAACGTAATTTGGGGTTGTTCCAGATGATTTAGACCTAAGTAAAAACTCCTCTTTGATGTGCTTGTTAAACCCATTCTAGGGCAGGAGGCCATTCCTCTCTACAGGTAACTCCAGGGCGGGGAGCAGGAGCCCACTGGCTCAGTGGTGATTGGCCTGTGTCCTCAGGTGACCTCACACAAGGGACGTGTCACCCCGTGACCATCAGGGGCCCCAACAGTCATGGTTTTGTGCAGACTTCCTCAAGGAGACCCCCTCTGCTGACGCTGGGTCCCTGTGGGGGTGTCTCCTCCAGGCAGCTGGGGGGTGGCTGTGTGGCTGGGCCACATGCTGGACCCTCAGGCCGGCTCTGAGCCCTGGGGCCCTTCCTTAGGCCTCCCCGCGTGCGTCTGCTGAGTCTCCTTGAGACACTAAACCCGTGATTCCTGCTGTGCCGCCTGACTGTCCTGCTCCTGTTGCTTTGCTCTTTTCGGTAAAGAACCTAACTGTCCAGGGCGCTGTGTGCCCAGGCGCAGCCTGGCGCTTCACTCTTCCCGGGTCGCCGAAGTGCTCTTCCCCGCTCGCTGACAATCGTTGTTCTGCTCTGGGGTGCTGGGGTTCGTGAAGCTTCTCCTGGGAGAAGGTGCTCCTAACCACCCCACCCCGCCCTCTGCTCTCAGAGGCCCAGCAGACACGGCTATCTTGCTTTGCCAAGATTTTTCAGCTGCCGCACACACGGACCCCTTCTTTCTTTCTGTCGTCACTGAATGCGATCTGTTGATTTCATGTCAGGAAAGATAATGACCTTTTCACGTGTGTTTGCCAAACCAGTGTCCAATGGAGAGGTAGCCCTGTATTTCTCTGAGGGTCCTTGTCCTATGGGATCGAAGGCACTCCATTTATTTCACTCCCAGGGCAGGGTTGGCAGAATTCCAACACATTTTCCCATCAGTGCTAGTTCCTCGTGGCAGACCGGAAATGCTGTCCGAGCAGGGCCTGCTGATTTTCACTGTTTCACTCCCAGCAAAATCAATCCTGTTTTACTCTCTCTCGTTCTCTCTCCCCTCCAGGTGCAAATAGTCTACAAACCAGTGGATCTGAGTAAGGTGACCTCCAAGTGTGGCTCATTAGGCAACATCCATCATAAGCCAGGTAGCTCTTGTACAAGGCAAGACGGGGCGGGGTGGTCAGGGGGCGGGGCAGGACGGGGCGGGGCAGGACGGGGCGGGGCCTTCTCCGGAAGTGGCTGGGAAGGATGGAGGGGATGGGCCGTCAAGGAGAGTGTTGGGGGTGGAGCTTGCTGGGGCCTGGGAGGTGTGGCTCTGTGTGTAGCTCTGGAGCAGGACCAGGCTGCCCAAGACAAAGTAAGAAGAGAGGGCAGATGCTGAGCTAAACTCTGACCCGCGGCCCTCCAAGCGGGCTGCGCACAGGGCCTCTGAAGCTGGGGAAGAACCTGATCTGGCTCCCGAAGACTGGCTCTGTGGATTTGGTCCCCAGTTTGGTCCTCAGCCAAGAGGAGGGACATTTCACCCACTGCTCCAACTACAACATTGGACTCCTGGGTCATGGCCATGTCCCCGCTGAAATGATAGTGTGGAACTCTCCATGCGCACCCTTCCTCTCTCCATCTCATGCCATGCAGAAATTGGTGCTGCCTGTAGATCTTCCTGCAACAGTGGAAACGTTCTGTACCTGTCCTGTTCACTGTGGTAGTCACTCACCATATGCGGCTGTTGAGCATTTGAAATGTGGCTGGTGCAGTTGAGGAAATGAACCAATTTTATGTAATGAAATTTGAGAAATTCCATGGTGGTCCAAAGGTTAGGTCTTGGCACTTTCACTGCCGGTCCCAGGTTCATTCCCTGATCCGGGAGCTAAGATCCCACAAGCCGTGCGGTGCAGCCAAAAAAATTGAATTAAAATTTAAAAATAAATAAAATTTAAGTAGCCACTGGCTACCATCTTGGAGAGTCCAGATCTAGATTCTAACTCCTGCCTGAGAGTCCAGAGCAGGGCTTCTCCGTTAGGTCCTCTCCGGGGCTTGAACCGTTACATCACTGCAGGAAGAGAGATGGTCAGAAGTGCAGTCTAGAATGTCATTATTTTCTGTCTGGGACATTTTGGGGGAGTTGAGTCTCTCTGCCTCTCCTGGGGCCACCATCCCATCACACTGTGGAGCAATTTTGTTGAGTGGCTTTATCCTTCCAAAGAAAGTAATGTGGTTCATCTCTTCCTCAGGTCATGTCTCCCACACTTGGACAAGGCATCAAGTGTCTGAGGAGGGAGAAAATGTCAGGGCCCTTCCCTATGAAGGGTACATTTTGCCCTTCAGTTTAATTCCGAGGTCTTACAGGATGTTGGCATAGAAGGCTCCACTCCTTGGAAGCCTACCAATTTAGAATTTAGAATAATTTCTCTTGAACTGAGCTGTCCTTTACCTTTGCACTAAGGAGGAAGAGTTTGCTGAGTAGATATTTGATGTACACCCTGATTAGTGAGATAAAAAGAAAAAAATGAAGATGAAGCAAATTGTTTTCAAGCCCTTTGGTAGGACCTACTTGTTCCAAACCACACTCTAACTAAATAAAAGCTGGTCTTAGCTCCTCCTCAAGGTCAGCGTCTGCATGCGGTCACTGGCTTAGCCCTCACTCAAGGCTCGGCGCCCTTTGTGTGTTGTGTTCCAGGAGGTGGCCAAGTGGAAGTAAAATCTGAAAAGCTGGACTTCAAGGATAGAGTCCAGTCGAAGATTGGGTCCCTGGATAACATCACACACGTCCCTGGCGGAGGGAATAAAAAGGTAAAGGGGCGGGGCAGAGGCTGTAACAAAGTCCAGTGTCTCAGCAGGAGAGCAGAGGGTCCCGTGCTGACTGGCTTGATGTGGAGTCTCAGCTACTTGCGGGGATCCACCTGGGCTGCCCTTTGCCGTCCTTGGGAGCTTTAACAGCCTTGATGCCACAGGCCCCGCCTTGGAGATTCTGACTAGTTTGTCTCAGGAGCCATCTGGGTGCCTGGAGTGGAGCTTTTAAAGCCCCCGGGTGACTCTTCAGTGCAGGTAAAGGTGAGAGCTACTGCCCTCGGCCCTGTGGTTGGCCAGCACCCCCAAAAGGAAGTAGCCATTGCCAAAGCCAGCCTCAGTCACCAAGAGCCAGTCATGGGAACATGACCTAATTTTCTAAATAGGTCACTAGGCAGTTAGAGCCAAACAGTGATGCTGGAATCCAGGTTTCAACAAAGCCTCTGCAGGTGTCCATGAGGAGGCCACTGGACCGAGAACCTGGGTGTTCCCCATGGTTCCTAGAAGCCCTGGGTCTGGATGTCTGTGTGCAGTGGGGGCTGGGGAACCCCAGTGCCTCCCTCTGGGCTCATCACTGAATTCTGTTGTGTGGCGGCGCTTTTTCTCTTCATAAATTCAGCGAAATGCCCTCTGGGGTTTCCTGCCCATGCCTGCCCTGAAGTTCTGCAGGTGGTTCGTGTTCCAGTCTTCAGTGCCTCCCAGCAGCTGACTGAGGAGGACGGAGAGAGAAGGGCCATCCCAGCACAGAAACCAAGACCCAGCCCAGCGGTGCGGTGCAAAGGGCCCCACTAGTCGAAGTGGCAGCTGGGCCAAGCTTGGCGGGAGCCGGGGTCCCCATGCAGTCAGCCCCCTCCCCCCATCCTGCCCACCACCTCCTCCTCCTCTGGTCTGGACCGACAGACACACCCCACCTTGGCGGTGAAAGCCTGACTGCGTGGTTTCTGAGCGGCACTTGGTGCACTGTATGTGCTTAAAGCAGCGGTTGGCACTGATGGCCAGTAATGGAGCCCGCGAAGGCTGAAGGGAGGCTGGGGTCCTGGTTCCCCACAGGTCTCCCTGACCATCACGCTTTTACATACAGGGTGCCTGGGTCTCCATCAGAAGTGAGACCCAGGGAAATGAGAGGGTTTTTTTTGCAAAAGGCCAGCTTGTCTCCATCGCTGCCCCGCCCTGTTTAACACAGGACCTCCCTGCCCTGGGGAGCTTAATGACACTGCCGTCCCACCCGGGAGAGTCTGATTATATATGGAATGAGTGGGTAGGTCTGGGTGTTGGTGATTCCGGGTGAAGGAAGGCCTCTACCCCTGACTCTGGAAGCTTCTCTTTATGGGGGAAAGCTCTGGGCTTGACTCTGCTTGGAGGCGTGACCCCCGGAAGCTCTGCAAGCCCTCTCAGCCTTAGGTTCTTCTTCAGCAAAACGGACGGAAATACCCCCGTCCCGGAGACCAGGGTGAGGCAGGGTCCAGGAGGGTGCCTGGAGCTCTGCAGTTATCAAACAACACGAGCTAGACGCAAATCCAGGTCTTGACTTCTGTTTTCACTCATCTCTGTGATGCCTCAGAAAGGGAGGGCCCTGCCCACTGCCCGGAAGACACTGTCCTGGTCCCAGAGGGTTTCCTCATGTTCAGCCCCATTTCCCTCTGTGATGAGCAATACTGCTAACAAGCGGTGGAGTGCAGGAACCCCACCACCCGAGCTCCTTTCAGCTTGGGGAGTTTGGGGACGTTCCCAGGAGGCTGTCACATTTTTTTTAAGAACAGAAACGTACGTCAAAATGGTCTTTCAGTTACAGTAATAAGGAAGAGTCCTTTTTTCAAAGCAGTCACCCAAAATAAGCATATAGCTTAGGTGGGAGCCTTATTTTTCTTTACATTCAAATGCCCCTACAATAGGGGCTCTTTTCTTGGGATCCGGGGACTTCTGAACTTGTGGGAAGTTGTCATATGTGTGTGAGAGCAGGCAGGCAGGTGTACACATCTTCCTGGTCTCACCAGATGCTCATGAAGGTCTTGGGTTTGTGCTAAGTCATGTCTGACTCTTTATGACTCTATGGACTGTAGCCCACCAGGCTTCCTTGTCCATGGGATTTTCCAGGCAAGAATACTGGAGTGGGTTCCCGTGCCCTCCTCCAGGGGATCTTTCTGATCTAGGGATCGAACCTGTGTCTCTCAAGTCTCCTGCATTGGCAGGCAGACCCTTTATCACTAGCGCCACCTGGGAAGCCCCCAAGCAGGTCCTAAGACCCCAAAAATGTTGAGGAGTACTGTGTCCATCACTTCAGAGCTCATCAGGAGAGAATAACTGTGCTGCTTGGCCTCTCCAGCGAAACTGTCTGCTTCTGAGCTTTCCAGGTATCCTCTGGAGCTAAGACCTCCGGGTCAAGGATGCTCTACTTACTTTTTTCTTTTTTTTTAAATTGAAGTCTAGCTGATTTAGAGTGTTGTGTTAGTTTCATGTGTAGAGCAGTGATTTAGTTATACATACCTACATATATTCTTTTTTGGCTTCTTTTCCTTTATAGGTTATTGCAAAGTATTAAGTATCATTAGTTCCCTGTGCTAGACAATAGGTTCTTGTTGCTTATCTATTTTATATGTAGTAGGGTATATGTTAATCCTAACCTTCTGATTTTTCCGTCTTCCCCTTTCCCCTTTGGTAACCATAAGTTTGTTTTCTGTCTGTGAGTCTCTTTCTGTTTTGGAAATAAGTTCATTTGTATCTTTTTTTTTTTTTTGCAATATCATTTATTTATGGCGTTGTGCCAATCTATGCTGTATAGCAAAATGACTCAGTTATATACATACATCCTTTATTTTGGTATTCCTTTCCACTATGGTTTATCGCAGGATGCTGAATAGAATTCCCTATGCCATACAGAAGGACCTTCTTGTTTATCCATCCTATATATACTAGTTTGCATCTGCTCATCCCAAACTCCCAATCCATCCCTCCCCCATACCCTCTTGGTAACAACAAGTCTGATCTCTGTCTGTGAGTCTGTTTCTGTCTGTGAGTCTGTTTCTGTTTTGTAGATGGGTTTATTTGTAGCATGTTTTAGATTCCATATACAAATGATATATAGTGTTTGTCTCTTTCTGACTTCACTTGGAATGATAATCTCTAGTTGCATCCCTGTTGCTGCAAATGGCAATATTTCATTCTTTTTGTGGCTGAATTCCATTCTCACATCTTCTTTATTCATTTGTCAATGGACAGTGAGGTTGTTCCCACGTTTTGGCGACTGTGAATAGTGCTGCTGTGGCCATAGGACTGCTGGATCGTATGGCAACTCTTCCCTGTAGACTTTTTGTTGATGGCCGTTATCACTGGAGTGAGGCGATGCCGCGTGTGGGTTTTGACTTGCATTTCTCTAATAATTAGCGATGTTGAGCAACTTTTCGCGTGCTTTTGGCCATCCTTGTCTTCTTTAGAGAAATGTCTTTTTAGATCATCTGCCTAAGTTTTGACTGAGTTGTTTGCTTTTTTGATAATGAGTTGTATGAGCTGTGAGTATATTTCAGAACAATGCGCTGCTTTGATCAGGGCTCCGTTGCATCATGTTTTCTGGTACACCTGCCAGCGCTGCCCACAGCAGCTGCCACCTCTAGGGTTCATCAGTCATTGGCAAAGGGGAGGAATGTGTTCGGCTCAAAGCTGGATGGCTGGGGATCTGGGCCCCTCCCTGTATCTCCTGCAGCCTCTCTTTCCACACTTTCATCTGCAGTCTGGCAAAGTGCATGTGCACATCAACGCAAAATGCACATGCCTTTTGACCTACTAGCAATCCCACTTCTAGGAGACACAGTATATATGTGAAATGATGTGAGTACAAGGTTATTCAACATTTTTCACACAGCATTGTCTGTGAGAGCAAAGGTTGGAACAGCCTAAATATCTACCCGCAGGGGAGTAGATGCATTTTGGTACATCGGCTGGGATGGGAAAGCACACAGCCTCAACAAGCAGTGAGGGAGCTATGTAGGGACAATGCAAGGTAGAGTGCAAAGCATGTGGATACTGGTGCCATATGTAGTATGTACGTGTATATGTATATGTATTTATACATATACATATGCCTATATGTACATGTATATGTATTTTTTCTCACACATACATGTTTGCATGTGTGGGCTATTCCTAGAAGGGCACACAAAAAACCCACAATGGTCTCTGCTTCTGGAGAGGGGGCCTGGGGGGCTGGCTGGCAAGTGACTAGGATGCTGCAGCTTAGTTGTTGGGAAGCCATGAAGCCGTAGGCGCCACCATGGCTCCCTCCCTTCCAAGGCCAGCGGGCGGTCACCCGGCCCAGCTCTCCTCCTTAGCCTGCCTGCTCTTCTCTTACAGATCGAAACCCACAAGCTGACCTTCCGCGAGAACGCCAAAGCCAAGACCGACCACGGGGCGGAGATCGTGTACAAGTCACCCGTGGTGTCGGGGGACACGTCCCCCCGGCACCTCAGCAACGTGTCCTCCACCGGCAGCATCGACATGGTGGACTCGCCGCAGCTCGCCACCCTCGCTGACGAGGTGTCCGCCTCCCTGGCCAAGCAGGGTTTGTGATCAGGCCCCGGGGCGGTCAATAATCGTGGAGAGAAGAGAGTGGGAGAGTGTGGGAAAAAAAAGAATAATGCTCTGGCCCTTCGCCCTCTGCCCTCCCCCAGCTGCTCCTCACAGATCGGTTCATCGGTTAATCACTAACCTGCTTGTCGCTCAGCTCTGGCTCGGGGCTTCCAAATCAGTGACCGGAACAGAGCCAAGTTCAGCTTTCCAAATTGATGGGTGGGCCAGTCCTAATAAAGTATTTTTAAAAACACTCCAAAAGAGGGTCCCACCCAGAATTTCCTTGGGCAGTTAATTTGATTCTTTTTTTTTCCCCTCTGAGTGGAAGAGGGAGAAGGGAGGCTCTGCAAGCTGCTTCCGGGGGCTCTCCAGGCCTGGGGGGGTGCCCCATTCTGGGGGTGTCCTCGAGGCAGCAGTGGCAACAAGGGGCTTGAAACTTGGCACTTTGGTGGAGCCACAGGCGCACGGGGCGCCTTTGGCGCAGGACGGGGTGGGCGGGGCGGGGCAGGGGGCGGGGCGGGAAGCGGAAGGGGCCTGTGGGGGCGGGGCCTGTGGGGGCGGGGACGCTGGGGCCTGCCTGGAGGGCCGCGGGCAGGGCACAGCCTCCGCCGCCCGCCGCAGTCTCGGACCACGCGGCGTCCGGTTCTTGGGGCTCGGGGTCGGCGGAGGCCTACCCTCTGCGGGGAGAAGGGACGGGGCAGAAGGAAGGTGATGGGAAGGACGTCGTGTGGGTCACCTCCTTGGAAAAGACCACCGAGCGCTGGCCTCTTCCTCGCTTCTCGCAGGGTGGGTGGGGGCTCCTGAGCTGGGGGGCTTCCCTCCGCCCCCTGGAACCCCCCGTTTTATTGAGTTCTGAAGGTGGGAACTGCAGCCGCGTTTTTGGCCACCTCACAGATCTGGAACTTAGGGCTAACCAGTTCTCTTTGTAAGGACTTGTGCCTCTTGGGAGCACCTGCCTGTTTCCAAGCCTGGGCCTCCGGTCCTAAACCTCTCCTCCTTCCCACGGCCATGCAGCCCTGCGTCTGCCCCCACCACGCCTGTGTGTCTGCCGTGCGGAGCCTGGTCACTGCCTGTCCCCTCACTACGTCACGCTGTCCCGAGTTCCCCGCCTCGCCACCCACCCCTTCTCGGTAATGGACATTGTTCTGATGGGGCGACACCTGCTTTATACCAAGGGGGAAGTCAAGGAGGGCGAGGTCCGGACACCGGGAACCTCCATCTCTCTGAGTTATAGACATCCAGCTGTGTCCCTCACAATGGCCCCCACGACCTTACTCAGTTCCCTGCCCCCACCACCATCACAGTCGTAAGCCAGGGTGGGGTTCGCAGTGACCCTGGATGTCCATGCCTTGTCTGGGCCCGGTCGCCGTCCAGTGCCGAGCTGGCAGCAGGCTGGCCGTCCCGGATGCCTGCCATGGCCCTGGGGCAGGCGGGCAAGGCCCCCAGGGCAGGACCACGCCCCCGTTGTCCCCCACTTCTGCCCCAGCTTGTGACTGCCAGCCTCTTGGAGCCCAGCCGCTGCTCGACCCTAAGTCTGTGTCATCAGCCCTCCACACCCCGTAAAGGGAAACGTGCCCCCTCGGAACTGGTTCTTCCCCGCCGTGTCCCAGCGGGAAGCAGGGTGGTCTGTCCTGGAGCAGCTGAACATATACATAGATGTCGCCCTCCCCTCCCCGCCACACCCTGTCGCCTTGTAGTCTGATTTGTCTGTTTATGCTTGGATTCACCAGAGTGACTATGATAGTGAAAAGAAAAAAAAAAAAAAAAGGGACGCATGTATCTTGAAATGCTTGTAAAGAGGTTTCTAACCCGCCCTCGTGGGAGTCCTAGGTGTCTCTCACCCCACAGCGGGGACTCAGATCCAGAAGGCCCATGTGGCTCTCCCAGTTGATGAAAGATTTCCGTCAGCATCGGGGACCCAACAGAGACCAGCTCCTGACACTGGGGAACCCTCGGCTGTGAACACCTGAAGCCCAGGAGAGGACAGCAGCTCCAGTCCCCCCTCCCTGACCCGTGGCTCCCTTCTGTCAGGCAGAGGGCACGTGTCTTGCGGTGAAGATGGCCCCAGAGAAGCCCCATAGCAGCCCCGAGAGAGGGTTGGACAGTTCCCCGCATCACGAGTGCCTACTGGGGCAAGGTCTGCAGCCCACCCCTCAGCTCCAAGCTCTCCCTCAGGAAGGATGGTCCAGCCGCCCACACAGGGCCCCTACGGTCACAGCAGGGCCTGGGATGAACGACCAGCCCCAGGGGCCCCCAGCTTTCTGATGCGGTGACAAGTCAGAAGACACTTGCTGACCCTCTCCTGCCATGGGGACAAGGGAAGCAGCCTTTGTCAAAATCTGCTGTTTAAAGGAAATCTCAGCCTCGGTCCAGGCCTGCCACTTGTGGTGTGGGAACAGTCAAAGGCAAGCCTGTGGGGCTGGGAGGGTCGGAGTCCAGGGCCGGCTGCTCCATTTGCAATCAGAGCATTCCATGCTAGGCATCACATGGGCCCCAGCGTCCCCCGCCCTCCTTGAGGCTCTCCTCAGTCCTCTGAGTCCCAGCTGGTCTTGGAAGGGTTCTGGAGGAGGAAACATGGTGTAAAGATGTGAGAGATGTGGCCCCTCCTTACTGCCACCGATTTTGGCCGCATTCCTTGCACCCCTCCTTGCAGTCTCGTGTCTGGCTTTCCAAGTACTTCCTTCCCAGAGGGCTCTGGAATCGCCTGTGTTGGGATCAGCCTGAAGATCGTGGTTTAGGTGATCAGGTCAGTTGCTGGCAGGGAGTCTGCGAAGGGATGCTGGCTTGTAACCTTAAATGAGGACAATCCCCCCAGAGCCGGCACACCCCTACCCCCGTTTCCTCCGGAGTCGGTGTCCCTCTTCCACCTGGTCCCCTCAAGCTCTCCACTCACTTTACCAATAATTCCATTTAAATTGACTTCAGTGGTGAGACCGTATCCTGTTTGCGATTGCTTGTTGTGTTTGAGGGGGGAGGGGGGAGGAACCTGTAAGATAGTTAAACCACTGGGCAAAGGGGTGCAGTAGTCCAAAGCCTAGTAACCCTTTTCTTCGTGATTTCAACCACGGGTGCCAGAAGTCCCTTGGGATTTCACCTTTCCACTGACAGGTGCCGCAGGCTGCCAGCTAGTTCTGCTTCCCGGGGTTGGGGTTTGTGGAGGAATCGAGATATGGTTGCTCTGTCCTGCTGCCCTTTTGCAGGGTCCCAAGCCCACAATCCTGCCTCCCAAAGCCGCTTTGAGGCATCCTTTCCTCAAAATTATTGGCATCTCCGTGTCACCTTTCCCACCAGCTCCAGACACACAGTCTGTACTTCTAAGAGTTGCTAAGATCTCGTCACCCTTTGATCTCTGTCCTCCGAGGACAGCAGAGAGAGGCAGGGATGAGGGCAGAGGTGGAGGTCATCGGCTTGTCCTCTCTACAGAAGTGTGGCTTCAAGAGATTTCTGGTTTCAGTTTTGAAAAGGGTTTACCCTGGGCACCGACACTGTCTCACCTCCTACTGGACTGAGCCCCATGAATTTGCAGTGTGGGGCAGGACAATTTCTGGCACTTCCAAGTCCCATGATTTGTTTGTTAATTTTGAGGGTGGGGGGAGGGACATGAAACCATCTTAGCTTAGCTTCCTGTCTGTGAATGTCCATATCGTGTATTGTGTGTTTTAACAAATGATTTACACTGACTGTTGCTGTAAAAGTGAATTTGGAAAATAAAGTTATTACTCTGATTAAATATGGCCTTTGTGTATGGATTTAAAGGAACAGAAAACGATGTTACAATTTCTAAGTCCCTTCCCAGCCTTTGGGAACTTAGCTCAGGAAATGACAATACCTGACAAAACCTGGATGTGAGGATTTACCAGCTGGCTCTGGGGCCCTGAAGGTGAAAGGACTCTCAGGCTTGTTCATTTCGTCGATTTTCTCATTCTGGTGCTGGCAAACCAACCTGGTCCAACACAAAGGGCAATAAATACCCTTGTGGCTCAGTTCACAAGGCTCAGCCTGTGAAAGACCCAAACCACTATATTCAGACCTGAGAAGGCAAGGGTAGCTCTGCAATCTCTTGATCCCTGGAAATGAGCGGAGAGGCCTGGGGCTGAAGCAGGACACTGACTGGGCCAGTCAGCGGAACGAGGGGCTCTGGTTCCTTCCAGGATCAGAGCTGCTCTCCTCGGAGCCTCATCTCAGATGGAGTGCTAGATCTCAATTAGGGATCCCAAATAGCCCCTAATGAGGCTACAGAGGAAAAGAAAAGCAGAGCAGAACCCATCGTATTAATTATTGTTCTTTAGTGATTATGTCAAGGTCATGATGCTCAGGCCTTTGATTTTTTCACAGTTTCAAAACGAATTATCACTTTTCTCAGCTTTTCCTGACATGCTTTAGCCACTGTAGACAGAAGCTTAAGTACAGCAGATCTTAACTGCTAACTACAGAAGCAGCAACAGGGCAGCCAAAGAGAAATGCTGCTTCAGAACTGGGGTTAAAAAAAAAATATATATATATATATATATATATATATATAAAACACTCAGGCAGCTCACTGGCTGTGTCAACCTGATTGCTGTGAAAAGGGAAAAAGGAAGCAGCGAGAGAACCAGACCCGCCCACTTACTCATCTTCTACAAAGAAAATCAAAACTTTTCTTCTTTCCTCAGAAGAAAGCTGCTGAGAACCAGCTCAGGCTCTGTGCAAAGTATATTAAATCCTCAATGATCTCAACCCCAGCGGTCAAAAGTGAGATGTGAAATCTCCACTAGAGAGCAATTTATTTCCTTATAACAATTTTATTATTTCTGGCTGTGCTGGGCCTTCGTTGCTGCGCACGGGCTTCCCGCAGTGGCTTCTCTTGCTGCAGAGTGCTGGCTCCAGGGTGCTGCTCAGGCTCCAGTAGTTGTGGTACACGGGCTGAGTTGCCACTTGGCATGTGGAATCTTCCCGGATCAAGAATGAACCCATGTCTCCTGCCTCGGCAGGTGGATTCTTTGTCACTGAGCCACCTGGGAATCCTAGAGAGCAATTTAGAACAGATTAAAAAAAAAAAAAAAAGCCACACTGCCAGCTGGCCTCACCAGAGGTAGAACATTAAAGCCCGAGTATAGAAACGAACAGCCTGCGCACCACAATGGAGACCCAGCGCAGCCAAAAAAAAAAACTTAAAAAAAAAGGCAACGGGTCCATTACTTACATCCAACCACCACCACCTTTCCTCCTGACATCTCTTACCCCCTACACCCATGAAAACCCACATCCCCCTCTGGTGACTGTCAGAGGAGCCCACCTGTGCCCAGAAGATGGCATGGAGTCTTCCCAAGGTTCGGTGCCAGTCAGAGCAACTTCCCCAGCAGGGCAGGTCCTTACCACCACCCCATGTCCAGTGACAAGAAAGGCCTGGCATACTACGTTCTGTAACTTTTTTTATTATTTTTTTCAATTTTTCCTTCCTTTTTTTTTTTTTTTAAGCACTAGTCTGTGCTTTGCGAACAGAATCAAGACATTAACAAAGATCAGCTTCTCTGAAGAAAAGCATTTCTATAGAACAAAGACAGCTACATGTTTCGCTGCCAATACACAGCTCAAAGCAGGAAAAGAAAATATTTACAAAATACAAGGTTTTTTTTTTCCTTTTTGATTTTGTTTTTTTTTTTTTACAATGCTAAAAGGGTTATTCAGAATTTTCAACCTTATAAATAGAAGAAGCACTTTATGCATAGGGATATGGTGCATTATTGTTTTTTTTAAAGAAACAATGACAAACCCTTTAACTTGCAAACAGAATCAAAAAAAAATCACTAATGTTGAAAATTGTGAAAAAACCCCAACATTAAGCAGTTTGTCTACTATTTTTATACGATTACAAAATGGCGCCAAAAAAAAAAAAGTCCTTATTGCCCCCCTTTTGGTGATGTGATCATAGATGAAGACAGGCACACGGTTAAAACGGGGGGTGACGGGGAGTGACAGGAACCACAGCAAGGACCAGACAGTGTTCCACAGGCAAAGGAGCTCGAGAGAGGAAAGGCGGACAGACACCGACAAGGAACCGGACTGGCAGAGGAGGGGGGGATACGACCAAATGACTCCAAATGACCCCATCAGTGAAAACAATTACAGAGGGGCGATGGCTGCTCATTTTCCAGCCTCCCTAGAGTCAGAGGAGCGGGAAGACCCTGCACCTTCACAGACCAGGGTAAGTGGGAAAAACGTTCCAAGGGGAAGGACCACATGTGTGGGTGTGCGTCTGGTGTGGGGGAGCAGATGAGGGGACTGGGAAGGATGGGGATCCGAGCAGCTGCAGCCAGGTTACTGCAGTTAAGGAGTCAAGACAGGGATGACTGAATGCAGAGGAAACCCTGGTAGGTCTCCAAGATCTGGGGGACAAGGGAAGGCCATTCTGTCAGCTGAGGGCTGAGTGGGAACAGCTGGCAGGGCCGGTCAAGAGGCTCTGGTTGGGGTGCTCCAGCACAGTCGACCAAGGGGACCCAGCTGGGGGGGGCCAGAGCTGAGCCAAGCCACAGAGGGGCAGGCCAGCGAGAGCCCAGAGCACACTGCTCTCCCCAACCCTCACCTCAGGGGGGGACACTGAGCTGGAGAGTCCCTTCCCCTCTGCCCACCTGGCTGTCCCACCCTGCCCACTGGGGCGAAGGGGAGGGGTGACCATCCGACATGGCTAAGTCCAGTGATTCAACAGTGCAGAGGAGGTGCCAGGCTCAGGCCAGCAGGCTCTTATCCTGAACTTCTGTTTGCCAACTGGAGGAAGTGCTCAGGCATTGACAAGAAAACATGGAAACCAAAACAGAACAAAAATCAAAACAAGAAAAAGAAATACCAAAGTAGAATCTAAATTCCTTAAATTCACTAAAAACTGTGAAAATTTTCGGCATATGATGTTTGAATATCAAACGCAGAGATTTCTGAAGCTTTAATGCCAATAGTTAGTGAGTCTGTTTCGATTCTCATATCCCACTCATCTGTGAGTTGGACGCTGAGCTGTGACTGTGGCCGTCAGATGCCGACTCTTGAGGGGAATGACAGGAGGCGAGGTGGGCGCCGCCTCTGTCTCCCGGCCAGTCTTGCTGCCCGAGGTGCGCCGAGTGCAGCGGGATGCCCGCTCCTGTGCATCCAGTTGGTCCTCACTCTCCGCTTGGGGGCTGTACGCCAGGGGGAAGGTCCTCCGCTCCCACGGCTGGACGGACTGTGGGCAGAGAAGACGCCATGGTGAGGCCCAGCCCCAGGTCTGTGGGCTCTGGGGCAGGCTTGGGGAGGGTTCTCAGAGTGGGCACCCTTGTAACCAAGGGCCAGTGTTCCACGGCACCTTCAGAAGGTCAACTTCAAGTCCAGTCCCTTGTCCCCTTCAAACTGGGGATGGAGGGGGTGGTCCATAAATTCAAAGTCCACCTTGAGCAGGTGCCGTCCCCCCACCTCCCCCACCTGCCGCCCCCGAGCCCACGAAAGGCGCCGCTGCTCACCTGCTCGTCCAGCCCCAGCTCCGGGGTGGAACAGCGCGTGTCCTCGCTGGCCAGGTGTCGGAGGGGGTCCCGAGCCACGGGAGTGAGGGGGGCCGAGTGCAGCTCTGGGCTAATAGGGCTCCTGGGGGACTGCCCATGGGAGAACTCCGACAAGGAGTGACTGCTGCTGACGTCCGGGGAGGCGGGCTGGGGGGTGGAGGGGTTGGCACTGCCCAGTTGGGGTGTTGTCCGTCCATCTGATGACCGGTAAGACCTGTACCCCAAGAAGAGCAATCTGAGTGCCTGGTGACAGGGTTTCTTGTACATTCATTTTTTGGGGTAAAAATGAAGCCAAAAAAGGTGGCATGTCATGCCAGGCATGATAAAAGCCTCCTGACCAGCAGAGCTAAGGCAGACGGACACCAGCAGTTCGCTCCTTGGAACCGCAAACCCTCACTTCCCCCGTCACTGTGCAGAGGCAGGCACACACTACGGGCAAAAAGCAGAAACAAGAGCCCTAAACCCTTCTGCCTGAGCGCCCTGAGGGCTGCTCACTGCGACATTAAAGGAGGGAGGGCAGGACAGTTCTCCTGAGCCAAGCAGGACTACAGAGCTGTGCACGCCCCGCTGTCCACAGAAGGTGGGCTGGTTCGGAGGCCGCCAATGCTCCTCCAATCCCATCACCACACGCTCCGATCGGCCTCCAACCTCCCAGATGGCCTACTCCTAGAGTTGGGACCACCAGAGTTTGTCATAAGTGGACAGCAACCACTCAGCGAGGACCCAGCCTTTGACTTATGCCCGCATTGGTCCCAACAAACACCAAGGAACTTGTGCATTCTCCACCACTGCCAGTGAGGGATACGAAGAGCAACTAAGTGACAACCCACAGACACAGCTCGGGCCCGAGCTCCCCGCCGACCCTCCCTCCACAGGCCCTGGGGACCTGCACCACCCCCCATCACCTGCTGCCTCGCCGCTGAGGTGGCACGCTTGTGGTCCACAGCCACCGAGCCCTCTCCATCTCCTCACATTTGGCATGCAGGGCGGCGAAGGCTGCATCAGACAGGTCCTCGATCTGCAAAAGAGCACCTTTGTGGACCTCCTCTTTCTGCCAGGAAGTCATGTTTAAGTGGGGGCAGATCAGTTCTAGAAGCAACACACCGCTGCCCCCAGCCCTGAGCCCGCATACTAGGCTCTTCCTGGTAAGGACAAGAATACAACGAAGCCTGCACTTGACATCCGCAGGTCCTGAAGTATCTGCTGTGTGTGCACTCAAGAGGACCAAACATGCCATTACCTCCTCGCTCTCCTCGTCAGGACTCCCCTTCAGAGACCGAAGATCAACCTCCCGCCAGCTGTAAGATGAAGAAGGCACAATTGTGAGAATGCAGGCAGTCGGGCCAGAAAAGTTGGGACATGTGCGAGGGAATGAGTGGGCACCACCTGCTCTCACTGGGCCTTCTCAGCCCTGGGGGACTCTCTTCATCAGAAGCCTCACACCCGAAGCCCACAAGGGCCAGAAACAGGGAAAGAGGGCTGAGGGTGGTAGCAGAGCTGGGGGACCGACAAACTCAAGCGGAAGAACCTGTTTAAAGGGGACCAATGCTACTCAGCACCAACTGGTTGCTACCACATGGGGATGCATAGACAGGGTTGCCCAAATGTTTGATTGGTCAACAAACACTAAAAATAAAGATTCCTATGTGGAATCTTGCTTTGATGCTGACAACAAATTCAGTATTTTAAACACATTTGTATGCATCAAACAAAACATGTCTATAGCCAGTTTGTGGCCTGTGGTCTGGCTGGCACGCATATAATGAAGAAAATTATATATAGAAATAATTTCACTCTGATCCCTTCTCTTAATGACAAAAGCCAAGGCTAGGCCCCACAACTCAGCGACTAAGGGACAGGGAAATGGCAGTAACGGGGACCAAAGAGCAGAGCTGGTCGTGCAGGGCTTCTACCTGGGGGTAAGGATTTCCTTGTACTGGAGCTTCTCTACACGGGTGGTTGCAGCGACAGACATTGGGATGACAATGTTGTTAATATCAAAGGAGCTCTCTCCCCTTCTCCTCCTTACTGGCTGCTGTAAGACAAAGGCAAGTTTAAAAGGGAGGAACAATTCTACACACATCAAATCCTAAACCTGAGATTTAAGACAGGATCACCAATAACCAGGCATCTGGGTCCCTGGGGAGCACCCAAGCAGGGATGACAGCAACTGCCTGCACTGTGGGTATGGTCTCCCACCAGCAATGAGCTTAGGAGAAATACCAGGTGGGGCCTGAGGAGGACCTTCCCTTCACAAGTCTCACTGGCCACCCTCTTTATTCATGTGCTCACGTGAAAGGAGACCTCTACTCAGTTTCACAGAGGGTATCCTGGCGCCTTGAGACAACTGCCACAGTTTAGACTCCTCCATACATCTTTAACAACACCCCCCAAAACCTCCTGTTTCCCCCCTTTTATCTCTATGACACAGACCCATGGTGGAAAAAGCATGCTTAAGCCTAGAGGTAACTCTCTGGACTAAGAAGATGAACTCTTCCATCCTGAAAGATACCCCATGGGAGGCTGAGCTCAGTGGATCTGCTAACCTTGGTTACCATGAAAGCACTTCCTTCTCGCAGATCTGAACTCTCCAGCTAAATTTGTGCCCACCATCTGCTGAACCCTTATGTGATTTCCCCTTTCTGGCTATTATTCTTAGGGAAAGAGCTGAGAGCGTTCTAGCTGTATCAACGGAGAGGAATGGAGGGAAATGGATGAAGAGGCCTTGGCTGTAGAGCTCACACTCCTGGAGAAAGGAGATTCGCTCTTACAGGAAGTTCAAATCAAACTCCTGGGAAAGAACACTTAGTTAAGGATCCAATATTAGGGAGCAGGGGCGGGGCCTTCTGCAGCAGCTGGGAGACCGGAGGAGGAATTGAGCAGGGAGCCAAGGGGCACGGTTTCTTAGATGGAGGGGCAAGTCTGAGGGCTACCTGTGCCCAGATAGCAAACACCCTGCCCTGAAACAGAGACTGGCAACTGAGCTGTGAGAGGCCAGAGGCAAACAGTGGATGACAAAGTGCTGCCATGGCAACAACACAGCTGCCAGCACCTCAGAGGCTGTGCTCAACCCAAAGCACCAGCGCGGCCAGCCCAGAGGGAGGGGTCAGTAAGGGGCGTTCAGACCCAAAGCACCAGTGTGGCCAGCCCAGAGGGAGGGGTCAGTAAGGGGTGTTCAGACCCAAACCACAAGTGTGGCCAGCCCAGAGGGAAGGGGTCAGTGATGGGGGGTGGGGGAAGAGGCTGTTTCCCTCCATTTCCTGTTCCTGGAAGGGGGTCCATGACCAATCCACCCGATCATTTCAAGACCTTCTCAGAGAACGCTGAGAGGCAGTACTCTCTGGGCCAGGATCTTAGCAGCTGCCACCTGTGATTTCGGGTTATCACAATGTCTTTTTCACCTCAGTTTCCTCTGCTATCAATGAGAACGGACTGTCACTGACTTCATGAATTCAGGGTAACTGGCTGACCAGAACAGCTGAAGAGACTTGTGAGCCCTGCCTGGCTGAGTTTCAGTGGACTCACCACCACAGGCCTCTGCCACATGTCTGCTGAACTCACACACCCCACTGTAGGAAGTGTACCCAAAGGAACCTCAATAGACAGCTTTCCCTGGATCGTGGTCAAGAACAAGTGTGAAACTGCTGGCAGAAGCAGGTATGTATTTTCCCTGAATCTCCTTGGGCCTGCTGTCAGTACCTTCAAGGCAGGGAGACAGGAGTGGGCTGTGGGGTTCAACAGCCCCAACCCCCACCCCACATGCAGATGGCCCAATTCCAGAAGACACTCACTTGGTCTAACCTATGTTCTCTCCTGTTTAGCACCAGAGGTGGAGGGTAGGTGATGAGAATGAGAAGTGGTTCCCAAACCTGGCTGCCAGACGGTGAGGTGCAAGATGATATTCAAAAGAGAAAAAGTAGGTTCAGGGCCCCATCTCTTCTAACTATCAAATCAGAATATCCAGGGAATCCAAGAAGAAGAAAAAAAGACCACAGAGGTCATTCTGCTGCACCCGGTGGCTCATGTGGCTTCTGCAGCAAGCATGAGCACACAGCCCATCCCCCTCCCCCCTACTCCTCTCCAGGGTCCTGTAGCTTCTCACCTTAACTATCTGGCCTATCACTCTTCCTGCTATTAAATAAATCCAGATTCTTCGAAAAAAGTTGGCAACGAGAGCTCAAGGGTCAGCACAGTGGTATGTACAAAACTGATGCTCATTAGGTAGTAAGTAAAAATTTCAAGTGATTCAGGCCTAAGTTTACATTTTCCAGGCATGAGAAAGCGGCATGTGAAAAATCACTGAAGTTTCACCAAGTCCTGGATCTGAGAAAAGACTTCCATCACAATTAGTCTCTGTAAAATCCTTTGTTTTTCTGAGATCCCTGCTAAAGGATACCTGGGCTTACTGCAGAGACTACACTGCTATGGAGACAAAACCTGTGGGTGTGGGAGGGGATGAAGGGGGGAGGAACAAGGTCATCTGGGAAAGACTGATTTTTAAGAGCAAAGACAGAATGACATGAATTCCCACCTGATCGCAGAGCCTAGTGAGCACATTCTGTTGGCTTTGAAGTTTCTTCATGTAAGCTCTGAAGGGGCACCAGAGCCCCTGCCTAAGTCACCTTCGCTGTGCCCCAATCCAGGCTCACTCTGTGCTGCATGACCCAAAACAGCTGACTCTGTGGCCAGACCGCTGGGTTGGAATCCCAACTGTAACCCTGACAGGTCTCCTCACCTTATGCTATTCACTTAGCCTTGGAAAGCCTCAGTTTTCCTGCCAACAAAATGGGAATCTTCTACACCACCTGCACCTTAACGGGTGTTACAGGCTGAACGCGGTAACACACCATGTACCTAGCACAGACACAGCAAACATTTACAGCAGCAGCGTTCTACTATTACCACCTCCATTATTATCAGGATGGTTACTATATAAAGGACCCTTCTGGTGGGTACAAAGCAGCTGCAGGTATATGTGTTCAAGGAGGCACATTCTGAGGAATGGAAACATCCAAGTATTAATGTGACTGTGTGTGTGGGATGGTTGTGCAAACTGCTTTCGCGGTGGAGAGTGGTAGGTACTACAAAAGCTGATCAGGAGCCAGAGAGCTGGCCACTGTGAGCGCATGTGTCAGCCCTGCCAGTGTGGCCTGCTGGATCTGTAACTCTGCTCTGCACACCTAAAAAACAGGCTCCACATCAACCTTCCCTTCCAAGCACCCAGTGTTTACTCCCAGCATTCCAGCTCCACTCCCCAGGAGACTAAAAACAAGGAAATCAAACTTCTCTAAGGCCCACAAACTCCTCTTTTGCATCCCTCCTCTCATGTTTATTTCTCAGGCCAAAGGAGTTAAGAGTCATGGTACTGTGGAGTTCTGTGCAAAACTTGGTCCCATGTATCTTGAATAGTTACAGATCACCCAAGAGTTTGTCTCCACCTCAAGCTTTCTATGGCTGGCTCAGCTCAGATCCATCTCTACTAAGAACATTCAAGGAAAACAATGTAATGGAGGATTAAATAGCACCACTTTGACTTAAAAAAGACACACAAGTCAGGATGAGCTAAGTCCCCATAACTGCCCTGGCCCTCACAACCCTCTTTCCACACTGTCCTCCAGACCTACTGGAGGGAGCTGTCACTGCAAAGGGGCTGTCCGGCCCACTCCACGTGGGTACTTACAGTCGTGCTGGCTGTGACCTGTGGGCTAGAGCTGGTGGGTGCAGAGGTGTCTGAGGAGGCGGAGAGCTGCCGCACCAAGGGACTGTGTGGTGGGTGGTGGGTGGCCGCCAAGTAGCTCGAACTGCTCATGTCCGTGTGATGCTTCAACACTGCAGAGGTCAACAGAAAAGAGGAATACGTGGCTACCTCAACCTGCTCTACTTCCAGCACAAGTTAGGAAGGCCAGCAATACTCAGTAAAGGCAAAAATGCTTTCTAAGCCTAAAGGATAAAAAGATGAAGCAAACTGGCTGATGGGAGGCAGGGGGTGGCAGAGGTTGCTATAGCAGTTAAGAGTGACCTACACTTAGAAGCGGTCGGACCCCTCTACTCTGCCTTCCTAGCAAGTGAAGGACACAGCTAGGGGCAGTTACAGGAAGCCCAGCTGCCCCAGAAAGCCCTGCGCAGGTGCAAATGCAGGCGGAGGTGCCGGGCCTGGCCCTACCTTCACTTCTCTCAGATGAATGGTCTCGCAATCTCATTTTGCTGTGGTTTGGGTCATGCACGGGTGGCGGCGGATTGAGCAAGCGCTCTGCTTTTGGCGCTGTCACTCGATCCACCATAGGCACGGCCCCCACATCGTCTAAGTGCTGCCTGTGGGTCCTGTCAGGCCGGGTTTGGTGATGGGACAGCTCTGAAGAGGGGAACAGAAAAAGAGCTGTGAAATATCTTCTCTCAACCTTTTCTTATTTGAGTCCCAAGCTCTTGAGTTCTCTCTAGGTCAATGACAGACACCCAGGGCAGCAGGACAGTCCTCTGGGACTGAAGCTCCTAGCAAGCAACACACTAGCCAGGACAGGCCAGGGAGCCCACTGGGCTTTCAACTGGAGAAAAATGTGACACCAGACTACAAAAGACAGCCGGCCCACAGATGCACCCAATGCTATGCCCCACTTGGCTGTTCACTGAGCCCCAGAACACCTGATGTCTGGAACAGGCTTCACAGTCCATCCCAGAGCATCCAAAATGAGCAGAAAAAGATGACTGTGGCTGAGCTTGCATCTGTCAACTGTCTCTCCCAACCCCATCACACTGCCATGGCCATACCAGTAACCTGAGAACATCAGAGGAATAGAAAAGTAACTGGAGGACTCTACGGACCCCTGAAACTTACTGGCTGTTGTTAGGAAGGAGTTGACCAACTTGTGCCTGTCTTTACGAGTTGGATCTGGCAGACTGCCTGGCATGGGTGCTCTGTGCTTAAGTGAAAACTTTTTTGGAGGTTTGATTTTGTCAAAAGGCTTGTTCTGCCATTGAGATTTCAGCATGCTCTGGAAGTGCAGGCCTGTGGGAACATCTGCAAGAAACACAAAACGCCACCATCAGTCCAGACCTCTGGGCTCTGGCTCTCCAGGGAGCAAGACCCACCTCACACCCTTCTCTTATGTGCCCAGTGGTAGGATGACTGCAAGGGACAAGCACTGTTACGGGGAAGATCTGTTTATTGGAACACCACAGAAGGTTCCACTCTTCTACTCACAGGGAAGTCACTGCTGCCTTTTATTTTCAAGTTCCAAACAAAACCAAAATCTATGATGGTCTTTTCTTTGTTCCTGTGTTCCGCTAAGTCTGTTCAACTCTATTGGTTTGAAAGACTGATAAACATCCTGTTCTTATTCTTCTGGAAACTGAAACATTTCAAGGTATTTCTTTCTTTCAACATAAAGTTAATCAGGACATACATTCCTTCAACAACTGTTAACTGTCTGCTGCTTTACCAGGCACTGGACTGGGCACTGCATCTTTCCCTAATGAGAACTAGATCATTTCCCCCTCCTTCCTCCAGACCCCCACCACTTCCCTATCTGAGGATTATCTAGGTTTTTAAGTGGATGAGCTAATACTGAAATATTACAAATTAAATCTTTTAGACTTTAATTATAACTTCTACCTTTTGGGGGGGAGTTCACTACTCTTTCTTGCATCTTTCCATTTTGTTACTTTCCTTTATTTTCCTAAGAATGTGGACTTGAGTTTGAGTAATTTCTTTAGAGAGCATTTCAAGATTAAAACCAGTTTTCTCTCAGATCCTTAAAGCTATTACTACAGTGTCACCAGTAAGATGGAATCTGACTCAGTCATTTGTAGGTGCTCTGCTTCTTCTTTTAAGCTTTTGGTGGGGGGGGGGGGGAACCACTTGTTGTGATATTATATCGACTCAGCCAATTTGGGGCGAACTCCAAGACCAAATCCTTCAATCTGCAAACATGATATTTCTCTCCACTTTCTTTTATTTCCTCTCATCAGCATTGGGTGGTTTTCATTGTACAGTTCTTATACACATTTTGTTAAACTGATTCTCTGAGTACTTCATATTTTTGATGACTTACAAATGATAATGTCATCATTATCACTTTTTAAAAACGGTTTATAATTGCTTACTACTAGTATGTAGGAATATAGTAATTTTTAATATAGTGGCCTATTATCTTGTGATCTTCTTAAATCTATTATTAAGTTTTGTTAGCTGTTGTGGAATCCTTAGAATTTTCTACAACACAAGTACATCATTTACGAAATGCTGCTTTACTTTCTTTCCAATCTGTATGCCTTTATTTCTACATCTTGCCCTATTACTCTGTCTGGAACCTCTAGTGGCAATCTGAACTTTACATTTTCCTTTTCTAGTCTCATTCTGAAACGTCACCACCAGGGATACAGGTGAGTCTTTCTTCAGGGTTCTGAAAAATTTCTCATGGTCCTTTTACATCTGAAGGATCAGCATATCTCACTTTAGCTCTCAGTTCCTCCTGGGAATCAATCATTAACCACCTGAGACATACTCAAAAGTCTCAGTCCCTGAGTCCATACTCAATACTGTAGCACAGAATGAAACATCACTGCATTATGGAAAAGGGTTAAAATCTAACCTAGCTGTAATTCAGAACAAATCCTGATCTATCACCCAAATGCCCAGGTCCCATTCCTGTTTTTCTGTCCTTTTTCAGTGTGGGCAAAGAACCATCCCCCTACTGGCTGCTACCTGACCAGAGTTTATTCAAAAGCATAGGCTTTGGGCTCCTTTTTTCAAGTTTTATTTCTCTATAGTTATCTTGCCTTCCATCTTTCAAAAATCACTACAACCTCTGGCATGCCTTCTTTTTCCAGAATTGCTTAATATTTATTATATTTAATGTACGTAGGACTTCCCTGGTGGCTCAGATGCTAAAGCGTCTGCCTACAATGAGGGAGACCCGAGTTTGTTCCCTGGGTCAGGATGATGCTCTGGAGAAGGCAATGGCAACACACTCCAGTACTCTTGCCTGGAAGATCCCATGGATGGAGGAGCGTGGTAGGCTACAGTCCATGGGGTCACAAAGAGTCGGACACGACTGGGTGACTTCGCTTCACTTCAAACATTAATGGGTTCTGGCTCCCAGGGAGGGTAGAGGATGTGCTCAATCTGAACTAGGAGGGGGGGGGGGGGGGGAGGGCCCGCAGGCAAAGAGGAGGGAGGTGAGTGAACATTAAAAAAACCCATTATACTGTGGCTGGTGCTGTGTATTACTTCACCTTCATAACAGTTCCATGAGGCATTACTATGCTTCTTTTAATGATAGAAAACAGATTTAGAAAGGTGAATTAACTGTCAAGGTCACACAGTTTAATAACTAACACTGTACAAGCTCAGTCGCGTCTGATTCTTTGAGACCCCACTGACTTCAGCCCGTCAGGCTCCTCTCAGCTCATGGGATTCTCTAAGCGAGAGTACTGGGCTGGGTTGCCATCTCCTCCTTTAGGGGTTAGAAAGGAACAAGCAGCATCCAAACTCAAGTCTGCAACACCCTAAAGCTCATCCTCTTGGCCACTACACCATGAAGTTATTCTCTGGCCCAAAGACTTAATGCTTAAGCGTGTTAGCTGCTCAGTTGTGTGCAGCTCTTTGTGATCCCATAGACCACAGCCCGCCAGGCTCCTCTGTCCATGGCGTTCTCCAGGGGACCTTCCCAACCCAGGGATTAAACGTGGATCTCTTGTACTGCAGGCAAATTCTTTACCATCTGAGACACCAAGAAAACCCAGAGAATGGAGCAGTTTAATTCTGAGGTGGAATCTGATAGCTCTCAAATTACTCCCAAGGAAGTGGAGAGTACAGAATATTTTTCAAAAGAGTTCTGCAGTGTAGCAAAACTTAACTCTTTCCTATAGCACAGACTATGTATTTCATGACACTTCAAAGAATAAGACACATCTCTGGGAACAGTGCTCTCGTGAATTTTTTTTCCATAATCATTCTTTCTTTTACACACTTAAAAACAAATTCACCTATCATAACCCTTAAAATAAATGATCAATCAGCTTTCAGCCAGGCCAAGGATATCAGAGCTCACTGTACTCCTAGCCCTTAGAGCCCGCCCAAGCCCCTCAGTAAAATGGCTTGATTATCCCACACCCCGAAGATCAAATGTTAAAAAATAAAAAAAATCTCCCACAAAAGAATTAGAGTTTAGAGGTATTAATCAAATTTAATTAAATTTTGGGGAATTTTAATTAATTAAAAATTCTTTGCTCAGAGTGGTTGGGGAAGAGGGTGTACTGGAAATAAAGCACTGTCTACAGAAATTCTGAAAGCTGGGCTGAGTTCAAAGGTATAAAGAAGGCTCAAGAAGTGGGGGAACACCTTTTCTATATCCCAGGACATCCCCTGGGATATAGAAGAGAGTTACTCCCACTTGGCAAAGGCTGGTTTTTCTTATTTATTTGGTCTTTTGGGGGGCTATACCACATGACATGTGGGATCTTCTCCAACCAGGGACTGAACCCATGCCCCCTGCATTGGGAGCGTGCACTTAAGCACTGGACCATGAGGGAAGTCTGCATAGGCTGTTTAATGGGACTACAAAAGCATAGTGATTTTATTCCTCCCGCTCTTTTATAGTGCAAATAAGTAGTCCTGGACACAGGTCCTGGTTCCATCACTGAGTAGGAGGCTAGAACAAGAACAAATCACTTGGCTGGGCTCCAGCATCTTCATCTGTAAAATGAGGCAGCAAGATCTGATCAGGGCTGGCAATATCCTAGCACACATGCTCTACCACTCTCACCTCTTCTGTCTGCTGTAGGCACAGGCTCATGGCAGTACTCACTCTGTTGTACCCCAAGGCCTCAGACCTGTCTCAAATAATTAATCTAATTATAAATCAATCTCACTAAGCACAAGAGAGAAAAAACATTTATGTTATTGCTAGACTAGATGACTACTGCACCTCTCAACTCTAACACGTTAAACTGATGACTTTTCAACTAAAACTCCACTCCTAACCTTTACCCCACCCCCCATTTAAATCCTCAGAAGTAAAAACTGGCACAAATGTAAACCATTACCTTGTGCTCTGGAGATGGGTATTAAGCAGAACCAAGAGCAACTTCCCCATAAAACCCACTGAATAAGCTGTTAGGGATAACTAACTGTTTATGGGACTCGGGCTACTATACATTGCTAAAAGTCTGCTGTGTTTTAGCAGTTTTCATATAAAAGTGAATAGAGACTCAGTTAAATCCCCCAAAAATCAGTGAACAAAAATGATCTCTTAGGAATTGCTAGTCTGAGTTCATGCTCTGAGTAATAACACCTGGGATCCACACAGAGCTACAATTCTGAAAATAGACATAGAGGACCTGAAAGTAAGCAAAGGAAGAGTTATAAAAATGGAAGAGAACAACAGTTCCGCTAGAGGACTCCACACATTTCACACCTGCATAGGCAATGGCCATTAAAGTGGTATTAACCAGACAGGAGGGTACAGACCCTTAACCAGGTCAATGACAAGAAACATTAGTTTACCATTTCCTCAAACAAAAAGAAGACTTTAGCTTCAGGCCCGCCAGAGTCTGACATTCCATGATCCACCATTTTCTCAAGCACACTTTCTCATGGTGTTCAGTCATGCTCACTTCCTCCTCCTGCTGGTAAGTTGCAACAGCCTCATGGATATAGCTAGCTGTCTTGGCAAGCTCTCTCAAAAGAGCAGAGCTCTTCGAGGCCAGCAGGTGGTGCTCTTATTAAGCATAAACGTAAGTCAACGTGTTCTTCCCCAAGGTTATACATCCTGTTTCAAGCTAAGGTTTAGCTGGCTTGATTAAATGAGGTAATTAGGAACCAAGCTCCTGTTTCTGGAATACTAAAGGGTTGACTGAGTGAAGTCGCTCAGTCATGTCCAAATCTTTGCAACCCCATGGACTGTAGCCCACCAGGCTCCTTCGTCCACAGGATTTTCTAGTCAAGAGTACTGGAGTGGGTTGCCATTTCCTTCTCCAGGGTATCTTCCCGACGCAGGGATCTAACCCAGGTCTCCAACATGGCAGGCAGACACTTTACCTCTGAGCCACCACTCAGTACTAAAGGGTTATCACACCCTAACGTCTCCACCTTCCAGCCAGGGAGCAGTTCCTAAAATGAATGGGAGTGGCTAAGGTGTGGAAGATGGGAGATGAACTCTAGGATTAAGAGCTGCAATTGGTTCCCATCCTAACAAAGTACACAGACTGGCCAGGGAAACATCAGTAAAACTACAGAAAATGAAAAGTTGGAAGTCCTGCCATCTTTAAATGTATTCTAGAGAAGAACGGGGTGGCCCAGAGGTCAGGTTTGACCCACACAGTATGCTGGCTGCTAGTTTTCACTATTACTTACTATTATAAGATAATAGATCTGGGGATAAAAGATCTGGGGAATCTCAATATTTCAGGAGACACTATTCACATCTTCATGACCCTGGCAATCTTTCAGTTTACAAATGTGGCATTCTGTATTCTGAGTGTGGCAGTGGTGTGAATCAAGTAAAAAATCCCAATAGTCACAATATTAGACACAATAATTAAGTCCCTGGGTTGAGCCACAGAAAGTCTACTGTATTCATAGGTAGATATGTTAATGCTCGACTTGAGATAGTAAAAAAAAAAAAAAACAACACTATTCTTCTTTACTGTCTCATAAAGAGAATTTAATGACCATCTCTCTTGTCCAAACTCCAATGTCATAATTAGGATATGTGTGTGTGTTTGTGTGTGACTGACACAAGGGAGAGAGTGGGGAAAGGGTGGAGGTGGGGAGAGAAGACAGAGACAGACAGGAAAATAAAGACCACAGGGAGTACAGAATGATGGAACAGGAGATGTCAGGCAGGTGTCTTGGGCATATTCAGGTGATGGGAGAGGGAATTCACAACTATACAAGGTAATCCTGTTGACAAAGCAATGATCAACGTATTTATCAGCTGATACTGATTCAACAGGAAAAAGATCTTATCAGACCTTAATAAAACTATATAGGCTCAGGCTTCTTTATTCAAATAGGAGACCATGCAATTCAACACTGTAATCTTAAGAGAATAACTCAACAAATGTTCTGGAGTCATCTTGGTGTCTCTGCCTGAAGCTGCAGCCTGGAAATGGGCAGAAATCTGACTTCTCTTAATAACCTGGCTGGAGAGAAGCATGAGTTATAGTGAAAAGAAGGACAGGAATCAGATTACTCGGATTTAAATTTTGGAGCCTGCTACATCAGCTATGTAGCCTGAGATAAACCACAACCTCTCTAAGCCTATTTCTTGAGATGTAAAACTGAAGTAACTTTACAAGATTACCGAGAAAACCAAATGAGACAAGAATAAGAGAAGTGCATATAAACTATAAATGCTATACAAATATTATCTTAAGTTACATGAGCCATAATCCAAGTGGCAGGAGAGGGTAAGAGTCAACGACTCTGGAATCTGAAGCACACAGGAAAATGTTTTAAGTGTTTTCCATTCATTATGTTCTAAAGTGTTATTTACTGCTCCATCACTCCTGATTATAAACCCTTGCCTAGTTTACTGTTCATATGTTTCAAGATTTCTAAATATTTCCAATAAGTCACATGGCAGCAAGACTATTACACCATGCCCTTTCTTACAGCTGGAGGGAGCTTTAATAAGGCGGCTTGGGGAAGCTAACAGATTTAGATGACCAAGAAAGAATCCAATCATTTGAAGAACAAAGAGTTGGACATGACTGAACAACTTCACTTAATGTTTGATCAACTGTCAATTACAAGAGGGGATTTTCTAGGATAGTTTATCAGCAATGACTGCTTTTATAAATAAAGTTTTATTTAAACAGTCACACCCACATCCTTATACACAGTCTACATACTGGTTTTGTGCTACAAATGCAGAGCTGCCTAGTTCCAACACAGACTAAACCTAGACAGTATGATCCATAAAGCCCAAATTGTGTCCCTTTAAGAAAAAGATAATATACCACTCAAGCTAAAAACCGGATTTTCTTCACACACCACTAAGTAAATTTTACATGCAACATAATTCTCATTCCCCAGACCCCAATTTTTGTTACCCTCCTTTCAAAAATGTGTACAGACTATCTGTAAGGTGCTATGAAGGACAGAGTAGGGAGAGAAACATAGTCCCTTATCCTCAGAGAACTTAAGTATTCTGGAGGTTGGGGCCAGATGGGTAGATTATTTGCAAACCAATGAAACCAATCCAAATTATCAAAACACTGGCTTCTGTAGTCTATAGAGTAGTTTTCAACATTTTTGCTCATGAACTCCTCACCATTTGAAATGTAATTTTTCTTTATTTAGATTTTTTTTTCTGGCCACATCGAGAGGCTTGTGGGATCTCAGTTCCCTGACCAGGCACTGAACCTAGGCCCTTGGCAGTGAAAGAACAGAGTCCTAACCACTGGACTGCCAGGGAATTCCAAAATGTAATTTTTAGAAAAATTATAAACTCAGGACAATTATAGGCTTCCCTGGTGGCTCAGTGGTAAAGAATCTGCAGGACACACAGGTTCAATCCCTAGTCTGCGAAAATTCCACATGCCAGAGAGCACCGAAGGCCCCCATGGGCCACAGCTATTGAGCCTGTGCTCTAGAGCCCAGGAGCCTAACTACTGCAGCCCACGCGACACGACCCCTCAAGCCCAAACTGCTCTAGAGCCTGTGCTCTGCAACAGGAGGTCACTGCAGCGAGAAGCCCGCACACCACGATGAAGGCTAACACCTGCCCACGGCAACTAGGGAAAAGCCCATGCACGCAGCGACAAAGACCCAGTGCAGCCAAACACATAATACATTACATATAAGGAGAAAGACAGTTTTCATACATAAAAAAAGAAACTAAAGTACACATTCAAGACATTTTATACCAACATCCTGGCATGTTAAAATCTGTATCTTCAATCAGACTTCAGTCACAGTAAAATCTAATTTCCGTTATCAATTATTTTTAAAATTTAAATACTGTATAGTTGATGTGCAATATGTTCGTTTCACATGTAAGTTATTAATTCTAAACATAAGTTATTATTCTAAAGTAACAAAAAAAGTAGAGGATCTTGCCATATGTTATATACATAAAAAATACTGTACCTCCATCTTCATTATTTATTCAAATTTCCTTTTAGTTAACTCCCACAGGATTCTTCTTCAGAAGCCATGAACTCTGAGATGGTTCCTTTGGTGTCCCTACTGCCCAAGGTTTTTATACTCTGGGGGATGAGGAAGACCCACAGCAAGACTCAATATGGGTAAGAGGAGTGACTTTCTTTTGTGAGGTGGGAGAAAAGCAATTATGAAAAGGGAGGTGGAAGAGAAAATCAGCAGACACAGAGGCTTATCAGGTACACCCAGCACCTGCGAGCTGAGGCTCTCTGCTTGCGTACACCTGAGAAGGCAGTCTCGTAACCACAGCAGGTACACCCCCAGGATGAAGACGTTCTCCCCAACAGCGCTGCCCATGCTGCTGTACATCATAACACAGGCACCTGCCTCACCCTCACCACGTGAAGCCTTAGGGCAAAAGCACTTAGCAAGCTGTAATGTTTTAGAGGCACATTCTGGTTGAGGGGATGTGTTGTGCATGATGTGCAAAATCCTAAGAGAATATTCTGTTGACAGTTCTACCTGGACAGTACCTGGACTGTACCAGAATCTTGGCCAACTGTCTTTCACTTCGAACCCTTTAAGTCTCACTCATTAGACTTCATGGAGCCTTTCTTACCATCTGGAAATGCTAGAACTGGGTGAACACAGGAGTCCAACTGGGACAGGCGTTCCAACAGAGGGGCTTCGTAGTGGATTTCTGGAGGCATGGTGCTGGCACTGCCGGAGCCGCACAGCGCACAGGAAGGGTTCACATCACAGCCAGAACGTGCTGTGCTATTCCGGTGAACCTGTGAAAAGCCAGATAACACTCGATTCAGCGTCTGATAAAAACTCAGCTCCCCATTCAGTATTCCAAAGATTCAAAAGCCCCCCTCTCTAGATATATATATGACACAGTTAACAAAATGTTTGATCAGTTTGTTAAAAGATTTCCATTTCTCCAACACACTAACCTTCAAAGTAATTAAGTAAATCCACTTCTTCTCCAATGAAGAGATCTAATTATGTGAAGTCCATGTACGTGCTTACTGAGAACACTTTACAATACCTGTATGTTTCTACCACCACGATGCTTTTCCACCGTCTGCTACAGTGATCTGCTTCAGATTTCTAGGTAGAACATGACTTTCCCTCTTCAGCAACTTCATCCACCAGAGTTTTACTAATGAATAACCAACCACACCTTTCCTGTTCTTTTCATATCTCCAAAAAAAGAATTCCAGGAGGCCTGAAACAACATGGCAAGGTTCCCTGGACTACACTCATTAGCTGCTCTTTAACCTAGCCTGACATCTACTGTTATAAAGCTCGTATTTAAGTAATGAAAATGAATTTGGTATGGTGAGTGTTCATACCCATAGTCTTTGCGTTAATTAGAATAAAAATCATTTTCATTAAACTTTTTTTGTATACATGTGGGCATGATAAGAAACAACCTCCCTAGTTAAGTCCATAGTGAAAAACAAGTTTTCAAATGATGTAATTCTGTTTTGTTTTTAAATGATAGGATTTTTATAATTTTATGCTTTAAACTTCAGGTCATGCTGAATGCAGGATCCCTAGGTTCTAGTGTTAGGATTTGGCATTTGCCAAATCATGACCATGCAAAGTCACCCAGGCAGCATGCAGTCCTAGAAGAAATGACTTGTCTATGGAATGACACTATGACATGGGATGCTAGGAGCAAGGGAGTATCAGAATAAAGACAAAGGGTAGCATTGAAACTCTGTAACGACTGAGAGAACTACATCTAGTTTCAGCACACACATCTCTTGAAAGCTGTTTGCCTTCACAGACATGCACAGAAGAAAGATAAATATGAGAACAATTCAGTCTTTATCAACCTTCCTCAACTGCCTCCTCCTTGCAGCGACATAGATGGGTGGTATTCAAATAAGGCCCTGCGAAGGTCAGACTGGACAACTTACACTAAAGTAAAAGAATTCTAGTAAGCAACAACAGTTGTCTCTCAAAGGAAATCACACCACCTAAACATGCACTTTGGTAGACAACATTAACTGGTACTGTTTTGGAAAAAAATACCTCTTGCATCCTATTTAAACCAGGGCTGGATTTCTGGGGGAGATAACATTTTGAGGTAGAGAAAGAGGGACCTGCATTACCAGGGACAAAACCCAGAGATCACCAGTAGATGAATGGGAGAATTTAGCTAATTAGAATCCAATGCACCAAAACTTTAAATATTGACTAGATTAGAAAAATATATAAAAATCAAAACAAGAAATCTTAAAAGGGAGGTATATTTTCTTCTGATGAAGTAAACCATTACATGAACTAGCTCTCCAAGTGGGCAATGAACAATATTCCATTTTTTTTATGGCTAGAGTGTATCCCTTAAGTCATTAAGAGACTGGATGTAAAGTCAAACGAATTCGACAAGAAAACCAAACTAAGAATAAAATTAAAGTAAAAGCTGAAATTACCAAAAGAAAAAATACATGACAGAAACAGCAAATTCAAGAACTGCTCTTTTGGAGTTCCCCCTTGCTCTTCCCAAACCCACCTCAAGAAAGGTGTAGACAGGATAGAGCAACTAATTACATAACTGTAAGACTGGCCTAATGAAGAGAAAAAAGGGAAAGATGTAAACATAGAAGAACTTAAAAAAACAGCACTAGCTAAGTGATAAACCACTTAAGCACCGGTCCGCTAGTATAATTTATTAAGAGAAAATCTGGTGAGTTTTTTGAAGGATAGTTTGGGCAACTTTAAACACACATACACACACACAGAAAACAAGATGTTAAATTATACACGTGAATTTTATTTATTTAAAAAAAAAACCCACAAAAAAGAAAAACCTACCATGAGCAAGTGTGATTTACTCCTGGATATCAAAACTATTCGACGTTAGGGTATCAATTAACACAGTTTCACCCTGGCCATTCAATATTTCTACTTAGATGTCTTAGGAGGCAACCAAAGTTAAGTGACTTCAAAACTGTGCTCCTAACTCTTCTTTACTTTCAGTAGCTCAGTCTTAAAAATCCCTGGACTCATCCTAAACTCCATTCCCTCCTCATACCCCAAAACCAGTCATGAAATACTGTCACCTCTGCCTTCTAAAAGCGTCCAAGATCTGACCACTTTATACCACCCTCAACTGCAGTTCTCATTTGGGTTTCTTAAATAGTCCCCTAATTGGTATTCCTGTTTTCCCCTCCCTTCAACTATTGTATATCTTGTTTCACAACCTTAATCAAACCATGATGCAGTTCTCTGCTCAAAACCTTCTAATAGCTCATCTCACAAGGAATAAAAGTCAAAGTTCTTGCAATGGTACACACAAAGCCCTACGCCATCTGTTACTTCTGACTTCATTTCCCTTTCCTGCTTTTCTCCTAGCTCATGCCACCAGTTCTCTGACTTCCTTGCTACTTCCCCAAAATGGCAGACAAATTTCCAGATCACACACCTTTACACCTGGCCCTTCTATTAGCTCCAAGCTTATTCCCTCACCTCAGGTCTTTTTCTCAAATGTCATCCTCTTAAAAAACAACATTTAGAAACATAAAGTGAGAAAAGAGTCTCTGTTCTTGACTGTGACAAAAAAACACACATTCTGGAATAAGTTTAACTAACATTTTAGGCACAAAGCTTAAAGTTATTAATTTTTAATATGCTACAAATTAATCTATAATCAAATTCAATAGGCTTTTGGTACAGAAGGGAGAAGAGGCAAATGGAATTTAAAGCAACTACAAACCAGAAGAATAAATGCTAAGGGGGAAAGTTCCCAGAAAATTTCTGATAAGCAAAGGCAGAAGGGAGTGACTCGTTGACCACATGTTAAAAGTATGACTCAGGGATATCAAAAGGTGGGGTGGGGGAAGAAGCTGGATTCCTACTCCACATCAAAACAAATCCCAAAGGTATTAAAAAGATTTTAAATTATGTTTATTAAATTACATTATGATGATTTAAATTATTTATTAAATTATTATGTTTAAACTGTAAAAGAAAAACCATGGGGCAACATCCAGTAGTTAAAAGTGTGAGCAATGGGGCCAGGCTGTTTGAGCCCTAACTCTGCTACTGAGCTGTATAAACTTAGACAAGTTACTTAATGGCTTCATTCATAATAACAGCTGCTTATCTGACAAGGCTGTTGTGAATATAAAAATCACTTAGAATAGTGTCTGGTCTCAACTCTGTTACTTGTATAGTCATACAAAACACACTATTTTCATTTATAATTGAAGAAGGGGAAAAAAGGAAATCAACCGTAAAGATCATTGATATTAAATCCTAGCTTTCATGTTACTTGTGTGACCCCTCAAATTTACTCATCTGTTAATAAAGGATCCATAATGCCAATGTCATGGGACTGAGAGAAATATGATTTTGCAAGCTGTTAAAATACTACATGAGTGCTAGCTAAATTAATGTATGTCAGAGTTTCTCTACTGACACTGAGAGCCTGATAATTTTTTGTTGTGAGGAGCTGTCCTGGGCACAGAAGTAAGTAGCAGCTTCCCTGGCCTCTACTCATCGTGCAAGTGATACCCTCCCTCCCACCTCTGTGACAACCAGAACTGACTACAAGGTCAAACGCTTCCTAGGCTGGGCAAGCAGGTCAAGATCATTGAGAACCAGGTGGCTCAAGCTACGATGATCATTCTTAGCAAAATTCAAAGCAGAGGCACCCATTAAATATTAATAGTGAGAAAGAAGAAATGCCTCAAGACTACATCAGTCAAGGCAAAAGGACTCAAGAAAAAGAGTGAAGAGGCTTCCATGAAACAAAATGTAACTAGATCATAGAAAATAATTTCAATGGCTTGAATAACTCAAATATGTTTAAATTGATGACTTCATAATCACACACATCACCCCCTCCACGAAGACTTTATTGACTGTCCTTGGAAGACAGCAGGAAATCAACTTAGCACTTGAAAATTGGTAGATAAAAGGATATCAACATGAATCATGCTCCCCCCTCCCCCCACAGACTGTAGTTAAGGGTAAAAACCAATTGTAGAAAAGGGCATTTTTCTCTTTAAAGACATAGTCTAGCTAATAAACAAAGAATAAATGGTATGAGTAGAACATAACTTCAACTCCTGATGCAACAAGGAGGTCCAGGCAATGGCCATTACTGATTAATAACACAAGACAGACAAGATATTACATGTCTTCTCATGTGAGTGCCCTTACCAAAACAACAACCTAGATTTAAGTTTCTATATGAAGACTTTGATGCACTAAAAGTAAGAGATTAAGGAATATACAGAGGGATGGATATAATGGTAAAATGTGGCCAATGCTAACAGTAGAATCTAGGAGATACAGCTGCTCACTGCAAAATTCACACAATGATGCCATGTTTGGATAGTATCATAATGAAATTCTGGAAAAGAAAACAACGACCCCACAGAATTTCTTCGGGCCATGATGGATTAAGAATGATCATGCTTATCTTTTAGCCATAAACTAGGAAACCAGACAACACACAGCTTAAGACAGAAACAAATTAGCTGGGCTGTGACTGTCCCGGCTTTCTGCCTGGAGGCACAACACAGACTGCTCAGCAGGTGAGGGGTTCCAAGCAGAGCGTGATGGTTCCACTGAGTTGAGGAAACAAACTCCCAGAGACTGCAGTGCAGAGGCTCAGGTGACGAATAACCATGAGGCAGAATTCTTCAGAAGAGGAAGCCATACAGAAAAAGAGCGCCAGAAATCATCATGAGATTCCCTCAGGCGTTCGTGGAATATTTAGAATCCCACGTACAGAGTTAAACTTCATCAGGTCAGGAGAAGATCCACCAAGGAACTATGGACTGAACAGTTCCCAGAGCTCACAGTGGCAGAGAGACTTCCCCACTGTGACCGGTCAAGTGGCATGGAGCATTCAGAAAGACCCCAAAAGACCTGGGTTACTCTACACTCTTCCTAATAAAGGAAAGACGGAATCTCAAATAACTTAGCTGCCAACAAAACAAAGCCTCTTTAAAGGAAGAGAACATAATCTCTATACTTCAATCATGTAAAATTAAATGTCCAACATCCAAAAAAACACTGTTAGATATGCCAAGAGGTGAGAAAGTTACACCACAGGGATACAACCAGAAAATTTTAAGTCACAGGATAAATAACTGGAACCACCCAGTTTTCTCAACAAATAAATTGCAAGGAAAGGGGGTATGATGGATAGCTTACTGCAAACCAACACTCTTACTGAGAACTAGAACAGTCAGATTTAAAAAGAAAAAATAAAGTAAATATAACTTTAAGATATGAGAGAAATGTTAAAACAATGACAATACTGAGGAGCCAAGATTCCAGAGGGGGAAGAACCACTGAAGTGTTGAGTTGCTTCTTTTTGGGGACAATGGGTGATTTCTGAGTGATGCTTAGAATCTGGTGCCCTGATGGAGGGTCACTTCTGGGTACAGAGAAATGAGCAGAGATTCTGATGATTTTGTAGGGCTGAAGGGACAACTTTGGAGACTTCAAAAGCCAAATTCCCAGTGAAAAGAAAGGACAGGAAACTACAAATGACATGTCAGGTGCTTCCATTCCTAAGGCATTTGGAGAATTCTGAAGCTGTGATAGGTAGGAGGCTAAAAATCTAAGCAGAAAGCCTCTGGACAGCAGAGTTTCTGGCGGGCTCACTGAGGAAGAGACTACAATTAAGAGTTCAAGATACACACGAGGGCACTGGTCACTGAATCAGCTGGAAATGGGAATAAGAAACAAGGCTCTATCTTAAGAAAGGACCACTTTTTATGTGACATCTAAAATGCCAGGTACACTGGTATTAAGAAGTATAAGCAACATAAAAATCAAGTGTATGTGTACTGCAATTAAAATAGTAAATGCAAGTATATCAAATATTGAAAGAAAATGTACAATCGTCTAACCTTTCATTAGTTTATTTTCCTACAACCATATGTAGACTGCTTAAAAACAAAATGGCATCAGTGAATCAATGTTGTGAATAAAGTCACCATATTTTATATTTATTTCAGCATGCTTAAACAAAAAAGACACCTACTTCATCTACTCATGATTTTAGAATGAGATGTTAGGAAACGGAAAATGTTAGTTGGTAAAGGCTTCATTTTCAATTTCAGTATTGCCAAGTATCCAAACATCACCTACAAAGAGATTACAGAACAGAAAGCAGATGTTCTGAAATGATTCTCTTGGAATCACTGTAATTCATGCACAGGCTTAATCAGGATTACTTTACCAAGGTTACCTTTATCTTAAGTTTGGGAAACAAAATAAGATACTCTTTTAAACAGAAGACTTTTAAGCCTTTAATGTCTTTTATGAGTCTCTGAGTGGAAGACATGGCATGAGGCGCTCTCTGAATTGATTTACCCATCACATTACAGTGGTGGCAGATACCTCAAACTATCTATGAGCTCATCACTACTCGGAAATCAAGACAGTCACTACACCTGCTGCTAAATCTTGTTATTTAGGAGATCCAACCAGTCAATCCTAAAGGAAATCAGTCCTAAATGTTCACTGAAAGGACTGATGCTGAAGCTGAAACTCCAATAATTTGGTTCTGGCCACCTGATGTGAAGAACTGACTCATTGGAAAAGATCCTAATGCTGGCAAAGATTGAAGGCAGGAGGAGAAGTGGAAGACAGAAGATGAGATGGTTGGATGGCATCACTGATGCAATGTGTTTGAGTAGGCTCCAGGAGTTGGTGATGGACAGGGAAGCCTGGCATGCTGCAGTCCACGGGGTCACAAAGAGTCAGACATGACAGAGCTACTGAACTGAACTGAAGAAATTTATATACCACAAAATTTAACAACTGTTTCAACATATTTGATTTCCCCTATAAGCTAATGTCTTTTATTTTGTGCATTAAAAAGAAAAATTATTCTGATAAAATTCCATAGACTTTATCACACTGCCAAAGGCTTGATCAGGAGAAAGAAATTCCAAGATGCAAGAAACAAAAGAATTCACTGCCAAGTCTGGTCTTGGGATAACAGCCACAGAAGTGGCAAGGAAGTTTAAAATCTACTCCGTGTTTTGGTGGAAAAAGCCAACTGCAAGAAGTGAAAGCCCAGTCCCAACCTATGTTCATGTAAGAGGTCCCAATTCACCTGAATTCTGGAAGTCTATTCAGAAGCTAATGGAAAAACTGTGGTTTAAGGACACTTTCACAGTCCAGGGATCACAAGACTCCTACAGAAAACATGCCTCCCTGGCCATGGCCCCAGACGAGCTATGAAAGACACTGTAAATCATACAAGAACACAGACCATTATAAAGAAGTCACTATGTGTAGAAATAGGAAGAAGTGGTCTTCAGTGAACTAGAAATAGAAAAATCAGAAAATAACTTTTAATAAGTATATTAAAATTTTTCAGTGATAGTGAGAGGAATACAAGTCATGAGACAAGTACAGGATAAAAAAAGTTTCTAAAAGTACTTAAGAGGATGTTTCTAAAAGTAACTGATTCTAAGGAAAGAAGTACACACTGAAATAAAAAACCCAACTGGTAAACAAAGCTAGTGTTCCTCCTGATGAAGAGGAGGAACAGTCAGAGAAGACTACATGAAATAAAGCATAGGAAGACAGATATAAAATTGCAAAGTATAAAAAGAAATGAAGCAATATGGAACAGAGAATGAAGACCAACAACAATATACAGACATTTGTATTTAAAAAGAGAGAACAGAAAAGGAAAAATAGGAATAAATAATGATTAGGAAAATTTCAAAACTCAAGCCAAATAAGAACTCTCAAAATGAGGATGCAAAAACCAAGACCTAGTGGCTAAAAACCAACTCATACATCTAAATATGTCCCTTGATATTGCAAAGCATAAAAACAAAACACACACCCACACACCCACACCCACACCCACACACACACACCACTCAAAAGTAAGGGATGGGGGCAAAGATTTTAGTTACCAGAGAGAAGATAGATAACCTATAAAGAAACAATTAAACTGATACCAGAATTTTCAATAACAACAGTAAGTATTGGAAGGCAATGAAATTATCTTCAAGGTGCTGAATACAAAAGTTTACATGTAGTTAAGTCATCATTCAAGAATAAAGGCAAAATATAACTATGTGTTCACAAATACACACGTGTATATACACATTTCACACACAAACGTTAATTCTGTATGTTTTTAATATATAAAAACTTCACAGCTCATACCACTATTGGAAGGCCTACCACATGTATTCATCAAGAATGGAATGGGATGTAAGAAGCATAAATGTAAATAAGTAATTAAGTATGAACTTAATGACTAATTTGAGAGGGACTGAAAAGCAAGATAACTAAAATAATAAAAACAAATTACAGATAAATTACTGACACAAAAACTGAAAACAAAGAGATGGAAAAGGATGTATCTAGCAAATGTACTTATCAAAGAAACCCATTTAAAGTTAAAGCATGAAGAGAGATCAAAAGGGAAACAACATAATGATTAAGATGAAGAAGAAATAACAATCATTAACTAGGATGTACCAAACCAGCCATCTTAGAACTATATGAACATATATGAATAAAAAAAAAAATAGAAATGAGGTTGAGGTTAGGGAAATGAGAGAGGTGGTTTAAGGGTGTAACTGCCTACTAGTTGATAAATAAGTCCTGGAGATTTAATGCACAGTACAATGAATTATAGATGACGCCACTGTATTATTAGCAACAAATGTGCTAAGAGACTAGATCTTAATTATTCTCACCACAAAAAAGAAATGACAACTATGTGACATGATAGAGGTGTTAGGGTTAGCTCAGGCTATAATGGCAATCAAACTGCACTTTAACTTGCACAATACACATAGCAAACAGATTTCAAACAAACCAACAGAAGGTAGACCAAAGGATACAGAAGATATGAGCACAATTAATAAGTCAAAGATATGAGTTAAATTTAGAACCCTGAAGTCAAGAAACAGGATACAAATATACTCGACCCCACAAGCAGTGCCTTTTAAGGAAATGTGGACTATTTCACAAAAGCTGAACTAAAATTATGTATGTCAACATGGAGATCTTGAAAACACAATACTGAATTAAAACACATACACACACACACCCCCCCAACCAAAAACACACACCAAAACACCAAAACCAACTTGCAAAGTATGTACATGACAGCATACTGCATTTGGTGCTCTTTGGTTACCTCTTTCTAGTAGCGATAAAAGAGATAAAAGGACCACTGGTTATCTGTAACTTTAATATTTAAAAAAAAAACACATGAAGTAAAAAAAATTAAAATACTAGCATTTAGCATGGTGCATACATCAATGTTTGTTACATCGGTCTTATACATCACAGAATTAAAATAATCAGGGAAGGAGGCAGGTAAACCTGTAATTTTTTCTATACAAAGAGAACTTAAGTTCTTCACATAATAAATTTAGTAGTACAGAAGAGAGCCAGAAAACTGGCAGGGGGAATAAAAGAAAGTTCAAATATTAATATTTCAGAGCAAAGGTAATTAAGTTTGAAAACTGCTGAAATCCAAGAATCAAATTGGAAATAGCACCGATCAGTCTGTCTTCTAGATTTAGAATGAGAAAAGGATTCAACTATCTTATGAGCAGCAAAGACAAGGACCAATGGCCAGTGTACTAAGAATAGTGACACCTTCTCGGATCCTACCTCCAAATTCAATTCTGCTCAGAACCACAGAATGTGACCGTTAATTGTAAATTGAGTCTTTGCACATGGAATTAGTTTAATACAAAGTACTACCGGATTTGTTGCTGTTTAGTCACTAAGTCATGCCCCACTCTTCTGTCCATGGGATTTCCCAGCCAAGAATACTGGAGAGGGTTGCCATTTCCTTTTCCAGAGGATCTTCCCAACCTAGGGATCAAATCCACATCTCTTTCATTGCAGGAAGATTTCTTTACCACTGAGCAACCAAGCCTTAAACCCAATGACAGGCATCCTTATAAGGCTACATGAGAACACAGTCACACTGGGAAGGTGATCATGTGAAGATGGAAGCAGAGATGGGAGCTATGATGCTTCAAGCCAAAGGATGCTAAGGCTGCCTGCAGAAAGTGGCAAGAAAGAATTCTTGCCTGGAGCTTTCAGAGGCCAGGCAAGGGTTGACAGTGATTTCAATGTCAGACTTCTACCCTCCAGAACTGGGACAGGTAACTAATTCAGTCAGCTGCTAAGTTTTTCCTAATGATAAATACATAGTCTAGATAGACAAAATTATTTTTTTAATGATGAAAGAGGAAAAAAAAATTACCAAAAACAAAACCCTTTGCATGGGGACTACATGTAGAACATTGTAGAACAAAGGAAAAGAAAGCAAATCTGAGAAATTCAGAAAAAACATACTTCTGGAAAACAAGTTCAATAAAGCAATTAACGAAACTTTTGGTGTCTCCAAAAAAAAAAAAAAAGTATAAGATAACATAGCCTCTATTATTAAGTAAGAGAGTAAAGTAAAAGGACAACAAGATGACACAATAAATATAAACTTAACTGTCATTCCTTTGCACTATGGGAGAACCAAAGGGCTGAAGGCAGTGAGAGAAAAATTAACAGCTAGCTAACATCTGAATACTTATTATTTGTGTTCAAAATATGCCCGTCACTTCAGGAATCTAATTTAATGATCACAACAATGTTGTAGAGCAGGTAGTAAGAGCTAGAAAAAAAAGAAAAGGGAACAGTAATATACCGATAACTGGTATACTTAAAAGAGGCAACTGCAAACTTAAGAGAATAAAAAACCAAAGTGTCACCACATTTCTTCCATAATAACAGAAGGAAACAGGGTACATAAAAAACACTCTGAAGCACAGTCTGGTGCAGCGCTGCAATGGTAAAAATATTCTGTATTAGTGCAACTAAATACGTTAGCACTAGTCATGTGACTACTCAATACTTGAAATGGGGCTGGTGTGGGTGACGTGCTGAATTTTTTAATTCTAATTTTAAATAGTTACATGTGGACAGTGGATACCATATTGGACAGCACAGAGTAAAATCAGTTATCAATAAAAAGGAAAGAAACAAAGATTGGCCACAACAAAACACAATAAACAATTGTTCTCTTCTGCCTACCAAAAGACACAAGAGTTTTAAGGGACAAAAATGATGATCTAAGAACAAACTGTGTTCAAATCACTGAAGAACCACAAATTCAAATTCAAAACTCACACAAAGAAATTCCCTCCTGGTCCACTGGGTAAAGACCCCAAGCTTCCAATGAAGGGGACCCAGGTTTGATCCTTGGTCAGGGAACTAGATTCCACATGCTGCAACTAAGACCCAGTGCAGCCAAAAAAGGGGGGTATATGAAGATATTCAACACACGTTGAGATGTTATAATCAAAACCATCCTAAATAAGTATACTTTTATGTTATTTCAAAAATCATATAGAAAACAAAACATTAAATTTATTTAAATTTAATGAGAAAAATACACACAACTAAACAGTATTAAGAAAAGTAAAATGAAAGACAAACAACTACTTAAACAGGAGTCACAGTCACAAAGAGGATATAAATTTATTAAACTGTACTAGACAGTTTTTTAAAAATCAACACAACAGACCACAAACATAAGCAGAAACAATAGAAACATTTTGATCAAAACGCTATAAAAATTAATAGTTAATAACAAAGCTTAAAAAGAAAAACTAACAATTTAGAATCTAAAAACTCAATTCTTAAGTCCTGGGCAAAAAACTAAAAAACTCAAAGGCAACTTACAAATAGCAGAAAAAACACTTCCTTCACACATCAAAGGCTGTGGAATGCTATCCAAAACTACACTCAGAAGAAAACTCAAAAAGTTAAATGCTTTTGTTCTTATGTAACAAAGAACAGAAAATAAATTAACCAGGCATTTGAATGAAGGCAAAGAGGGTGAGAAAAACCAAGACCGCAGGAAGGAGTTAACAGCAAAGAACTGATCTTTGAAATGACCAATAAAATAGAAAAACTGCTGACAAGACTGATCAAGAAAGAGAAGACAAATATAACGAAGACTGAGAAATGGATATTAACTACAGATAGAAGGAAATAAAAAGAATGCTTAATAAAAATCTGTATGAGTAAATCTGAAAGCATCTGAGAGATGGATAATCATCTATAGAATAGATGCCAATCTCAGTTTCACCTTGAGTTCTAACAAATTTTAAAGAAATTGACCCTTCCTTTAAAATCTTTAAACATTTCCAGAGCACAGCAAACAATACTGTAAGTGTCCCAATTCATTTTCAGCTGTCCTACATCAAAATTGATAGTGACCTTCTAAAAGTATTGCCATTCAAACCAGAAATGTCTCACCACAACCATTTCTTAACACAGTTCTAACAGTGAATCCAGACCAGGAAAAGGAGTAAGAAGTACATAACAAGGTGTCATATTGTGTGATGACAGAAAGCCAACCTAGAAAACTAAGACCAACCAACCAAAAAACACTGGTTGGAAGAGTTCAGAAAAGTGTTCAATTTCAAGATAAATACCTAAAAATCAACATCATTTATAAAATAACACTAACAGAAAAGATCTCATTTCACATGACCAAAATATCAAGAATATAGATAACATGTAAGAACTGAATGAAGAGATAAAATACTTGGATACAGAAAGAAATTCTGTGTTCCCTTAACATTGTAACAGCATTACTTCTCTATGAAGGATTTCCCACTAGAAATCCAATGCAATGGTTATGGTGGAAGTCCACTATCAAAGTAAGGATCTATTCACCATTATCTGTTAATCACAGAATATCAGTTCAAAGTATTAAAAAAATTCTTTTCGCTTGAGGACAGCTGGTAAATAAAATATTAGAGCTTCTACTTCTACTTACTTTATCTCAGCCTTCCAAAATTTTGCATGTGCTTTATAATCCCATAAAACTTTAGAAGCTATTGTCCGAAGTACTGGGTGATTTCTGAACACTCTACCACTAGAAAGTAAGCTCCATAAGGGCAATGACTGTTGTTCACCAAGGAAGCCCAGGTGTCCTGGAACACAGATGGGACCCAAAACTACTGAATAAATTTGCTTGGCAAATCCATCACCTCAAAATGAGAGAGGGCAATATACCTGCTCAGTATCACTAATCGAGGATCCACTGGAGACACAGTGAGCAACTAAGATAGAGAGTATGGCCTTTGTCTTCAACGAGGGCAGAACTCCAGCATAACTGCTAATATCAGCAGATGGTTTCTTTCCCAAACAAAAATGACTTCTTTGTCTTATTTCCCATGTAGCTTATTTCTGCATATGTCAGGAAGATTCTGTTTTAGACACTGGCACTGGAACTAAAGGGTCTTTAGTATGCTCTGTATGTTTCCCCCTTATTTTAAATACATACAGGTACCTTCAAAAGTACACCAGTTTTTAGGCATGAACAGGAAGAAAACTACTGTCAGTACCAACAAGAAGCCTTGCTACTTCACAGATACAAGAGTCCAGGAGGCCATCCTATAACCTCAGAAAAAGAGCACTATTTCTCCATGGCAGTGTTGGTAGGTTTTGTTTGTTTTTGTTAAAAGCATCGAGGGCACGGCCAAAACTACCTTCTTATACTTAACAGTAATATACTGTTTTCTTTGCTCTTCCAATATCAATTCTTCAGCCTTTCAGAAAATAATTTAGATTTATACAACTATTAATAAAAAATTGACTCAAATGTCAACATGAGAAACCCATCAAGTTCTTTTCTGGTAATGCAGACAGTCTGAGGAAGAGACGAGAGAAACATTAGAGCTTGATAGGTAATTTTCACTAATAATACTTTCCTTTTAAAACGATCACAGCAAAAAAATAAAAATAAAAACGATCACGGCAAAGACATGCAGTCCAAATGTATACTATAACAAGTCAAGCACTGAAAATCTACTGTCCAAATAGTAATCACTGCACCAATCACCCGCCTCTTCCTTGTCCTCAGTTTTCCCACTGACAAATATACTGCAATACTGTTATCTTAAGAAACATCCCCCTCAGTCAAACAGGCTATTTCTCTATTCTCCTTTACAGAAACATTCTTTTAAAGTGGTATCTCTGATGGTTTGCTCAATTCCTTCCCTCCCATTCTCTCCAGAACCTAATCCAATCAAAATCTCACTCTTCTACCGCTAACAAAACTGTGTACAAAGGTCTCAGGCAACCTTGGCCCCACAAAACTGAACGGTCAAGTGTCAGTCTTCATCTAATTTGATTTGTCTGCAGCATCTAACACAGATGATCATGCTTTCCTTTCTGAAACATTTTCTTCACTTGCCTTCTACATACCACATACTCCTTGGTGTCCTTCTATCTATACTTCACTAGTCATTCCTTCCCAGTCTCTTATCTTTCACGTCTCCAAGGCTTAGAATGAAAAAATGCCTCAAGGCTGAATTTCAACTAAGTTTCCCAGCATTCTCTATTTTCTTCCTCTGCTGCATTTTTCTCCTCAGCACTTAACACTACTGAAGTGAAAGTCCCTCAGCTGTGTCTGACTCTGCAACCCCGTGTACTATACAGTCCATGGAAATCTCCAGGCCAGAATGCTGAAGTGGCAGCCTTTCCCTTCTCCAAGGGATCTTCCCAACCCAGGGACTGAACCCAGGTCTCCCGCATTGCAGACGGATTCTTTACCAGCTGAGCCACAAGGGAAGCCAAATTTAACACTACAGAACATGCCATATACTTCATCTATTGTTTTATTTACAAAATTCTTACTCTAGTGAAATAACTTAGTGGGTAGAAACAGAAAATAAAACAATAGATGTTCATGTATTAGTTTCTCTTTCTACCCTTTAGATTATTTCACAAGGATAGGAATTTTTGTCTGGTTTATTTTTAGTGTTGTATCCCCAGTGCACAGAGCTCTATAACAGCTTATTGGAGGAGCTCAAAAATTTTTGTTGTTGTTGAATAAATGAATTAATAAAAATAAAAGTGTTAACACCATCAGAAACCATGTACTAGTAAAACTCATCAACCAGATACCCCCAAGGCAAATTACATACATTTCATTTAATCTTCACACAACCCTATGAGATCTCCGAAGCATTCTGGGGCGGACTGGGGTGTTAACATGCCCCAAACAAAAACTACTAAGTGGCAGTGCCACAATTCAAACCAAAATTTGTCCTCTTCAAAGTTAATGCTCTTAATCACTCCTTTTTTTTTTTTTTTTACTGGAGTACTATTTCACTGGTTTTAGAATAAATCCAACCCTGCTATTGAAAAGTCGGCAATTCAAAGTTTCCTGTAGATGTAAAATAATTTCCATTTTGTCTGTAAAGACAAACATTCGTTTAGTATCATCAACTTAAGAGATTTTAATGGAGATTCTTATTTAAAAGTAAAGCATTCCACACTGCCATTTTCAGTGAAAACAGTAAGAAAGAAGACATACCGCTCTCCTTCATGTAACTGATGGCAGAACTCACAACCTCCTCTCTCCCATTTCTATTAAAAATCTCAAGCCAATTGTTTCCAAACCTGGCTGAGGAGTCACCTAGGAGCTTTCTAACTTTTTGAAAACGATTCCCAGGCCCAACTCCAGAGCAAACCTAACCAGAATCTCTAGGAAACAGGGCTCAGGAACCTAGTATCTCTTAAAGCTCTGCAGGAAGCCTTGTTAGTTAGCCAAGTGTGGAAAACACTGGGTAAATGAACCAAAGTTGGCAAGGACCATTACCTCTATCTGAGCATCTGGCTCACTTTAACAAGGACCAGGTCTCACTGGTACTGACCTTCTTGGAAAGAGGCACAATGCTGCTGGGTCGAACAAGCCTCCGTTTCTTACAGCTCAGCACAGGACGGGTTCGGGCTGCCACACAGGTGCCATCAGTTGATGAAGAAACTAGATTCAGTCGTTGCTTTTTATGCAACTGTTCCTCAGCATCAGAGTTGTCACCTGGAATGTGGTCTGCCAAGACAGGCTGAAGACTACACAAGGGGAAGGAAGAATATTTACTTCACAGAAGATGGAAAGAAACAAAGCTTCTAATATTGGTTCAACCACCTCTACCTGCAAATATTTACAGACTCAAACAAGTGTTCTAGAGCACAGAGATCACCTCTTGATGCTGATGTCTGCTAATCTAAATTGGGATGCAGTATCTGTGCTTATTTGTAAGGCTCTTGGTGGATGTTACTCTATTGTGTCTGAAAAATGCAAAGGTCAGTAAGTGAACTCAGGAGGTTCTAAGGGATTTCAGCTTTCTTCAACAACAAAAACATAAAATTTTAAAAGTCTAAAAAATTATAACTGGTAAGAAAATGGTGAACTTTTGCAAATGTTAATAAGCTGCCTGAGAACCAGCTCTACTGGTGAATCTTGCCTATTAGGGATGTGTACTCACTGTTCACTTGCAGAAGGATTCCTTATCTTTCAAAAATACAAATTTACAGCCTTTAGGAATCTAATCTGTTCTAGAGTAGAGGATTTTACTTCTGGGGAATTCTACACAGACAGAGCTAATCACAACAATTCATAATAACCTCAGGACTTTCAATTTTTCTCCATGCTGGGACAATTTTAGGCCACAGTAAGTAACAGGAAAGTACATCAGCATGCTACTTAAAATACACTTGCTACAGCAGGAGGCATGCACAATATTATGAAGTGATAAGGTTTCTGCTCCTTTAAAGCAGCGTTAGTCCTGGCTAGGGATAACTAAGCCTCACACTCATCTTTTACAAGCCTGATGAGCATACAGAAGTATGCAGAAGAGATAAACTTACGTGTTAATAACTCCATTGACAGGTCTCAACGCTCCACACGATTTAGCAGACAGTGACTCTGAAGGATGACCAGAGGCACCGTGGTTTTCCAGTGGCTGAGAAACAGATTCAATCTTAATAGAAGAAAAACAAAAATATATCATCAACATTTAACCAACAGCATTAGCCTGAAAATCAGCACCATTTCATTTAAATGAAACACCTAAAATGTCTCACGAGCAGTTTGAGAAACAACTCATTTGTGGAACACAATTTCAGTATTTCTTGGATTTGTGACTCCTGAGCTGAAGTCTTCACAAATTCCAAATAAATATGTTTTCTGGCCTTAAAAAACAAAACAAAACAAAACAAAAAACCACCTCATATGACTGAGAAAAAAAAAAATTAAGAGAAACCAGTTTTTCTTTGGAGAGGAGGGGTGAGGAATTAAAATATTTAACAGACTAAAAGAGTCAAGTGCCCACTGAGAAGGAAATGGCCTAATGATTCCATGGACTGGAAGCACAGCAAAACAATTACATAGTAACAAGAGTCCAAGTTTTCAACCTGAAAGTCAAGAAGGGTATGTAAGTTTAGTAGCAAGACAATTAAGAATATGTTTAAATATAGTTAATACCTGCTTAACCTCACAGAGTATGTTGGAAGCTTGTTTCTAGAAAACTATACTATATATATATATATAATAAAATAAATAATTAATAAAATGTCAATGAGTAACTAATAACTATCTAATGCTACAGGAAGGAACTACTGTCTGGATTACACAAATCAAATTCAGTTGACTTTCAAACAGTTTTTGAATCTGAACTGCATGGGTCCACTTATACGTGGCTATTTTTAAACAGTAAATATTACATTACTACACAGTACACACTCTGTAGCTGGTTGAATTTGGTGATGTGGAGGAACCACGGATGGAGTGGGCCGACTATACATTACACGTGGACTAAATCCAGTGTTGTTCAAGAGTCAACTGTATACGCTTAGAATTTTAAATATAAAATGAAAAAAGGGAGGTAGGGGAAAAAAATCTGGAAATTTTTGAATTTTGCTATTTCAAAACAAATGATATTTACTAGGCTAAAGGGGGGCTACCCAAGCAGCACAAGTGGTAAAGAATCTGGCTACCAACACAGGAGACCCAGGGTTCTATCCCTGGGTCAGGAAGATCCCCCGGAGTAGGAAACAACCACCTGCCACAGTATTCTTGCCTGGAAAATTCCATGGACAGAGGAGCCTGTCGGGCTAGAGTCCATGGAGTCACGAAGAGTTGGACACAACTGAGTGACTGAACACACACCACAGGTTAAAAGGAATAGGGGCAGCCTGTAGATGCCAATCACATGAAGCATCTGAGGTACTGGCAATAAAACCACAGTTCAGTTATCCGAGGGATATCAGAAAATGGCTGCGGTCTCTGTCTCCTCCTTACATTCAAACTGACTTTGGGGTGTTTTGATGTTTCCTTTCCTGTAACTGCTATCACGATGTAGCAAAGCCAATGTTATGATGCTGAAATTCTATTTATCAGTATTGTTGAATTTCTTTTTTGATCTTTATACCCACCAGGAGAAAATACCAAAGGATCTGAAGACCTGAGAGCAATCTCAAGAAAGAACAAGAGATTGGGAAGCTAATTTTAAAAATTTAATACAAATCATCCAAAAATCTAGATCAAGGAATACAGACAAGACAAAACACATGAGTAAATCACAATGAGTAAACACTGGGAAAGTGTTCTGTCTTCCTTGTTGATTCCCTATACATTTACTGTTGTACCTTGAACAATTAATTATATTAGTCAATGACACCAAAATCATGGTACATTTGGCTCACGTACTCATTGCTTTAAAAGTCACACTGATTTCCTCTTGGAAAGTATGTGTAAGAGTTGTACTTTGGCCACCTGATGTAAAGAGCTGATTCATTGGAAAAGACCCAGATGTTGGCAAGATGGAGAGCAGGAGGAAAAGGAGGTGACAGAGGATAAGATGGTTGAATGGCATCACCAACTCAATGGACATGAGTGTGAGCAAACAACGGGCGATAGTGAAGGACAGGGAGACCTGGCCTGCTGCAGTCCATGGGGTCACAAAGAGTCAGACATGACTTAGCGACTGAACAACAGCAAGTTGCAAAGATGTCTGTATCTTCTGACAAAGTATTTTACTCCCTCTTAAAGTCTATCTTAAAGAAATAACAAAATGTCCCCCAAAATTTTATACATAAAGGCAGTCACTGCAATGATATGGATCAATAACCTAAATACTCAACACCTGAGGCATAGTTATAAAATGTGGTATACAAAATAAGAATATTGAAAATATCATAAGGGTTAAATCCAAAATATTTTTAATACAATTGTGGTGACTAAAAATGTAAGTACACAAAAAACGACAAGGTAAAAATAGTGTTGCAGAGGCAGAATAAGACGAATACTGAAGTTTTCTTTATATTTAGATAATATTTGTTTAAAAACAGAGAGAGACAGAGATAAACCCAAATATCCTCCTGAATGCTAGTGAGGATTTACTATTCAGGGAACACCTCAAAAGGCCCAAACAAATATTAACATTATGGTATGACAAAGAACAAACGATTTAAAAATTCAGTCTGGTGTTAACTAGCAGATGGTAACTCCAGCCATGTTACAGCTTTCCTAGATTTCAAAAGTTCTGCTTTAGATGAAAAAGTTGCCTGCCAATGTGAAAATGCTATGACTATGAACTTTCTGGTACTGATCTGAAGAATCTGTCAACTTTATATTCACTTAAAACAATAGCTTTTAGCATTAAATTACAACAGAGATCTGGTTTATATATCTACATGTTTTCACAAAGTCTCACGTTTAAGTAATAGGTTGACCTTCCATTTGATTAAGATTTACTTTCTAGAGATTATGGAGAACTAACCACCAACCAAGACACCTGTCAAGACAAAATGTTGCCATTCTTTAACAAAAATCTCATTTCCAAACAAGTTTACCTTTCGTAGCTAATTAACCTATTGTTTTTCATGACTACAGATGTATAGTAAATTTAAAGGGCATTAATCTTCAATGTGCATTTTATTGTTTTTCTTAGACAAACCTGAATTTTCCTGGGGGTAATTCAGTCCTCAAATTAAAACAGAAGTCAACAGGCAAAACATTATTTAGCACAGAAACGTTAGTCAATGATACAGAAGCACACAGCAATTAAGAGCAAGAAAGTCAGAGAAGAAATGTGCTTGGATTTCAGGGTCAACCATGTAAGTAAGCGCTGAATATTTAGAAGGGATCTGCTTAGAAACCCTGGGATATTCTACGTGTAATCACCCTCAAGTCCAAAAGCAGGGCACTGGGGCAACTAGGTTCATCATCCATTCTCAAATTCAAAGAGCTTAAAATATTAACCCCAATCCTCTAATAGTGTTTCATCTAGAAAAATACAACTCACAGTCACATGTAATTTTACTTAGTGCTTCTTAAATGCATTCACATTGCCTTAAGAAAAAGTGAACACCCCTTATCTTGCAGATCAAAAGGCTTCAAAGACAGGGTAGAGAATTATTAACAAACACGTCACAAATATTAAATCCACACACTAACATAAGCTTGACTGTTACTATTGCAGTGGTTTACATCATTAGTATTTTCAGGACACTAAAGCATGAATCAGATACTTGTCATCCAATGGGAAAGTGTAAACAGGAGTTGTTACAGAGCTTCTTTCAAGCTTCATGTGATGTTCAGATACACTCTGATGGTACACGCATCTGATGCCAGGAGAGCAGAAAACCTGAATGCTATACAGAGCACTTCTGTAAACCCCCTTTTTCTAAAGGAGAGCCCCAGGAGATTACCTTTTGGGGCTATCTTAGAGTTAAAGGTAGCAAGGAGGGTTACTGAAGTGATTTTTCCCCGACTGAAAGGGTCAGATGTACGGCATGAAATGATTAGCACAGCAGTGAGATTCCATTTTGTTATTCCTATAAAAACAGGCATCTGTTTGATTCATTGCTCTATCCTCTTGGCCGGAACAATTAAGTGTGACAAGGAGTCCTTAAAGAAAAACTAGATTAAATTAAGGTTTATTGGGGGTAGGTTTTTCTGGGGTCTGAGAACTCATGTCCACTAAATTTCTTTTACTAAAAGGCAGAGAAAGTAAAAGCGTAAAAAAATCAAAAGGCACACAACTTAAAAACACACACTAAACCTCTAGATGATGCAAGACATATGTATATGCATCTTTTCTTTAGTCATTTAAGTAATGCCATACCATCATTTGCTTGAAATACCATTTTTCTTTGTCTAGAAAAATTAACAGTTCTGTTCTGGTTTGTTATTGCTTTCTGACAAACGTTATCAAAATGGAAAGAAAAGGCTACTTGGATATAGAGAATTCAACTTTCATTCTCAGGTTAAAATGCTCTCCATCTCAAATGATACCCAGCATAGTTTTGCTTAAAATAAACAAAATATTGTTGGTCCACAAAGAATATACCAGTCATTTTCACAAACTAGCACCATGGTCAAAAATTGTGCTAAAATGAAAATGGAACTTTCCACCAAGCTACTTACCGAGGCTTCAACTTCTGTATATGTAAAATGTGACTATGTGTCTCACTTTCCTGTCTCTATTATGAGGTTAAAATATAAACTATAATTATATTAAAACAACCTTGAACTATCCATTTTTAAAAATTAAAATAGCATAATACAACTCCAAAGACTATTAATCTAATATTTATATTTACCAACACTGTTGAAAATCTTTCTACTGAACAGTAAGAATTTATAAGACTGTTTTTGCAATTACTTATTTATCCACAGCCCAATATGCACTAGTGGTAAAGAATCCACCTGCCAATGAAGGAACCATAAGAGATACAAGCTTTGACCTGGGTCAGGAGACCTTCAATCTGGAAGGGCATTGCAACCCACTGCAGTATTCTTGCCTGGAGAACCCCATGGACAGAGGAGCCTGGTGAGCAACAACTCCATGGTCTGTACCCACCAGGCTTCTCTGTCCATGGGTTTTTTCAGGCAGGAATACAGGAGTGAGCTGCCATTTCCTCATCCAGGGGATCTTCCCAACCCAGGGACCAAGCCTGAGTCTTCTGCACTGGTAGGCAGACTCTTTACCACTGAGCCACGTGGGAAACCCCATGCCTCTCAAAATCCTCACAGAGCCAATGCACCCTTCATTGTCCCTGGTTGACTACAAAACTTCAAGGAAAAGAACCTTGTTCCTGTGTTACCAATGGTAGGAAGATTACACCTTGCATGTTTAAAAAGAAAAAGTAACAGTTTATACTTTTGCATGCTTCACTTCTGGGAAAGGTTCACCTGGTAACCCCATCAATTCTACAGTAAGGAAAGGATAAAAGAATGAGACTTATTTTGCAAACAGAAGCAAACAAACAATGACTGCATTGTCAAAAGCCACAGAAGCAATCCTTTTGGTAGAACAAATAAAAAACTCAAACCTAGTCTTTTAAAATATATATACCCAGTAATTAGCTTTCCTGTAAGAAAGGAGACATAAGGAAATACACATGCATCTGCTCATCTGTGCAGCAGAAATATAGGAAGGAAGGATAGTGCAAAAACGAGTGACACTGGGAGGAGGCTGGAACACAGTGGGAACAGGTGGAAACAGGAACAGGGCTGCAGCTTTTGCAAGCTTTAATGCTCGCACTGCAGTATGTTTCACAAACGCAACAACTAACAGAGACCAACTCCTGTGTGTGGGCAACAAGAAATCAAACACTACAGTAACAAAGCAACCTAGCTGTATTTCAAAATAATTGCATCCTCATACTGAAGGGTGTGAAGAGGAAAAGAACTAACATAAGTATAACTTCTGGAAATAGTTATTTTGACTGTATATCACTGAGCTAATGTACTGTATACAATATTGTACTCTAGTTAGTAAAGATATTTCTCACAGGAGTATAAGATGGCAATTCTGAAACTACTTTATATGGTACTGCTGCTGCTGCTAAGTCGCTTTAGTCGTGTCCAACTCTGTGCGACCCCATAGACGGGAGCCCACCAGGCTCCCCCGTCCCTGGGATTCTCCAGGCAAGAACACTGGAGTGGGTTGCCATTGCCTTCTCCAATGCATGAAAGTGAAAAGTGCAAGTTAAGTCGCTCAGTCGTGTCCGACTCTTCGCGACCCCATGGACTGCAGCCCACCAGGCTCCTCCATCCATGGGACTTATATGGTACTAGGACTGAACAAATAAGTATCAGTAAGGAAGGACAAAGAGACAGGTGTTCGATTGGTATGGTAAGAAAGGAGGAAGGGATTGGTATTAGATTGGTATTAGTATAAACTCATGGTTTTGACTGCATATACAGATGGGTAGATAACAAAATATATATGCGTGTTTGATGTATTTCCTAGCTATATTGAGAAGTCTCAGATAGAAGCAAAGACACCAAGTAGCAGTGAGCATACAAGTATCCAGACTGTAGTCTCAAACATCTGGTCTCCAATAAAAAAGAACCAGGGCTGGAATAAGTACAATACAAGATGAGTCCAGGATATTTCTGGATGGATTAAGTGAATACTTAAAATACAAGGAGGGCACATTGAAAGGACATGGGCACCAATCTGAAAAGAGGTCCCAATGCCAAAAGCTGAAACACTTGGAAGTGAATAATGAACAACAGTAGTAGTTAATAATCCATAAAATAAAATTAACAACCATAAAAACATTTCTGAAATAAACAACTGAGTAACCAACTAAATAAACAAATGAGGGAGGAAAGACAGCTCTTCCTAGCAGAATTCCAATGAACCAATGTGGAAAACAGAAAATCACCATTTAGTCAATACCACAGTAATGACCACTGCAGTAATTTTGCAGGTAAAATCTACCAGTGGATGATAAAACTGTGGATTAAAATAAGCAACAGAAAAACGCACAGCGTTCCTCCACGACATAGTCGTTAATTATAAAGGAAAAAATACCAATTTACTGGCATGTTATCGCCTTAACCAAGTGAAAAAGCTACCAACCACCATCAGGTACCCCTAATATGGTATAGCAAGAAAGGGACAGTATCACTTCTATGATATTACTGCAGGGGGGGAAAAAAAAAAAGGGCATAACCTTTAATGGGAAAATATCTGGTGACTCCAATCTAAGCAACATTACACAAAATAACCTACCAGCACGGTTGTGTCAAGGTCATGAAAGACAAAAACTGAGGTGTTCTCACACACTGGCTGAGATGTAACAACTATACGGAATAGGGGGTTTTGGACCAATTGGGGGTGGGGGCGGCGCGCACATGCACTAAGTGAGAAAATGAGTGAAAGGGGAATAAAGCCTGTAGTCTGTATGAATGTTAATTCCTGGTTTTGACACTGAACAATCGCTATGCAAGCTGTTAACACTAGGAGAAGCTGGGTGAAGAAACAGTATGCAGGGACCCTGCACTGCTTCTGCAACTTTTCTGTTAAGTCTAAACTCAATTTCATTCATATATATACCTATTTGTTTTCCTTAGATTAAATAAAAAACAAGACATGGGGAAAACTTTAAAAATGAAAGAAATAAGAAGTGGTCTTGGAATTCAGAAGGAAAAATTAATTTTGGTGTTGGGAGAAATAGAAAAAGGGAAGGAATCATTAAGATGGAGGTTTGACCTAGGCTCTAAAGATACAAAAGATTATGAAAAAACAATGGCTTCATCCTCACTACAGAATTAAAGGGATAATTCAGACAGCATTTTCAACATGTTTGTAAGTTACATTTCCAGTTACCTGAGTTGTCAAAGGCATCAGAGCCGCACGGTCTCCTAATTTCCAGTAATGTTGCATAATGTCGTACCTGCTCTGGCTGCACTGTCTTGAGAGTTCGAAGCTGCTTTTAAAATTTTAAAGTCGGCTACACAACTGCATGAGGGACCCTGTGCTGCCCTTTCAGGAATTCAGAGTTTAAGTTATAAAAGGTGATACAGTCACCCTCCTTCAGCCACTGTAAAGATCCTTATTACAGAGAATAAACTGTGCTGAAGCTATACCCCGAATTCTCACTCATTTCCCCCTTTCTGTCTTTTATACTTACCAATTTATCATTCCCATGATCTGTCTTCACCTCAGAACTAAGTGGAAGAAGTAAGTCTGTTGTTGTGTGCTCTGGGGGAGGTGCCTCTCCAAGAACTATCAACCCCTGCAGGGCAGAGAGAAAAACAGCTTAAGTGGTGTAAGTTACAAATTTAACTGGAGTTAATATCAAGAGTTAGGGGCAGGGGATTCATTTATCAGAGGCCCTTCCTTTATCCTGTGGTTCTGAAACAAAACAGACCACCAGCACAGCTCTGTTCTCCCAAGACTGACTTCAACAAAAGCCTAGCAGTTGCCATGAGTAAGGCCTAAGACTCAAACCCAAGCTTCCCCTTTCTTCCAAATGAATGTTCGAACCGGCACGGTTTGTACCATCTTTCCAGATCTGGAGTCTTTTTGAGAATATGGTATCTTATCCTATATCACCAACTAGACTATACCATATTAACAGCAGCAATGCAGTTTTTCTGGTTAACTTGATCACAAATGTGGCTAAAGGATGACAGAACTAGAAGTACTACAATGATGAGCTAAACCAACAATATTTGAGCAACCACATCCAATGGGTGAAACAAAGGTGTAACAGTCTCTACAGTAAGTGTATTAGAAACCAAGAACTTAAAAAGTTGTTCCAAACACACATTTCTCACAAGCGTAAGTATCACTCTAGATTAGGTTATTGCTTCACAATTTCAAGTTCAAATTTTACATTCATCCCAGATAATAATAAATATAAAAATAAATTTTAAATGATTCCATAAATCCTCTCCATAGCTGGCATGGGCCCAGCTTGGTTTTAAAGGCAGAAGTTATTTGGTTGGTGCAAAAGTAATTGCTGTTTTATGCATTGTTGAACTTTGCCATTTGATACTGGAAAACATTCTTAAAATACATGTGGTTACATTATACATCATTTTAATGTGCATTTCTCACTTTATGTTTTCTTGCTAATGACTTATCACTTGCTGTTTATTTTATATTTATTTTAGGCTACAGAAATGATTTTAGGTAAAAAGCAAATTCAACTTATTCAAGTTCAAAATGGGTTGTAAAGCAGCAAAGACAACTTGCAACATCAGCAACGCATCTGGCCCAGGAACTACTAATTAAAGCACAGTGCAGTGATAGTTCAAGAAGTTTTGCAAAGGAAAGCTTTGAAGATGAGAAGCATAGTGGTCAGTCATCGGAAGGTGACAACGACCAACTGAGAGGATCATCGAACCTGATCCTCTTAGGACTATATGAGAAGTTGGCAAAGCACTCAACATCGACCATTCAGCATTTGAAGGAAACTGGAGAGGTGAAAAGTCTCGTGAGTGCCTCATGAGCTAACTGAAAATTTAAAAAAATCATCATTTTTGAAATGTCATCTTCTCTTATTCTACGCAACAAGAAAAACATTTCTTGATTTGACTGTGATGTGTGACAAAAAGTGGGTTTTATATGACAACTGGTGACGACCAGTTCAGTGGCTGGACCAAGAAGCAGCTCCAAAGCACTTCCCAAAGCCAAACTTGCACCAAAAAAAGGTCATGGTCACTGTTCGGTGGTCTGCTGCCCAACTGATCCACTACACTTTCTGAATCCCAGTGACACCATTACACCGAGAAGTATGCTCAGCAAATCGAAGAAATGTAATGAAAACTGCCATGCCTGAAGCTAGCACTGGTCAACAGAATGGGCCCAGTTGCACATGGCACAACCAACGCTTCAGAAGTTGAACGAAATGGGCTACAAAAGTTTTGCCTCATCTGCCATATTCACCACGTGACTTCTTGCCAACCAAGTACCACTTCTTCAAGCATCTCAACAACGTTTTGCAGGGAAAATGTTTCCACAACCAGCAGGAGGCAGAAAATGCTTTCTAAGAGTTCACTGAATCCTGAAACACGGGTTTTTACGATACAGCAAGAAACTTATTTCTCATTGGCAAAAATGTGTTGATTGTAATGGTTCCTATTTTGAGTAATAAAGATGTGTTTAAGCCTAGTTATAATGATTTAAAATTCATGCTTTGAAACCCACAATTACTTTTGTACCAACCAAACAGCTTAGTTTGAAAAACAAACAAAACACAAATGAACCTTCCATGAATGCACGCAGAGGCAGGCAAAATCAGGTTATGACACTGTATAACAGAGACTGGATTACAAGAGACCAGTGGAAAGTTTGCATTAGAATCACTTGGAGGAAACCTTCCTCAACTATAGCTGCCCAGATCCAACATCAAATCAACCAAGAGTCTCTGGGGTAAGGAGCTGGTTATTCTGTTTTTAAAAAGCTTCCCTGTAAGTCCTAGTGCAAGCTCTGAACTGAAAAATACTAGACTCAATCATTTGACTCAGCATCAGAATCTCCTAGAGAACTTCCTAAAATACAGATTTCAGGGCCTGAAGGTTTTGACTGTATCAAGTGGAGCTCCTCAGGTCATTATGGCATAGGCTCTTGTGAGCCAATGAACCAGATGATCCTGTCCCTGGGGTTTTTCCTAACACAGAAGTCTCTATGAAATAGAGGTAGACAATGGCGAGAGTTGGAGGGATGGGGTGTTGGTTAGCCTATAAAGAACAATGGAATTTTACCTCAGCTTGAAAGGAAAACAGAACCCCCAGCCCCCATCTCCAGTAAGAGAAACAACAGTTCTCTATTCTGGAATAAGACTATACCTAGCCTATATAGAATATGGGGTACAGACTCCTCAGAAAGAGGGAGAGGTTATTAATAAAGCAAGAAATATTGGCTCTAGCCTTAAATGGGGTTTCTCTGGTTAAAGACTTCTCCTGCAAAATATTTTCTTGTTTTAATCACAAGCATAAAATAGACTTCACAAACTTTACCATTTCAAAGTAAAAGCTGTTTGTAAAACAAACAAAAAAAAAAAGCAGCTATTTTTATTTTGCACAACATTCCCTTCTCAAAATACAGCATTCAACATCTTTGCTGCTTAAAAGCCCAAACCACCTCCCCATTTCCTATATAAAGCTAGCCCAAACTCATCTTGGTATTTAAAGTCCTCCATAATCTGTCCCTACCTTATTTAGCTAGCTCCAGCTACCTTCACAGTTGGACACTAACCACATTATCTCCTAGAAAATGTCTGAATATATACGAAGTTGTTGGTGTTGAGAGGCGGGGGTTATTACAAAGTAGTAATACCCATCACTGCCTGTTCTTATGTCTTTGTTCATGCCCATTTCTGCCTTTTTCTTGCATTTATCTATCCAAAATGCCATGTATCCTTTCAAAGAGCCTGTCAAAGCCAAGTCTCACCTCCTTCCAAGAATTGTCTCTGGTTAACCAAACCCGTTATTTTCTTTATCCACACTGCCAGACTTTTTAAAGCTTCATGATTTTATCTTTACATCCTGTATATTTAAATCTCATTTCCGGAGCAGAACCTTAGGCCAAATTATCTATTTCATTTATTGTTGCCTCAGCTCGCTGTTTAAATGTTAACTAATTGATAAGATCTTCGAAGACTTAGATAACATACAAATATTTTCGTATCTCCCATATTCCCTAGCAGAGTTATACACCAAGAAAGAAAATGGACAATAATTTTTTTGAGTTTTAAGTTAAAAACTTTCCCCCATTTAGTGAGAAAATATTAAATTATTAACTAAAGCTAGGAGCCTAAATGAATCTATTAGATATAAAGTTACATCATAAATTTTTCTTAGGTGAGAAGGTAAGTCAAGATAAAACAGACAATATTTTTCAAAGGGAAATTCTTTTCCCTTAAACTACCCAATCATTTCCAAAAAGCATCTGAGAGACTACAAAGACATCCTCCTGTGAAAGCTTTAAAAATCCTAGAAGGGACCATTTATTCTCCATCAAATTTTAGAGACCCAGGGAGGATGCAGGTTGAAGGTCATGTCAATAGGCCAAGGCAAGGCAGAACTAGGGATACAAGCTGGATTAGTTAGATCCAGCAGAGACATTACTTTGCCAACAAAGGTCTGTCTAGTCAAAGCTATGGTTTTTCCAGTAGTCATGTACGGGTGTGAGAACTGGACCATAAAGAAGGCTGAACGCTAAGGAATTGATGCTTTTGATCTGTGGTGTTGGAGAAGACTCTTGAGAGTCCTTGGACTGTGAGGAGATCAAACCAGCCAAGCCTAAAGGAAAATCAGTCTTGAATATTCATTGGAAGGACTGATGATGAAGTTTCAATACTTTGGCCACCTGATATGAAGAGTCAACTCATTAGAAACGACCCTGATATTGGGAAAGACTGAAGACAGGAAGAGGAAGGGATGACAAGAGGATAAGATGGTTGGATGGCATCACTGACTCAATGGACCTGAGTCTGAATGAGCTCTGAGAGATGGTGAAGGACAGGGAAGCCTGGAGTGCTGCAGTCCATGAGGTCCCAAAGAGTCGGACATGACTGAGTGGCTGAACAACAAAGTTAGAATCAGTTACTCTTTGTTCTTTCATTCATTCAAATCAAGCCATCATTTCTCCATTCATCAACATTCTTTAGGTGCTGGGGGTACAGGAAGAAAGACATATCCTTCTCCCCATGCCCACCCCTGCCCAAACTTATCTCTCAAAGAGCTTAGAATTCTAATACTAGGACAAAGACAACCAACAATATATGAGTAAGTAAAATTTACATAGCCTACTGGTGGTGTTTAGTCGCTAAGTCCTGACTCTTGTGACCCCAGGGACTGTATATAGCCTGCACACGGGATTTCTCAGACAAGAATACTGGAGCAGGTTGTGATTTCCTTCTCCAGGCATTCTTCCCCATCTAGGGATCAAACATGCATCTCCTGCACTTGCAGGGAGATTCCTTACCAATGAGCCACCAGGGAAGCCGATTCACATAGCCTATTAGAAAGTGTTAAAATGCTAAAAAACTAAAGAATAGTGAAGTTTAAGGACTATAAGGAATTTTGTATGCCTGAAGTAAAATGAAAGAGTGGAGTTTATGAGTTTAGCTTAAGTTAGAAGAGTAAGAGGGGGTGGGGTGGTGCAGGGCCTTCAGAGTATTTCAGCTTTTACATTCTGATGGTAAATCACTGGAGTTTCAAGCAGAAGTGGGAAATGATCTGACTTACAGTTTAAAAGGATCAATTTGCTGCGGTGCTGACACAAAGATGAGTGGACAGGAAACAGAAGCAGCAAGAACAACTGCTTAGACCAAAGTGATTGGATTTCGGATACATATATTTGAAGACAGAATCAATCAGTTATGCAAATATGATTCCTGGGATGGGATGGAAGGGAGTCGGAGACTCATTCAAGGTTTCCAGCCTCTGCCACAACAGTAGAGCTCCTATCTGTTGAGAAGTGTTTTCAATGCACATTAGTTTTAATCAAAACTATTTCTGTAAATATGTACTCAAGTGCTATGCTGATGTAGATACCATTCATATATGCATTCTTTGTCCGACCACCAAATATACGTTATGTTCATTATAGCAAACAAAACCAACCGTTAAATCTTTACACTGTACCTCAAACCAAAAAAGATAAAGCAACTGAAAGGAAGATGGGTGAATAAAAGGTATACAAATAGCTAAAATCTTTTCACTCAGTGAAATAAATGAATAAATGAAATAAATAATGAAATAAATTTCATTCAGACATTTATTGAATGTCTACAATGTGTTGGGTGGTGTGAAACCCTAAGAATAAGAAAATAAATAAAATACATACCACTCATAAGGAGTTTACCTTCATCTACCTCAGACAGGTAGGCAAAGTATTACAATGCCAGTGCTCAAACAGAAGCTTATAGAAGATGACATGAGAGTAGAAAAATGGTAGAGTCCAAGAGAGAGACTGACTGAAACAAGGTCTACATGATTATCTAAGTTTTCCTAAAATAGACTTGATACAGTTAATAACCATGAAAGGAAAGGTCACTGTGAGCCAAGAAAAATCCATGAAGTTCCACTCCACACCTCTCATGACAACCTGAAGCTGGGATTCCCTAGCATTCAAGGTTTACACTGGGTAAATATTACATGGCTGGGCCATCAGCCATGAGTGGCAATAACCTCGACACTATTGCACTCTAAGGCCAAGGTGAAAAGTCCAGGAGAATCTCCCCACCCTTTACCACCACTCCCTAAGTCAGAATCAGGACCATGCCTGGATCATTTAGACCTACAAAACTCCTACAAAGGACAAAAGAAATCGGGAAGGCTCATGGTAGTATGGAGTCCTAACAGATCGCTGCAAATTATTCCTCTGTGGAAATACAAGTCTATCCTACATTTAAAAATGGCGGGGGGGGGGGGGAGGAAGTAAAATTGAAAAAGAAAGAAATGGTAGCAGAAACTGTGCTAAGCCTGATTACAAAACAGGGCAAAGGCAAGCAAGCAAAAAGGAAAGAAAAGAACATACTAATTTGTTTAGACAAAAAAAAAAAAAAAAAAACAAAAACAAAAAACTCACAAAACCAAAACACCTCTTCATCTGTAAACAAAATTAAGATGCAATTTCACATACTTACTTTCCTGCCCACCTTAGATCAGTGGGTACACTGTAGACCACCTCCACAAGATTGTCTTGGGCTATGTAAAGATCATCCTGGGCTATGTAGGCAAGACACGGCTAACCACAAGGTCTTAGAACTCCATTAAGATGCAACTGCAACTATTTTACATCAATTCTGAAGAGAAGTATTCCAAGTTATTCCCATTCAGCAGCTTATCTATCATAAGTTTCATAGTTCTTCCACCTCTCATTCCCAATTAACACTTTCATCCTTAGCAAGGCTGTGGAATCTGACAGATCAGTCAAAAGAAGTTAAAAAAAAGATAATATTTTGTACTAGATGTGAATGTTGAAGACTGTGTGTTAAGAGAAAGAAGTCTCCCTTACCAATAGAATCCTCTTGTTCCCTTGTGCGTTCACCTTCTTCAATAAATATGCTTAAGAGACATGATGAAAAGGATACAACAGCAGAACGCATTAGACAGGAAATGTTTTGGGGTCAGATAAATTTAGAGCCCTGAGTTCAAATTTAGCTCTGTTTCGTACAAGCCTGTAAGCTGTTGCTTTCTGCGTTAAGTAACACACATGAATGTACTTCTATATAGTATGCACTCATGGTACAGACGCTATTTTCCTTTCTCATTCTAATATATGGGAGTATCTTTTTAAAAAAATAAAAGCTGATTGAATGTGCAAGTTAAGACATAACAGTATGAAGAAGAGTACAGAGGAGCTCCTAGTAACTGTACCCACTCTCCAAAGAGCAGCAGGAATCACTATTCTCAAAGAGACTAATAATTACCAGCCTGGAAGGCAATACCTAACTTTTGATGGAAGAGAAAACTGACACTCATCCAGTAGTTCTCAAATACTTTCTTTTCTGGAATAGGTCACTTTAAGGAAATTAACATGCTAAAGAGTAAATCCAAAAAGAAAATCTCACCCACCAGTTCCCCATCCAAAGACAAACTATAACTGTACAGCTGACCACCAAACCTAGATTTTGTGAAAATGCCTGTACAACTCTGGCTAACTTTGGAGAATGGGGAAGGAGAACACCAATCTCTTTACTAGAACACAGGAGTTTAAAAAAATCTCCCATTCCAGTAACTTGTAAAATAGTCAAGCATTTAAGGCAAGTGCTAATTTGAACGACAGAGTCAGAATCTCAAATCTCAGCTCTGTACTCATTCAGTTGTATGACTATGAACAAACCACTTGATCTCTTTGACCCTTTATCTTTAAATTTGTGAATAACAGCAAAATGTTTAGTACAATGTTCAGCACATAGTAAATGTTCAAACTTCTGTCACTATAGTGATACATGAAGATCAGATGCAAGTTAATTATCTTTGGGGAAAATTCTAGTGCTTGCCCCCTAAAATCTGTCACCTAGAACCTATGAATGTGACCTGATTTGGAAACAGGCTCTTTGCAAATATCATCAGGCTAATGAAGATAAAGAGGAACAAAGAACCGTTTAGTATGGGCCCTAAATCCCAACTTGATTGGTTTCCTTTTAAGAGGGAAATGTGGAGACACAGACACACTAAGAGAGAAGATGGAGGAAGAAATTGGAGTGATGCAGCTATAAACAAGAGGAACACCAAAGACTGCCAGCAACCACCAGAAGCCTGTGAAAAGCCAAGGAAATTTTTTCTCTCAGATCTTCAAAAAGAGCAGAGTCCTGCCTACATCTTGATTTAATTCTAGCCTCCAGAACTCTGAGAAAATAAATGTCTGTTGTTTTAAGTTTACCATCCAATTTGTGCAACCTTGTATGGCAGCCCCAGGAAATGAACACATTTGTTTCCAAAAGACATCATATAAATATTTAATAAAGCTGTAAATTTTCCTGATATATTATTTCAATTATCGTTCTACTTTTATTCTTCCTGTCAGCATTTTTAAGACTAGTAGCCATACATCTTTTTTGTAGACAAAAAAAAAAATGTACTATAATCTAGAATGTCTTGTTATAAACCATGAAACTAAGGCTAGTATGTGTTTAGTGACTTTTCTTCCCAAGGTTAGGACAGCTAAGTCAAGCTAAGTCAGAACTAGAATCAAAAATGGTATACCAAGTCCAGGCCTGGTGTAATAACATTATACCCTGAATGATTAAAAAAAACCCCATGGATAATCAATATATACACAAAACTTCCAATTAATCACTTTCCAGATATTCAGAGATAGCTAAGACTTTTGAAATAGATTGAGGGCAAAAGGAGAAGGGGGCAACAGATGATGAGATGGTTGGATAGCACCACTGACTCAATGGACACAGATTTGAGCTCTGGGAAATAGAGAAGGCCAGGGAAGCCAAGCATGCTGCAGTCCATGGGAATGCAAAGAGTCGGACACGACTTAGCAACTGAACAACAAGAAGACGACTTTTGATAATTTCACAAAACTGCTGTCATTACTACTGAGTTATGAGCTAAAGAATAAAGCAGGAACCAAAAGTGAGAATCCTTCCCACACAGGTAGTAAGACTGTAAACTGAGGCACACTGCCAAAGTACTTCTCTGAAGTATGCATCAAAAACAGAAGTATCCATGCTGTGACTCTGGTAAAGATACTTATTATGGCAACAAAGGTCCATCTAGTCAAGGCTATGGTTTTTCCAGTGGTCATGTATGGATGTGAGAGTTGGACTATAAAGAAAGCTGAGCGCTGAAGAATTGATGCTTTTGAACTGTGGTGTTGGAGAAGACTCTTGAGAGTCCCTTGGACTGCAAGGAGATCCAACCAGTCCATCCTAAAGGCAATCAGTCCTGAATATTCATTGGAAGGACTGATGCTGAAGTTGAAACTCCAATGCTTTGGCCACCTGATGCGAAGAACTGACTCATTTGAAAAGACCCTGAAGCTGGGAAAAATTGAAGGCAGGAGGAGAAGGGGATGACAGAGGATGAGATGGTTGGATGGCATTACCAACCCGAAGGACAAGAGTTTGAGTAGGTGCCGGGAGTTGGTAATGGAGCCTTCACTACCCTGATGGACAGGGAAGCCTGGTGTGCTGCAGTTCATTGGGTCGCAAAGAGTTGCACACACTGAGCAACTGAACTGTAACATAACGGTGCCACTTACAATCAATAGCATCTTTGAGTTTACTAATAGTTTTATAATGAGGATCATATATAAACACATAATACATATAGTTGTATACAAATATAATAGATAGAGCAGCAAATATGACTGACTCCTATTCTCATAATCTCAGTTTTTACTAAGAGACTCCAGTTCTCAAATATGAAAATTCTCACTTAATTACTGGCTATAAAAGTCTTGATACAGACACTGACGAGGTGTCCCTAACTGAGCAAGAATGTTTTTCTCTTCAGGATAGGCATATTCAGCCATCTCCTAGATATATAAATATATATATATATATATATATATATATATATAATCACCATTCCAGCTGGTATTCTGCAAATCTCACTTAATTTTCTTTGTGAAAAGAGCTAAGGAAAGCATAACATTTACTAACTCTGTGAATATTTTAAGGCGTAATTCTTCATTTGCTCTAATTTTTAAAGTTAGTCAGGAATTTAACATGTTCCCTATCCTAGGGGAACCTATTTTTATTATTATTATTTAAAAAAAGGTTAAATCTTCTGGACTCTGCCTTCAATTATATTATGTTCCAATGAACTTTTGGAGAATTACATGTAACTCTATCTGGGGAAGAAACTCAAAGAACACTCCAGTATAATGTTTAGAATAAAAGCTTATATAATATATTAGGGAGGCTGCAGAACTTTTACTTCAAATCCTCACTCTTTTGTTCATCTTGGTAGCTAGTCACCCTTTAACTTTTGGCCTACTAATTAGTTTAATGCATGCAGTTCACAACTGCAGTATGTGGCAGTTTTCTTAAGGCTTTGACCAGCACTAAGGCGGGACAAGAAAGTGTCATGATACTTATTTTTAGGAGCAGAAGATGCTTCATCTAGACCCACATGTTCAGTTAGGGAGTTCACTGCATCAAGCTAATACCAAAAGTACCTTGCAAGAAATTCAGCACCAAGAGAGGAGGATTTTTATTTGTCCCTGTGTTGCCACTAAGGAGAACAGTGTTGGTACACAGGAGGCACTCAACTATTTGCTGAATGGATTTCTCTTCCATGTACATCGATCCCCCAGTCAAACCCCAAATAAGCAGAGGACATTTTTATAACTTGATTTTTCAGGAGAAAAATTATACAAACATCACTGTTAAAGACAAAAGCAGTATGATAAGAGTCAATCCACCACAAGCAGGACAAGGAAAAAATGAAATCACCAGAGTCTAATCTTGCCTGAATTATCTTTCAGAAAAAAATCCATTTTTTCCTCAAGAAAGTAATGGAAGCTAAGCAGCAAAACAGAAACACATTTAAGTTAAAAAAAAAAAAAAAAGACGAAAACCCTCAGTCATCACCACTTTTTCATATACATAACAATTATGCAGGTATGGTCAATGGCTTACCTTAAATCGTGCCCACCCTCCTTTTAATTGTTCCCTGTTAGCCTAGATATACAAAATGTTTTGTTCTAAACCCATATTCTAATCTAACATTATATTCTAACAGTGTTGTCTGCATTATGCTAAGTAACACCAGGCTCTTAAACAAATTAAACAGCTACATCAGATCATATTAAATCATTCTCTTTGACATAGTTAAGAGTTATTTAGGGATGGAGAAAAGGGGATAATGACAGTTTTTAGCTGGGCTGAAAAAGACCAGACACTTATCCCTTACCTTATTAGCACGTATCTGTTTGTAAATATCTGTTTGCTGCCGAATCCGATATTCCAGGTCAGAAACATGAGCCTGAAGCCAGTTCCAGCGGCTGACAATAGCTGCTCGGTCTGCAGCCCATCTCCACTCTGACCTGCGCCTCCTAAAAGGAAATAAACTGAGTGAAATCCAAGAGTAGCAGTAGCATTCATGCTAAATGGGACTGGGAAGGTTTTAACATCTAAATGCCTTTATACAAACCAACTTGAGTGTCAAGAAAAACTCAGTACTATGTGTATATATGTCACAGGCCACGTGGAGAATAAAACTCTTTGCATATAGATACATCCCAAATTAACTAGCTGAAACTGCCTTCCAAGTATCCTGATCTGACGGCAAACAATTTTTGTGAATTTTCAAAATTTCTCAGGAGACAGAAATATTTTCTACTTCAAGACATATACAAGACATATAAAGAATAAAGATTACAGATCTACACAGAAAATCCAAGACACCACCAATTATAAAACTAACCAAGGCGTCAGCAAAGTTGCGGAGTAAAGATCAACATACCCAAATTAACAGTGTTTCCAAAAGTCAACAAGTAGAAAATGCTCACTTTTTAAAAAAGCACTACTTACAACACTAACTTTATATACCAAATATCTTTGCATAGAATGTAATAAAACCAAGAGACCTACTTAAAAAGTGAGATAGATTTTTAAAGATAACAATTTTCATATCTATTTATAGAGTCAAATAAGCTCCAATCAAATTCCCCATAGGGCTTTTTGTTTTTTCTCTTTCTTTGACTGGCCACATGGCTTATCAGATTTTAGTTCCGCAATCAGGGGTTGAATTTGGGCCCTTGGCAGGGAGAGTGAAAAGTCCTAACCACTGGATTACCAAGGAATTACCCCTCTCCCGAGGTTTTTAATGGAAGCTTACAAACATTCATTCAAAAATTCACATTAGGGGGGGGAAAAAAAAAAGGACCGGCACTAGAGAAATTCTAAAGAAAATATGATGAACATTCACATTGCAGATGTAAGATAAAGCTATGATGATTAAGGCAGTCTAGAAAGACAAAAAGACAGTGGGACAGAATACAGGACTCCTAAACTTAGAACTGGCTACATGTAAGAGATGGGCAGTCAGAACAGTGAGGAAAGAATGAATTATTCAATAAATGGCATCGAGATGCCAGCTCTTTACATGAAAAAATACATGAAAAAAATAAAATTACTTCCTTTCTTTATGATATAATTCCCTAGTTTTGGAATTCCTAAATCCAGAAAGCTGAACGTAACAAGATTATCTTTGAAACTTCAGAGCAGGGAAGAATTTCTTAAATCTCTTAAAAAAAATTGAGCTAACTTTCAACAAACTGCATAAGATTTAATAAAGTTAAAGGCAAGCAACTGGTTGGCAGAAGATATCTGCAACATACAAAACTAAAAATAAAATGACAGAATATATAACAGAACTCCAACAAAGAGGTTTAAGAAGACAATCTAACAAAAGATGAATATATTAAAAATTTGCATAAGAGAAATCCCAATGGCCAATAAATACATAAAAATATGCCATGTCTTATTAGATTTTGGTTAAAATATTGGATATATTAAGACATCATTTCAAACCCAGATTGGAAAACCCAAGTGTTGGTAGATGTGGAAAACAGTAATTCATATACTGCCAACAACAATAAAAACCAGCACCACCATTTTTAAAGAGTAATCTGGAAATATCTGGCTAGGGGGAAAATGTGTATACTCAGCCATTGTGAAATTCTACTTCTGACAATATAACCTGCTCATCTGCATAAAGAAATAGGTTCATGGCAATAGTTTGTAACAACGAAAAATTAGTTACAATTTAATTTGCTAAAATAGGGAAAGAGATAAACTAATTTACTCCTTTAAGGGATTTTTCTATAGTAACAGAAACTAATTAACTAGAGCTATCTGTATCAATCTGACTGTATCTCAGAAGACAATGCTGAATGGAAAAATATAAAAACTAATAATAAACAAAATAAGTACTTTTATAGATACAAGCAATTAAGGAATTTAATGGAATATTGTTTATCAATTTAATTATAACTATATGTATTGACACAACTAAATCTCAACAATGTGGAATGGAAAAACTATATAAAAACTAAACACAACAAACAAAACCCAAGCAAACAAACAGACAAAAAGCAACTAAAAGATCCCTCATACCACAAGGAAGACTGAAGATCCTGAGTGCCCCAACTAAGACCCGCACAGCCCAACCCTCCCCCGCCACCAAGACAAAAGATGAATGAAACACAATTATAAGACTTGTTACCAATACATAAATAGTAAATGCATAAAAACATGTACAGTGCTGATAAACAGTGAATTCAGGATCAGAGTCCTCCTTAGCCTTGGGAAGGGGAAAAGGTAAGTTAGATTTTAGCTGTATCTGTTATGTAAGGTTCAACTTCTCTTTAAAAACTAAAAATCTGATAGAAAACAGCAACTTTAATATGAGAGGAAGTACCTGGCATCTGGTATACTCTGTAACCAAAATATTTTATGATCTTCCACAAAATTCTATTTCAAGAAAGTAGTAGTCATACTGCCCTTAGCCCCATCTCCAATCAGGTTATACATACTCATTACCAAAACATTTTAAGTGACTCTAAGTGAACTTTAACACAGTCCACTGGTAGAGTGAAATAGGCATTTTACAATTCCCTAATCTTGATGGAATAAGCACAAGATCTAGAGATCCTTTCTTCTTTAGTACAATCATCTGGCTCAATGTTGGCTGTAGGTCTAGTTCTAGCCCAAATTCAGAAAAAGAACCTCAAGACGTCAAGTGCAACCTCTGGATCATTCTCGCACTACAAAATGTTCCCCCTTCACTAAAGAAGTAAAACTAGTCAACCTTCATGTCCTATTTCCAGCTTTCACTACTCTTCAAGGTTTATAACCTTCCTATCTTGTAAAATCTCTTGGTTTCACAGGTTCATTCCTGAAGCTGCCACAGTACCAATCCCCACCATCCACCACCACTGGGATACTCCAGGTAACCTCCTCAGCTACCACTCCTAACATGAACCACATAATACTATTCTTAAATAAAATCTCAACTCTCATTTCTTCCTGTCACTCTTATGTGTAAGAAACCAGTTTTTATCTGCTTCTTTACAAATCCTAAGTCTTCAAGAAAACAAAGTAGAAGGGGAGTCAAATACCATAAAAGGCAGCACTTCGAAGCCAAAGAGTGTTTAGTAAAATTCACAAAACATCCACTTAATGACAGGTTTATTGTCAGACAAATGTATTTTAACAATTGACAGTGGCTAGCCCAAGTAATACTCTAACATTGAAAACCAAAGCGGGGAAAGATGATTTCTTGGCTAATTTACAGCACTTCTTCCTTAGTCACCCCTGGTGGACAAATAATCCTGGCAGTCTTGCCCAAGGATCCTGAACTCAGCTCAGAAGCCTTCTCACCAAAGTGTTCCAACAGCAAGCACTCTGAATTGGCAGGAAAGAGGAAATTTATTATTACTGAATTTTGACACATCTTAAACAAAAGAATTTTTTTTTCCTCTTCTTTCTTGTTTGAGGTCAAGGAAACAGTAAGAAGGAAATGAAAACACTTTAACTATGTGAAAACTTAAAAATACAAAAGGAAAATAAAATTCCTTAAAACATTTCAGTTCCTAAGAACTCTGGTGGATAAACACTTTTTTTCCCAAATATTAAGGAATAGCCCCTTTCAATTTTCTTATTGTCAAAATGAACAGCCTGATAAATATTATTCTAAATACTAGTGCAAAACCTAATTACTGATTTTTTTTTTGGAAGCCTAATAAGCTAATTAAAGACAGGCAGTGTTAAGGGAGGACCACAACCCCCAATTATGAACATGTTTCAATTCTACAAATACATTTGTCATATGACAGTTTCTAACCAGATAAAATTTTCAGTAGGAAGTTGTCATGTAATTAATGAACAATGGAAAACCCCACCTTAAGTGTCCAAAATACCAGCAACATGGCCAGAAATCTGAATTGTTAACAAAGGTGGGAGGTGTACAGTTAGCAAGCCTGAGGTGAGCTGTGAAGATGTTACGACACTCCAATGGCAAATCAGAACACAAAGCATAGTGTAAGAATAACAGCTTCAAGCAGAGTTTATGTATTTTTTTCCTTAACAAAAACAACATGCTACAGAAATTCAGTTTATCAGAGGCAGAAGTAGATTTCATCCCTAATATTCAAAATGTAAATTATTACTCTTAATAATTTACAGCTCGAAACGAGAGACAGTGATTTAAAAGCAGGGTCATGCTTTAAAAATAACATGTCACTAAGACTGCAGAGAGATACTTATGTAAATATAATGATGAACTGGTTTCTACTGTTGTCATTATCAATAATGAAGGAAAAAAAATGTGGATTCCAACACTGAGAAGTCTTTTAACTCTTTCCTGTTGCTTACTCTGTGCTAACAATTAGTAAATCCTGTTTCTGTGCAGGATGCGAGGATGCCTTCTAAGGTGCTTTCTGTGAACTGTTATCTCACTTTGTACCAAAATACTTTGTCTACATGTACTGGACTACCACCTGAGTGGGAAGTCATTTTAACTAAAATTTTGTTCCTTGATTTTATTAAACAGTTTACTGGTAAATTTCCTTTGCCTACATGTGTGGGATAAAGATCCATTAAACTTTTACACAATGAATTGCTTTTTGGGGTCCCTAAACATGGAAAGATACAATACCAAGAACTGCTTCTGTAATATCACACGACTAATAAACATTGCCAGCTATGTTACCAGTGTTTATTTGTATAATAGTGTATGTTCTATAAATAGATTTATTTTTTAGCTATGTGAAGCTATATAGCTTTAATAGTTATTGTTTTTTTTTAAACAGGGTTAGAGTATTGTCACACATTGAGAACTTAAGATGCTCTATGGGAATCTAACAATAATTATTTACTTGAACAAAAAAAATCATTTCCTCTAAGAAAGCTCTGGTATTTGTAAACAACTGAAAGCTAAATAGTGGAAAGTACTAGAAAATTTAGAGTTCAAGTTACATGTTGGTCAACAGAGAAAACAAGAAAGGGATTAATTTTTGTTTTTGACTCTCTAAAATCCTCTTGAATGATAATGTTAATGGTGATATTTTATTAGGAGAGGACAAACAGATCAATATGGGGACGCTGATGTAAGGAGATTAAACTTTTCTTAGGGGATGACAGAGGACAAGATGGCTGGATGGCATCACTGACTCAATGGACATGAGTTTGAGCAAACTCTGGGAGATGGTGATGGACAGGGAGGCCTGGTGTGCTGCAGTCCATAAGATTACAAAGAGTCAGACATGACTGAGCAACTAGACAAGACAAGAAATGTAAAAACTAAGTTTATCCACTGAATCTTCAAAGGTGTCAATGATTAAGACCTTTTTTTTTCTTTTACTACACCTTAAGAATAACTTACCTTAGTTCTACCACTAAGAAAAGCAACACAGAAAGCAATTTCTACTCACACAGAGAAAAGACTGCCAACTGACTATAAAAGAGATTACTAATACAACTCTTTGTAACTGATAAACCCCATTTCACTGCCTACAGTGCTGCCACAGACAGCAGTGGCAGATACGGCACTGCCTTTTTACTCAAAGATAAACTGCAGTAAAAGCTGATTTATCTAAAAGTAATACTGAAGTTCGGCACTGACCCATGTCAAACACCTGACCTAGCTAAGTCACCTAGTTCTAGTCCAGGATGGGAAACCTTTAAGTCCAGTAGAACAGTGGTGGTGGATTATACTTTTCCCTGATCTGGAAATGTAACAAAATAAAAGTAAAACGATTATCCACAGCAAGTTACACAGTACCATGTTCTACCAAAAACTATTCAACAGTTACGTGCTACTTCCACAAGTGCAAAATTTCTGAAACACCGACATTCTGAAGTCTCTAGGTTCTTTAGATGACTTATAAAACCAATAAAACAGACTACGTGAAATTGAGATCATCATCGAACGTCAGAGCATACAGCTGCTAGATTCACAGTATCCAGGGTAAGGCTTAGGGTCAATACAGGAAAGAACAGAAAATCTTAACATTACTAAGAGTAGCATAAAAAAATGTGTATATAAGTATTAACTACCAAGCTCAAGAGCGATGTGAAAAGAACCGAAGGAAGAGCAGGAAGATAGGTTTAAGCCAAGTTCTCATTTTTATTTACTTTGTATGATCCTAGACATGTGTAAATTGACCTCTAGAAATAATAGCAACGTCAGCCTCACAGGATGTGGTATTCACAAAATGATATAATCTTAACTGTAAAGTACAATACGTATATCAGAAAAGAACAATTATTAAATAAATATAAACTTTGGATTTTAATTCCGTATCATAAAAGGTACAAAAGAGGACAAGAGATAAAGTCTCTTAAGAGGCATACATAATCAGGAAATAGGTGTTTTCAATTAGCAGTAGAATTCTGAGTGTCTTGAGTGTTGGGTTCAAAGACACCTAAAGCAGTTCTACTCTAAATATAAAATCCAGAGTAGTTCACTAAAACTGACACTGTATTCAGTCAGAACTTCAATGACATTATCCCTGTGGCCCCAAATTTACAGAGATGAGGGAAATAAAGTTGAGCGGGGGCCAGGAAGGAGAACCAAACTGTCTAGTGTCAAACATCCCACATTTTAGCCATAAAACTCATAGATGAGAATGGGTTAAGACACTGTGGCTGTCACTCTAGGTTATATCAGCTTTCTAGAGCTGTTCTGTAGCAATAGGAAGTAAATGTTCCAGAGCCAACTCATCCTGGTAAGATTCGGGGTTGAACACTTGACCCTTCTGTCTCACTGCTTAAGTCAGATTACCTCTGAAACTGAAATAAGATTTGTGTATTTTGGCATATTATTTCAGCCAAGCTTTCAATCCATCAGGAACTCTTTCTCCCTTCTCCCCTCCATTTAACAAATACTTAAGACCTACTATTTTATTTACCAGGGATTATACTAGGTGCTGGGGACACAATACAACAAACAAAAATGCTGACTCAGAGCTTAATGGGGAAGACAAATGTTAACAATTAATCATGCAAAACGTGAGATAAGAGACAATAACTATGACATCAGATTTAGACTGGGAGATCTGGAAAATTTCTCTGTGGGATAAACAACCTGAGCGCCAAAGAGTAAGTTAGGACTTGAATAAGCAATCTTGCTGAGGTTAGGGGTAGAGGTTATGGAGAGATACAGAAGACCGTGAATGAGGACTGTGGTATGTCTTAGAAGAAGAAACAACTTGTCTACAGGTAATGGAGCTGCAGCCCTGACAGTGAAGGAGGAAAATGCACTGGAGTCGACACTGGATACAGGCAGGTAGGGTCAAATCCCATAGGACCCTAATCCATGTTATACTATGAAACAGTATAAACAATCCTGACCTTGGTCCATGTTCTTTATCTTGGAACTCCTATTTTAAATGAAAAACATTTTAATACTAGCTAAGGGATAATGAACTCCCATATAACCATCAACTAGCTTAAACTATCAACTCTTGGCCAATCTTACCACATCCAAACCATCTATCTATCCCTCCTCCTTACAGACGGATTTTGAAGCCAATTCTCACGATCAGATCATTACATCTGGCACATGTTTTTATGTGTCTCCAAAAGGTAAACTCACTTTACATATATTAAAAAAAAATTCCTCAATGTCAAATATCTAGTAGTTATTCAAATTTCCTGGTCAGCCCAAATCAAAGTCAAGTAAGATCCACACACTGTGTTTGGTTAAAACACCTCAAATTTTAAGTTTTCCTCTTTTTTCCCCCCCTCACAATTTATTTGTGGAAGAAACAGAGCTATCTGTCCTTTAGAATTTCCCATGTTTGTGAATTCTGCTGATTGTACTCTTGTCACAAAGCCCACACCTTTAAACTTTGTAAACTGACGCCTCTAAACAACCTACAATTTGTTATTTATTATTCTGTAGATCAGCAGATAAATTATTTGTACATTCAATTTCTTCATGTTTAAGACTGAGATATATGCTTAAAAAAAAACCACACCCAACCTTTAAAGAATTATATAAGGTACTTCAAACTGCTCTCAATGTCCACCTGTCAGACTCTTTATTAAACATGATAACATATACACAATATATAACCTGCCAGGCACAATAAAAGAAAGAAACATAATAATTCTCCAACAGACTCTCAGCAGCCCTTAGGCCACTGTGTTTGTTCTGTGGGAGACTATAACCAGGAAATACCTATTAACATCTTTTATTCCTAAAAACCACCTCCCTCTTGGAGTCTTTCCTGCTGATCTGTATCTCACAATTCATTACTTTGTATTCTTCACGCTTAGTGCGGTCCCCTTATTTTGTTACTAATGTAATATTTCCAAGTCAGGCCTTATATATGATTGATCTTCAACTAGATTATCCATGCCTTCTTATAGGCACTACTTACTGTGTGCTTTAGCTGCTCATTAATCTTCAATGTTATCTCTATCTATGTATTATAATTTGTGAATAAGGAATTCTCAGGAAATATTAAAAAATGAGACTTATTTTGGCTCTGCTTAATTTTCAAACTCAAAAACACCTAAATTAAGTCTGAAAGACCTGAATGCCTGAGACACACTTAAGTATTCTAATGGAGAAAAATAAAGCCTTACAAAGGATGGAAATGGTTTACAGTTCTTTGTGGCTGGTCGAGAACTGGACATTGAACTGGAGGATGAAGATTCAGAACAAAACAGTGGCTTAGTTACTATGCCTTTTTTAGAGTGTAGGAATCTGCTGTTTCTAGAAGAAAGGAAAATGACAAAGTCACTACTGAAAAGATCTCAGCTATTAAAGTAACTGCTAATCCAGAATGGCTTCTCCAGAGTGAACCAGTCAAGTTTCTGTCCACTGTACGGCCTAGAGAAGCCATCGCTTTATAAAAGTGATTTCCATTTAGAATCTTCCAATAATCAAACTGAGGCTAGAATATTCAAATTGTGTATGAATACTAATTTCTCCTATGAAAATTCTAAATAGTTAAATAATCCCATTCACTCAAAAGCCATAAAGTGTAAAGAGTATTAATAGTAAATTGCTATTATTTGATCTAGCTCACTCACCAAAGCAAGAGACTGACTAGGATCACACCTTACAACTTGAAGTACCTATTACAAGCAGCATGGGACTTAGAAGCTTCTCATAACAGCACACTACTCCTCAGCTTGGGTTCCTTAAAGCAGAGTCAACAGTAGAGTTTGGACAAGGAAGTAGCAGGTGACGGAGGGTATCAGCATTTGTTATTCCACAGGGAGAACTTGTTTCTGGCCATCTCTAGAACGATCAAAAACTCTTACAGAGAAACGTTTTCTTCTCACTTTAAAAATAAAATACAGTTTTACAAGGACCAGGACCTATGATCCTTGTCCTTCCAACAGATAAAAACCAGTGTAACCTTAGAGTGAAGCTAACCCCTTTCTCCTTTGGTGCCAGATCTCAGAAACCACTCTGGCTAGTCTCTTTTGCCAGAGGGAGACATGAAATTACAGTCCACACTCTTACTCTAAACCCACACAGACCAGGAAAAATAAAGCTATATTACAAAGCTATATTCTTAATAACAACTATACACAACCTGAATGGATGCTTACAGAGGGTCCTGTGAATGTTCTGGATGCTTTTAAAACAGTAAAACAGAATTCACACATCATCTCCACATTACCATGCTCTTTCATACCATTTACTAATAGTTAGAATCTTAAATTATATGATACAAGATATTGTATCTCAAAGTTTTCTTGGCATCTTTTGAACATTTTCCCCTATGAACTTGAAAATTACTGTCAAAGTTCTTGTTTACTACATAGTATATAAACACACTCTCCACCCCACCTCCCACAAAACCTGTAGGAAAGCATTTTAATGACCTAGTGAGCCCTCAGAGATCAAACTAGCTTGCAGTGCAGAATGACTGAAGACCCAGAGAAACGTCCTTGGAACAACGGGGCGACAAAAGCAAGTGGTGATCTGCATCACAATGCCAACGAATGCCCAGCATCTGGCAAATGTTCAGCAAGTGGTAGCTGCTGCTGTTCTCACTACCATACCCAGCTGAACTAACTCAGCTACTGTTAAGGCACTCTGTGCCCTTCCATCCAATGGCAAATATTTGTTTTGGTAAGTGTGTATTCCTTAAACACACTTGAGAAACAGGAACCTGAGACCAAATGTCTTTTGTTTTAATCGAGTTCCAACATGCTTGGCAGGGTATGTAATGAGAGCTGGAGGGTGATGAGGGAGACGGCTTCACAGGTCATTTATTCTGTAGTAGTCCCTTTCACTATAAATAAATAAAAGTGATGAAGATAAACTTATTCACAAATTCAAGATCACTGAGAAGTAACCACAGTAATTATTCCCAACTCATTAAGAACCAGTCCCTGGGACTTCACAGGTTGTCCAGTAGCCAAGACTCCATGCTCCCAATGCAGGGGGCCTGGGTTTGATCCCTGGTCAGGGAACTAAATCCCACATGCCACAGCTAAGAGTTTGCACACTGCAATACAGGTTGAAGATCCCACATGCAGCAAACTAAGACAGCACAGCCAAATATAAACAAAATAAATAAATTTTAAAATGTCAATTCAAGTTGAGTTTGGGAAACCCTGCTCTATAAGGCAGACCTTAGAACCACTACTCAGTTCTCTTATCTATAAAACCTGTGAGCTGGACTGAAAAAAAAAAAAAAAAACTTACAAAGTGCTTTCTTTATAAGATGTGATGAACCTATGACCACTGGCCTAAGTACACATCCTGTATGTACAGCTGTAATTTATACTAGGGGGAAGAGGATATTATTTATAACTAGATAGGTATCTGAAAGGCTCAATTCACTCCAGATGCTGCAACAAAATTCTTTCCCTTAGTGACAAGACTCATATATCATACAGACTTTGTAAGTGCTGGGATGTTGACCAAACAACGATACCAAGTTTAAATCTAAATCATCCTCTCAAAATATGCCCCAAACTTTAAAACTGAAAGAAACCATAGTATCTCTAAACATCTCAATTTTTAAATGGTCAAAACTAAACCCAAAAGAGTAAATGACTTTCCCAGTCAGAAGTAATTCAGTCATTCAAGCTCTTAAAGCAAATGTCAGGAAAAGATGCTCATATGAGTACGGTACACCAACATGGGCTGAGAGTTAACTTTGATTTTAAAAATTACTTTGGCTTCTGTAACTGGGTACAGGTAACAGTGATGCAAATGCTGTCTTTTAAAAATTTAACACCTATTTTACAGATTCAGAAATAAGACTACCTGATCAGTGCTATATTTGGCATTTTACATAAAATTAAGCCTGATGATTTATTCTTAGAAATAAGCAAAACCATATAAATAATAGGAAAACATACACCAATCATCTAAATGGCAACATGTTTTTAAAAAAAGGGAAAAAAGGAAAAGAATTTCACTATTAAAGGAAATCAAGCCCCCAATCTATTCTATATGCATGGCCCTCAAGTCTCCTCACTTGATTGATCACTAAGGTCCTTATAGCTCCAAAATTCTACTCCTGTTTGCTCCTAAGTGACACACTATACATAAACAGGAGACTCAACATCTTGCTCAGTTTTTAGGTATGTTCCTACAAACAAGGTACCAACTGTTACTAATGCACTAAAGCTGACAGGCAACAGAGTGATTTAAGTAACTAAATTCCCCAAACCAGGCTTAATCCCAGTAAAGTTAATCAAACAATTGCTTCAGCATTTCAACAAAAATGTCAGTTTCTTTCCAGATCACACATCACACAGAAAGATTCCGTCCAGATAAGGTTTGGAACAAGTTTCTTTCCAGTCTATCCTGATTTAGGCACCCTCTAAAGATCTGACTAGGTAAAGGTTCATCTCTCTCAAACTGCTCCAGTTTTTCTTTTACAACACTCAGCTGCTTTTATACATAAGACAAGCATAATTATTTTGAAGAACAAAAGAAAGTTAAAACCGTTTTTCTTTCTCCTCTGCTGCATTAGAGCAAACAGTATAAAGATACATAGTTCAACAGCACTACCCCCACTACCAACAATCATACAGCTCCTAAAAGCTAAACAGAAACCGTAGGAAAAATACCCACTCTAGAGATGAAAATAATGTTCCAGGTGTATCACATGGCAGCACGCATGTACAGCTTTTCAGAACTATATGTAAATTCAAACTAAAGACAAAAACTTCACTGTGACATGACAGAAGAGAAAGTTCATCTGTACAACAATCTCACTCCCACCAAAAACTGTGTTTGAACAATCCAAACAGCTCTAGGAAAGTCAATAAATATCTTTGTGAAGGACAGAAGTGCTAAGGCAACTACAAAATAAGCACATGCAACTTTTACTGTTTCCCCAGACACAGATAGGGTCATCACACCTCTGTGATGTAAAATGCTCAAGCTGCTCACAGACACCTGCTGAATGCCACCTGACTGCTGCAGAGTGAGTTACCCACCCTACTCCCAGGGATGGTTTTCAACAAGATGAAGTGGGAGGGAGCCTGCAGGGTTGAAAAATATAATAGAAATGGTTTGATGCAGCTCACATTTTGTGATTAGTTTAAAACTCACATCACTAATCACAGAATCACAGAACAAAAGACAGACTCCAGGAACTAAGTCTCTTAACGAAAATGATAAAGTGACTGATCTGCTAAGACTTATGAGAGATTAAGAACTAGACCCCCAACTTCCAACTATATACATGAGACCCCCAACAACACACACAACTTTTCTCCACACAAAATTAAAACATTCAGTAATTTTGATTCTGCTAGAAATAGCCAGTTACATATATTCCTCAAAGGATAAACACTGATAAAATAAAAATAATCTATTAAAACTATTAGATTCTTTCCTACAAAGGCACAAAACATTTAAAGCAGATCAAGAATAGTAACCCAATTCTGTTTCATCTTGCGACGTCTCTGTTCAGCCTCCATCAGTGGCTCCCTTCACTCCTAAGTACAATGCAATCTCAAGGCCTTCATTAGTAGTCCTCCAACAACTTTGGTTCAACTCTCCAAAAATTCAAAAATTTTTCTAACAGCAAGTAAAAGTTCCATCATTTTTCCTTTTTCACAGCTTGGTACTGGGGAACTGCTTTATACACAGAACAAAACTCTACAGGCCTACAGCTACTAGGGGCTTTCTAGGTGGCTCAGGGGTAGAGAATCCAGCTGCCAGTGCAGGAAATGCTGGAGACGCGTGTTCGACCCCTGGGTTGGAAAGAGCCCCCTCCAGTACTCTTGCCTGGAGAACCCCATGGGCACAGGAGCCTGGCGGCTGCATCCCGTGGGGCCGCACAGTCGGACGTGACAGCGCACAGGCAGGCACACAGCTCCCAGCCGAGGGCCTGGAATGCTTTTTCAGCAGCGAACAATCAATAGTAATCTGTAAGAATATTTCAAATTACGTTTTTAAAAACTATAAACTGGGACATCTAGCTCTGGAATAAACTGTTATTATGGTGGTTTTAAAATACAGTTGCAAATTCTTTGACACTCCTCCCATTAAAAGATAGGGTTCTGTCTCTTCCCTCTGAACGTGAGAGGGTTTGTGACCACTTCAGGCAATAGAATAGGATGGAAGTGATGCTAGGTGACTTCTCAGGCCAGTTTTAAATGAACAGGAAGCTTCCACCCTTGTTTGCTAAACAAAGATACACCATGTAAGAGGTCTGACCACCCTGAGGCTGTCACACTAAAGAGACCAGTGTCCCTTAGCAAACCCACCCAGGCACCCCTAACAGGGTGCCGCACACATGCATGAAGGAGCCATCTTGGAAATGATTCTCTGGTCCCAGTATTTTGGCCCCCAGCCTTGTGTCTTGTCAAACTGAAGCCCCACACATCATATATCAGAAACAGGTCATTCCAACTGTATTCTGAATTCTGATAAAGGGAATCTACAAGAATAAGATGAACACTGTTTCATGCCATTCAGTCTGAGGTGGCTTGTTAGTAGCAATAACAGAAACAGTCATTATCCAATAAAGCTGAACATCTACATACTTTCAGTTCAGTTCCGTCGCTCAGTCGTGTCCGACTCTTTGCGACCCCATGAATCACAGCACACCAGGCCTCCCTGTCCATCACCAACTCCTGGAGTTCACTCAGACTCACGTCCATCGAGTCAGTGATGCCATCCAGCCATCTCATCCTCTGTCATCCCTCTCTCCTCCTGCCCCCAATCCCTCCCAGCATCAGGGTCTTTTCCAATGAGTCAACTCTTCACATGAGGTGGCCAAGTACTGGAGTTTCAGCTTTAGCATCATTCCTTCCAAAGAACATCCAGGGCTGATCTCCTTCAGAATGGACTGGTTGGATCTCCTTGCAGTCCTAGGGACTCTCAAGAGTCTTCTCCAACACCACAGTTCAAAAGCATCAATTCTTCTGTGCTCAGACCTCTTTATAGTCCAACTCTCACATCCATACATGACTACTGGAAAAACCATAGCCTTGACTAGATGGACCTTTGTTGGCAAAGTAATGTCTCTGCTTTTCAATATGCTATCTAGGTTGGTCATAATTTTCCTTCCAACGAGTAAGCATCTTTTAATTTCACGGCTGCAGTCACCATCTGCAGTGATTTTGGAGCTCCCCCAAAATAAAGTTAGCCGCTGTTTCCACTGTCTCCCCATCTCTTTGCCATGAAATGATGGGACCGGATGCCATGATCTTAGTTTTCTGAATGTTGAGCTTTAAGCCAACTTTGTCACTCTCCTCTTTCACTTTCATCAAGAGGCTTTTAGTTCTTCACTTTCTGCCATAAAGGTGGTGTCATGTGCATATCTAAGGGTATTGATATTTCTCCCAGCAGTCTTGATTCCAGCTTGTGCTTCTTCCAGCCCAGTGTTTCTCATGATGTACTCTGCATATAAGTTAAATAAGCAGGGTGATAATATACAGCCTTGCCATGCTCCTTTTCCTATTTTACCACCTAGCATTTCTAATTCATGGATACACAACTGTCCCCTCAACCAACCCTTAGCACACATATAGCAGGAGGCATGTTCAAGAATGTTCAGAGTAATAGCATTGGGCATATTTATAAAATAACTCGAGGGAAAACCAAATGCACACCGAGAGAAGAATGGATAAATCACAGTATTATTTGCTCAGTGGAACAGTGACAATGAATAAACTACAGCTATATGGAAAAAATCACTGATTTTCACATGTCAGTAACATAATGTTGAAAATCCCAATAAGATAACTTATACTCTCTTTTGTAAAGTTTAAAGACAAGCAAAAGTAACACAGGGATCCCCGGGGAAGCTTTAAAGGCTGTGTGCCCATGTTTTACAACTATTTTAGCATTTCTGCCCCTCCAACAAACATTCTATTCAGTCAGTGTTGGTCATTCAGTCGTGTCCAACTCTCTGCGACTCCATGGACTGTAACCCACCAGGCTCTCTGGCCATGGAATTGTCCAGGTAAGAAATCTGGAGTAGGTTGCCATTTCCTCTTCCAGGGGATCTTCCTGAACCAGGGATCAAACCCAGGTCTCCTGTACTGGCAGCAGGTGGATTCTTTAGCATCTGAGCTACCAGGGAAGCCCTATTGTAACTGTCTATTGTCCTCTCTAAAATATTTTAGGCGAACAGGAATGACTTTGGCAGTAGTGTCACAGGTGTATATTACTTTTAAACTGAAGTCAAGCATACAGTAACAACAATGTCCTGAGTTCAGAAATCCAATTAAAAAGAAACACACACACAAATGCATACACATATGGGAGTACATAAAATGGAAGGTATGTTGTATGATAAGAGTATCCACATTACCATACATAGCATTAAGAAAAGTTCTTTTTCCAGTTTTAGATAGTAAATGCTTACTGAAATCCAACCCGCACTCCAACAACTTCCTCTTAAAAACTCATGAAAATTAGACTTTTAAAGTTTCACAGAGCTAGAAACTAAGAATATTGGCTAATCTCTGGATAGATATTTCTAAAAACCAAAGCTTAGAAGGATTAATTCAAAAAAAGTATGAACATATGAGGAAAGATAAATTCTTATTTCCAATCACTATATCATATACAGGATTTCTAACAATCAAAGATAGTGAGTGAATTTATTGCCAATCCCTTCCAAACTTAAAAAATAAAAAGTTCATTTCTTTACCACGTTACAAATTTCAAATAATGAAATGAAAAGCTAGATGAACGTGGATAGAAAATTGTATTTGATATCAAAGGATATTTAGTTAGTTGGCAATGAGAAGAAGTTAAAGCTGCTAAAATGATGAAAAATGGTATTCAGTGTCTAGCAAGGAAAGGAATAATTATTACACCAGGTTAATCAAGAAGCAACATTACTCAAAGAGATGGTGGAACATAACCATACAAAACACCCCTCCTCAGCCCACACATCTGAATACCATCAGGAAATGGCCGGAGGATGCACCCAGTAACTCTTATAAAGCTGAAAGTAGGAATTCAAAGGCAACAAGGTGGACACGGCAAGAAATCATCCCTTAAGCTGTTTACCTGCAAGCACCTTTTCTCCCAGACAATATTGTCTATCTTAGAGTCCCTTAGAGAGTCAATCCTCTGTAGTAACCTGTATGGGGACAGAATCTGAAAGGGATGGATATATGTATATGCTTAACTGATTCGCTTCGCTGTACAGCACAAACACATTATAAATAAACTACTCCAATATAAGTTAATTTTAAAAAATCCCTCAGAGAAAAAAACAGGAAAACAGTTGGAAGCAGAGTTCGCTATAAAATAAAGGCTACAAAATTGGCCAGATACAAAATAAGTGTTCCCAAACTAAAATTCTCACATCCTTCCAAAAATCTGTTTTTGATAGTCTCCTCCTCTTGTTATTAAAAAAAAAAAAAAGAAAAGAAACAAAGAAAAAAAGTTTCTTCCAGTATCTCAAGCTGAAAAACTTGTTATCCTCAATTCTTCCCTTTCTCTCACAACCATATCTAATCCATGAGAAATTTTTTTGGCTCAACCTTCAAAATACACCTCATCAGACCACTTCAACCATGCAACCGTCATCTCTCACCTGGAAATGGCATCAGCCTCCTGAGTGGTTCTCATGCCTTGAACCTGCTTGCTATTTTATTTTAACTCAGGGTAAAAGCCAAAGTTCCTAAAAGGCTTACTAATTCTCATCCTCCATTCTCTGACTTATATGGATGTTGTCTTGGAACACTTTCTTTTCCCAGTTATCCTTGGGCAATGCTTCTGTAGTTTCGTGGGGTCATCTTATCAAAGAAGCCTACTTTGACCAACACAAAATAGTAAAGCTGCTGCCGCTACCCTCTCCTCGACCCTGCTTTCTTTCCACAGCACTTACCACCTGATATGTTTATTCATTTATTGACTGCCTCAGTTCTTCAAGCAATGTCAGTTTCCTGTTTTACTCACTCATGTATCACAAGGAATTTTTGTTTTATTCACTAATGTAGTCCTACAAACTAAATACAGTAAGTCCCCTACACACAAACCTTCAAGTTGCAAACTTTGAAAGATGCAGAAATGTGTTTGTATGTCCCATCACATAAGTTAGTTCATGTGTCTAGCATATGTTGTCCATGTCACCTAACAAGGAAAAAAGAGATACTACCCGTACACTACTGGGTCATTTTTTCAAGAGTAGATAGAACTGAATCCAGCAAGGAACCACCAGAACCTGTGCCATCAACATCAGGCGTGAGCGACACTGCCGCTTGCCCTCTGTCTCCTGTTGCTATCGATCCTTCAGCTCTACCATCTCCCACCTCCTTTCTCTCCTCCAGTCAAGAACCCTTCCCGCCTGTTCACTCGATGTCAGCCCCTGGTGGCCAGTTGTTGTATTGTACTACTGTACTTTTTAAGGTATTTTAACATCAAAAATGCTTTATTTCATTGCTTTTTATGTATTATTTGACAAGAATTATACACCTATCAGAATACAACTCTGCACAGTCAGCTGTGTTAACTGGGTACCTGAGCCAGCTCTGCTGGGCTTATGAACGACCTGGACTATGAACACGCTCCTGGACTGGAGTGCCTTTGCAAGCAGGGGCCTTACTGTAGTCTCCTCACAGGCAGTGAGCCTTCAGTACATGTATGCTAAATGAATGAACACTGGTGATGGTGGAGGTGAGGAAGGGAGTATCTTACCCACAGTGGTTCACAGTAGCCTATGAACAACTGGGAAGGCAGCCACAAATTTTTAATGAAGGTTATTAGTTTATAAATTTGATCTAATTCCAATGAAAATCCCAATGGGATTTTTTGAGAGAATTTGACAAGACTGATGGATTTGACTACAACAAATTCAAAACTTCTATCATTCAAGAAACATACAAATTAAAAGCCAAACAGAAAGCTAGGGAAACCAATTTGCACTTACGAATCAATTCAAAAAGACACATAAGCAAATGAGCATGGAAGATTTATTTATATGAAATACAAATGGGGGCAAAATGTATTTATATAAAAATACAAATGGCCAATAAATACAAAGCAAGGGTTAAACTTAGTAAATAACAGCAAAATTTGAAGGATGCCCCTTGTCTGGTCAAATTTTAAAAGTCATGGGGGGGGAAAAAAAAAAGGTACCTAAAGTCTGCTAGGTTTCATGAAAACACTGCTGATGAAACAGCAGTTTCATTCTAGAGAACAATATAACCTTTATCAAAAATCTTAAAACTGTCCTTATCCCATGACCAAAAAAATTTCCACATCGGAAATTTAATCTAAAATAATGACCTGTGAAATGAAGCAAGTTTTACACACAACAAAACTCCCACATAAGAGATCACAAACTAAGGTCACATTCTTGGTTTTATTTGCTTACACGTGAATTTTCTTTGACCTTCATAAGGGTATCAAAATTTTCTTAACTCGTTGGCAGAACTTTAAAATCTATTAAATACAAAGATGAGATCTACCAGTGGTCTCTTAACGACTATTGGCTAAACAAACAGTAGCTGATCCCTTTAGCTGTGGCACATGACTCCCAGTTCAAAATTTTCCCCATCCGGAAGGTGCTGTTCGTTTATATTATACGCTCAACTCTTCTTATGTTACCTGACTTGGAAACTACACTAGAAGTCAAATGTTAAGCATGCAGGCTGTCTGAACTATAGGGTCCTGCCTCCAGAGTTTCTGATTCAGTAGGTCTGAGTTGGGGGATGGGGGTGGTTCCAGAATTTACATTTCTAACAAGTTCCAATGTGATGCTAATACTACTGGTCCAAAGATGACACTTTGAGACACTTAAGACTGATGAAGCTTCCTCAACGAGGCCAGAGAGGGGTCCCGTGAATTACACAATTGCAGGATACCTGAAAAATATTAAGGATTCCATTAAAGGGGTTGGGGTGAGGGGGCTAAGAAAAGCTGATGGATCAAAAGCCAATAGTCACTGCAGATATCATAGCACTGACTTCCCCCAATTATCAGAAATAGAAAACCATTGCCCTACAATAAATTTAGGAATAATCCTAGACTAAATCCTCAGTCTTATTCTTTTAAGTTCTGCATGCTCCCTCGTGAGTTTTATCTATTCACAAAGTTTTAAGGACCTCTTCTATACCTTATGTATGAGTTGCAAATAAAAACTGCTGTAAAAAATACTTTAGCACGCCAATATTTCATGACCAACAAACGTGTTTTTTAATCAGCTCTAGTATTTTCTCCTGAAACTGCTTTCTTCAGCTGCAAACTACATATAGTAGCTAACATTTGTGGAACGTTTCCTTTGTTCTGGGCATCGCTACACACTACATGAATTTCATCATTTAATCACTATAACAACCCTCAGAGACAGCACCCACTCTCCCCATACTGCAGATGGAGAATCTGAGGCACCGAGGGATTAGGTCATTTGCACAGAGAAGAAAAACCAAGATGTACATCTGACTCCACAGCCATTAATTTTAATCACTTCACTACAGTGCCTCTATCCTCACTGCCTGTGTCAAAGACAAGCTTAGTAAACAGGGAATTCAATTCAAAGTGTTTACCTACCTATCTCTTTGGCCCATTTTTCTCCTGTTTCCACATACAGATAAGAACTTTATTTAAAACAGTCCAACACATATGAAGAACTTTATTTATGAGGGAGAAGAAGCAGGGATGAAAGCAGAAAACTTCAAGGAGAAACTATGTTCACCCTTTAAAGTATTTCTCCCGTTCTGAAAAAAAGTGTAAGGCCACAAGCTTTGACACCAGAGCATTCAAACATAAAACGCCTCATCCATGAAGCATTTAAAAATTTTAGAAGAATCTTTTTAAACTTACATCATGTTTTATGTCAGTTATATTTCAATAAAGCTGGGGAGGAAAAAAAAACAGAATACTTCAACTGTGAAAGTAAAAGTTGCTCAGTCATGTCCGAATCTTTGCGACCCCATGGATTGTACAGTCCATGGAATTCTCCAGGCCAGAATACTGGAGTAGGTAGGTAGCTTTTCCCTTCTCCAGGCGATCTTTCCAACCCAGGGATCGAACTTAGGTCTCCCGCATTCCAGGCACATTCTTTACCAGCTGAGCCACCAGGGAAGCGCCACTTCAACTGTGGAAGCACATATAACAAAATTTGAATAACCAAGCAGGTTTCCCTCTAAGGTCAGGGGAAGACTTCAGCTCTTGAAACAAAGCTTTAGAGAGCCTGTACAAACCTCATTTGAAAAGAAATAACTGCAAGCTATTTGTTAACAGAGAAATTATCTTTTAGCCTGAATGAAAGTAGCACAAGTTTCTGAAGTACGTTTATATAAGCCATACAGTTCCACACAATCAATAGTCTACCATCATGATTCTGAACAGTCATATCTAGTCAGATGCCATCGGCTATTCTTAAAGGTAATCTAACAGATATGTACCTTAAATAGACAAACTGTGAGACAGACAACACGTTAGAAGAGCAAAGGTGAAACTAGACTACTAGATTCTAATCTTTGCTTCAACAGTTACATGTGATCCTGGGCAAGTCCACTGTCGACCCCAACCCCCTATACTGAGTCCCAGTTTCTCTAAGAAACTACCTAACATCAAGTAATTGATAAAGTAATTTAACGAGACTGAATGTTTATAAGGCACGACATGTATAATAACATTACACTTTATCCTATCTTTGTAATATTTATTTTTATCATAATTACTTACAATTAATTATCTTTATCATTATTCCTTATTTATTTCTATCCCTTATCCTATCATCTAATGTGTTAAGAGTTAAATAGGCAATTGGCAACCCACTCCAGTATTCTTGCCTAGAGAATCCCAGGGACAGAGGAGCCTGGTGGGCTGCCGTCTACGGGGTCACACAGAGTCGGACACAACTGAAGCGACTTAGCATGCATGCATGCATTGGAGAAGGAAATGGCAACCCACTCCAGTATTCTTGCCTGGAGAATCCCAGGGACAGAGGAGCCCGGTGGGCTTCTGTCTACAGGGTCGCACAGAGTTGGACACAACTGATGCGACTTAGCAGCAGCAGTTCCCTCTCACTTCTAAAGCTACACTGCTATCACAAAGACAAAGATGCATTTAGCCATTAGTGCTTAAAGGTAAACAAGTATTTACATTGTGCAACAGAACATTTCCTATCATATTCATAACAAAAGTGCTGTATTATTAAGTGGTTGCAAAATGGAAGAGGGAGGATCTCCTAGCAAATATAAGGATGCTTAGAAACAGCGATTTAATCCATCCTGATAAGCAACTTATTTATTAAGTATCAAGCTTCAATGTGAATCACGTACTTCTCCTAAATCTAGAAATCTAGATCCCAAATACATCTGCCTATACAGGGTACCTACCACCCAAGGACCTGGAGGGTGGGAGTGAGAGTGGGGAGGGCAGAGCCACACAGCATCATGCATGTATAGTAACACATCTGGCTACACTCAATTCTCTGCAAGAGAGCTACATTCAAAGGGAACCTCTTATAAAATGGACAGAATAAGTTAATCCTCCTGCTGATTAACACAATAAAACCAAGTTTTACATAGGAAAAGATAAGCTGAAGAACATAATTGATTTGTAATAACTTAAATGGGAAAAGAATTTGAAAAACAGATACATGTACACATGTATAACGGAATCATTTTGTTGTACACCTGAAACTAACACAACACTATTAATCAACTCCAATATAAAACAAAAATTAGACAGTGTACGTGAACTAATAATTTCAGTTTTGCAGATCAACTTGTGTGGCTGTGTTCAGGAGCATCAGATTTTATTATCACTATTGTCCATTTCAGTTCAGTTCCTAGGCTTTAAAATCCCAAAGAACAGAAAGAGATACATATACTACATGGTAGTATTAGTAATATTAAAAAGTGTTCCACTTACTGAAAACTAAGGGCCAGGTACTTGATGTACACCACTTTTTAATCTTGATTACAACTTGTATTCCAAGGCTAATCGAGTCTGAGCAATTTTGACAAAATCACACAACTAATCAGTGTCCACAGAAATTCAAACTCAGATTGAATGGAAAAGTCTGTGTTCTAAAATATACCTCAATAAAGCTGTTTTCAAAAAATGCTTTCTTTCCAGTAGACCACAGGCTTTTCTTAGTCAAAACTGAAATCTTTAACAACATATAAAGTACACTGGGTTCTGAACAATAGCAAGAAGTCTTATCAGAATATTTTAGCATAATAAAAGTAAAGGGGCTTAAGATCTGAAAATATTTACCCAATAAGAACTATAAGTTTTTTGCCCAACTTTAAATTAAATGAGTTTTAGGACTCAGGTTTCCACAGTCCTTTCCTCCATGACATCTGAATACCCTAAAAATGCATACATAAATAGCCTGGGTATTTATTTCCTTTGACAAATGGGAAAAAGTAATATGAAAATGCTTCTGGCTATACTACTTAACCAAAAAACTGTCCACCTATAATATGGTCTCTCTTTCAAAAACTGGTCATGGTCATTAACCAAAATCTCTAAGCAATAATACCATTCAACTTGATTATCAAGCTAATAAGAGAAAAGAGAGAGAAGCCACAGGAAATTCAAGAGGTAATTTAAAATTGGCTCTCATCAGACTCACAGACTGGGTCTAATCAGAGGCCAGGTGATACAGTGGAATTATGGCAGCCAGAAACAACCATACTTAATGAAATGTCTTTTACAGAACACCACCACTTTCCCCATCAGAGTTCAAAAGGTTATTTTCACTCCTCACAGTTATATTCAGGATAAGAAGGCCAGTCACAGCTCAGAGTAGACAAATTTTCTAAATATGAATTCAGTTCTGTAATCTCTTCAGTATCTTTCTTTCCCAATGATGGGAACACAAAATTTCATGCATAAATCAAATGGAAAGAAAATAGAAAATTAAAATGAACTGTAAAATCTATGCTCATCATCTGCAAAAAAATTATAAATAATAAATAGGAAGAAAAATTAAAACGTTAATGACCAAGCACAGCACCTCTCCGTAAATTATCCACTACAAGGCATCTCCCAATTCAGTTACCAGTTCAAACACATGATAAAAGAACCGAAAGCTGGCTTCACATTTCACCCTCAACTAACCATGAGTTTAAAACATCACCACAATGCCTGCATCCAAGATTGGGGGGAAGGAAGAGAAGCCCTCCCCTAATTCTTAACAAGGACCAAAAAGGTCCTGCTTGATCTGGCTCTGCCCACAGCATCATCTCAAACAATCACTTTCCAAACCTCTCCTGGCTCTTTTATGCTCTGGCCACACCGGCAGAGACTAAAGAAGCATTCCCTGGCAGTCCTTCTCACAGACCTATTTGTCTTTTCCTATACTCATAATTAAAAAATACTCAGTTGATTCAAAGATTTTTTTTGAACGCTTATATTTCAAGATACTTGTGTTATAGCGGCGAATCCCTAACAGGAGGAAATTTACATTTCAGAGGAAGAGAAAGACAATAAGCTAGTAAGCAAAGGGTGTGGGGGTGTGTGTGTGCTTATTAAAATGTCAATTGTGAGTTAAGTTGCCCTTTTACAGCTGGTGGTCAACAACATTTCTTTTAAAAGTGGCAGAGACCTCAACTGGATGAAGAACCAAACTCAGCTGACAGGAAATCTGCAGAAAAGCTTTCAGGAAGAGGGAGCAGTAAAATGTACAGGCAAGAACACATTTAACATTAAGAGTAAGAAGACCAGTGTGGTTGCAGCACAGTAAACCAAGGGAAACATGATACCAAGGTGGTGTACAAAAGCAGACCCTAGATCCAGTAGGGCCTTGGAGTCCACAATAAGGAGTTTGACTTTTAGTCTAAGTGTATCATGAAGCCTTTCAACAAATTTGAGCAGGGGCACAAGGTATTATTTACATTTTTAAGCTCACTCTTGCTGTTGTGTGAACATACTATAGGAGATCAATAACAGAAGGAGACAAATTAGGAGTCTTCTAAGGAGGTCCAGTCAAAAGATAATAGGCTGGTGATAGCATTTGAAATGGGGAGCAGGTATTCAGACTCAGAATATAATCTGAAAGTGGAGCCAGCAAGATTTGCCAATGTAATAGAATATGGATATGAAAGAGAAAAATTTGACACCCGTCTCTCCCTCTGAGACTGTACCTGACTGCAGTGAAAGTAGGGGCCACACACAACTCATTCAGGTCCTCAAGACAGAGGGGCAGTTAAGTGAGTTCTATCTGAATGAATTAATGAACAGCCTATTACATTTTTCAAAAGAATAAAAATACAGGCATTTTCTTTGGCTGTCAAATACTGGTAGGGTGTCAGGCACAGAAATTTAACACCTTAGGGAAAGCAAGGTGAGTTAAAAGATATCCAAATAAAAGAAACCAGAGACCCATTTTCCACTGAACTTGCAAACTCACCTCAAAGTACCACCTGTCTGAATATGGACACACACACATATGGCTCATTTAGGAAAATAAATTACAATATCAGAGGAGTACTTCTTTTGTGTGAACTGCAAGAATGGCTGTATACTATCTGACAAGATCATTTAAATTGACAGACTTGATTCACTAAGTAGAACTAGATGTCCCTGGAGTCCTGTGGTATCAGGAATCTGGTAAACCAGTCATAAATCATTGTTGAATTAAAAACAAACAAACACACACAAAACAAGTTTAGCAAGCAGTCTCTTAAAGAGGAGACAGACACACTCCAGATCAATTAAATCAAAATTTAACTGGGGGGAGGGCCTGGAACTTTTCCTTAAATGTTTCCCAGGTGATTCCATTCAGCAGCCAAAGTTCCAAACCACCAACCCATCACAATAAAGATTAAAGTAGAGGGATTTAAACAAAAACTCTTAAAAGAAACTCAACATTTTCTGAGTCAACAAAGCTGAGCCCTCATATTAAGTGATGGCTCATAGTGAGCATTTTTGGAGGACAGATAAAAGGACTTGTCTTGGAATAAAAAGATTCATTAATATATACTTAAACAGCTCAGGTAAAGACAGAACAGAAACACAAACCCTGGTTAACCCCAATCACATTCTTTCCCAAGGTTTGCATTTTTTAATTATAACATTTTCACTGCAGCAAAACTAGAGTCAATTCAAGATGTCTTCTTCCTGTAACGCTGCTTTAAATCTCTACAGAACAGTAGTTACTGCTGCATAGCTAAATGCATTTCAGCTGAAGAAACTACCTAGAAAAAACCAAGTAACACCCCAGCTTGTCCCTCCCATATCCCCTCATCAACAACTAACTCTGAGCAGACTCTGTGGATACATTGTACTATTATATGAAGAGAGCATAGTGAAATTTCTGGTCCTCAACTACAAACCAAATACATTTAAGAAATTCTATAGAGCACAAGAGTAAAACAAAATCTTAGTACACAGACTCCCACCCTCCTGAATGCATGAAGGCTGTGATAATTTCCCAGTTGTACACTCCAACTCTGTCCTAGCTTTAAAGCACAAGCAGATCTTATCATTATAGGTGTTCAAATATCAGAGAAATGCGAAATCTCTATCTATGATCAATGATAAAAGATACAGGGATAAAAGAGAAGGGAAATTTAGTCTGGTTTTTACACATGATTTAGACCCTTCTAGAATTAATTCACAGTTCATACTGACAGGTGGACAGGACTACAAATGAAATATGAAAAGCAATTTAAGGCATAGTTTTCAGCTAAAAGGATCTAAACAGCTTTTCCTAAACATTCAGTTCCTGGAAACCGGAAATCAGAACACAGGGCTTTTCATGTCAGATTTCTATTTCATGTTCAGCTAACTGGTTAAGTATTTTACTCAATAAAATTAATTAATGTAGTCTTTTATTTTAATCATGTAAATGCAGCAAAGCAGTAAGGAATCTGAATGCCACAATGTGAATACTCAGAATCAGCTGGTACATCCCATGCATTAAACCCGAATGCCTAATATATATCTTTCAAAATGATTATAATGACAACCCTCCATTATCATCTGAACCATTACAATGTGAACTGCATTCTGCTGGGCACTATACAAGAATCAAAAGACATGGTCCACAGCCTCAAGAAAGTCTGTAATTTGAGGAGATAAGGTTGATAAGCAATATAGCAATAAACACATAACAAGAGCTTAAATTCAAGCAGTAAAAACTAAATATGAACAGCAGTTCCCAGACTGGAGTCTCAGACATAGCAACCAAATAGGTTGGTAAGCCAAATAGACAAATAGAAATAGGCAAAGAAAAGAAATAGAGAAAGCAAGGGAACTTCAGAGAATCATCTACCTCTGTTTCATTGCCTACACTAAAGTCTTTGACTGTGTGGACCATTAAGAAACTGTAGAAAACTCATTAAAGAGATGGGAATTCTAGACCATCTTACCTGTCTCCTGAGAGTCAAGTAGCAACAGTTGTTAGAACACTGTATGGAACAACTGACTGGTTCAGGATTGAGAAAGGAATATGACAAGGCTATTGTCACCTTGTTTAATTTATATGCAGGGCACATCATGCAAAATGCCACATCATCCATTCTGCAGGCTGGATGAGTTACAAGCTGGAACCAAGATTGCCAGGAAAAATAACAACAATCTCAGATACGTGGACAATACCACTCTAATGGCAGAAAGTGAAGAGGAACTAAAGAGCCTCTTTGTGGGGGTGAAGGAGGAGACTAAAAAAGCCAGCTTAAAACTCAATATTAAAAAAACTAAGATGATGGCATCTGGTCCCATTACTTCATGGCAAACAGAAAGGGGAAAGGTGCAAGCAGTGACAGATTGCCTCTTCTTGGGTTCTCAAATCACTGTGGATGGTGACTGCAGTCATGAAATTAGAAGACAATTGCTTCTTGGCAGAAAAGCTATGACAAACCTAGACAGTGTGTTAAAAAGCAAAGACATTACTTTGCCAACAAAGGTCAATACAGTCAAGGCTATGGTCTTTCCAGCAGTCACATAGTCACGTACGGATGTGAGAGCTGGACAATAAAGGCAAAGCGCCGAAGAATTGATGCTTTTGAACTGGGGTGTTGAAGACGACTCTTGAGAGTCCCTTGGAAAGCAAGGAGATCACACCAGTCAATCAATCTTAAAGGAAACCAACCCTGAATACTCTTTGGAAGGATTGATGTTGAAGCTCCAATACTTTGGCCACCTGATGCAAACAGCTGACTCAAGAGAAAATACTCTGATGCTGGGAAAGACTGAAAGCAGAAGAGGGCAATAGAGGATAAGATGGCTGGATGGCATCACCGATTCAATGGACATGAACTTGGGCCAACTCCAGGAGATGGTGAGGGGTAGGGAAGTCTAGCATGCTGCAGTCCATGGGGTCTCAGAGTCAAGACACGACTTGGGAGACTGAACAACAAGCAAAAAAAGCCGAATAAGAAGTGAAACTGTGTGTGGGACTCCTAAATATGTAAGAAGCCAAGGTTGGAAGTCACTCCTTTGGTCAAGAGAAATAGGATCTGTGTCTTTGAGAACAGATCAGAGTGGTCTTAACTTTGCTATTTACTATGTGCGTGGCATTTCATTACGGTGGTCTGATCTAAGGCAAAGGGGGACTCCTAGCGTCTATGACATACTGCGTATGTTAGGGGGCAGAGTGGGAACATGAAGTGGGAGTGTGATTGAGAGGATGTGGATCACAGAGGCAAGAGAAATCAAGAACTGCATTTTAAGCACATTAAATATGAAGTACTTACAAGACAGACAACTGCATATGAACCTCAACTTCAGAAAAAGAGCTGTGCTGAAGATATAAATTTGAAATTGTTGGAATATGGATGATACTCAATGGACAGAAAGACCACTAATAAAGAATACAGATGGGGTGGTGGGGGTGCTGAAAACTCAACCAAGATGAACTTGTAACATGCAAAGGGCAGGGAGGGAAGCCATAAATCTGCATGGCAGCATGTGAGGGTGGGGGCAGGGTGGGTGGAGGAACAGATGTTCAAAGTGCTATCTTCTGATATTTAAACAGATTCTAGCTGATACCCCTTTATGGTCTGGGTCTACCCAATCTTCTTCTCTCCTGAAAATCAAGTATCAGTTGGACCTAATTTCTACTGTGTCCCACATATGCAGTCTCTATCTCATTCTTCCACATCTCTTTCAACAAGAATACTTTTTAAAAAGGAAAGGGGTGGGGGTGGCCAGCAAAAGCACTTTTATATTTTAGAGAAAAATTCTGAAATATTTACAGATAAAATAATGTGCTATATAGAACTGATTTTGGAATAACTGAAGGATATTGTGTGTGCGCACTGGTAATGGGGTTGTGGGGGTGGGGTCTAGACAAAAACCAGAATAGCTATGAGCTGATGTACTGTTCACTCCACTTGTATGTAAGCTTGCATTTTCTACAATAAAACATAAGAGGGAGAGGGAGGGGGGCTGGCAAACACCAGACCAAGAGAAACCTCTCGATTTTATCCAGAGTAATGACAGCTACAACCAAAATCTACAGGGCTGACCCAGACATTCCAGAAGATTAAAGGCACACACTTTTAGACGTTAAAGGTAAAAGATTTTTTTCCTAACTATATATTTTTATTCAAAAACTCTCAAAGACTCTTGCTTAAGTCAGGCACAAATTTATCAAAGCAGTGACTCAACAATTCTCCAAAGAGCTTGGGCTACCTAGTCTTTACTGAACACTTTCATTTCTTAAGACATCTAATTTAATTCAAGTGAACTACTTGAGTGAACTTGGTGAACTTACTTGAGTTCACCACTGAGACTCTCCTGCATCCGCTTGGGACTACAGAAACATCCACACTTAACTGAGCAGGGATCAAATGATCTTATGCTAGTTTTTTTTGTTGTTGTTGTTATCACTTTTCACACTCATCATACATACATTCCGTGAGATGCACTAGGTTCAATAGTTGTTAACCAGGGAGAAGTTGGGCACTGCCTGTTCTCTCCTTGTCATAATCCTATTCTGTAAGGATACTGTTTTGAGAAAATAATAATTCACAGTAATCTTCACATTCTTTATAAAGCATTACTTTCTTCTAAACACAGTATAGGGTGGTGTACCTTTTCTTGCAAGCTTTCTTTCCCGGAATATGAGTTATTTTTAACTGATCATCAAGTTCAGGTTAATCTTCTTTTACATATACACACATATGTTCACATCCCGCTAAACTAAAAATTTTCCACAGAAATGCTGAGGACTGAAACAACTCATGTAAAGCAGAAATTTGGCAATATCAGCACTTATATTTAAACCGAAATTCTCAATGATAAAGCACATAACCATAAATGCACTAAATAAGGCTGGCTGTCCAGGGGACAGTCCGTCATTTCTTAACCAAATTCACAGAGCTTTCTCATTGCCCACCTGCTGAAGGTCTCTGATTTGGGAAGAACCAAAAAGGGAAGGGGAATCTTTTATTAAATTTACATGGTATCTTTTCTCCCAGAATTTGAAATTAAAGAAAACCAGAAGGTCAAAGCACTAATGATCTAGAAAACAACACACAAGTGCAATCTAACCGCTATTATGGACCAAATTACAGAACAGTACAGTAGTCCCGGAATGAGTATAAATTTAAAAACAAATAAAAATGTTTAAGGTCGAGTTTGTTGTGATTACTTTTATTTTCTAGACTATTGGCAGTTGACCCCCACAAAGAGTATGAAACTTAAATATTAACCATAATATCACAATTTAATTATTTCCACATTAAAATACTCCTAAACACTTGTTATTTGCATATTAAGTCACTTCAGTTGTGTCCAACTCTTTGGGATCCTATGGACTGCAGCCCACCAGGCTCCTCTGTCCATGGGGATTCTCCAAGCGAGAATACTGGAGTGGGTTGCCATGCCCTCCTTCAGGAGATCTTCCTGAGCCAGGGATCAAAGCTGCATCTCTTCCATCACCTGCAATGGCAGGTGGGTTCTTGACCACTAGCGCCACCTGGGAAGCCCCCTTACACTGAATAGAAAGTAGATGTTACACAGTCAAGTGTCAGCCCCTTCTCCTTATGTACTTCGGGACTGATGGATACACACTATTGATACTATGTACAAAATAAATAACTGATGAGAACCTACTGTATAGCACAGGGAACTCTACTCAACGCGCTGTAGTGTCCTATATATGAAGGAAATCCAAGAAGAGGGGATATGTGTATACATAGAGCGTACAGCTAATTCGCTTTGCTGTGCAGCAGAAACTAACACAACGTTGTAAAGTGACTGTACTCCAATAAATTTTGTTTCTAATTTTTTAATAAAATAAATACAACACTGCTTACCTCTGGGCTTATGTTCATACTCCCTTGGCCTACTTCTGTCCCCTGCACCTGCTTCATCCCCTTTTTATTCTACTTACTTATTCTCTTACCAACCCCTCCTCCTCTCTAATATCTAACGGTCAAAACAATATTTCATGCTAAAGCATTCTCTGAAATATTTCCAGATATTTCAAATATCCTTTCCTCCATTCTTTAAACCTTAGAAGTTTATTACCTTTTTTTAGAGTGTATGGTTATTTCTGCCCTCTATTTATCAGAAAGAACTTATATATCTGATTTCACATCCTTAGTCTAACAAGTGATCCTCTGAACCCAGCAAAAATCTTTGTAAAAAGAAAGCACTCAATATTTACAGAGAGGGGTGTGTGGGAATTCACCTCCCTAGATACAAACAACTGTCAGAAAAGTTTTCAGTGTGCACTTAAAACAATTTGATAATGTGGCTTCCATCTTACTGTTTTGAAAACTTGTTTCACAAGAATGATTCATCCTTCAGTGGAAAAAAAAAAAGTCCCAACAAAAAGGTAGCTGAAGTGTGTTATAATAGCTCCCTAGCCTCTAGCTGCCCTCAGAAGTGAATAGTGGCTAGCTAACTGCAGCTGAGGTGAAACAGTCTGCCTTAGGTACAGCAAGCCATCCAGGAATAGAACTCACATTTCCTGACTTCTGACTTGGCTTCAGAAGAACACTGCTCCCACACATGCAAAGTAAATACTAGTCTTCAGCTTGCTCTCTAAACCAAGAGCAAGCCAGGTTGTTTGGATATATTATTTGTCTAAAGATTCAAAGATCTTTAAAAATACAAAATTCCATACAAAAATGAGGCAGTACTTTTCACTTACTGCAAAAGCTTCACCTGACAGCAACAACTGAAGATCAAGGATCATGACAGTAACCTACCAACATATTCACAAAGTCAGAACTCACAATAACAAAAATATACACCTCCCACAAATTTAACCTCTAAACAGGAATCCTGGATAGAATTCACTGAACTTATTCACATCCAACTGTCTGTAGTGGCTCAAGAATCAATTCTAAAGACTTCGGAAATAAAGTATTACCATTACAAGTTTCTAACGTGCTATGAAGTCTGAAGTTTTCAGTAGAAACTGTCATTTCAGCAAAAGAGAAAGCTTAGAAAAAAAAAAAGGAAAAGAAAATTGGATGTCTTTCTTAACTGCCCTATTCCCAAACGCAGAACAATACTTGTAACATCAAAGGAATGTAATATTTACTAAATAAATGAAAGAAAAACCCCTCTTGATCTTTATTGAAGTAAACTCACATTATTCCCATTATTTTTCTGTCCTTGTACAGCATTTGACCAAATTTTCTGAATCGAGTTTGAAATGTTTCATTGGCAGAGCAATGTATAATGCCTCACATGCTCTGGGTACCATGACAAATACACCACTTGCTGTCATCAAGTCCTAGTTCCCTCAAGTCACTGTACAATTTCCATTATCAATCTTCTTTTCTCTTTAGTATCTATTTCTCCATCAGAAGTCCTCCCACCATTATATCACTCATCCACCTAATAAGCACATGCTTATCCAAACATTCAATGAATTGCTTACTCATGTACTAGTCAGCACAGAGAAACATGGAGAAAACCTACGCTTTGGAGTTACACAACCCTGATTCTAGTTCGTGCTCTTAACCAATTACTAAGCTGTATGACAGCATAAGTCACTTGTTATGTCTGGTACTCATTTTTCTATCTGCGGAAATGTGAAGAATTAATATGTATACGAAAGCACAGTGTCAGTGATAGGCACCATGTGTTAGTTTCCTTCCCTCTTCTGTAATAGCACCCTCTGACTTTGGAAACTATCACTCCAGGAAAAGAAAGCATTCTTTGAAAACACTGTCCTAAAAACACCCCAAAATACTAAAATTAAACAAAGCACCTTTGGCCCTAGTCTAAAAGCTGCCATATCAATTTAAGTAAATCAGCATAATGAAGAGAGATGAGAATTATCTAATACTTTTGTAATTTAATAACAAAGAAGAAAGTGCCATCTTTACAGCCATCAAAATTTTAAACAAGTACGTTTCCATCTTAAAATTATATTCATTTCTATTTTCAAAACACATGATGGGGAAAAAATAGCCCTTTTAATTAATAATGCCATGACAATATGCAGAAGAATGAACGTGGACCACTATCTCACTCCACATACAAAATTAACCCAAAGGGGTCATACACTGAAATGTAAGAGCTTAAACTATCAAACTCCTAGAAAACAGGAATAAATTCTTTGTGACTTTGGGTTAATTTAAGCAACAGCGTCATATGCTGTGACACAAAAGGCAAAAGGAACAAAAGAAAAAAAAAGGATTAAATGGACTATAACAAGCTGTAAAACTTTTGTGCACTGGACATATCAAGGAAGTGCAAACAATCTGTGGACAGGAAGAAAATACCTGCAAGTCAAACATCTGACAAGAGATTTGTATCCAGAATATACAAAACACTTACAATTCAACAATTAACAAATAACCTACTCGAAAATGGGCAAAGGATCTGAATAAACATTTTTCCGAAGGGATATAATTGAAAAGTACCTGAGATACACAGGTGAAATCAACATCATTAGTCACTAGGGAAATATAAATCAATACCACTCCACAGCTATTAACATGGCTATAATTAAAAAGACAATTAAAAAAAAAGTGTTGACAAAGATGAGGAGTAATTGGAGCCCTCAACCACTGCTGATGAGAATGTAAAATGGTGCAGCATCTTTGAAACACAATTTGTTGGTTCCTCAAAAAATTAAACATAGAGCTACCAAACGACCCAGCAAGCCTACGCCTAAGGTACACACCTGAGAACTGAAAATATATCTACACAAAAACTTGTACATGAATAGTCACAGAATTATTCATAATAACCAAAAAGGTGAAAATGACCCAAAGTTCATCAATAGATGAATGAATAAACAAAATGTGGTACCGCCATACAATGGAATTTGTCCATAAAAAAGAATGAAGTATCGATAGATGTTATATCATGTATAAACCTTGAAAATATTGCAATAAATGAAAAAAGTTGGATGCTGATGATTATACATTGATTATACTTGAATATTTATACATGGTTATACCTATTCCATTTATATGAAATGTCTAGCACAGGGAAATCCATAGAAAGATTAGTGGCTGTAAGGGGCTGGTGAATAGGAGCGAGAGGAGAAGCAAGTGACTATATCGATGGTAAAGGGGTTTCTTTGGGGGATGATGAAAATGTTCTAAAATTAGACAATGATGGTAGCTGCACAATTTTGTGAATACATTAACAATCACTGAATTGTATACATTTCAAACATAAATCTTATGGTATATTAATTATATCTCAATTTTTAAAAAATAATTAAAAATTCTTACTAGAAACTTTCAGTTTATAAAAAGGAGGATTCTTACAAAGACATTTAAAATAATTGCAAATGACAGTATATTAATGCATATATATGGAATTTAGAAAGATGGTAACGATGACCCTATATGCGAGACAGCAAGAGACACAGATGTGTACAACAGTCTTTTGGACTCTGTGGGAGAAGGCGAGGGTGGGATGATCTGAGAGAGTAGCATTGAAACATGTATATTATCATGTGTGAAACAGATCACCAGCCCAGGTCTGATGCATGAGACAGGGTGCTCAGGGCCAGAGCACTGGGATGACCCTGAGAGATGGGATGGGGAGGGACATGGGAGGGGAGTTCAGAATGGGGAACACATGTACACCCATGGCTGATTCATGTCGATGTATGGCAAAGACCACTACAATATTGTAAAATAATTAGCCTCCAATTAAACTAATTTAAAAAATAAAATAATTGCAAATGAAGCATATTTTAACTTGTTTCTTTTTACAATTTAACTGTGGTAACACAACATAAAAATTTACCATCTTAACCATTTAAGCATACAGTTCAATGGTGTTAAGCATATTCACACTGTTGTGTGACCACTGCCACCACCCATTTCCAGAACTCTTTCCCTCTTGCAACCAAAACCTCTGTATTCCTGATTTCCTCCTTCCCTCCACATCCTGGCAAACATCATTCCACTTTGTATTATCTATGAATATGACTACTCTAGACCCTTGTATAAGTGGAATCATGAAGTCTACTTTTTGGTGTATTTTATATTTCATTCAGCATAATGTTCTCAAGATCCATTCATGTTGTAACACGTCAGAATTACCTTCCTTATAATAAACAACAAGGACTTACTGTACAGCACAGGGAAATACACTCAATGTTCTGTAATAATGTAAATGGGAAAGGTATTTGAAAAAGAATATATGTAATTGAATCACTTTGCTATACACCTGAAACTAACACAACACTGTTAATCAACTACACTCTGATAGAACAGGATAACCTTCCTTTCTAAGGCTGAACAACACTCCATTTTAGGTCCATGCCTTGTTTTACCTATCCATCTGTTGGAGGACATCTGAGTTGCTTTCACTGACTATGAAATTCTTATGTGATCAATATCTGGAGTAAATCAACTTGTTAGGGAAAATTATTAATAATTAAGTTAATATTTGCAACTCAATATACTAAAAGCTAATGAACTATATACTTTAAATGAATGAATCAGATAATATATGGATAATTCAATAAAGCAGTTAAAACTGTGAAAACTCTTTCACATGAACATATAAAAATAGTAGGTGTTAGCTGCCCACCCACACAAGAATCAGTGTGAAGTATTTCCACTGCCAATACACTGGAAACATCTGCTACCATTTTATATTTCCTCTAGTCAATATTCTGAACTGGATTAGGAATGAAATTATTTAACAAGTGATTTTGCCACAGATTCCATTAAGTAAGGGCCATTCAGGTGACAAAAATCATCTCAAATTTAATCTTCCTTCATTAACTGTTAACAGTAAATTGTTCTGACAGTTTAAAATTATTTTTGTAGTTTAAGAGAAATAAAAACAATAATAGTCTTCACACTAGCAATGAAAGTAACCTACAAGTCATAATCATCCATTAACTATATACCTTACCCCACTCCTTTCCTTCTGAATTTCATATTCCTAAATAATTCAGAGGAAAGAAATGACATTCTTTCTTTGCTTTAAATCAATGGCTCTCAAACTTTGGTCTTGGTATCAGAATTACCTGGAGGGCTTACTTGTGGAAGTACAGACTGTTAGGCCTCAATCCCATAGTTCTAATTAAGGAGGCCTGGGGTGTGGTCTGAGAATTTGTATTTCTGAATTAAATGAAGGATTTCCAACCAGGAACTTAAATTTCTGAGTCTTGCTCGTTCTGCTCACCTGTGGATCACATTTTGAGAGCCACTGTTTGAAGTTTAAAGGCAAATTTATTTTTATTTTTAAAGGCAAATTTAAAGATCTGGATTAAATTGAAAGTATCTGTATTGTATTATGGCACTTTAGTGAATATTTGGGATGGAGAGTAAAAGGATGAAATATAAAGATTTTGCCTGTTTTGTTATTAAAATTTCTTGTTTAGAATTAAATCATGCAGCTCAGTACATGGCTGAAAAGAAACTCAAGTCTTTGAGAATTCCTAACTTTGATTATAACTTTGAAACAGTTCTCATTAGTATCCATCCTTAAAAAAAGGTCTTATACATAGTAACAATTGATACAAACAGTTCTCACTAGCAAAGTATTTCAAAGAAAATCAAAGGGGAATGCAAAGGGCCTAACATCAAGGGACATTGGCAATTTTACTTTGGGATAAAGTAGCTTATTATTTTGAGTGTTACCACAATGAACTGAATACTGTTGGCCCTTCGTATTCCGGGGTTCCACATCCTGGGAATCAACCAACTTGGAATACAAAAGGCTGACTGTACTACCCCGCTTTATGTAATGGCCTTGAGTATCTACGAATCTTGCTACCTGCAGGGTGAGGAGACTCATGCTCCTGGAACCACTCCCACTCCCTTGGCCATACTGAAAGAAAGCTTGGCCAAATGGTTTTTTAACTGTCTTCAGCCTCTCTTTCCCCTAATAAGTGCATATACATCTGTAAGTCTTCATCTTAAAACATCAATTCCATTATGTCAGAACCCTGAGTGCAACGTCTCTATTGCTTAAATGAAAGCACCCTAAACTCTCTTTCCCACGCTTTTTCAACCCTTCACAATTGCTACAATCCAGGTGTTTCAAGCAAGCTCTGTGCTGCCCTCCCTCAATTCAATGATGGCCAGCTCTGCAAGCCAGCAATTAATATTACCTTGCCCCGCCAAGGACCAATGCCACAGGTCCCTAACAACACATATTTGGACTAGGAAAAAAAACATAGTTCCACACCATAAGAATATTTTCATTTACTGGTTAAACTAAGCTAAGTCAAGCAGGTGGGTTATTAGGCATGAGGTATGAAAGAGACATCATGCAGTTTCTGGTCACATTCCGTTTCCAGGTAGCTGGTTAAGCATGCCCTTGATTAAAACGTATTCTCCCTCACGCTGGGAATCTAAGCCAGTTCAACCTTCAAATTACAAATCTACCTCTCAAGACCAACAGGTCTTAAAGTAGGAGACAAGCCACACTTGCATTCAGACATTATCCTGCGGAACAGGGTCCAAACTGAAGTTTTGCCACTATCGGACTCACTTCACAGAAGCCTAGATTTAGAGACAAGAAAGCAGCTAAAGTGCCCTTCTCTTACCTCAAAGCTGTCTTCACAACTAAACTGAGTTCACTGGAGGGAGGAAGGAGGGGATCTATAAGGGTCTCAGGTAAATAATACTTCCATGCAGTATCCAGAGTTCATAAAAGGTTTTTGTTGCACTAAGTTCAAAACATTCCACTGAGCTAATGTGGAAATACTGGGTGCGAAATGAGAAAAAAATTTTCAGCTTAACAGTCTGAAATAATGGAATACAACCACAACTGTGGCTCTTTACTATTAGGGCTTTTGCTGTGTCTTTTTTTTTTTTTTCCCCAGCTGTGCTGCAAGGTATGCCAGTTCTTAGTTCCCTGACCAGGGACTGACCCCATGCCTCCTGCAATGAAAAGCATGGAGTCTTAACCACTGAACACTACCAGGGACTCCCTGTTGTTTTTTAAATTACAATAGGAATTCCCTGGTGGTCCAGTGGCTAGGACTGCCTGCGCTCACCTACAAACTGGGTGGCCAAAAAATTTGAAAGTCTGTAAAAAAAAGAAAGAAAACTACATGAAGTATCAAAAAAAAAGTTAAGCTCTAACAGTCAAACATCGCCTTCCAACCTTCCCAGACCCCTTTATGGACTATGACCTCAACTAAATTAAAATCTGAAGAGAATGCAAACTCTTCAGACCACCAAGCAGGTCATCACAACTTCACTCTCCCAGAAAGACGATGATAATAACCAATTAAAGAAACAATAAACAATTACAAACACATCATACTAAAGCACAGTCTCCATTTTAGAGTTTGTAGATAATCTATGTTTCTTCAATTGGGATCAAAAAGCCATCTGTACAAAGACAAAATGGGGAAGACCATGTGTGAGAAAAACAAATGTTTAAAGTTGACAGCAGGCTAGATTAAGATGGTTGAAGTAACTGAATCCACTAATAAAAGTATTGTTATCAGAACAGGGCTTAGTGATAGGACCACCAGACACTGCAATACTAATCAAGCCAAAAGAAAGTAGTCTCACAAAGAGATTCAAAGAGAAAGACACAGAGAGAAGTAACATGGATAGTCCATCTGATCAAAAAACGGTTAAAAGAAAGGTATATTTAGACAGAAAAGCACATGACGTTCATTAAATGAAATTACCCAGGTCAAAAAGTATTTTGTAAAAGAATATCGTAAGCTGATCCGTCCACAGGTAAACAGTGGCTTTCAAATGCTCCAGGAGCTATCATGAGAAGACACTATATGAGGGAAGGAGAAGGAACAAAATTAACATCAACATAGATGATGCAGAAGAAATTTTTTCTTCCAATGATGTGTAAAAGCGTTCCCTGTTGTCCAAGAAAGTGACGATGTCTTCATTCAAACCAAGTATAGATATCCTTTTTCAGAGACTTACTATAAAGGGACATATGAGTAAGATTCCTAGTCTGTCACAAACAAGCTACAAGACCACAGTAAATTTGTCTTCTCTATTTATGAAATTAAGAAGGCAGCCCAAGAACCATCAAAAGACTTAAAACTCACAGCAAAATTCCATGACTCTAAGATCATTACTTTTGTAAAGAAGAAAAAGAAAACAATTTGCATTACAGCACATGGATTGCCTAGATTTCATTTTCATGCCACAGAACTATCACCCGAAGAAAACAGTGGCAGTATCTTAATATGTATGCATAAATTTTACCAAAGGGAATCACTCACAAAAATCTTATTCTAAGAGAAATGTAACATTAGTGCCTACTAGATGGTAGGCAGTGATTTTTACTTCTATTATCTTATTCAACATTTTAAAGATGTACAAAGTCACTATTATCTCTTTTGCAGCATTCAGAAGAATTTAAACCACCACGATAGCTTTACTTTAAAATATTATTTATCCTGCCATTATTCTTTCAACCTACTGGAGAAAGAGACAGGAGGAGGCAGGCACATGTATAAAGTGTTTATCAAAAATGAATTATTTCCTAATATTATTTGCATTTATTTCTAGACTTTTAAAGCAGGTAAGAAACCAGATAAAAAGATGGAAATTTTTTTTCATGTTTAGCGTTTTCTATTTGCCAGCAATAAAAATAATGAGATCCTACTGAGAAAAGCATTTTTAAAAAGTGCAAAATGCTCAAAAATACTCTTATAAGGCTAAATGAATATAAAGAAACTTAACAACCCATAGTTTCTATGGAAAGATATTTTTTCAAATTGACATGTGGATTTAATGCAACTTCAATAGTTCCAAAGAAAAGTAATATAAGAATAAGTAGTTTTGAGTGATTAGTTCTCTCTTTGGGAAATGTGGCAGGGAGGACTTAGGTAGATCCTCATAGCATGGAACAAAAAATGTTTTGATGGATTAAACGGCTAGTTTCTAAAAAATAAAACCACTAGAAATATCTAGAAGAAAACTAAAAAATTCTATTAATATTAGAGGGATAAAGTGTATCTATTATCTTAGATTGAGGAAGAAAGCTCAAAATCAACAGACAAAAAATTAAACTATATATAAATTATAGCTTATCCAGGTTTGACTTCCAGTATTATCAACAAAGGTTAATAGCTTCGCTACAAAGAATCACAAAAATGGATATGACTTTTTGCAAAGACTAATTAAAACGTGAGAATATCCAACCTCACTAAAAACTTTTAAATGCAAATTTAAGTCAAGATGTTATTTTTCACTCATAAGTTTAGCAAACATTAAATGATCATTCTCCCTGCTAATTGGAATATGGTTAAACAACTTGATATACTGCCAGTATAAATGAATACAATTGAAAGAATCTCTTTGGAAAGCAAATTAACAAGATACACTAATACCTGAGTCTTTTGAATTGTTCAAACTCATAAGATTTGAGAGCCTAATAATATTAATACAAAAAGAGCTTTTATGCATAGAAAACACCAGAAAAGTCCATCAATAGAATAGTAAAACAAGAATGTAGTAAAAGGAATTATTTTACACCTTCCTTATTCAATCAAGTGGATATCCAAAAATCACACACTGATAAAAATCCAACTCCGTATGTAACTGCAAAACCAAATATATGCATATAGCTATAATATACCCAAATCAAAAAGTCCTCAAATACCATGAGACAAACTAAAAACATGGGGCCTTCAGATGAAATGCGAGGGAAAATGAAAGAGTAGGGTGAGAATATTCATTTAATAGCCAAATACCATATTATGTGCTCACACATTAAAATTCTCAAAGAAGTTCTGTGAGGTTATTGTCTTCCCAGAAGAAATGTGCCTACTTGAAGGTCCAGTGATTGAATGTTCTGCTCAGCACCACAGAGGCAGTAAAATCATCAAGCTGAAACTTGACATCTATCTAATTCCAAATCACACGCGCCCTACAGTACCCCGATGAAGGCAGTATTTTCTACAGAGGCATCACAACGGACCAAATAACCTAGTTTTGTAAACACTTCCGTTTTACATATCTGTGGTTCTTTGTTTTTTATAAAGAATTTTTATTACTTTGTCACGGGGGGGGGTAATGTTAAAATTACAGAACTATCATTTTGAAGAAAAAGTTTACTTTCCAAGTCCTTTCAAAATCCCTTTTACTCACAATAGCAAGTGTAGATTGTACAATTCTAGATTTTCCATGGTGTGCCAAAACTCTAGGGACAATCAAGAAATGTTTGTTGAATGAATAAATGGGCAAATACCAATCTAGAACAGAACAAGAAATTCCAGATTTCCACCTCAGCATGAGGTCTACAACAAACTTCTGGAATACCAGAAGACTACTAACTACATATTCAAATTTAAATCAAAGACAAGTTGAACCAACTCTGACAATTTCTATGGCTATCTAAATGAACTCACTACAAAAATACATACTCAGACTCAGCATCCTAATTATTCATGAAAATAAAAAGCACATACAGACAAGTTCTGGTGAACCTTTATGAACAGCCATGATTACAGGTATAGGCTGCCAAGTAAATAACCCATATATGACAGTTTGTTTATGAGGAACACCATCTACAAAGAGCTCCCTTAAAATATGGCCAGGGGAATACTACACAGCAAAAAATCCCAAGAAGGAAATTAAGACCCTTTAAGTGCACCTAACTTTCTATGTGAAAAGAGAATATCAAGCCCCCTAAGCCAAATTTATTACTGATTTGTCTTTTCCCACACAAAATGCATGGTACTTCTTCTAACTCCCTAGATTATTGAAAATTATTTGGATGGAACATAGTAAATGACGTATCAAGATAACTACTAAAGTTCAACAGAAGCTGCATACTCTGAATTGGGTTTCCAATTCTAAGGTCAAATTCTATTCAGTGGTAAAAAGTACTTGGCTAAAAATAGATCTTTTAGGACATCATCTCATCCAAAGACCTACTTTTCATAGTCTGCTTCAAACCCACTCTATACAAAGAGAAGGCCCAAGCAGCGATCCTGCATGAAAATAAAGGTCTTTCGTAATAGACTTAAGAGCACTGGTGAACTCAAGAGTCCACAGTGACGTGGCTGGTATGTTCCAACTCACCCTGTATCGCCCCATCTCATTATTTCAAATACAGACACCACCTCCTGGCCTTTCCTATTTCGTAAGGTTCTTAGGAAGACAAATCTACTGATTTATGCAACACATTTTCTATTTCTACTTAACCATTTGATAATGTAATATCTGGATATGGTTTTAAATTCCCCAAACCTCTGTCATCAGGAATTTAAAAAATACTGTAGCTACCCAGGAGAGTTAACTTTATGACGAACACAACTGTGCTATGCTGAAACTCAGCCTTAGTTCTCAGGGAACTAAGAGACAGGAGGAGGCAGGCACATACACAATTATAAAGTGTTTATCAAAAATGAATTATTTCCTAATATTACTTGCATTTATTTCTAGACTTTTAAAGCAGGTAAGAAACCAGATAAAAAGATGGAAAATTTCAGGTCTGAATTTCCATGCAACAAATAGCTCCACAAGATTTTTTTTTTTAAACAAAAGAGCACAAATTGTCAGGTTAGTACAGCTTAAAAAACCCTTTTGGTTATGAACTAGAAAATCAAACCACAAAACTTACCTAGAGTGTGTCTAAAATAACATAATAAGCTGTAAGTGAAATGATGGAGGTGCTCCATCCTTATTATCTTCTCAAAGTCTTTTGTTCTTCATTTTAGCCAGCTAAAAGCATCTCCTAAAGAGATAATTAGTGTACCTCCACAGAACTCCTCAGTAAGCACTCGCTATTAGGAGACTAAATTGTGAATAGCACTAAAGTAAATGCTTCATTCATCCACAAGCTTCTGAAAATACCACTACCTCGTATTTGAATAGGCTTGCAGTTTTCACAGGAACTTTCACATACTCTTTTGATCAAAACAACAGAAAACAAGGCATGCCATCAATCTATAGATGGTCTCTACTGTACAGACAGGGAAACTGATTAAGAAAGGGCATATGGCATAACCAAGGTCAAATAACTGGTCAAGTTGTACAGTCTTGACAATGCAGCGTTCTTTCCTCTATATTGAATCTAAACTGCAAAGCTGAAAAATATCACAGAAATTTGACAGGCCTAAGATTTTTACATCTAGATAACGTTTCTTTTTTTAAAAGCATGAAATATCCGATCAACTAAGTAATGTACTGCTTCAAATTAGGATGACCTGGAAAAGCCACAATACTTGGATGCAAAAACATGATCCAACTGAAAATTAAATATGCTCAAAATGCAACAGAGAAGAAAATAATTTATTTTGTACATATTTAAAAATTCTAAATTTGTTTTAAAGAGAGGAGGGGAAAATCCTCAGCTGGTAAGATACTACATAATCACATTATCTCCTGCTTGACTAAATTAACAAATATTTCAAAATGTTTACAAAAAGCAAAATCCTGAGTCTGTATGGGAACAGGGGTTAAAGTAGTTGTTTCCCACATGAAGCAATATCCAGTAACAGAAGTCTGTACATATGGCAGTGTTTTCTCCAAGTCTGATGCAAGGATCACAAATGTTAGAATTACCTATAGGGCAAATCCCTGACAGAGAGGCCCAGGAACACGTTCTTTGTTGTTGCTGTTTTTTGAAGTGCTGGGGTGACTCTGCTGCTGCTACTACTGCTGTTAAGTTGCTTCAGTCGTGTCCGACTCTGTGCGACCCCATGACGGCAGCCCACCAGGCTCCCCTGTCCCTGGGATTCTCCAGGCAAGAACACTGGTGGGTTGCCATTTCCTTCTCCAGTGCATGAAAGTGAAAAGTGGAAGTGAAGTCGCTCAGCCGTGTCCGACTCTTCACGACCCCATGGACTGCAGCCCACCAGGCTCCTCAGTCCATGGGATCTTCCAGGCAAGAGTACTGGAGTGGGGTGCCATTGCCTTCTCCGGGGTGACTCTAATGAACATAAAATTTAAGAACTACCAGAGTACAAGCTGAGGGCAAGTTTAGGGTAACAATAACCTTGGCCTGAGGAGCTGTATGACTTAACCATTTTCCTGGAGCCTGGTTTTCTCACTGCTACAACAGGAATGGCAGGGACACATCATCCCACCTCGGAAGAAAGTTCTAAGGCACTGAAGACGGCTTACAGAAAGTACTTAGCACATGGTTTTGATACACAGTAAGGGATAAATAGCAGTAACTGGTGAAAAACTTCATGTAATTATAAATTTAACACTTTTGAGATTAGCAAATAGTGTAACAAGTTTTATACATGGTTATGTCATTACACTCCTTTCCTTACAACTCCCCAAAGAAAGCAGCATTTCAAAAATGAGAGGCACTCACTTGATCTCCAGAGAATTAGGGGGAGAGGGGAGCACAGTAAATAAACATCCTTTCCCTGAAGTTCTAAGGACAGCTGGAGAGTTTTGTCACATTTTAAGGATTAGACTTTAAACGTTAGACACAATTTGTTTTATGGCCACAAGTATGACCATCACCTTGTTAGACCTTGGGAAAAACCCACTCCTAATCATAAACAGGGAGGAAATATTTACGACATGAGGGAAAAATTCATACTTCCCAATATTACAGCTCTAAAGCATATTTAACATAAGGTCTTTTTAAAGAACGAAACATAACTTACAATTAAAAGCCTATTCTATCCCAAAATATCACTCTCAAGTCACTTAGACTTCTTAAAAAATGTTGATTCCTTCCTCATCCTAGACTCTTAAATCTAAGCAATTGCCAAATTCAATAAATTCTTCTCTCCCTTTCTTCTACTAGGCCTACTGCAACGTGGCCTTCATTTCATGTCATGAAGGCACAGAGTTAGACCCTAGCCAGAACAACAATGCTGAATAGGATTTCTGCCTCCACCTCTATAATCCAGGAGCTGGCAGACTTCTGTATAGGGCCAGATAGTAAAAACGTCAGACTTTGCAGAATGTAAGTCTCTGTTTCAATTACTCAATTCTGCCACTGTGCAACCAAAGTAGCCATAGATGGTATACAAATGAAGAAGCATGACTGTGTTCCAATAAAACTTTATTTATAAAAACTAACCTTGACCACTACAAGCCAATTTGCTGACCCATATTAATCCAACCAACTAACATCAACTTCTACCACAGACCATGTGACTGATCAAGATGTCCCTTTTCTCACAAATACTCCTTGGCCTAATACACAAATGCTTCTGAATAGGTGTAATCTTCATTACCTGTAGTTGCATTTCCTTTCCCCCACCCTATACTACAACTGGCTTCCCTGGTGGCTCAGAGGGTAAAGCATTTGCCTGCAATGCAGGAGACCTGGGTTCGATCCCTGGGTCAGGAAGATCCCCTGGAGAAGGAAATGGCAACCCACTCCAGTAATCTTGCCTGGAGAATCCCACGGACAGAGAAGCCTGGTAGACCACAGTCCACGGGATCCCAAAGAGTTGGACGCGACTGAGAGACTTCACTTCACTTCCCTTCACCCTATGCTACAAACAAACTGATTTCCACCTTCCCTGATGTGGCCCCTTACATGCCCCCAATTCCAAGCTTTTGCTAATCCTGTATGCAGAATAATCTTCCTTTTGCTCTCTCCCTCTAGAACTCCTAACAACCCTCTTTGTTCTCCCCACCCCAATCTAGATCTAAATCCTATCTATCCTCCCAAATGTCCTCTTCCATGTACCAAGAAACTCTTCCTCAGCAGAACTTCCATGACACTTTATATCTTTTCTGACAGTGATTGCTTTGTATCTTATACAACATGATTTATGTAACGCCTTAGCTCTGCTAAGCCTGTGGATCTATTTATGACTCATGTCTGCACCTCCCATAGTACTGAATACTTTACACTCAACAAATATTTAAGATAAAAAATTATTTATTTCAAGAAAATATCCCTACAATTAAAATCTTTCACATAACACAGCATTTTTAAGGTAATACACCTAAGGTCCTCTTGTTCTGTATTAATAAACAAAAACTCATGACACTGGCTCAACAGATGATGCCTTCAAAAATCACCCTCAACCTCATTCCTCAGAAGGCAGCATGATAAAGCGCACAGAGCCAAAAAGGCCCGGATTCAAATTCTGGTTCTGCCACTGTCACTGAGGCTGTTTCTTCCTTTGTAACACACAGGCACACCTTATTTAATTGACTTGCACAGATTTTGTGTTTTTACAAATTGAAGGTCCCGTGGCAACCCTCCTGCTACTGATAAGTCGCTTCAGTCATGTCCTTGTGTCCGACTCTGTGTGACCCCAAAGATGGCAGCCCACAAGGCTCTTCCGTCCCTGGGATTCTCCAGGCAAGAATACTGAAGTGGGTTGCCATTTCCTTCTCCAACGCATGCATGCATGCTAAGTCGCTTCAGTCGTGTCTGACTCTATGCAACCCTATGGACAGCAGCCCACCAGGCTCCTCTGTCCACAGGATTCTCTAGGCAAAAATACTGGAGTGGGTTGTCATTTCCTTCTCTAAAGTTGACATTTACCCATACCATTTATTCACTTGTGTTTCTGTGTCACATTTTGGTAGTTCCCACAATCCTTCACACTTTTCATTACTTCTGTATTTTTAATGGTGATCTGTAATCAATGATCTTTGATGCTACTATTGCAAAAAAGACTACAACTCCCTGAAGGCTTAAATTATGGTTAACATTTTTTAACAATAAAGTATTTTTCAATTAAAGTATGTACATTTTTTAGGCATAATGCTATTGCATATTTAATAGACTACAATAGCATACACTTTTATGTACAATAGGAAAACAAAAAGTTCATGTGACTCACTTTATTGTGATATTCACTTTATTGTAGTGGTCTGGAACCAAACCTGAAATATCTCAAAGGGATTCCACATCTACCTAAGGAGTCTGGGAATGACTATGAGCACACAGCAGGCACCCAGTAAATTAATATCCATTAGAACTTTCATGTAAATTTACAAGCACTTGTCTAAGTTGAATGCAAGGTCCCTTGTAGTCTGTCAGCAAAAACTGTTGAACATAATCTGTGCTGAGCAATATGAATATAAAGAAGACATGGATGGTCCCTTATCAAAAAAATTCAGCCTGGTTGAGATTCTTTTCCAGATAAGTAGCACAACACATTGAGTGCTAACCTTCCACTGAATTCAAAATAACTGAAAGCTGAAGATTATTTCAAAATTATTTTAGGCATGAAGTTAAACGTTAACAATAGTGTTATAATCAAGTTAAGTTCCTGTCAAATTGAAATTACAGTGTCAAGCTTCTTCCAAGGGCCTACAGGGCCTCTGATTTCATCTAGGACCTCTGATTTCATCTCCTGACACTCATCCCTCACCTGGATGACAATATGGACTCCTGCCACCTGGCTTTCCTACTTAAAATGCATCAAGCCTAGCTCAGTCCCACCTTGGGGGCCTTTGTACTTGTTCACTGGGAACACTATTCTTCAAGATCTTCACAGGACTTCCTCTCACTTCATTGAGATCTCAGAGATGCCTTCCCCACCACACTGTTTAAAACCACCACCTCCCTCAGCCAACTATCACGTTCAATCTCCCTATGCCGCTGTGTTTCTCATTTCAGCAACAGTTAAGTGGCCTTGGATCATTCACTCATCATCTTCTTCCCACATTAGGATAAAATCTCGTGGAAACAGCAATTTTATATTGGCAGCTGTATCCCAAGCAACTACAAGAGAGCCTGGAAAATACTGAGTACCTGATATACATTTGTTATTTGTTAAATGAATGACATGTTTACAAGTGATGATAAATATTCCTTCATCATTACAAATTACCTAACTTCTCTCACATTCTACTGGCTCCAATTAAATCTAGCAAGTAAAGGCTACTTCTAAGACAGGGGTTCTTAATTTGAGGCTTCCAGAAGTCATTATACCCATTTTTCTGGAAAGAATGTCTATAGTTTTGTTTTTTTAAAGGGTCCCTAAATCACAAAAACATAGAAGCAGAGACTCACAACTTTGGTTACTCCACGGAATCTCTTGGAGAATTTTGAAAATACAGATCCCTAGATTTCATCCTAGAGATTGTTTTACTTGGTCTGGAGTACAACCTTAGCATCAGGATTTTTTTTTGTTTTAGTTACCCCGGTGATTATAATATATAGCGAAAGTCGGGAATCACACCCACCTTGGAAGGAAAAGATGTTAAATGGATCAGATTTCTTAAAAATCACTTATACATGGAAGGAAATAAAATTTAAAAGCTAAGAATAAAGAACTGGCATCTTTTGGGAAACAGACCAACATACAAGTGCCTAAGTAATTCTATACGACCAACATTTTAAAGATTCTATGTCTGCCTTTACTTAAAGGCTCATCTGATACTGGTATATTAGAACTTACTCCCAGATCACAATCATTTTTTCATTTTAAACACTCCCATTTCATACAAAAGTTCACTTGTTAATAATTTACTAGATTACAAAATCTAAACATACCAAGAGAACAACAAAATACTCTTCAAAGACCAATCAAGGACTACATTACAACTATGAAGTCTTTGGTAGTTCTATCGCTAAAAAACTTCCTGGAAGCAATGTATGTCACCAATTAAAGTCCTCAGCCTCAACTATTACACAGAATGACACAGGGTTTAAGTGAAACTAATACTGACAACACACACAAAAGGAGAAAGAGAGGGGGGATTTCAGAAATTTATTTAGATCATGCCAAAAAGGATTTGAAAAGAGCAGGTGTCAGAATGACACAGGTGGTAGGTCTTTTTTTGTTTAAGTCCAGCAAGTAAACATCATGTAAGGAGCCAATTCATGTTACCAATCTAGAGTATCATCGGTTACTGGTTTTTACATCCTCACCCAAGTAGCCCCTTTAAAACAGTGACTGGCAGGGTAAGAGACCAAAGCAGCAAAATGCTAAGTATTTGTTTAAAAACAAACTAAATCCAGAGATGCTAAAGTCCCCTGTGATAAATCATTTTTAAACGTTAGGATACTTAGAACTTCTAAGGAACTAATTCCACCTACCCATCTGTCTGGACTCTGGACTGTATAGAGATATTTGCTGACAGAAGCACCAGGCCATGAGCCCACCTGACACGGAACAACAGAAACTTAAGGCAAGTGTTTAAATCTCCGAGAGCTTTGGGAAAGAAAGTCAGACTCCTAACTACGAAGTCTTCCTGGCTTACTTCTTGGTCATACTGCAACTTTATCCTAAGCATTATTCACTTTCCCTGTCAAATGAGAAAGTTCAAACAAAGAGACAACTCACATGCAGTGAGACAACTCACCAGCCCGTTTCAGCTGAGACTGGAGAGAGATGGAGCTTGAAATGCACAGGAAACACGAATAAATGTAAAGCTATCAGACATGGAAAGTTCCTCTCTAAATTTCTTTTCTACAAAGACAGGCACAGGGGCAGCTTTAGTTTGCAATGTCATTTTACTCTACATAAAACAGTGTTCCCTTATTATTAACTTTCTCTTTAATCATGAGCCTATGAAAATAAATGTTCTGGGATTAACAAGCAAATGGATAAACGAAGCCACAGAAACACATTCCCAAAATGTGGGCTGGAAATGAAACAAAGCAGCACAGGACACGAACTGAACTCCACTGGCTGTTTACAAACAGTTTCCATATACACGAGTCTCACTTGACAGGAAAAGAACATCAGTAATAGGGAAGGACAAGACGACATGAAAAGGCTATCTGGAAACATAGGAGTTGAAGACCTCATGAACCATCAAGAGACCAGGTTGTTTATTCAGTAGCAGGTTAGCAACCCAGAAAGCTTGCAATCCACTCACTCCTCTTAATACTAATATAAGAAAAAAGAAAAATTATCAGTGCTAAGGAGAGAGAGAAGCTAAGAAAATTGGATCCAAAAGGAGCTATAAGGTGGGGAGAAACTCAGCCCCAGGAGTTATCTGCCCAAGTCAGCAAAGGTCAGAGAACAAAAAAGGCTGACCAGTAAAACAGAATGTTTCATGAACTTCAACGTCAGATGCCTCAACAGGCAAAGGCTTTAAAGAGAGAACTCTTCCCTTCTTTAGCAACTGCTTCAAATGCCATGTTTATCTTACGACCAGGTATTACTGCATCATCTGTGTCCCCTCTAAATCAGATGCAGCATTTTGAAATCAGCCCCAATACCCTTAACTCAACTCTGAAGTAGAGGAGAATGAGCCTAACTGGACAAAAGGATATCCTGTTGTTGTCGTTGTTTTGAGGCGGGAGGAAGATATCAAATAGTGAAGAGGAAGAGAAAAGTGGGAAAAAAAACCGGGGGTGGGGGGGATTGAAAGAACAAAGCGATGGTTCACAACCTACCTCAACTAAGAAAGTCTGACTGGCATAATATATCCATGTCTGAATCAAAGGCAACTGGAAATGGGGGAGGGGAGCTAACTGATTCTGATTCTTAGGTACACATTCCTCCTGACTGTCCTTAGAGAACTTCTCCTTTAAAGGTACAGTCTGACTCATCAGTGTCCATCTTCACTGCAAAATCTTAAACACTACCCAAATACAGAAAAAGTATATTCTTTTCTTAGGGCTGGTGACAAAGAAATATGAGGGTGGGATGAGGGAAAGGAGTAAATGGTAAGGGAAGGAATCAGTAGAACTATCAGTATTACATGGTTTATAAGATGCCTTCTCACGATTTTATCTCAATTTTAGTTTTTTCATTGGTAAGTAGACACAACTGGAGAATGTTACACAAAGTGAAATAAAGGGCATTCTTCACATTCAGGAATGACATTAGTGCCCTCTCCTCTCCAAGGAGACATTAGGAAGACTAACCCAGAGGATCTCCACCATGGGTGATTTTGTACCGCCAGGACACGTGGCAATGTCTGGAGACATTATTTGGTCGTCACAGCTGGTGGGGAGAGTGCAATTGGCTTTTGGTAGGTAGAGACCAGTGATGCTGTTAAACATCCTACAATGGACAGGGCAGCCCCTCACAACAAAGAGCTATCTGGCTCAAAATAGCAATAGGGCGAATGATGGGAAACACCTAAACAAATTCATATCTGGAAAAACCACACAAATAGGAGGGAAAGAGAGTCTGTAGTTCCTACAGTCTGTAAGAAGCGTATTTAGAAGGCAGTTTAAAAACAATCCTATCTTATGCCAGCTATTACTCAAGTTATAAATGTCAGGGGAAAGAAAAAACATGTAAATGCCAGAAAACTTCTGTCTTCTCAAGAATTTAAAAATGTAGGTAAAGTATCACTGAGAACCTATTATATTCATTTTTCTAAATAACAGTAGTAACAGTTAAGCTTCATGTTAAACCAGAACACTTGTTTATCAATGAAAGTAGATTAAAGAGACACAACTCTTTTAGAAAGTGTGTGGGGCGGGTGGGGGGTGGGGCCAGGGGAGTATCCATCTAAATGGTATCCTTTGATCACAGAACGCAATTTAAAAGAACACAATGTACAAAAGGACTCGCTACACAGAAAAACTCACAATAGTGTTCGACAATGGATACACACTCAAAATCTAAATATCAGTACAATTATTTATGTGCCAGGCACTGAAATAGGACGTAAGATAGAGGAAATAATGTATGTAAAAAGCCCAAGAAAAACCCCATTCAGTTCAGTTCAGTTCAGTCGCTCAGTCATGTCCCACTCTTTGCGACCCCATGAATCGCAGCACGCCAGGCCTCCCCGTCCATCACCAACTCCCGGAGTTCACTCAGACTCACGTCCATCGAGTCAGTGATGCCATCCAGCCATCTCATCCTCTGTCGTCCCCTTCTCCTCCTGCCCCCGATCCCTCCCAACATCAAAGTCTTTTCCAATGAGTCAGCAGTGGCCACAGGACTGGAAAAGGTCAGTTTTCATTCCAATCCCAAAGAAAGGCAATGACAAAGAATGCTCGAACTACCGTACAATTGCACTCATCTCACACGCTAGTAAAGTAATGCTCAAAATTCTCCAAGCCAGGCTTCAGCAATACGTGAACCGTGAACTTCCTGATGTTCAAGCCAGTTCTAGAAAAGGCAGAGGAACAAGAGATCAAATTGCCAACATCCACTGGATCATGGAAAAAGCAAGAGAGTTCCAGAAAAACATCTATTTCTGCTTTATTGACTATGGCAAAGCCTTTGACTGTGTGGATCACAATAAACTGTGGAAGATTCTGAGAGAGATGGCAATACCAGACCACCTGACCTGCCTCTTGAGAAATCTGTATGCAGGTCAGGAAGCAACAGTTAGAACTGGACATGGAACAACAGACTGGTTCCAAATAGGAAAAGGAGTACGTCAAGTCTGTATATTGTCACCCTGCTTATTTAACTTCTATGCAGAGTACATCATGAGAAACGCTGCACTGGAAGAATCACAAGCTGGAATCAAGGTTGCCGGGAGAAATATCAATAACCTCAGATATGCAGATGACACCACCCTTATGGCAGAAAGTGAAGAGGCGCTACAAAGCCTCTTAATGAAAGTGAAAGAGCAGAGTGAAAAAGTTGGCTTAAAGCTCAACATTCAGAAAACGAAGATCATGGCATCCGGTCCCATCACTTCATGGGAAATAGATGGAGGAACAGTGGAAACAGTGTCAGACTTTATTTTTTGGGGCTTCAAAATCACTGCAGATGGTGACTGCAGCCATGAAATTAAAAGACGCTTACTCCTTGGGAGGAAAATTATGACCAACCTAGACAGCATATTCAAAAGCAGAGACATTACTTTGCCGACTAAGGTCCCTCTAGTCAAGGCTATGGTTTTTCCAGTAGTCATGTATGGACGTGAGAGGTGGACTGTGAAGAAGGCTGAGCGCCAAAGAATTGATGTTTTTGAACTGTGGTGTTGGAGAAGACTCTTGAGAGTCCCTTGGACTGCAAGGAGATCCAACCAGTCCATTCTAAAGGAGATCAGCCCTGGGATTTCTTTGGAAGGAATGATGCTAAAGCTGAAACTCCAGTACTTTGGCCACCTCATGCTTAGGTAAGTGTTATTTTAATAAGCTTCACATTACAGAAGAAACTAAGGTGCAACAATCACAGGGCTAGCAGTCAGAAATACTAAAGCTCTCTAAAGCTCCCTTTACCCACAGTGCAATGCTGAATGCAATGAAAAACTGAGGTAAATAAAACTCTGATGGAGAGGTATGAATCTGGTAAAAAATAATCATGACTACTTATTTATATCCAGAAGTTTACATTTAAACCCAAACTAATTTATACTTTTCAAATACTCATAAAAGGATTAACAGTGGACCCTGTAACGAGTCTCAAATTAAAAAACTCAGGAAGCACACGGGCCACATTCTTTAACACAATGCAACAAAACTAGAAGAAGAAAAAAAAAATTAAAGGGCTGCGTTAAAAAAGCACATCTTTCTAAATAATTACACTGAAGAGAAACTAAAATTGCTCTATTTTACAAAATAATAATAAAGCTGTGACAAACCAAACTCTTAGAATTTAGCCAAAGAACTAACACAGAGAAAATGTTAGAGACTTAAATGCTAATTTAAGAAAATAAGGCAGAATGAAAATAAATGACCTAAAACTTAAGCTTTTTTTAGAATCCAAAGAAAGAAGTGAATATAAAAACAAAACGAAAGAAACAGAAGAGCTTACTGATAAACCAGAAAATTGGATGCAAAAAGAAGAAAAAAAATAGATTTGAGTTAAAGCAATACAAATAATAATCTATGGGAAGATTTTAAGACATTACTGGGCAGAATTTCATACCAACAGATCTGAAAATTTAGGCAAAATGAGTGATTTTCAGGGAAAATGTACAGCTAAAATTTGGCCTTGAAAGAGATTAAAAACCTTAAACAAACAACCACAGAAGAAATTTAAAATATAAGCAAAGACCTATCCATAAGTATAACAGCAACTAATTCAAGATATTTAACAGTCAATTTCTATCAAAAAACATTAGTGAGTGAACAGATCATCCCTGTCAAAGGATTTGACAGCGTGAAAAAGTAAACTACAGGTCATTCCAAGTTACAAATGTGGAGGGAAAGCAAGCCCCCTCTTCAAACAAACAAATGAACCATAATACTTCATGAATCCCATTTGACATACGCTAAAATAATAATCCAGGTCATCCAGATAGTCAATAACTGATAATATTTGGCCCCAGAACATTCCCCACTGAAATATATACTCAAGAGACAGCATAGATTTTTGTCTTTTTTGCTCACTGCTCTATCGCAGGGCTTTGAAGAGCCCTTGGCAAATACTAGGCACACAATAAACATGTGCTAAATGAATTCAAGGGTTAATCAACATCAGGAAATCATTTAAAAGCTCTAAAAGAAAAACATATATGTATATATATAAAACTACTGCCACAGATACTAAAGAGGCATTGGTAGTACTTAATAGTTGTAACAAAAATCCCTATTGTGTTAGAAATTAAAAGAACTAACCTAACAAGAGAGAACTATCACAAACCCAAAGAATTATCACAAACTCATAGAATTATCACAAATCACACACACTCAACAACAAAACATAACTTCTCTAATAATAAAGTCGGGACCCAGACAAAAAAGTCCCCATACCTCCAGTACTATCAAACCATGTACTGGAGGGGTCTAGTTTATGCAACTGGACAAGAAAAAAAAAAAAAACACAGAACAACTGAAAAAGAGAAAACAAAAATGTCATAATCGAACTTCTAAGTGACTACCCACCTAGTAAAATCAAATAGGAAGAACTGAAAGAACTGCCTAAAGGAGTAACTCTGTAAGGTAGCCAGACAAAGAAACAAAATCAACATATATAGAGAGTTTGCCCACCTAACCAACAAGAAATAAGCTCACACCTAACAGCATTAAAATCTGTAAAATACATAGAAATAAACACAACTGAAAATATGCAAGGCCTATAGAAAGCAAAGTATAAATTTTAACTCTAGACATGAGGTACTTCATAGAGAAAAATATCACAACTTTAGGAGACTTAATGTTGCCAAGATGTCATTAATGTACAGTCACAATCCACCTGGCAACATGATTTGAAGGAAGTTGATAAACTGATGTAAAATCCATATGGAAGAAGATAATAAACATGGATAGTGCCCTCACAAATACATGTATATAATTTGTGTGGTTATTCCATCATACATTTAAACCTATGGCAAATAATGTATATTACAGATAGTAGACAGAATAACACTGTATCACGTAAACCTTTGGTAATTCAGTGATACTAATGCAGGTACTGACACTGGATAGATAGAACAGAAGACAGCACGCTAACAGACATTTATATGGATTTAGTTTACAATCCGAGCATAATTTCTAAAAGAATGGTTTACTCAATATACTGGTTAGGGACAACTGGTATCCATGGTGGGGCTGGGAGTGGTGGTGGAAAGGGGTTAAAGTCTCACTTCAAACATACACAAGAAAAAGCTGCAGAGACAACAGGTCGGTGGTTGCCAGGTGCAGGTGGTGGGGGTTTAAGTAAGCTGGATAAAGGGGATTGAAAGGTACAAGTTTCCAATTATAAAGTAAGTTATGGGGGCGTAATGCACAGCACTGGCAACTACAGTTATTAATACTGTGGTACACATTGGAAAATTGCTAAGACAGTAAATCTTAAAAGTTCTCGTTACAAGAAAAAAAACTGAGAAACTATGGAGATAGATGTTAACCAGAGTTACTGTGGTGATCATTTCACAACACCTACAAATTGAATCATGTTCTACACCTGAAACTATAATGTATATCAGTGCATGCATGGACTGTAGCCCACCAGGCTCCTCTGTCCATGGAATTTTCCAGACAAGAATATTAGAGTGGGTTGCCATTTCTTCCTCCAGGGGATCTTCCTGGCCAGGGAATAAAGCTGTGTCCCCGTGTCTCCTGCATTGGTAGGCATATTCTTTACCACTGTGCCACCTGCCTTGATTTTTAAAATTTTAATAAAAAAACTTCAAGAGATAAACATAAAAGCTAAACACAGATGCTCCTCTTAGGGAAACTCTTCTCCAACACAAGACCTTTCACTCCGAATAATTTCATTTCATTTCTTTCCCTCCTGAAACACTGACAATCTCTTCTTGCCTCTGTGAGTTACATCAATATTCGGCCAATTTTCAAGGGTCAAAATCCAGTCACTTCATCAAGTTTCCTAAAGTGTGTAATCAGTGAAGTATGCTAGATTTGGAGTAAGAACTCTAGGAGAACCCTGACTCTTATCCTAATAATCTTTAGCACAGTCACTTGATCTCTTTTTCCCTAGGTATCTTATTTGCAAACAACAAATCTGTGCTCCTCTCCAAAGTTTCTGTTTCATTAATCTTGCATTGGACCTTTCTTTTCATTCTATGTTCATAACCCTGGTTCAAAAGACTTACAGCTAGGCTACCGGCTTTTAAGTCTTGCCCTATACTACACCTCCAATCCACCCAATCCATATCCATTCTCAAAGACACCTTTATGAGAACACTTTAATCATGCCTTTCATTCTACATCAGTGATTCTCCACTGTTGTTGGATAAAATAAAAATGTACTAGTTTGGTATTCAAAAGCAATGCGACCCCAACTTTCTCTTCCAACCTCATTTTCTGCTTCTTGAAACCTTTTATCTCTGGCAGACAGCTCTCTTCCTTGTTACCCAACACAAGTTCCTTCATCTGAGGCTCCTCATCCTTGAACCTGAAACATCCTATTTCCTCTTGGAAACCTAAGTGCCCATTCTTGATCCAAACTAAAATTTCGTTTCTTCTCAGGTCTTCTGATCACCTTACTTATTATAAGCCCAGAGTAATCTCCCTCCTTCCTCCTACATTTTAGCATTTAGTGTCAGTTCCATGTATCTAGTCCTGAGCAAACACTGTGTAATTCTAACACTTCCTCTTCTACTTGAACATGGGAGGGTGGGGGCAGTTGGTCACATAAATTATTTCTTGAAGACAGAAAACAAGTTCCCAATTCTATTTCTGTACTTTCACCATTCCTTATTCTTCTATCAGAGAAGTATTTCCTTGCCCTTTGGAGGTAAGGTTTATCTTGACGGTACACAATATCGAAAGGCCAGTTTCCAAACAACTAAAAGTTAACTTGAGATTTTTTATATTTAATTATCCTTTGCTCAGAGAATTCTGGTTCTCCTTTTCTGGAACTGCCACAGGGACACTTAGGACACTTCTGTTGTTGAGATGACTGACATAACTTAAGTTTCTACTCAGATGATCAACTCTGGTTAACTCCTCTGATCACTACTGAAGGACTCTCTTAAAGGACTGTAAACTGTAGCTCCTTGAAGGCTGGCCTACTATGAAACATCCAAGGGCAGTACTATTTTTTATCGTTCCATTAAGTCTGTCAGCCAATCTTACACTTCATGGATGGAAATTAAGGAAATTTATCTCATCTGGGAAGGTCAACACACTATTAGGGAAAACCATGGAATTATACACAATCTAACATTGCTGCAGACATTAATGCCTCCCACCCCTAATAAAATGTGAAACCGAGTATTTATATATCATGTCACCATCCTGAATGCACACTTCTCGACTCTTGGGTCTGAGACCTACTTATTAACAGCAAGAGCAAATCAAGACAATTTTCATTTGAGAGAACAATCAATGCACCAAATGTGCTGCAAAGACAAAGTTAGCCTTTCCACTTGAAGCAAACTGAGTCTGAAGTAAGACTCATTCTGTTTTCATTTTTACAAAGAGAAGATTGGCCTGTCTTCAGCCTTGTGAATAAAGATCTTACAAAATTCACTAGACACAGGGTGTGCTCAAAGAATACTTGCTGGAAAAATATGCTGGTGAAGTGCCAATTTAAAAAGAAAAACATTTTCACCCAGTTGGAAATCTAGAGAAACGGGTTACAGCAACTCAGCTGAAAACTCTCAAGATCTGCAGAAAAATATCCCTGATCTTTTCATTCTAAGTAAAAGAACTAAATTAATCAATGAAGGATTCAACTATTTTAAATTTTATGCATCTAAAGAACAGTAATCAAAATTCTGCCTGTGATATGTGGCTGTATGAAAAGGCAACAAGTCTCTTATCTCTTCTATATAAACAAATTTTACAATCTGTAACAGTTTTTAAACAATTGTTTCTGAGAAAGAAACGGACGAGAACTTTTTATCGTTTTGTTTATTTTAGAGGACGAGAGATCGATGTTTTTCATTAGGCACATTTATCTTCAAAGCGTACACTCCAAAAACAGCTTTATTAAGTGAAAAGGATGCCTTCCTGTTAAAGGCCCTTTGTCTTCATTCTCACTATACACCCCAACCTCAGGGTCTATACTTTGTTAAACTTACTTTCAGATTTCTTCACTGCCACAAGTGGAACACACACAAAACCAATAATGAAACAGCTACACAAAGGTGCACACACCGGTAACAGATTGTTCACGACAGAAACAGGTGCACAGACTACTGTCGCTCCACCTCGAACTCTCTGATGGGACCCAGTCTGGGGACGCCCTAAGGAAACGTAGGCTACAAAGAGCGCTGCCTGGATGGTCAACAGAACCTCAGAAAACAGGACAGTCCAGCTAACAGTGATAAGGGCCTTTCCCATCCCTGCCTGGGTCTCCTTACTAAACAAAAAGAAACATTTTTCAAAAAGGCATAATGGAGATTTTACATGTGAGGAATTTAAGCCAAGAAGATTAAAAGACAAAACTAAAACTAACAATTCTCATAATAGTCCAAAATTCTCTCTACTGTGTTATTCCCTCTTTAGTACTAATCCCACAAATGCTAATAAAAATACTAATTCCTAGTTCACCCTCCAGGTTGTCTGGTGATAATCAAATAAGCAATCAAATGTTAATGATAAACCTTATACTCAGACACGGAAATGACAAATTTTGTATAAGTGGGCTGAAAACCAATCAGGATATTCTTCCATTGCTACTTCGTACCTTTTAAGTTCTTACAGTAGCCATATTTACCAGAGATTTCTTGAGGAAAATACTTTCATAAACACTAAGTACATGCTTACAATTCACCTATCAGTTTCTGTTAAGCACAGGGAAGACTAAGGGACAAAGAACATAAAATACCTTCATATCTTAGAAGATTTATTTTTCTAGCAACTGGGGAAAAATAAGAGGATTTTTCCACATTAGTGAAAATATAAATCATCCCTAAAAAATATCAAAAATGTTTACTTTACCCTTTGATGGGAAAAGTTGTGAAATAGGCACTTTCCCAGGTTATATATTAGAGTAGACGGAAACTATCTAACCTCCCCATCATCCCTAATGGGCATGTCCATCAGTGTAATATGCTGTCAGAGAGGCATCTGAAGAGCTACGTCCCTTCAGGTTGCTCCATTTCTTTAAACAGAACCATCTTTCTGCTCCAGCCAAATCAGTTCCAGGAGAAAAATTCAACAGTAAGGGAGTAGTAAGGAAGAACTAGCTTTTATCATCTCCATAAGCTCAAGCAAATTATTCAACATATCTTTAGTCTTGGGTCTCAACTTAAAATGAGGGTGTCTCGTTCATCATCATCATATTATTATTTACCAAATGCAAACCACCTAGCAGATAGAAGGTGTGATCAATACATATTAATTCTCTTGTTTCCTTCCTTTTCTTTTTCTAGACACACCACACGGCTTGTGGGATCTTATTTTCCTAACCAGGGACTGAACACAGGCCACTGCAGTGAAAGCACGTAGTCCTAACCACTGGACAACCAGGAAATTCCTTCCTTAAAAAAAAAAAAAATTCCAGCCACTTCCTAGATGATGCCCCACCCAAACCATCCAACTCCTATTCCACAAAAGAAATGAGTAACAGGATTGTAGGTTAAGAGGTATATTTGATATGCCTTTCCTCAAAATACACCATCAAATTACTTAATATCACTTAAATTTCTTGAATATAAAGTGCCATATCTTATATGATGTTTGGTAAATCTCTAATGCTCAAAATTCTTCAAGCCAGGCTTCAACAATACATGAACCATGAACTTCCAGGTGTTCAAGCTGGTTTTAAAAAAGGCAGAGGAACAAGAGATCAAATTGTCAACATCCGCTGGATCATGGAAAAAGCAAGAGAGCTCCAGAAAAACATCTATTTCTGCTTTATTGACTATGCCAAAGCCTTTGACTGTGGATCACAATAAACTGTGGAAAATTCTGAAAGAGATGGGAATACCTCTTGAGAAATCTGTATGCAGGTCAGGAAGCAACAGTTAGAACTGGACATGGAACAACAGACTGGTTCCAAATAGGAAAAGGAGTACGTCAAGTTTGTATATTGTCACCCTGCTTATTTAGCTTCTATGCAGAGTACATCATGCAAAATGCCAGGCTAGATGAAGCACAAGCTGGAATCAAGATTGTTGGGAGAAATATCAGTAACCTCAGATATGCAGATGACACCACTTTCATGGCAGAAAGTCAAGAGGAACCAAAAAGCCTCTTGATGAAAGTGAAAGAGGAGAGTGAAAAAGTTGGCTTAAAGCTCAACAGTCAGAAAACTAAGATCATAGCATCCAGTCCCATCACTTCATGAGAAATAGATGGAGAAACAGTGGAAACAGTGTCAGACTTTATTTTTTGGCTCCAAAATCACTGCAGATGGTGACTGCAGCCATGAAATTAAAAGACACTTACTCCTTGGAAGGAAAGTTATGACCAACCTAGATAGCATATTCAAAAGCGGAGACATTACTTTGCCAACAAAGGTCCGTCTAGTCAAGGCTATGGTTTCTCCAGTGGTCATGCATGGATGTGAGAGTTGGACTGTGAAGAAGGCTGAGTGCCCAAGAATTGATGCTTCTGAACTGTGGTGTTGGAGCAAGGAGATCCAACCAGTCCATCCTAAAGGAGATCAGTCCTGGGTGTTCACTGGAAGGACTGATGCTAAAGCCGAAACTCCAATACTTTGGCCACCTCATGTGAAGAGCTGACTCATTGGAAAAGACTCTAATGCTGGGAGGGATTGGGGGCAGGAGGAGAAGGGGACGACAGAGGATCAGATGGCTGGATGGCATCACTGACTCAATGGACTTGAGTCCCAGTGAACTCCGGGAGTTGGTGATGGACAGGGAGGCCTGGCGTGCTGCGATTCATGGGGTCGCAAAGAGTCGGACGTGACTGAGCGACTGAACTGAACTGAAATCTCTTTTCATCAATGAAATCGAAAGGACAATTTCTTTTGTTCATGCCCAGGCTGTGGGTAAACAGCCTAGATTAATACAGTCGGCCCTCTTTAACTGTGGGTTTCCCACCTAAGGTTGGTTGAATCTGCAGGTACGAAGGACTGACTGTACTAGGTCATTTTATATAAGGGACCTGAGCACCCTCGGGGTTTTGGTATCTGCAGGGCTCCTGGAATCAACCCCCTGGGGACACTGAGGGACAACTGTATCCTGATTTCTTATCAGCTATGTGACATTAAGCAAGTTACTTAAACTTTTCATTCTTCAGCATGAGGTCTGTAAAACTAAGATAATATCACTGAGGACTAAATACATTAATGCATATAAAGAACTTCTAACATCACCTACAAATTCCACATTCCACAAATGTAGGTTATTATTTTTTTTCCCTATCAGTATGTCTCAAACTATGCTGTCTGATTAGGCAAAGTTGGTTTAAAAAGTTTCCCAGCTCAACAAAATCACTTCAGTCAAAATCTTCCTGGGGTCTGGGTTTCAGATTAGCACCAAATACAAACACAAATGTAAAATCAAACCATTGGGCAGACTACCCTGGTGGTCTAGTGGTTAAGACTCTGAGCTTCCAATGCAGGGGGTGCAGGTTCAATCCCTGGTCAGGGAACTAGTATCCCACATGTCTCAAGGCATGACCAAAAATATATTTTAAAAAAAAATTATTCCTACAGGGACTTCCCTGAAAGTCCAGTGGTCAAGACTCTACATGTTCTCCTTACAGGAGGCATAGGTTCGATCCCTGGTAGAGGAGCTAAAATCCAGCATGCCACACAGAGAGGCCAAAAAATAAAAAATAAAATCAAATAGGTTAAAGGTACCACAAAGCCTTAATTAATGAGAATCAAAATTACTAAGATTTATTCTTTGTACTTGTTATATACTGAATCCCTTGGTTCAAACAGCATAATTTTTCCAGAGACAAATTGGAAAACAGGGAAAAGACAACGAACTGGAGTCATAAAAGGAGACAACCTTAGGTATGGATTTCTGCCGAGCTTGGAAAATATCAAAGTCCCTTGGTATGCCAGGACAACTGGTTCCAGACTCCTCTCCCCACCCCTTACCAAAACCTTCAGATGCTCAAGTCTGCAGATATAAAATGGGGTAGTATTTGTATATAACCTATGTACATTGTTCTGTATACTTTAAATCATCTCTAGACTACTTAAAATATCTAACACTACATTAATGCTATATAAAAAGTTGCCAGAGAACTGCAAATTAAAATTCTGCTTTTTCTAAGTTTCTGGAATTTTCCCCCACAAATGTCTCCAGTTGGTTGAACCCACCAATGTGGAACCTGCAGATCCAGAAGGCTGATTGTAACTTAATCCATGTTGGTCTTTGCTCAGGGAGAGAAACTAATTAAAACACTATTCATTTGAAATATAACATGACTCCAAGCTTTTTCTCTTCTAGTAAAACAATTTTACCTGATGGAATTTAACAAGGTGCTCTGCAAATGACACTGAAACCTCTGGGAATGCCCAACAGCCAAAAATGTTTAAACAAAAATTAGTAAAGGTGTACCGCCATTTAGTAACATCCTCCCATCTGCTCCTTCTCCATCCCAACAGTTCCATCCAATCCAGTCACACCTGTCAAAAATCTAGGAATCACCCATAATTTCTTTTGAGCTCTCTCAGCATCCATTCATTGCATCCAATCAATCACAAGTCCCAGTCACCCTACCTCCAAAATATGCAGTGCTCTCATTCTTCCCTCCAAAGGCTGAGTCCCCATTGTCTCACCGAGCTTACCACAACGGTCTATTTCCCAAAGTCCACATCCACTCTCCTCTTACAAACAGTAAGAGAGAATCTTAAAAAAAAAAAAAAATCCAATGATAAACTGTCAACGGTGTCACAATAGAATTTTAAACTAGAGATCACCTACAAACCTATCTGTATGACCAAGCTTCTAGCAACCTCTCTGGTTCAGTTCTCATTACTCTCCTCACACTTTGCACTCTTTTCAAAGGTATCAAGCACCCCCCATTCCCAAAGCCTTAGCACAGTCTGTTTTCTCTGTTACACATCTCCTCTCCTCTCCACCACCAATTCCTTCTCATCACCCAGGTCTCAAGTTATATGCAACTTGACTTCAAGATACTTGCTAGGACATCCCCACCCATCTTAATTAGATGTTCCTAACATGCACCATCTCAGCACTCCAAACTTTGCTTCTATGGCACCCACAACCATTATAAATATACCATTAACTATATGATCACTTGCTTAAATATTTAATTAATCGCCCTTTCTAACCAGTTTACTCACGAGGACAGGGCAGCGACTGTGTTTCTCTTACTCACCACTATATATCCCTAGGACCTCAGCACAGAGTAGGCGTTCAGTACCTCTAATAAACAAATTGATCAATTCCCAAAGTCACCAAGGTAAGGCTTCAAGGCCTCTCTGCATAGCTCAGTCCCTCCTTCTCTGTTTATACAGGACTGCTTGGAAGGCCATTTCCTAATTTTTAACAGTTGCTGGAACTTATAAGGAATACAGAAACCTTCATTTTTAAGACTCTAGTAAAGAACTTGAATCCTCATAAGCTATAAGGGTTATTCTACAAGTTGTGTTCTCATAGTCAGTCACTGAAGCTTGAAACTTCAATTATCTATGATGATCCTTCCCTGTTTTACCCATATAGCCTTTGTTTTTAATCCCATTAAATCCATTTCTGCACCATCCTCTGGAATCTTCTCTTTTCCTTTTTATACTATAATTATTACACTTAACCTGTACTACTAGATCTCTAAAATGTCTCCACTCTAGCCACCAAAAGGCCCTTAGCCATTCAGCCTCTGCCCTCTGATTATGCCATGCCTTCCTCCTGTACTGACCTACCTCATTAGGCCATAACCAAAAGACAACCTTCTATCAAAATCCTAGCCAGCCTTCAAGGCTCGTTTCTACTGTCCTTTCTTTCCAGGTTCCATCAACCAGTTGTGATCTCTTCCTATTTCATTTCTATCATCCAACATTTATTATGTATTAGTACATGCAAGGCACGGTTCTAAGTATTCATCTTTATCTCCCATGTCTCCAATACACATCAAAATTATCTACTTTTTGTGCACAGAAATTCAGTTTATTTACCTATGATATCTCTGATGTCTTACATGTTTGTTCATAAGTACCTACATATGACCACTTCAAAGAATATAGTTGATCCTTAAACAACACGGGTTTAAACTGTGCACATTCACTTAGACGCAGATTTTTTTCAACAGTTACTATGATCTGTGGTTGGCTGAATCCAGATTCAGAGGAAGAGGCTGGGCATCACTAACCCCAGTGTTGTTCAAGGGTCAACTGTACATCATTCAATTTTACAGAATGAAAACACCAATCCGAAGGCAACAGGAAATATCTGGAGCATCTAGATTTGCAGCAAATGAGTAGACCCCAAATTCCTGCTGCCTAACTTCCTACCTTCAGAATCACACAAGCACCAAGAATAATTCTCACTACCTACGTAACTTCTCAGAAAAAAAGGGGGCAGGGGGAGAAGAAAACACACAAGTTCTTATTTCAGCCACTGGATGTCATATGCATGGTAGCAGAAAAACCTGGGGCATTCAATCATAGTGATTAGATTAAAGCAAGGTGTTTGGCAAGTCAAAGTTCACTTGGCTCCAAAGTAACTTCTCTAAGAAAATGATACTTATTCCCACATATGTATCACACCCAGTAAGATATACAATAACCATTTTAATGGATTATGGGATGGCAAGGGCTGGGGGGACATAAGGTAAAAGAATCAAAGCTCTAAGTCCAAGTCAAGAAAGCCATTTTGTTTCAAGGTATCCCAGTGACTCACAAGGAACTTTGCCTCAGATTCCCCAAATGCAAAAAGATGATGATGAGAAAAGCTCCACTGATGTCAGAGTTGTCACAATTCAAAGCAGTTTAAGCCTTAGAGATCAATTTTCTCATTTTTATTAGGAAAGTGGTAACAAAGCTAGTCTACTGTAAAGAAGGGTTAGATGTTAGGCTTCCAGCTGATAGGTCTCTTGCTCCCATCACTCTGTGAGCGGAGAAGGAACATGAAACTAAGGCCAAATCAAGTTGACTGCCATCCTTGGCAATATCATCTGCGCATACTTAACAAATTCAAGCAGGAACTACAACACACGCTAGCAATTTATGATACAGTGAAGTCTTCATAAACTCCAAAAGGATGATATTCCTCAGAAATAAAGCAAAGTTGCTGCAATCAAGACAATCCAAAATTCAAATAACTTCTTTCACTGAACTGAACATCGTTTACTTTTACGCAACTCTGATCAGAACAGACTTCAGGAAGCTATCACACAAATGAAATAAAGTTTAGAATAAATTAAACAAACAAACAAAAACCCCCATGAAAATAAAACAGGAACAGGGAGAACAAAATGAAGTCAAGAATGAGGCTTAAAAAAAAAAGTACAACAGTAAGAACCCACAAGCTGTTGATCTAAAAACACATTTAATATCTGGAAAACATTTTTTTCTTCACAAGTACTTACTACAAAAGTTTGTAAGTACAAGGGTAAGAAAATGAAAACTAAATTGAGCAAAATTAAGTATGGGTCCAGGAATTCATAACAAAATAGCGGTACAAAATTTAGATATGAAAAGGAGAAATACAAAGAAAAACTAAAGTGAAGAAGAGTGTGGGAGCACAAGCGCACACTCAGCAGTCCTACGAGAAACACACGAGGGGACTAAATGCTTTTATCCCTACTTCCACAATTAAGAGCCAAACACTGAGGTATTTATTGAAACATACAGCTTTCTTTCTGGTCCCTCATTCAAGATGATGTTGTTTTTTAAAAGGATGAAATAATACCATTTGCAGCAACGTGGATAGACCTAGAGATTATTCATATTAAGTGAAGTCAGCTAAGAAAGACAAACACCATGTATCATTTGTGGGATCTTAAGATACAAGTGAATTTATTTACAAAACAACTCAACTGTGTAGAAAACAAACTTATGATTCCAAAGGGGAAAGAAGGTGGGAGAGGGATAAATTATGAGTCTGCGATTAGCAGATACAAATACTACATATAAAATAGATTTTTAAAAAAAGTCCTACAGTTGTATAGCACAAGGAACCAGATTCAATATCCTATAATCATCCATAATGGAAAAAATATGAAAATAAACCCATTTGTATAATGTACAATGGAATATGCATGTACAATGGAATCACCTTGGTGTATACCAGAAATTAAGAAATTATAAATTTATATAAATCAAAGAATTTATACCTCAATAAAAAGAATTTAAGATGATGTTTCAGTTCCTGCTCATTCCACAGTGATGTTACTAAACAATAATATAGGTCAAACCCAATGTAGTGCAGAATTTCCAAAGAAGTAGGTACATGTACCAAGACAGGAAGCTGCTGCTGCTGCTGCTGCTAAGTCGCTTCAGTAGTGTCTGACTCTGTGTGACCCCACAGACGGCAGCCCACCAGGCTTCCCCGTCCCTGGGATTCTCCAGGCAAAAACACTGGAGTGGCTCGCCATTTCCTTCTCCAATGCATGAAAGTGAAAAGTGAAAGTGAAGCCACTCAGTCATGTCCGACTCTTAGCGACCCCATGGACTGCAGCCTACCAGGCTCCTCCGTTCATGGGATTTTCCAGGCAAGAGTACTGGAGTGGGTTGCCATATATAAAACATTTTCAGATGATCTTCTAAAAAGCTTAAAACAAAAAGGTGTAACAATTTTAAACTAAACCTAAAATCAGTTAACCAGAAAAAAATAAGTCAAGGAAAAAGAAAATATTTCTCTTCTGCTGTCTCATCCAGCTATACTAGAATTCACTAATAGTTAAAAAAAAATAATAATAATAAACATGTAATTCTTGACAATATATAAAACCAATCATTCTGCTACTGGACAGCATGTGCCTAGGACTTACAATGAATTACAGATTTTTACTCTTTTATTAAAAAGTTAGGAAACACACAAATGAATTCTTGGTGAAAGCTTATAATTTTCAGATAATCATCATCCACTTGTAATTTAAGCAACATCACTTAAAAACAATTCATTTCAAGTCTTCTCTACTAAATATTTTCATTATGGCCACCAGACTAAATCTAGTGACTTTATCTCTGACAGTACTTCAACAAGGGAGTGAAATACTAGACAGGCTATTCAAAGAGGTAAAAAGTTGAAATTCACCAGCTGGGTCAAGCCCCTGAAGACTTAACTAACTTCTTCTTCCAGGACTCATGAATTATAAATGCAGTTATGAGATTTGGGAGGGACTTGAAATCACAAAGAAAAGGTTTCTCTGCATCCAAAGAACTTCTTTTTCTTTTTTAATCAAAGCGCTGTCTCCACTTTCACTGGCCAGTTGTTGAAAACCTTTAAAATACTCAGGTGGTCAACAAAGACCCTGCCTAAATAACAACCTTGGGAGTCAATCTGGTGACCTTGCTTCAAACAAGAAGTTAAAAGTATTTGCACTTTATTGGTGGCTTTAATTTAAATTCATATATATCACAATTTGCAAAAGCATATTTACTTGATGGTACTTTTAGCGCCCAAATCATCCTTACTTTAATATGATCTGAATCATGGAAATTCAACTTTTAAAAGTATTATTAAACTGATCCCAAGAAGTTTCCTAAAATAATCCCTTTGCTGTCTTTTTAATATACATCCTTCCAATCAACAAACCATTGTGAGAAAAATGCCCAAACCTAAGCAGGTGGACTAAGAGGTCTTTTGAAGTCAACAGACTACTACATGACGTAAAAAAAGTTCTCTCATAGGCATTCTGATTTCACTGGGTTGGAATGTTACCCACAATATTACCAAAACTTAGAAATGTTGCCAATACAATGTCTCTCGAAAACATTAAGCTTATAGATTCTAGATGTTTTCCTTCAAATATACAAAATAAGTACAGGAAACTTTAAAGGCTTCAACTACACTATCTTACTCAAAATCACTCAAACAGAATATTCAACTGTTGACAAGGTTTCTTAAACCTGCGGTTTATGTAGCAAAGTCAGCGGGGATAATGCCACAAATATTGCCAGGCTGACTGAAGCTACTAATCCATTTAAGGAAAGATAACTATGTTACAGCAATGCTCTGAAATTTATTTGCTTTAGACCTGAATAGAGAAGTGGACTCTTGAGCACACTAAGCCTACAAGTGATAATGACACCTGGTCTACCTGGGAAAAAATTCAGCACGATTATCCAGATTTTTTTCACTCAAAACAGAAACATAACCCAAATTTCATACTCAGATACAGTGTTATCCATGTTTGTAACAAACTGGAGGAAAACAAAAGGAAATCTACTTATGCTTAGAAGCATAGCTGTCTCAGTGAAGTCTCCAGTGAAAATCTTAAGTCACCTTTTAATTACAGGCAAGGGACAGTCAACTATTCCAACACAGCCACCCACTTCAGTCTTCTCTAGCAATCCAAATTTTACAACATTCCCACCCAAAGAGGATCTACTAGTCAACTCTTCTGCCCTCTTTTCCAACTATTCGTCTTCCTCTCTCATGAAGTCTAAATAAATGCAGATCTATCTTTAAGGAGATATACTGTACCTTCTTATCTTAGAGCTAAATGTAGGACCAGGAGGTAAACCATGTATGTCTCTACTAGGTTCATGTAAAGTTCCACTTAGAGCTTATGGAGAATTTTCCTCAACCCAACACATTTTGAAAATCCAGTAACAATTTATCTCAAATATGTAAATACATTTAACTTAGTTGAAAGAAAATAAAACCCAAACCTGATAAAGTTAGGAAGAGAATCAGGTTGTGTGATAGCATAGCATGCTTGGAGACAACCTACAAAATACTCTGAAGTACTTCCTGATTATTAGTCCTTATTTTTTTAATGAGGAAATCTCAAATGCCAAAATTGAAAACCAGGTACATTCTCTGCTAAAAGCTCAATTAAAAGCAGCCATAAATTCCAGAGAACTTAACTAGGTCAACCAAACTTTTGCCCCACTTACTAGAAACAACAATCCAAAGTCAAGCCTCAGAAACTTACAAAACATCCTACATATGGTTTCAAAAGAAATCTAATTATTCACTGTGAAAGAAGAATGGGTAGTTTTACAAACTGGAAATCATCTAGTTTTCTCTTAATAAGATTTCCATGGGAAATTAGCAGCTTTTATCCTACAGCAACACAAAACCAAAAATACCTTCCATTTCTTCACTAGCAGGTATATATGTACCCCCCTACCTAAAATTAGGAAAAAGACAAACAGATTCTAGGCGCCCATCATACCATGAAGTCCTATCTTCCCATGATAGGAATTCACCAAGTCTTTCTCCCTCGTCTGAACGTTTCTGAAAACGACATTATGTGTGGTTCTACTCACAGGGGTACATGGCGCTGCTCAGGGTCAGCTCTGGCCAGTTCTTCCTCTTCGATATCAGACTCTCCTCCTGAACTACTGTCTGTGATGTCGGAATCAAATGCTCGTTCACTGCACCTCAAGTTGGCTATACCACTGGCTGTAAATCTCTCCAATTCTTCTGAAATCGAGTCACTTTTCAGGAAGTTGCTAAGTCCCTCTGAAGCAGCGGTCTCACTGGCAGCTTTTCTCAATGCAGCTTCGGCCTTTCGAGTCAGCATCAACTGGCTCCGGGGCCTCAAGGATTCCAAGTTTGGCAGCCTGCTTAAAGTTTTCTCTAAAAATCCACCCAGCTGATGCTGTATGTGCCTCTCCACCTGCTTGGCTTGCACAACCTGTAAGCGCTTCTGTAACCTGCGGGCCCGGCTCTCAATGTCAGCCTGCCGCCGCAGTAAAGCTGTTATCCTGGTGTCAGAATCTAAAGCACTGAAAAGGATGGAAGACAGGGGAGGCTTTTTACCCTCTAACTTGACACCCCCCACATTAGAACTAGAGTCTGTGTCAGGTGATAACCTACTGCTTCCTTGAAGTGCCGGCTGTTCCATGGAATTTACAGAAGATTTGTTTGCAGTGCTATTATTGCTAAATACAGTTGTATGTTCTACATCAAGGCTTCTATGTGGAAGAGTGCAATTGGTCATACCCCCTTTCAAGTCCCCAGACTCAGATGCCACCACTTCACCCCCCTGAAGAGAAGATGAAGTGAGAGCCCGTTTTCCCCCATTAAGGGGACTGGAATTGTCATGATCAGAATGTGTTGAACTTTTAGTCAATTTCTTCGCCAACCCATTTACAGGTGCTTGTGGCAGAGCTGTCTGACCACCTGTATTCATGGTTCTAAGATTTTCTAAGGAAAACTCCAAAACTGGCTGTCTTCCCAACAGCTCAGCTCGGAGTTCATAGGACTGAGATAAGAGAGGGTGAGGTTTGAGTACTGTCTGCTTGCTGAAGACACCTTGCAGCTTCAGTGACTCCTTTGCGGGAACAGCTGTCACATCGGAGCAGAGATAAGACGCCACCAGCGGCTGCAGCTTCCCCAGGTCTTCCTTGGTAGGGTTATTTCGGAAGTCTAGACTGGGGTCCTCTGCAGCGATGGCTTTCCTTTTGGTTCCGTTGGCAGCAATAAGGATGTTGGCGTTGCCGTTATTCTCGGCACTGCCAGGGGACAAAGTGGAAGATGGGGGAGCCAGTTTGAACCGGATATGGTGTGTTTCAGCTGCTGCGTCAGTGAGAGCGGGCGCCATCGCAGCCATTCAGCACAGAGAGACAGGAAGTCCAGCCTCTCCCGGTGCCGAGGCCAGCTCCACAGCCCCTTACCGCCTCCCCAGAGAACAGACTAGAAGAGAAAGAAGAAAAGGAAGTTAGAAATACAAACACATTAGAAAACAACACACATGTTTTTAATACAAACATCATGGAGGCTGTTAACCAAACTCTGTCTTCAAGAAAACACTCAAACCAAAAGGGGAGGGTGTTGGGGCGGGGCCACAGCTCTACAAAAGAAAGAATTCCATCCTTCCTTTTAGTCACTTGTTACCATAAATTAAAAGTAGTCACAGACTGTTAAAGTCAGATCATCTGCATTTAAGAAAAAAACAGCTTTAAAACTTCTTGAAATTAGTGAATTTAAAGCAAATGTATCAAACTAAACACCAGGAATCAAACAGAAAAGAATTAGTAAGAATTCCTCATTCCCTACCCAAAGTTTGTATGCCAAATGTCTGTACATTTCTGGCCCAAGGATCCAATGTTTGTCAGCTTTTCTGTAAGATAGATCATACTAAAAGTTTTACTGTATCACACCTGTAATGCCAGTTTATTTCATCAATTTTCTTTTTTTTCCCACTGTTCTCAGTATAGCCCACCTCTCAAATTAATTGCCCAATCAATGTGTCTCTTTTCTTCACAACTTCTTGAAAGAAGAGTTATAAATAGCTGCCTCTGCCCTTCTCACTCTTCTGTAATCTGCCTTCTACTCCTACGGCTCTGGCAAAGGTCACAAGCAATCTCATTATCAAATCCCATGCTCAAGTCTCAGTCCCCATTCTATCTGACTTCTCTGAAGCATTAGGTAGTGCTGACCACCCCACTCTTCTGGAAATTCTTCTTTCCCGATGTCCTTGACAGCAAGGTCCCTTCTGCCTTCTTCTCTCTCAACTCACTTCCTTGGCAACAATCTTGATAGCAATGTGTAAGTCCTCTGGTAGCTCAGAAAAACACCTTCAGCTACACTAATCAATATCCTCACCTCTGTGTACCTCAAGCCCCCTGAAGCTCAAAACTGAATTTCTTTTTACTTCTCACCCAGTTTTATCATCTCAGGAAATTGCTTTCACTGAGTAAGCCCAGCTAAAAACCTCAGCAGTGTGCCTCTTCTTCATCCCTTTTGATTTATCTGGTCTGAGAGTAAAAGGAAATCTATGTAAAGAACTAAGCCAGCAGGTACTAAAGTGCGGCCTACAAACTTCTTGAGAGCTCAAAGACCATTTCAGAGGTCCACAAGATCAAACTTTTCATAATAATATTAAACATTATTTGCCTTTTTCCACAGTGTTGATGTTTGCGATAAGGATGCAAAAGACAAGCCTGAGCAAAACTGCTGGTACCTTAGCAAAAATCAAAGCAGAGGTACCTAACTGTACTGGTCACTGTATTCTTTACTCATTTAGTTAAAAAATAAAACTTTTTTTAAAAGGTTATTATAATGACATTTGATATCCTTGATGAAATACAGAAATTATGAACTTTATTAAATCTCCACTCAAGTCTTCAGTGCATGTATATACGTTTATCTATATATTCTGTGCAATGAAAGGGAAAGTACACATAAAGCACTTCTACTGCTTTAAGAAAACTGAGTTACAAGTTGAACTAGAAGCTTCTTCCATGTAACTATTTTTACTTGGCAGAACAACTGACAAACTATGATTATACAGACTTGAATATTGAGCAGATATTTTCTTGCAAATGAACAAAGTGAACGTGTCACTTCAAGGAAACCCAATATGAGGTTTGTTGCCAATGATAAAATCCAAGTTTTTACGTAAAAATAAGTATTTCGAAAATGTGTATCCACCACCATAAACTTGGAACATTTCCCCAATACTTAGTCATTTCCGATTAAACAGACTACTGCTGCTATTAGTGAATGAGAACTGGATACCACATAATGAAATGTGTCAACCTTTGGAAGATCTGCATAACTCTGTTAATGATCAAATGACCAAAGCTCCTTAGAAACTTGTGCATGGGTAAAAGTGTTAAGACAGACCAAATGGATTAATCTGACAGAGCATGAAAAGCTCACTGATACGGCTTTAGATTCCACAGTGCAGCTAACCTTTATGAGACTACTACTTGTCAAGTTTGGGCAGTGTCAAAGAACACGCACACTTTAAAAGGCTTCTAAATACTTGTCTCTTTTCCAAACTACACATTTGTATGAGGTCAGATTTTCTGTACATACTTCCAAAGCAACATTATCACAACAGAATGAATGCAGAAGGAGCTATGAGAACCCAGCTGTTTTCTATTAAGCCAGACATTAGAAAGATTTACAAAAATGTAAAATAATGCCATTACCACTTAATTTTCGTTGTTCTGATAAAAAGTTATTATCCATAATATGTAATAGGTTGATTTTTTTTAATGAATTATTAATTTTTTTTCCCTTTAATGTGTGGCCGCACTGCCCAGCTTGTAGGATCATAGTTCCCCCACCAGGGATTGAACCCGTGCCCTAGGCAGTGAAAGCAGAGTCCTAATCACTGGATCGCCAGGAAGTCCCAGTAAATAATTATTCTTTAAATTTCTCGAAGTTTCTAACCAACTACCGATAATAACCCACCAAAGTTCTTTGTGGTTTTCGACATTTTTTAAAGTGAAAAGGGGCCTTGAAACCAAAAAGTTTGTGCATCACTGAACTAAAAGCAACCTTCTCCTCTCTCAAAAAAATGAGGGCAACTTCCAGTTTGGTCAAACATTTTATCTTTAGATAAAAATCAACACAGGATGGTAAGCCGTGTAGTACTACACTAAGACTCTTTACAGTATGGCAATTCAAATCATTAATATCAAATTATTTAAGTAAATGACTGAGAAAAGTGTTAGTTGTTCAGTCGTGTTCAACTCTTTGATACTCATGGACTGTAGCCCACCAGGCTCCTCTGTCCATGGGATTCTCCAGGCAAGAATACTGGAGTGGATTGCTATTCCCTTCTCTAGGGGATCTTCCCAACCCAGGGATCGAACCTCAGTCTCCTGTCCTGCAGGCAGATTCTTCACTGTCTGAGCTACCAATACACTTACAGGTCAAAGATGTCTACCACTCTATGTAATTGCCAAAATTTTCTCACTCTAAGCTTATAATGCCTTTAACAAACATCCTATATTTATTAAACTAGACTTTCTGAGGATTAGAGTTTTATCCTTATGGACTTGCTGGCATACAGCATTCTGTGTAACTAACTATGTCCACTTTTCCTAATTTTTGATTTTAAATTTAAAAGTAAAATTCCTAATGTAATCTCAAAAATAGCTGTATTATTACATTGGTTCAATTGGCAGATGAACCAATGTAATAAGCTCTTTATTCAAAATACCTTGAGTCAATTTAATAATGGGAAAAGGATTTTCTACCATAAACAAAAACCACTATCTGATCTTCCAATCAACTCAGTATCCTCTTTCAAACTGATAACAATATACAGTTGGTACGAGCCATGCAAATGGCAACCCACTCCAATACTATTGCCTGGAGAATCCCATGGACACAGGAGCCGGCAGGCTACAGTCCAGAGGGGTGCAAAGAGTTGGACGTGACTGAAGCAACTTAGCACTAGCCATGCAAGGAGGCACGTTATCACTGTCAGATGATTAATACAACGAGTGAGAGGAGTAGATGGAGCCTACTGCCCCAAAGCACTACAGTCTGTCTCAGCAATGGCAGGAAGCAGCCTCCCTCTGGGACCCAAGGAAGAACACAGATGTTACACAGCTTCCACAAAACGTATGGAAAACCCATGCTCACCCAGCATACATAAAAAGTGGGTTGTCATTAACACCACACCACAGAAGGTGCTTAAGTAATCAACATTCCAAAGTTATTTCAGAATTATTTCTTTAAAATCTGCAACTAAAAGAAAAATCTGCTGACTCAAATCCCACCTCTTTCAGTATTTCTCTGACCCTCTGAAAGCACACCTGAGAACTTGACATTAATCATATATGCCTCAAAGGCAAATGTATTTTACTCACACTCCCTCCTTGGTCTCAAAATCCCCATGGAGTGCAATGAAAAGAGTAGTTACTAAACAATTTGTCTCAGTAAGGGAAGGGGGAAAGTGACATCTTCAGAAGAAATTCCATTCCTAACTCGGAAATCTTTCATCTTTCTATATCAAAACTGCTAAAAAAATATACTGGACTCTACACCCGCCTCCCTTCACTGACTTGAAATGCTGTGCCAAGATGCAATATCACTTCCCAACCCCCCCATTCACAGGTAGGAGGAGCAGGTACAGGTTCACATCTGGCTCCACCCATATTTAAATCATTTAACTATTTTGCTCCCTCAACTTCATCTGCAAATAACAGAGCTGACCTCAGAAGGCTGCAGAAATGATTACATAAAATACTTTCAATTACTTAACTTAGTGCCTGGCACAAGAGCCCATTATTTGCACTATTATTATAACCTATGGAAAAAAGCAAATATTACTAGAACGAAAAACTGTTAAGTAGAAAAAAAGGTGTTAAAAAATAAAATGTATACTGTGACCTCACTTCAGTTTTAAAAAGGAGGTGATAAGATTCTTTTGGTTTTTGTTTTCTGGCTTATGTAATGTCTCCACCATAAACACAAATTGCTTGTATAATACAAGGGAAGAAAGCAAAAATACTGTAAATTCTTAAAGAGTCAAAAAAATATGAACAAGGCAAAATATCACAAAAATGTTCTTAAATTTAATGTAATGAGCAAATGTTGACGGAAACAATTGCCATCCCACTTAAATCCCAAAAACGTTGTAGTGACTTAACAATTTAGAGCAGAAAGAAACTGTCAAACTTGAGTGTTACAAAAACAGCACAACAGCTTTTGATAAATCACCCTTCTCCAAAGAATACAAAGCATTAAAAGCTATAAGTAACTTATTAATCCTCATCACAAGATAAGTGGTAGGTTTCCGGCTGTGATTTTAATTTCCAATTCACTGGTGGGGACAGATAGTTAAGTTACCTCGTACATTCAGAATAAAGAAACCTAAAATATTCCAACTTTTAGTTCATCTAATAAACCACAATCTGGCCAAAAAAAAAAAAAGATGAGACCTAATGCACCTGCAGCCACCGACATAAACTATGAATCAGCAGTAAGCTTAAGAGACAAAAGAAGGGCTATCTTATCAAGGTCCTTTAAAAGGATATGAAAATTTGAACTAGCTAATTAACAGTGTCCATCCCAGTCCCAAGGAAGCATTTTGGGGACTGGAAGATGTCAAATGAGTTCATCAGGCAAACACAGTCAGGAAAAACTTCCCTGATGAGATTCGCAATACACTTCATTATACTGAATACTGCTCAAATATTTTCACCTTTAACAAACATCTTTTTTCATTATATCAATATTGTGCAGAACACTGTTCTGAGGGATATAAGTTAGAATAAAGTTCAAATACGTGACCTCTAAGGCCCCTTCCTGTATGTATGATTTTCTTACTATAAACAGCAATATAGATTCAAGAACAAACTGTCACCTGACACAAGTAACACCCTGGAAGCCAAAGTGCACCTGAGGACAGAGTTTCTCGACCTCAGCACTGCTGACTCGCTGGGGGAACAGGGTCTCTCCAGTGCCTCTGCAGGTGGTTCAGCAGCATCCCTGGACTAGATGCCCGCTGCACCCGCCTAGAAATTATGACAACCAAAAATGCCTTCAGACATGCCAAATGTCCCCAAGGGGGCAAAATTACACCCCCCAATTGAGAGCCATTCTCTAGAGATAGACTTTGTATCTACAGATGTATATACATACATATATATTTCTAAACATAGATTTCCAGAAATCATACATATCTAGCTGCTTCAAATAGTGCAAGTCACAAACTAACTCCACACCTACAAACGAAAGGCACACCTTACTCCCTTGTAAATTCCCAAGACAGGACTCTGGTTACACAAGAATAAATTGGCAACATCCACCTTGCAACAATGCTGATTAGCTGCCAAGGCCCAGAGGGAAGGGTCTGGACATTTGGGTGGCCAACAACCGCACTTGCACTGAAAACAGAAGCAAAAATCAGATGGGGAAGAAAAACCTGCCCATAATGTGGCTTCTACTAACCCGTTCCATCATTACCTCATTACTCTGTACAAAGGGAAAAAAGACACAGGAAGGATGGTTAGAGAAGGGTGTGTGAAGTCATCAAAATTTAAGCTGAAGCTTGAAAATTAGCTAAAATTTCATTATGTAAAAGGCTGAGGCAAAAGAAGGTAATGGGGCATTCCAGTGAGAGGAAAAGCGGACATCCTGGAGGTTAGACAAAATGATCAACTTGTTTGAATTATAAAGCATATTTTAACAAGAGGAAACACTATAGAAAAAGGTGAAAATGCAGTCTGAAGCCAGATCATTAATGGACAACCTTCAAAAGCCAGTTTTTACTCAGACTTAAAAGCAGCAGAAAATCATTAAAGGTTCTTCATATATGGAGTGACACATGAGAACTGTGCTTCAGAGAACAGTTGTATAGGATCGATTAAAAGAAAGTAAAAAGTCAAAGGCCAATGAAGAAGCTACTGCAATAATCTAGACAGGATACAACAAGAACTTACAACTAAGGCAGTCACCACCGCAGAAGTGTCAAAGTCTCCTCCAGGCTTCAGAAGCACCTGAGGTCTGCAGAGAAGCCAAGTAACTGACACAGGAAAGCTCTTAAGAAACGAGAAGGTTGTCATTTCCTTCATAATTTCACCTTCTTTAAGATAAAATCCTCCCAGTTATTTCTCATAAAGCTGTTCAGGTTGGGAGGCACGGAGAATCATTTAGGTTTGGTATATCCTCTCCATTCCTAACAGTACCAATCCAAACCCAGCCGGCGTGCATCAGCTCACACCTAAATGATCCTAACAGCTTCCTGACTGAAGTCTCAGTCCTCTAATCCAGCAGTCCCCAACCTGTTGGTCAACCAGAACTGATTTTGTGGAAGACAATTTTTCCACGGACCAGGAGTGGGGGGAGGGGACGGTTTCACTATAATTCAAGCACATTATTTGTGCACTTTATTTGTGATCTAAGGCTGCCACTGATCTGGCAGGCGCACAGCCCGGAGGTAGGGGCTCCCTCGTCTAATCCATTCCATACCTTTTTATCACTTCACTTCTCTACTCAAGAATAGCTCCTAGTACATTTCTCATGAGTCCAAATTCTCCAAGGTTAAACTTAACATCGAAACAAGTGCATCAACTGGCATGGACCTAGAAACCGCCCCCAGATTCAACTCATCATTTTTGCCTATGCTGTTGCCTCTAACTGAAGGCCCTTCTACCCTTTAAGCCCAAAACTTAATACTTCAATACACGACATCTCCACAAAAACTTTTCCACACTATTCAGACTCACCTAACTTTCTTCCTGCTTAAATTGTACAATGCATTTAAAGTCACCACTCAATTAAAATTATCTGAATGTTCCCCTAGTTGCCAATTTGTTAACTCTATTTCAAGACTGGGAAAGTCCCTTAATATCTTTCTTTGCATGCTCACTAACTTCATTGAGATAGAGTACTTAAGACATAGTAAGCACTGTGAGCACTCACTGACAGGCTCACAGTAGTCAAAAAGACCCAGAGGTAGGCTTTCCAAGCATAAGATTGTGCTAAGAAGAGAAAGATGAGCAAATACCAATCAAGAAACTGACACAACTGAAATAATAGGGAAGGATTTGGGAGCAGATCCACAGAACAACTTGAATGAAGCAGGTGGTTGATACATGTACAGCTTCTTGAGAAAGAGAGGGAAAAAGCAGCTTTGTGATCAAGTACCAAAAGTTACATTATGGAACACACTGGAAAGATTTTCTTTTACAAATGTAGATTTGTTATAGAGTACAAGAGGGAGTGGGAGGCAAATTTTTTTTCATAAAACAAAGAAATAAGGTGGCCCTCACCACCCCAGTTCCTAATACTTTCCTATGCCAACAGGGTAGGGCTTCTTAAGCTTTATTATTACTAAGGGAATCAGAGCTCTGGCTGGAGAATATTGTTATTATGACTGCTGTTCACTAACATTAATTGACCTTTTACCTTGTCAGTCTCTGTGCTAACTGTTTTACATATACATTCTCATTTAATTATCACAATAACAGTATGAGTATGTGCTCAGAAGTAGCATGCCCAAGACCACACCACTACTAAGTTACAGAAGAAGCATTCCAATCCAAATCTCTAAGTGAAAAGTGAAAGTTGCTCAGCCGCATCTGACTCTTTACAACTCCGTGACTATACATACAGTGCATGGAATTCTCTAGACCAGAATACTGGAGAGGGTAGCCGTTCCCTTCTCCAGGGGATCTTCCTAACACAGGGATCGAACCCAGGTCTTGCACATTGCAAGTGGATTCTTTACCAGCTCAGTCATCAGGGAAGCCCAAGAATACCCGAGTGGTTAGCCTATTCCTTCTCCAGCGGATCTTCCCGAGCCAGGAATCGAAGATCTCCTGCATTGCAGACCGACTCTTTACCATCTGAGCTACCAGGGAAGACCCATGCTTATTTTTTTTAGTTTATTTTTTTTACTGAAGTAGAGTTATTACAATGTTGCATCGGTTTAGTTGCTAAATCATGTCCGACTCTTACAACCCCATGAACTATAGCCTGTCAGGATCCTCTATCCATGGGATTCCCCAGGCAAGAATACTGGAGTGGATTGCCATGCCCTCCTCCAGGGGATCTTCCCGACCCAGGAATTGAACCCAGGTCTACTGCATTGCAGGCAGACTCTTTACCAACTGAGCCACCAGGAAAGCCCAGTGCATTATTATCACACATAAGGCTAAGTTTAAACTGGAAGGGACTTAACTGCTAGACACAAAGATGTTAAATTTTAGTCTTTAGAGGAAATTCAATGAGAAATCCAAAAAACATTTTATTAAAATGCCAACAGCATTCAAAGCTCCACACCAAGTGTCTATGAGGATGACATGGACTGGTAAAGACACTCACTGTGATCAGGGAATCCTAAGGGGACCCTCACACAGTTGTGAGAGCCAGGCCATAAAGAAGGCAGAGAGCCAAAGAATTGATGCCTTCGAAATGTGCTGCTGAAGACTCCTGAGAGTCCCTTGGACTACAAGAAGATCAAACCAGTCAATCTTAAGGGACACCAATTCTGAATACTCATTGGAAGGACTGATGCTGAAGCTCCAGTATTAGGGTCACCTGAAGTGAACAGCCAACTCATTGGAAAAGTCCCTGATGCAATGGACATGAACAAGGGGCAAACTTCAGGAGATGGTGAGGGACAGGGAGGCCTGGCATGCTGTAGTCCACGGGACCACAAAGAGTCAGACGGAAATTAGGTGTGAAGGTAAACCTGGATGACAAAGCACTGTGTTTTGCCTAAAGGGATCGGAGACACTTCCAGAAAGAGATGACATTCTGACTCAACACCACAGTTAAACAGTGAGGGTTCGATAAGATAGAATGATAACCAGTCACTCCATCCTTAATGCCACTGCCCGTGCTTCAGAATCTCTTAGGCCTTACACTAACCAAGAACAGCAATATTCTCCCAACTGTTCTTTCTTCCTGTCTCAGCAAGCCTTCAACCTAGTGTCCACTACCAAAATGATTACTAAAAGAGGAGAAAAGAGGGGAAAAAAGAGAGGGAACATAAATTCAACCATGCTGTGCGCCTGCTTAAAATCCTTCCATGACACCAGGGTAAGGATGAACCCAAACTCCCACACAGCACTTATCTGCCCCCTTTCACACTCAGCCTCATCTTCCACCTGTCCTCAGCCTAGCCACCGCTATCTTATTTATACTTCCAGGTTCTCCCATGCCCTTGCACCTTTGCTTCTCTAATTTTAGCTCAAGATCGCATGCTCTTTAAAGTATTTCCCACTCATTCCAGGTAAGAGTTAGGGTCTCATTCCTCTCTAGGGTCTAATGAGCATTCACATGACATCTGGTCATAATGGAAAATAAACACCCAATTTTGTCACCCTCACTGACTGTATATTTCTTAAAAGGAAACTTATGGTTTGTTTCCTTTTCCTTGAATCCGCCTGCAATGCAGGAGACCTCGATTTGATTCCTGAGTTGGGAAGATGCGCTGAAGAAGGGATATGCTACCCAATCAAGTCTTCTTGGGCTTCCCTTGTGGCTCAGCTGGTAAAGAATCCACCTGCAATGCGGGAGACCTGGGTTTGATCCCTGGGTTGGGAAGATCCCCTGGAGAAGAGAAAGGCTACCCACTCCAGTAATTCCATGGACTGCATAGCCCATGGGGTCACAAAGAGTCAGACATGACTGAGCAATTTTAACTTAATGGCTTGTTTTATTTGTAACTGTTAGAGGTAGCACTACGCCTGACACACAGTGGACCAATACATATGTTAGTTAACCTGCGTATTCTACAGTGAATGCCTCAGATGGAGATCCGTTATGAAGTTAATGGGGATGTCTGATCATAAAGTGAAAATCTAACAAGCAGCAGGAACCAACTGAATCGAGGACAGACTTTGTCTACCTCAAGTCCTGGTCATTCACACACACTGCCAAGCACATGCACTCAGACTGACAAACTTTTTAAGTATACTTTTAAACTATTAAATTTGGCTACATAAGCCTTTGAAGGCATTCTCAAGATTTTAAATGAAACTACTCAAACTTTTACCTAGTAACTGCACTTCTAGGAACCTACTCAACAGAAATATTCTCACAGATACCTAAGAATATATGCACAATTCTTTTACTGAAGAACTGTAATACAAAAAAAAAAAGAGAGAGAGAGAGCAAACTTAAAAAGATACAATAGAATATTATGAAGTTATTAAAAAAAAACTATGTTGACGTGAAAAATCTGATAAATAACTAAGTGGAAAAAAAAAAAAGACCAAGCTACAAAACAGGTAAGATCACATTTGTGTTTACTTATCACTGAATTCATTTCCTACCAGTCTAGCTCACAAAAGGCAAAGAAGGAAAAATGGACTTTTCTCTCATCTCTAACAACTCTAATAATACAAGTGTTTCTGGAAAAAAAAAAAAAACAACAAAAAAACACAACTAAAATCGAAGATTTCTCAAAGGGTCCAAGCAATTCAAAAGCAAATACATTCTTCTTAGGGTGTTGGGGTGAGGGGAAGGTCCCTGACCCAACTCCAGAGATCTCAGTGAAATCGACCCTATCCCTTCAGAATACTGAATTAAAGACTAACTGAAAACACACACACACAAACCCTGAAAAACAGCAATCCAGTATCTTTTAAAATATGGTAAGCTCTTCAAACATCCTCAGTGCTCCATGGTAACCTATGAACAGTTTAATGAAACTTTCCTGACAGTTCAACTTATCAGACCAGTATTTCTACAAAGCCTCTACGCTACCAAACAGCAAAAGCTAAACTAATTAGCTTTTCACCTCTATCCCTTCACACCCTCCAGTGGAGGTGCTAATAAGCAGTCACAAAGGCCAAATAGCAAATGAAAGCCTAGATATCAGTTTTTAGCAATTTTTCATTTAATACTCTAACAACAAAATTGTGATTCATCTTTTTTATTCAACACTTCCCCTCCAACTGAATTTAACCAGATCTGACCTTAAGCTGCTCCCTTTTTGCAAATAAATTAAAAGGTGAGGGACTCCATTAAGTTTGATGCCACTTAAGCAACTTTTTCCAAACAAGGGCAGAATCTGCTGTACTTAAAATTCAGAGTGAGATCTCATTTGGGATTCCTGGTTCAAGTAACAAGAACCAGAGTTTTTGATAACATTTAGATAAAATTCTGCTGAATTTACCTCTGCCTTATGCTTCCCTCACTCTTAAAGCTTGGGGAGAAATTGTAATTTTTAAAAAGTTAGAACTAGAGGGGAAAAAAGGTAAGTTTACAATCAACAACAATAAAACACAAAGTTAAGTAATTCCGTGGGGGCTAGGGCCTTCCAATGTTAAAACTGTACAGAGCTAGCCGAAAAGCTTAGAAAAGCAAGCCTTACAGAAGGTAAGAACTAACATGTATTAAGCAGCTGTCAGTTCCCAGACACCACTACCCATGGGAGACAAGAATCTAAAAGGTGTCTACCTTGAAGGGCTTCTTGATGTAATGTTTAAAATCTTCATACACAATCTTTAAGTTTTTCTTTCAGACTACTCAAATTTGTTTCTTATCCATAAACATGAACTGCGCTCTCTACTTTGAAGACAGTTTCCTCACACCCTCCATTTTTGCTTTACCTTTATTTGATGAAAGACAACAAAAGCTTACCACGCAAACCAAAAAAACACATCTATTTCAGTCTTTTTGGAATCCAGGCTTTTTGAAACACATCTATTTCAGTCTTTCTGGAATCCAGGCTTTTTGATAAATCAAACCTATCGACTCATTTTCTCCTACATTTTACCCTACATCCTAAAAGACTGGCAACACACCATAACATGGGAACAAATGATAACTGAACTAGTAACAGTGACCCTTCCATCCATATATACTGATCTTTTCCTATGACCCACAATTCTCTCCACAATATGCAAGTGACACCCAAAGACACCACTTTCTGTCTTCTTGTGGCCTTCAAATGCTGGTGACCTCTAACACAGTGGAATATTTGTCTTTTACATTCATACTGTCTTTTTTAACCATTACTATGATTCACTGAGTTTTGATCTCACATTTCAAGGAATGGCAAGTACTGATAAAGTCTCGCTTTGTGTCATGAATTATTACATTCTGGCAGGAATATTTCTATGCAACTTTTACTATGCCCAGAGGCTAACATGCAATTTATTTTGATGGAAACTACAATTTAAACACACATCTTCAGAAGCAATGTGAAGACTCAAAAACCAGTCTTAATACAGATTTCCAAGAAATAGTTAAAAGTCTTATTTTAGGGAAAGGACATGATCCAAGTACTCTTTGCAGGCCAGGTGTTTGGGCCGTTTTATTTGAGACACCTGCACCTATACTTTTTCATAAAGTGATCAAGTAAAAGAGCCCTAATATAAAACATGCTTCCGGAGACCTAGAACTGTCTAAACAAAAGGCAAAAACTTACTTAAAATAGAAAAAGAAGGCAAAGAAAAAAGTGCTTTAAAACTAACAAAACCACTCAATAGTAAGATCTGCTCTGGCCCAATCGACTGAAGATGAACCACATACTCAGTCTGCACTAGTCCTTCCTTTCCAAATTCAAGGCAATGGAAAGATGCTGAAGGTCAAAAAAAAAAAGAAAAAGAAAATAACAATTAAAAAAAAAAATCCCCTCTCTCTCCAGGAAGGAAATCACTTAATTTCTGTATCTAATGACTTCACCAAGAAGAAAAATAATAACCCCTACTGAACGCCCCTCTCAAATATAAGAGGAATAAGCATTACTCTTTAAACACATGATTTTCAATGATTATTTTGAAAACTGAATATGGATTAGTATGTTTCTTCACAGAATTTTAAAAATTGCTTTTCTAGTACTACAACACAGTAACTAAGCTTTACTCAGAAAAGTTCCTTTAACTAGAACCACTCAATACTAAAGTAACTTCTCAAATCAGCTTCATCAACCAAAATGGCCCTATGTTTAAAGATTACATGAGTTAGGTTGTATCAAACAGAACAAATCTATCAGCTGTAATTCACTTGAAAATACAATTAAAATCTGTGGTCAGTCTATAAAATCCAGAGGAGGTACAGACACTGGCTACAATGTAGCATGACTAGAAATGGAAGGGTACTGGCAGTGTTTGAAGAAGAAAAAAAAGAGAGTTGTTTTCCTTTCTTCTCACCTTGATAAAAGTTCAAAAGTGAACTAAGGTATACTCATTTTCTAGCTTCCAGAATTTTCCTCAACAGGATAATGATAAGTCATCTAACAATGAAAGTGTGCTCTGCAGGTTTAACCATAGAAACAACATGTGTAGGCAGGAAGAAAATCATACAAAGATTGAACATCTCACCTGCTGTAAAGCACAAAACTCAAATGCTAAAATTCTGAATAAGGCTTTCAGGAAAGATGCCGGAACACTTAAATACTTCACTTAAATAGATTCACAAAGGTGAAAGGGCCAAAAACCCCACCATACCTCAAGACTCTCCCAATACTTAACTGATCACTCTTTTAACTGCCCACAGACATAAACTAAAAGTACTTATTAAGTATATACTTAAATACGGCAGTCCTCAAGAGACCAATCATTTTCACCATAATTCGGACAGTAAGAATCTTTGTCACATCTGTTTCCCTCCAAGCGGTGCACACTTGAAAATTAAAAACTGAATCACCTCAAATCATGAGATCGCTAACAAATATATCAAATATGCTAAAGGTCAAAGGAATTGCAGACTTTGTTGGATAAACCTAGAGGTAATCAAAATCAGAATTCCATGACTGAGGACAGTTATCTCACATTTATAATACATTTTTAAAATTCCCAAGGGATGAGCATTTTTACCTTGCCTTATTTTTAGGACTACACATCACACTGCACATATCACATGACATGATGTAACTGTCAGCGAAGAAAATGGCCCAAAACCATAAAATATATACATGCTAGAGGAGACCAATCAGTGTACACTTAAGACCCACTACATTTCATATTCAGTTTTTGAAATGTTTTTAAATTCAGGACAGATCTTTTTTTCAAATTGAGAAAGTGGTTAGTAACCTCTGTAGAGACAACAGAGAAATGTATTTGGTATTTTATATAATAGGAATTTACCCAACTACTAGGAAAACTGACACGAAAAAACAGATAATAGAACATTCTTCTAAATCTATAGATTAACACTAAAAATACTCGGGATCAAAACCGCAACAGAAACGTAATAAAATATCTTTAGTTAGAAAACAAATTATTACTCAAAAGTGTTCACTATCGTTATAAGAAAAGAAAAATAGCTTTAAATGACACGCCTATAGACAACTGAAAATTTCTAAATTGGTCGGACAGTACACTAGAAAAGGAACCAAGTATAGCCTAAAGAAGGGGGGAGGGGAAACACACCCACTTAAACCCTTGTAAATAGTGGTTACTTTAAACGACCCAAAAAGCAGGGAAAATACTACAGGCTATTCTGAGCGATGGAAAACATATTCCAATGCTCTACTTTTCATACTTGAAAGTGCTTTAGAAAAGAAAAGTTCAGTAACAATGTATAACTATATCATGATTATGCAAGGCAAAGATTATGTAATTTTATCGTTTATTTTAAATGTTATCCAACTGCAAAACTAAAAAAACTAAAACGTTTTGATCTTTCTAATGGGGAGGGGGCAGGTTCTTCTGGGCTACAATTTAAAAATATAAACACAGACCACAAAACAAACAAAAAAACACAATGATTGCTAGCCACGTGACAAAGGAGATGGCAACACCAGGATTGTGAATGGAGGTGAGGAAGGCGAGGCAGGACTAGGAAGGTTTCTCGGAACTTTGAGGACCTCAGGATTTGAGTCTCCTGACCCTTAACGTAACCAAACTCTAGCCCGACTAGTTGTATTGTTAACGCTCTCAAGTAGTTTATTAATAGGTCACGAAAACTGCTCCAGTGACCTCCAGAATAAAGGGGGGGAAAAACCGAGGAGGAGGAAAGAGAGCAATTTAAAGTGGCGCCATCATGTCACCCCTTCTCCCCTGAGGCAATCAATAAGCAATAGTTAAGTAACGTGTTTCTCCAAAAAACCACACTGGGATCCCGACAACGGAAAACAATAGAATTTTTAAGTAAAACATGCGGGTAGGGCTGGTTATCCTATGGAAAACAATTAAACTATTTGCTGAGAATCAAAAGACCGTCAGCCGGAAAACAGGCCCCCCAAACTCACTTAAAAGCAAATAACTGTCTCTTCCTCTTTAGTTAAAAAAAAAAAAAAAAACACGTCCGCCTGAAGGAGTCTAGATCGGAAAACATAAGTGACCTCAATTTACAGGCAACAAAAACAATAAATAAATGAAACAAATAACCATTCCACTAAACAATCAGAGTTGTGATACACACCGTGAAAGGCGCAAGATGTGTGTTTCGATCAGAGAAAGGCCTTTTGCAGTCAAGAGAAGTTCAAGGCGAGACCGAGAGTTTGTTTGTTTTTTTGTTTTTTTTTTTTTTTAACCGGAATAAATCGTGTTCTTAAGGCCGCATTTTTAAATAGAACGCCAAAGGAAAAGCTGGCGAACGAGGCGGCAGCTGGTGGGGAAGGGCCCCCGCACACCCCCGCCCTTGGGGCGACTCCCAGCCCCGGACCCGCAGCGGGGAAGCCCGGAGAGGCCATTTAAAGTTCCGGGGATTTTTCCTGCCCTGCCCTGCCTTTCCAGTTACAACTAACAAAGAGAGGGAGAAATGGGAGCCACAGGGAGAGCGAGGAGAAGGAGAAAGGGCAGCGGGAGGAGGAGGAGGAGAGGAGCAGCAGCACCAGCACCTACCACGTGATGGAAGAGCGTTGCCCGGGCGGATTCAGCCCCACAAAATGGGCGCAGTTTGCAAACAGCCCCCGGCCTGGGCGCCGAGGGCCGGCGGCGGGCGGGGGCGCGCGGCGGCGGCTCCGGCCGGGGCCCGCCGCTCTCCTCCCCCCCGGCGCCCGGAGCCGCCCTGACTTTCCGGGCGGGGGGGCGAGGCGGAGGGGGAGGGGAAGGCGGCGGCGGGGAGCGGCCGCTTTTTCTTCTCTTTCGGGCCCTTTCTCCGGCCTTCCTCGGCTCCGGCGGGGCCTGGGCACGGCCGGGGACCACAGCCCGGCCGGGAGGACTGGCGGGCGGGGGCAAAGGGTGAAGCCGCCCCCCCGCCCCGCACAAACAAGCGCCGCCGTCTGCAGCCCGAGCCCGCACCCCGGCCGCCGCCCCCGGACGCCTCTTCCCGGCCGGGGAGCGCGCTCCGGCCGCCCCCCGCACCGCCGCGGCGAGACGAGTCGGCTTCGCTAAGGTGCTCGGTTCTCCCGCCGGCTCGGCGAACGGTGGCGGCGGTGGCGGCGGCACTGGGAAAATGGCGGCCGAGCTTCTTTTCCCTCCCCCCCTTTAATCTGAAGCGGAGGGAGAATGGAGCGAGCGAGCGGGCGAGCGCCGGGGACACGGGGAGGAGGGACAGCAGCGCCTCCGCCGGCTGCGGCTGCGGCGGCGAAGGCCCGCTCCGCCCCGGCGCGCCGCCAGGGGGCGCCCGCCGCGCCGCCCCCGCGAGCCGCCAGGAGGCGCGGCCGCCGCCGCCTCAGTCATGGCTCCTCGCCGCGGCCGCTGTTTCTGCGCCTCCAGCTGCGGAGGCCGCGGCGCCGGGACCCCGCCGCTCCCAGACATGCGGCTGCGGCACGCGGCACTGCGGCAGGCGGGAGCGGGCCTTCGCTCTGGCCGGGGTGAGGCTAACCTGAGGCACTGATGCCGTCACATTCCCTCCGCGCTGGGGCTGGCGGGGCCGCGCGCCGGCTGAGGGGCAAGGAAGGCTGACGCGACAGAGCAAGAGGACGTGAGCCAAGAACTGTTTGTACTGAGTAGTAAATAGGCTCATGTCTTGGGCACCACACTATTCTAGGGCTAAACGTGCGCTGAGCTGGGTGGGGAGCTCCCTGACTGGTGAAGCGCTTCCCGCCGCCCTTTGTCCTAGCAGTCTGCCTCCCTACACTGCAGCACGCCTGGGCACTAGCCCCGGCGCCGCGATCCGCAGCCGCCGGGGTTAAAAAAAAAAAATAGCGCACGTTCTCATTGCGCAGGCGCGAGCTGGAGCCCGCGCCGGACCAGCCCGGGAAGGGCCAGCCCGGAGCGAGAAGGGGAAGTGATGGCCCACCAGCGCCGGGCCCGCTGGGAACTGTAGTTTTCGCTAAGAAGCACGCGTCTGGTTTTGGGTGTCATGGCTTGGCAGATTTACCAAGGCAGGCAAATGGCATTACACAATGAGTATTTATGCTTCCTGTCTCCACCAAAAGGAAGTTCAGTGCTATGCTAAAAGTTTAACAAAGAGCTCCATAGAGAAACCCAAATCTCAGAACAAAAAGCAAACTTCCACTTGGTTTAAAGTGGTGGCACTTTATAATTTCTGACCAGTTTGTCAGTACGGTATTTTAGTCCTTTTCCAAAATAGGGCCTTAAAATAACGGAACTTTTTCTAGATTAAAAAAATGTAGCAATACAATGCAAAGTGTCACATTTACACACACTATAAGCCACTACCCTTTAAAGAAAAAGTTGCCAAAAGATAAATCCAGTACTTAGAGACTTAAAGGAACTCTGGTATTATTTTAAATGACAGAACAACAACAAAAATGTTTCCAACAATTAAATCGTCAAATGCAGCAGATGAGAAAGGTATGCTCTGCTACCAAAAAGGAAGATGAGAAATGCTCAGTACTGTTTTGTGGCTTACCAGAACCAATATCCGGTGGTATGTGTCACTTCTGTTAGTCAAAAAACAGCCTGATAGTTTATCCTCCCACAAAGTTACTCCAACACCAGCTCCTACAGCATCTACACCTAAATTTCCGTGAGTTCCAATCTGTACCCTTAAAATCACACTCAATCATAGTCATGGTTCTTAAATACCAAAAGAAAGTTGCAGGGTCAAATTACACAAAGAATTTTTTTTAATGTATACATATCTGTATATACCTTCGAAAGAGATCCTAGTCTTGTCTTTTTAATTTACAATCCCAGGAGACGGAGAGGTGGGTTAATTTTTTTTTTAATGTATACACACATATCTCTGCATACATAGTAATTCCACAAAATACAGCAAAAGGTGTTAAACACAATTCTAAAACCAATAGATGGCAAACTAGAGCCCTAATCTGAGGATTCTGAAATCTAAATGAGCAAATGAAAAATACCAAATAAGGCATAGCCCTCTGCAGTGTATACTTAAATATTATGTTCAAAGATACCCACCACAAAATCATATTACTGTTGCTTCCATTCTAAAAACTCAAGTATCAGATTTAATTAGGCCTCCAAATAAGCAAGCTTATAAAATAGATTCTTTTCGATGATTAACAAAAAAGTGGAAATGCTAATTTTTAAACATGCATTTTGGGTAAAAATAAATTCCCACTTTCCCCTTCTCTCATTGCTTAGCCCAAGAGTAAGCCTGTTTAAGTGATTATGGCACTTAAGTCCGTCAGTTTTTTTACATTTTCTCAAATCAGATGTCTTTCTGCTCAGACACCAATTTTTACAAATAGGGAAATTCAAAGGCAAGCCACTACAGACAGAAAAATCTTAGATAAATATATATTTTTTTAAATTTCCCCCCAAAACACAGTGGATGTCAAGACTGATTAAACACACACACATATTCTACTCATTTTTCAAATCATTCTTGAAATACTCATTGTGGTTGGCTCTCCTCCAATATCCACTCTTATCTCAGTGAAATTAGTTCCAGACCATTCTCTTTACCAGAGATTGGTTGGCGATGGGCAAGAAATGTAATCCTGGCCAATGGGACATGAGTGGAAGCCCACTGGAATACAGAATTGTGAGAAAAGCTGCTTCCATCCTAAAATGAGAGGAGGAAGAAACAGCCCCTCTTCAGGTAATGCTGAACACGACACTTCAAACCACTCCAGTCACCTTACATCAAGTCTGAAGACGCCACCAACATCAAAGAGCGCAGAATGGAGAGTTGGCTAGAACCCTGGTTCTTGGTGACAGCATTAAATGATTATATTGAACAATCCCGACATTTGCAAGACTACTGGACTTCCAGCTACATGAGACCAATGTAACAACAAACATATTACACCAATTTGCACTAGGTTGCCTGTACCTAAAGTCAAAAACATAATTATAACTTTCTCATATTTTAGAGTATTTGTATTATAATACTTTATATTATATTTTACATAACTTCCCTCTTATATACAACTCCTTACCCATCCATTCTTTATCTATGTGTCATTTCTGCCATGTAAAAAAGGACCATCCCTCCTCACCACCAATCCTTGTTCATTCCTCTCCTTCAATCCACCTCTAACTTATCTTCCCTTCTAGAAAACAGTAATAAAGGAATTCCCAGACTTCCCTGGTGGTCCAGTGGTTAAGAATCCACCTGCCAATACAGGGGACACAGGTTCAATCCCTGCTTTGCAGAAATTCCATATGTCATCAAGAAACTAAGCACATGCACCACAACTACTGAAGCCCAAGTGCCCTAGAGCCTGTGCACCGCAAAAAGAGAAGCCACCGCAACAAGAAGCCCATGCACCACACTGAAGAGCACCCCCACGGGCCACAGTTAGAGAGCCCACGCACAGCAACGAAGGCCCAGCACAGCCAAAATTAAAATACACTGTTTTAAAATTCAGTATTTCAAATGGCAAACTAATCTCAAAGGACAAGGGATTATTTTGTTTTGTACTTAAAAAAAAAAAAAAGCAGTTATTAAAATAATTCAGGAGACAGTCCTTAACTAAAGCCTAAAATTTCTGTTATTTGCCATTGCATCCCAGGAACCTAGTCCAGATAATCAAAGAAATGAACATATCAAACTATTTAAAATATTAAAATTATATCATGAAAGAAACATCTTTAAACTGAAATTGGTGCATGCTCTCATGTTAATATTCAGCAAGCTAAATATTAAGTAGAAAGCCAGGATAAACTGAACCAAAACTGGGAAATTTTAAGAATTTTGGATATCAAAAGGAATTTGGAAGGCTATCTAGTTCAACCTCCAGATTTTATTATCAGAAAGCCAAGAAAAAATAGCAAGGAGACTGCCCAAAGCCAAAGCTGGAACACAGACTGGAAACCATGCGTCAGCCTCCAATTCTCACTTTCCCCACCACATCACCTGCATTCCAGAATTATAGCTTCCCACCGGAAACATGCTACTCACCAACTGGCGAATAAGAAGTGCAAGCATGATGCAGGTAAACCTGAACAATGCTACCAGTTCAGTTTGACAAGTATCAAGATTTGGCCAAAGGTAAGTAAGAGAAAATCCTCACATTAATTACAACGACTATAGAGCTCAAAGATTGTTTTCATTAAATGAAGGTCTCAGCTAATCCAGAATATCATATACTCTTATGTACTCAGCCCAATAGCAACAAATTTGCAATAAGATTAAGCAACTTAAGGCATTTGAAAAACCTGTCAGTGACAAAGTATTATAAGAATGCATGGTATTCCTTACTTTCAATCCCATCTAAAAACAAGATAATTTTCTTCCTCATAGTAAAGATATAGACTCTGGAATCTACACAAAGATATTATCTTACCATCTCACCACAGAAGTGATCCGATAACTCATTGAGAACAAATACTAATCATAGGCAGCCTCATGATTTAACCATTAGTAATGAGAACAGTGGCTTCCCTGGTGGCTCAGACAGTAAAGAGTCTGCCTACAGCGTGGGAGATGCAGGTTTGATCCCTGGGTCGATGCAGGGAAGATCCCCTGGAGAAGGAAATGGCAATCCACTCCAGTATCCTTGCCTGGAAAATTCCACGGATGGAGGAGCCCACCAGGTTACAGTCCATGGAGTTGGGAACAGTCCATGGAATGAGAACAGTAACTAAAGTTGCAGGTTAACCCTGAACACACTCCTAAATCAGGAAATAATTTATTGGGGGATATTGAGGAAGACAGTACTAAAATGCGAATGTATGCAACTGTATCACTTAAAGAAACAAGTCGTGTTCTCCAAGGCCATCAGCTATGTTAAGACTTAACATCAAAGACGGATGGTTTTCTCTCCTCCGAAGTACCAGATTTCAAAGTGGCTACACAAACACCGATTTCTAATACATGCAGTCTAACCAGAACTTTACAAGAATATTTTAATAAAGTTTCTCAAGGAGTTAAACTAAACAAATTTTTTAAATTACTGATTAAATAAACTGATTAGTTAGGTAAATTTTACTTAATTCTAATTACTTGAACTTCAGGAGAGAACATTCTTAAATTCTCAAAGAATTAACCAAAAAAGTTTGTTGACCAAACATAACAAAAGGAGTATTTTAATATACTAATTTTGCACATGAGCCAACATCAAATGAAGCAATTTGCCTAGAACCTAACACATTGTATCACATAATAAATGTCAGAACGTGCCCCAAAGTTACCAAGAGATTGCCTGGCTTCTTTTCCAAATGATTCATAAAGGTAAACATGCAGAACTTAAAGGCAGCTGTGAGCAGCCTAGTTGTGGAGGGCCTGATACAAAGTCAGAAGGAGAAAAAAAATATTCAAAGAGAAAAGGGGCAACATGTGTACAAGGCAAAAGACATTTTAAAAAAAAGTTTAAGTGAGTTGCTGAGTCTAAAGTTAGATGCAACTTCTGGAGTCCTGCTCTGCTGGCGCAGCAAACCTAGGAATTATGGAAACAGCACACCACACCTGTTCCCTCCAATAAAGAGGCACACCATTCTTGGAAAGAAACATTACTTTTTAATTCACTGATTCCTGGATGCCTGAACTGGGTTCTCAGGGACACTGCGGAGCCTACAGCTCTGGACTAGGAAGTAACTGAAACCATTCAATAGGCAGGAGACATTGCTGGAGTGGTGATTTAATCAAAGACTGTAGTAAAATCAGATATACTCTTGTTAAAATAAACACAATTATATTTATAGAGTGAAATTCTCATTTTTTCAAGACAGAGAATGAGTCCTTCAGAGAGATGCCCTTTTTGTGACAAGCTGCTCTGGACAACCCCAGACCTTGAGAGTATTTTAGGAGAAGCACCGCTTTAGATCATTTATAGATAAATATGAATACCTGAATACAGTCCCCTTATACAGATGATGAAACCCGAAAACATCTAATGTAAAAACTGTTGTGGGTACAAAATTATAAATGAGACCATAAACTACTGAGAGAACATGACAGGAATTCAGGAAATGCTAAAGTCCCGGTTTTATCTCTGTCACTCATTTACTAAGAAATCATATATAATTTTCTTAACAGCAAACTTTTTCATTTCTGAATCAGACAAAAAGAACAAAATACTCAGTATTTTCAGCCATACTCCAAATTAATTCTCACAATCAAATTTAGAAACATTTATCTAACAAAATTTGTCTCAAATGATCTAGCTCTAACTTGAACCAGTAGAACAAAAAAATAAAATAACCTAATGAAACGATATCTTTTGTGGCACAAAGAAGAAAAAAATCCGGGACTTCCCTGGTGGCCCAGTGGATAACAGTTCGTGTTCCCAATGCAGGAGGCCTGGTTTCCAGCCCTGGTCATGGTACTAGATTCCATATGTCGTGACTAAAGATCAATGACCTGGCTCACTGCACTAAAACCCAGTGCAGCCAAATAAATAAATTTTTTTTTTTTTTAAGAAGAAAAAAAATCCTTCTGTGTAGAGGAGGGAAAAAGCTACTCACACGCCCTAGAATCTCTATGGCAACAATATCAAAATGTGATCTTGCTGGTAACATTTAGGCTAGGGCATTAAATTTTTATAACATGACAACAGTAACAGTTATATTCCTGCCCTGAATAACTTTCTTTGATTTTCAATAAAACTAGATATCCCCTTAAAGTCTTATTACTAATTACCAATCATTCATAAACATTTACTGAGTGTCTACTGGATGCTAAACACTGTAATACCTCTGGAAAAAAATACTAAGTCACCATCATAAGCTATGTGGTGGCCAAAAACGAAAAACAACCCTTCTATTCATTGATATTTTAAATAGTTAATAATTCAAAGCAAAGTAGTAGTAAGAGATCAACAAAATTTTAGTGCTTTATGCTTTCCATTCAACTCTCTTCTGGCTCTTTTGGGAAGTTTGTATAGACTCATCCAAGAAGGCTAAAATTAGGTGTTCTTTATGGCATAACTAGAATGAGGTAACAAAGCAAGTACTCCAAAACAAAACTAAGAGAAGAGGTTAAGGGAACCAAGTAGGAGACAAAGATTTAAAGTGACAGACTTGCAATCTCTACCCTAAATATCTCAAGACAGGAAAAAGGTCAAGAAAAATGAAAAGTTGTGATCTAGTCCAATTATAGTTAATTGTACATCTCCCTTTCATTCTCAAATATTTGGAATGCCCTATGGGAAGGCTTCTAAATATCTTGTAATTGCCACAAATAACTCACCATTTCTTAAACATTAGTCAGTATTATTATCTTCATTTAGTAATGAGGGAATTAGAATTTACTGTTGCTAAATGAATGTGCAAAATTAAGCCAAAACTGGACTTGTCTGGTGGTCCAGTAGTTAAAAATTCACCTGCCAATGAAGAAGACACAGGTTTGGTCCCTGGTCCGGGAAGATTCCACATGCTGTGAAGCAACTAAGCCCATGAGCCATGCTACCGAAGCCCTTGCTTCCCACTGCTCATGTTCCACAAGAGAAGCCACTCTCAATGAGAAGCCAGAGCATAGCACCTAGAGAGTTGTTAAGACTAGAGAAAGTCCTCCCACAGCAACAAAGACCCATGTGAAAGTCAAAGTGAAAGTCGCTCAGTCGTGTTCAACTCTTTGTGACTCCATGGACTATATATTCCACGGAATTTTCCAGGCCAGAATACTGGAGTGGGTAGCCTTTCCCTTCTCCAGGGGATCATTCCAACCCAGGGATCAAACCCAGGTCTCCCACACTACAGGAGGATTCTTTACCAGCTGAGCCACAAGGGAAGCCCAAGAATACTGGAATGGGTAGCCTAACCCTTCCCCAGGGGATCTTCCCGACCCAGGAATTGAACCGGGGCCTCCTGCATTGCAGGTGGATTCTTCACCAATTAAGCTACCAGGGAAGCCCCAGCAAAGACCCAGCACAGTCAAAATTTTTAAAATAAATAATTTTTTTAATTAAGGCAAAATTATTTCAAGATAAAGTCAAAACATATCTCAACTAGTTTAATATGGCGGTTATTACCCTGACACCAAAACCAGACAAAGATATCATTTTAAAAAAAAAAGCTATAGACCAATATCGTTTATGGACATAGATATAAATAAAACTCAACAAAACACTAGCAAATGAATCCAGCAACATATAAAAAGTATTGTACACCTTTGGTAAGTGTGATTAATTCTAGGAATTCAAGATTGGTTTACTATCTGAAAATGAATATACTACAAAATCCAACACTCTTTCATGATAAAAACACACAGGAATTGAAGGAAACTTTCTTAACCTGAAAAAGTTACCTATGAAAAACCCACAGCCAATATCATATTTAATGGAGAAAGACTGAATATTTTCTCCCTAAAGTCAGGAACAAACAAGGAATATCCGTTCTCACCACTTCTATTCAATATTGTACTAGAAATTCTAGCCAGGGCAATTAGGCAAGAAAAAGAAATTAGAAACTTTCAGGTTACAAAGAAAGAAATAAAATACTTCTATCCATATATGACATAATCTTGTTTACAAAAAACCCCACAAATAAACTACTAGAGGTAAAAAACATATCCATCAATGTTACAGAATTCAAGATCACTATACAAATAAATATCAATTATATTTTGATACAATAGCAACAAACAATCTGAAATGAAATTAAGAAAACTCCATGTATAATAGCATCAAAAAATATTTAGAAATAAATTTAACAGAAAAAGTATAAAACTTAAAATCTGAAAACTATAAAAATTGTCTCAAGAAGTTAAGGAAGTACTAATTAAGTGGAAAGACATCCCCTGTTCAGGGACCAGAAGATGTACCCTTGTTAAGATGACAATACTCCCTAAATTGATCTACAAGTTCAATTCAATTCCAGAATATCTAAAACAATCTTGAAAAGGAAGAATAAAGTTGAAGGACTCACACTTCCTGATTTCAAAACCTAATTCAAAGCTATAGAAATCAAAACAGTGTAGTACTGGCATACGAACAGACATATAAATTAATGGAATGTAAACCAGAAATAAACCTTCACACTTACAGTCAACTGATTTTTGACATGGGTGACAAAGCAATTCAGTGAGAGGCAGGGGAGGTAGAAGTTGAGGTTGGAGAGTCTTCTTAACAAAAGGTCCTGGGGCAACTGGATATTCACATGAAGAAGTTGGATCCTTATTTCACATAATACACAAAAATTAACTCAAAATGAATCACAGACTTAAATGTAAGAGTTAAAACCATAAAATTCCCAGGAAAAAGAAAAAGAGTGAATTCTCATTCTCTTGAGTTACACAATGATTTTTAGACATGGCACCAAAAGCACAAATGACAATAAAAAATAGATGGACTGAACTTCCTCAAAATTGTAAAATTTTGTGCATTAAAGGATCCCATCAAGAAAGTGAAAACAAACCATAAATGAAAGAAAATATTTGAAATTCATATGTGACAAGGAACTTGTATCCAGAATATATAAAGAACTCCTAGAATTCAACAATAAAAGACAATCTAGTTTAAAAATGGCAAAGACTATAATAGAAACAGACATTTCTCCAAAGATACACAAATGGCTAATAAGCCATTTGTGGAAAGACCTTATCATCATTTGCTATCAAAACCACAATGAGATACCACTTCACACCCACTAGCATGACTATAATCAAAATGACAGACAATTACAAGTATTGAGAAAAATCTGGAGAAACCAGAGCCCTCAAACACTGCTGGTAGAAATGTAAAACGGTATAGCTGCTTTGGAAAATAATTTGGCTCTTCAAAAAGTTAAAGTTACCATATAACCTAGCAATTCTATTCCTAGGTATATTTCCAAGAGAATGGAAAAGAAGTGTCTAAACAAAAACTTGTACAAGAGGACCTCCCTGGTGGTCCAGTGGTTAAGAATTCACTTGCCAGTGCAGGAGATGCGGGTTCAATCCCTGGTCTAGGAAGATCCCACATGCTGTGGAGCAACTAAGCTGGTTGCTCCACATGCCACAGGGCAATCAGGTTCTGTGTGCTACAGCTGTTGAGCCTGCTCGCCACAACTGCCGAAGCCTGCACACTCTAGAGCCCACAAGCCAAAACTACTGAAGCCCTCAAGCCCTAGGGCCAGTGCTCCACAAAAAGAGAAGCCAGGACAATGAGAAGCCCACATCCTACCCCTGGAGAATAGCCCCTGCTCACTGCAACTGGAGAGCGGCCACCGAGACGCAGCAACAAAGCAGCAGGGCACTCACAGCAACAAAGGCCGTCACAGCCGAAAATAGACAAGCATTCCAAACTCATACAAGAACGGCTGCAGCAGCGTGATCAATAATGGCCTATTATTACGATGTGAGCAACTGAAGCGTCTAGCACCTAGTCACTGGATAAGCAAAATGGGGTATTATCCATATGATGGAATATTATTCAGCCATAAAAGGAACGAAGTGCTGATAGATAACGCAAACGAACCTTGAAAACCTGCTAAGTGAAAGAAGCTAGTCACAAAAGAGCCCGTACTGTTTGATTCCATTTGTATGGTATGTCCAGCATAGGCAAATCATAGAGACAGAATGCAGATTAGTGGCTGCCAGGGGCTAAGGGACAAAAGGAAACAGAGACTACTAAGAGATACAGGGTTTCTTTCGGGGTGTTCCAAAATTAGTTTGTGGTGATGGATGCACAACTCTGTGAGCACACTAAAAAAAATTATATATTTTTAAACAGGTACATTTTATGATATGTGAAATGAATAATCAGTAAAGCTGTTTAAAAAAAAAAGATGAAGCCAAAATAACAATTTCTAAACAGTTTTGATGTGCACACACACACACACACAAAATATATATATATACATATGTTAAACTACTTGTAAAAACATCAGGAGAAGACGACAAGCCATAATTTTGCCATTTATTTCCCCTTGAGAGATTACCTCAGAGGACTAACATGCCTTCATGTTAGATCTGCAACCTTACTGCCAACAGTATATATAAGCAAAAGTTAGGCTCTCATCAAACTCAAGTTATTCTAAAATATTCTATGTAAGAGTGAAATGAGGAAGATACAACAGGTCATAGATAAAAATCAGTCATCTATAGGAATGATACAAACTAGGACATCAGTATGAAGAGTTTAAGAATACAAAATCCTATTCCTGGAAGGGTTATCTTCAGTGAGATAGGATTGGAATGTACTATTATTTCAAAAGCTTAAACAAAAGTAGCAGTATTATACTCTGCTCAAAGAATATTATAACAGATGGTTGGCGAGGCTTCTGTAAAAGGGTAGTTCAAAGAGAAAAATCTTGGCATTGTCATCCCCAGTTCTACCCAGAGTATAAAGTAAAACACAAATACAGGATCTGAGAGGAAGAGTATGTGCTGAACAGGAAAAAAAATGCTGATTAGGCTACGCATTCCAAGCCAGATTGATCATTTTATTTTTGCCCCTATAAATCAATTTTTTTGTTTGTATATGGTCCAATATATTACAGATGTGATTAGAGGAGTCTATCCCCTCACAATCAACAGACTTGTATAATTACTGCTAGACTGGGATTCAACTTTTAGTTCTATCACCACATAGCTATGTAACTTTGGACAAGTGACTTCACTGCTCTCAGTTGACTCATGTAGTAAACAAGAGAGGGGCTTCTCTGGCGGCTCAGTGGTTAAGAATCCGCTGCCAGTGCAGGAGACATGGGTGTGATCCCTGATCCAGGAAGATCCCACATGCTGTGGAGCAACTAAGCCTGTGTGCCACAACTATTGAGCCTGTGCTCTAGAGCCTGGAGCATGACTACTGAGGCCTGTGCACTCTGAGCCTGTCCTCCCCAACAAAAGAAGTCACGGCAATGGGAAGACTGAGCACCGCAACCAGAGTAGCCTGTGCTCTACACAACGAGAGAAAACCCATGCACAGCAACAAAGACCAAGTGCAGCTAAAAATAGGTAAATGCATAAAGCAAATGTTTAACGCAAAGCACAGAGATGGACTGTAAAAATACTTGACTGTAAGAAAGCAAAGAAGTCATATGTTCAACCAAAACGTTTAAATCCTTAAGCAGCATGGGGGGAAGAAGGGAGGGAGGTGGGGAGAGAGGAGGAGAATAACTATGCTCAAAACAGACAAAAAAAAATGAGGAAAAGCAACAAAATATCATAAACTGTAGCTGATCAGGAGCACTAAGGCCTATGTAGGCAAAAAAATTAAAATCTTGCAAGAAAATGCAAAGCCACAGAGCGGTGGTTTAAATATATAAAAAGCCAGATGCTGAATAAAGACTGATGGAACACTTGATAAATGGTATAAACAGTGACAACAGCAAGACAGCTGACAGACCTAACTGTAATTAGTTTCAACACCTACTGAGGAAGATATGAGGAAGAAATCTATTTCTAAATTACTCTATTTTTATTTGTTTATTTATTTGTGCCAGGCCTTAGCTGTGGCATGTGGGATCTAGTTCCCTGACCAGGAATTGAACCTGGTTCCCCTGTATTGGAAACATGGAGTCTTAGCCACTGGACCACCAGGGAAGTCCCTAAATTACTCTTCAAAGTCCAAAAATCACTTTCAAATGATGAATCAAATTCATCATTAAATGAACAAGATGCTTCCAAACTAATATATCAGATGTTAGGTAGTCACGGAACCCCAAAGTATTCTCTGCATTTTAGAAGTATTCTCTGAGGACTTCCCGGGAGGTCTAACAAGACTGCCTTGCGGTCTTCCCTAGCAGTACAGTGAATTAGAATCCGCTTGTCCATGCAGGGGACATGGGTTTGATCCCTGGTCCGGGAAGATTCCACATGCCTGAGAGCAACTAAGCCCATACACCACATCTATGGAGCCTGGGTACTGCAACTACTGAAGCCCAAGCACTCTAGAGCCTGTGTTCTGCAACAAGAGAAGCCACCGCAGTGAGAAGCTGCAACAAAGAGTAGCCCCTACCTGCCACAACTAGAGAAAGCCCACACGCACAACAAAAAACCAGCACAACCAAAAATAAATTTTAAAACAATAAAAAAAAAAAGAAAGAAAAAAATCCACCTTGCAATGCAAGGGATGTGGGTTCAATCTCTTCCCTGGTTGGGGAACTAAGATCCCACACGCTATGGGGCAACTAAGCCTGCACGCCATGAAAACTGAGCCCGAGCTCCACAGTTAGAAAAGCCAAATAAATAAAGTATGTATAGATACACAGATATAGATAGATATAACTCCCATCTACTCAACAGAAGGGCTCTTGCTGTAAGCTTCAATTCAGTCAAACTGGCAAATCTCTACTAGAGGATGAGATCAGAAGACATATCAGCATAAATAACCTTCTGAGGAAAAGACAAACATGGCTTCTGATAGATGAAATCACACCACACCAGTTAATCCAAATTCTCTGAGGAGAAAGTATTGAATATTATTTATTTAGGCTTTTACAAGTCTTGGTAAGATTCTAAATAAAAAGCTGTTTTTAAAAAGCCTGAGTGACCACACAGTCGAGAATATTTACCATAGAAGGGGCGTGATTCATGAGACTGCCACACCACCTACTACACTAAGGAGGCCCGTCTAGATGGGGTGAGACACAGAAATTATGGGTGGATCGATGCTGAGGTACTTCCCCATATGAAGTACAAGCACTGATCTTAGGTAATGTTTTCAAAAGGCTATATTTAACATTTTCATAAATTATATGAAAGATACACAGAGAATTTCCCATTTTGCAGATGGAGTGATGAGCTTCCTGATAGTGAAATACTACAATAAATTGGAAAACTAAGGGAACTGAGAGATGGAAAGGATTTGTGTTATCAAATGAGAAACATTTGCAAAAACAAAGATTTATTTTTAGTTGAGAGAATACTCTGCAAGCATGAAAGCTGTCTAAATATCTATCTGCAGGGCTTTCCAGCAGAAGAGAAACTAGAGGTACTCCAGGCAGTTCCTGTGTAGACAGAATTAGGCCCAGAGCGGAAACTGCAGAGGGACACATTTCAGCTAACATAATGACAAGCTTTCTAAGCTCCAGATCAGAACCAACTGGAAGGGTGAGTCTTACTCTGAATTACCTCTAAGAGCCCTCTGAGATACAAGCAGCTAAAATACTACAGGCAGGAAAATGGCAGGTATTAACAGTGCAGCATGGAAAAGTGAAAAGTAAAGCATTTACAGGAAAAAAAAACCTAAGTTGTACCTAAAGGATGCATGGCTTCCAGTCAAAAAAGAAATCTTAGAATAATTACAGAATGTTGCCTAAAGACAATGGGATTTCTGCATGCAAAGGGGGGTGGGACTGTAAATTCTATTGGCAACAAGGAAAAGACTGTGAACAGAACATATTTTCCTACCCTAATAAATCATAATTAAGCTATATCTGAAATGTAATTCTGATTGGTTACCATAAATCTAGAAAAACAAAGCAATGCTGACAAAGATCCAGAGAAGTGTACATAAATGGAATGACTAAGAGACTCAAAGAGATTTCACTGCAGATTACATTTTAAAATCAATCATCTTCAGCTGAAAAACATGAAATGAAAGCCAAGGGGCACTATGATCAAAAATCAAACAGTGTACCAATATTAAATACTAATTTATTCACCAAATCTTGGTACCATATATTAGGCTTTTAAACTTGAAAAGGTAGATCATTTTTTTTTCCCCACAAAAGATGAAAAGAAAGTTATGGAATGCTTTATCACCAAGTGGTATTTAGGGATAAGAATATTCAGGAAGTATATAAGTTCAGGTATATTAAGCCCCTTCTGAGGTCCTACCAGATAGAAATGACATGTGAGGCCTTAAATTTCTGAGGTTAACATTTTCTTTTTATTTTAAACATTATGATGTTTCAAATGCACACAAAAATAGAGTAGTTTAATGAACTCCATATACCCATCACCCAATGAGGTTAACATCTTCTAAGATAACTGCCTCACCTCAAAACATCCCCTGGTGCCAACTAAGACATGACAACTGGCTGACAGCCCCTAAGAGACTCAGTAAGGCTTGCTGGTATAGTCCTTTTATTCTTTTACCTATATGTGTACAGCTGACCCTGAACAACACAGGTTTGAACTGGTCCACTTACACTCGGATTTTTCCCAGTCAGTACTTACTACACAATGCTCAGCTGAATCCCTGGATGTAGAGCTGCAGATACAGAGGATCCACTCTAAAATTATACGTGTCTTTTCTATTGCACGGAGGTCAGCACCCCTAACTCTGCACGGTTCCATGTGGGTAATATATGCATATACATTATCTTTTATATGTTTAGAATCTGCCTTATGTCTCTCTATATACTGAATTTTTCATTTATCATATACTCAACGTTCTTGCCTGGAAAATCCCATGGACAGAGGCGTTTGGCAGGCTACAGTCCACGGGGGTTGCAGAAGAGTCGGACACGACTGAGCACATACACAACACACACAACATTCTAAGGTACTGAAAGTTCTTTTAAAACACTGTTTAATGGCTGTATAACAACTCACCCTTAAATAGGCCGTAATTTACCCATTAATCTCACTGCTCATTCAACTTTATCCCCTATTCTTACTTGTATAAATAATGCTACAATGAATATCTTTGTTCACAAATTTTTCTATGTCTATTTTTCCCCTCTTAACAGAAATTCCCAGAAGTAGAATTAGTGAATTAAAGGACAGTTTAAGGGTTTTTGATATGTATTGGCAAAATATCTCCCAGAAAACTTGGGCCCAAGGCACTTCCATTAGCAGTTTTAGAGACCACCGCCTTACTATTTGATAGGTTAAAAAAAGTAGTATATTATTTTAATCTGAATTCCCTTGATTATGCATCAGAATAAAAATGTTTCTTATATGCTTCTTGGTCACTTGTATTTCTTCTTTGTAAACTCTAATCATGATCTTTGTCAGAAAGGCTTTTTTACTTTCTTTGGGCCTTAATGAAACTGAAAACCAGCTTAGATGGAGCCACATATCAGTGGCTTCAGCTCCCTCTCCTGGCCAAAAAATTACTACCAGGATCCGGTTATTGTTATTCAGTCGCCCAGTCACGTTCAACTGCGACCCCAGGGATTGCAGCTTACCATGATCCGGACCTAGATTTAAATACCTGTGTGTACGTGCTCAGTCGCTAAGTCATGTCCAACTCTTCTTCGGCTGCACGGACTGTAGCCCATCAGGTTCCTCTGTCTATTAAAAGCTTGCCATTTCCTAGGTTGTTGCTACAAACACAATTTATACAGGGTAATAAAAGATAAAACATTATGTGTCTAAACCCATACTTAACAGAGATGTGATGGAAAAGGAGAAAGGGAACACCTGATCACTTATATTTAATAATTAATGTCACCAAAAATGTTTAAATTATAATCAGATCACTGCCAAGTTACTTATTGGATGGAACATTACAACCCTAAAACTCATTTCTCTATACTTTATTTTCTTTTTAATGGCCACACTGCGTGGGCACTTAAGGGATCTTCATTCCCTTGACCATGGATTGAAGCTGGGGCCATAGCAGTGAAAGCATCAAGTCCTAACCCCTGGACTGCCAAAGAAGTCCCTATAACTTTATTCTAATAATGTAAAACATTCTAGTTGCCAGATGACACTAGGCTGTCAGCACAGTGGTTATCTTCTCTTTTTTAAAAGCAAAAATAAGAAAACAGAAACATCTATGTGCCCTTCATCATTTAATGAAGGATTAAAAAAAAAAACCCTCTTTGTAATCCTTATTCCAAAGCTACAAAACTGCTCACACTAAACAGACTGGGTCCTACAGTTCCAAAGGGTAAGGCCAGGATTAGCGTATGGATGCAGCTAACTCAGGTTCTCCACTGATAACCTCCAAGATGCAATTCACAGGTTGGGCAGTGCAGTGCTCAGACGATTCATTCATGCAACGCGTATCTACTAAGTGCCATCACTCTGCCAGCAGTGACGATGACAGACAGGACACAGCCCCTCCTCTCAGAGAACTAGGAAACTAGCTGTCTGGAGAAGGCAAAGCCTGGGTACCGTCTATGTCAGTTACTGCTGTTACTACACCTCCCTGCTATTAAAGAATTAGGAAGAGTATGTTTCTAGAACAGGGTAGCACCTTAAAAGGTGGTCATTTTAAACAGTGGCAGCTGTTTGTGTGAAGATTTAGAGGCAAAAGAACAAGGTGTCCAGAAGGAATTGTAAGCAGTTGAGTGATACTGAGTGCAGAGCTCAGGAAGGAGTAGAGGAGACGACCTGGGCCAAGGGCCTGGGTGCTTGGTTTGAACTCCACCTCGAAAGCCAAGTAAGCAATGGGGAGGAGACATACGGTCCTATAAAGAGACCATTTAGCTCTGGGGAAAATCCACTTGCAAATCATAGGTATATGGATGTGAGACTCACACAGTGTGAGACATAAACTTACCTAAGTTTCCCTCAGGAACTACATAGGCTAAGAGGAGAGAAGGCCAAGACAAGGCAAACACTGACTGAAAGAGACAAATGTCTGCACAGAAACTGAGAAGGAACAGCCAGAGGCAACAGCGATGACAGAAAGAGCCAGCACGCAGACCATTTGTACTTCACTGGGTCAGGCACTCACCTACAGGCTTTTCATGTATTAATTCATTTCCTCTTCATGACAGTCCTGGAAAGTTAAGTGCCATCATTTTTACTATTTTCCCATTTTTCAGTGAGGTAGTGAGGCACAGAGAGAGGCTCAAAGTACGTGCAGAGCTGAAATCTGAATCTAAAGGACTCACTCCAGAGACCATGTTCTGTATCACGGCTCTACAATGCCTTTCAAAAAACAAGCAGGAGGGACCACCACCACCATAGCCAGGGAGAACAATGGTCCATGGCATCAAAACCCACAAGGAGGCCTCAGAAAATCAGGACAGAAAGGGATGCCTCCGTAAGGGCAGGTGCAGTGGAGCACACCGGAAGAAGCTAGACAAACACTTCACTGGCAAAGGGACCAGCAACTGCAGCTGAAGAGCTCCATGTTTGTAAAGAGTGAGAGACTTGAGTGTGTTCAGAAGCTGATGGACAAGAGCCAACAGGGGATGGGAGGGTAAAAATAGGTTGGGAAAAGGGACAAACGACAGACAGAGGTCTCTATGAGGAGGAAAAAATAGCTCGAGAGACCAGAGAGGTGGCCTAGTATGAGAAGAAACAAAGACAGGGGTAGGGTGGGCCCAAGAAGGGTCTCTTCCCCACAGGCTTTGTGGAAAAAGGTTTTTTCTGTAAGCAAGGGAGCTGCCTAACTTCTGAAGAACCCTCCACAATAAGATGCTTTTAGAATTGTAGCATTATATGCGTTGATTCTTTTACTCCTGTTTTCACTCTTATCCAGCTATCTCATTAAACTATGATCTAGGTGGCAAACAGGTCACAAGATGATTTCGAAGCAAGAAAAAAATCTAGCAAAAACTAAAATCACTAGATTGTTCAGAACCAAAATATAATTCTTTAAAAAGATAGTATTTTTCTATTTCTTCAAGTCAAGTATGTAAATATATTCTCTGAGCTTCCAGAACTTACGATGGCTACCCCCTTTGTCCTCAATGCCCAGAGCTGCTCTTCTGCTCACAACTTGACTTCTCTCCCCAGCTCTGCCGCGGCATGGTCAGCACCTTCTCTGGCCTAGTCAAATGGCCCTTCCTCCCCCAGTCCAAACAATTACCCAACATGTCCTCTCAGGACAGGTAGACAGGAAAAGGAATTGGGGAACTAGCCTCTGATGACAATTAACAGAGCAATTCTATAGCACGTATTTATCAAAAGTAGTCCCAGACCACCGCAAAAAGCTGAGGAAAGTAATGGACTCTTCCTCTCCATAAAATGCACACAAGCAAAATCACACAATTGCATTAGATGCTCAAAAAGCCATCACTTTTCACGTATTTTATCCATAGAATACTTGGCTGGATAAATACTGGAGCAAGATGGCTCACTCTAGCCATCATCAAAGGTCTATTCACCTTCCCTGGCAAATAATTTATACCAGTTTAGTTTGCTGATATCCTAACCTCCCAGAGAAAGAAGGCATTAAAATAGAGGGGAGAGCTGCTGGAGGCTGGAGCAAGGCCAGTAACAGCCGGATACTAAGGTAGGCGATCAAGAAAGTAGATTAATCAGACAAAAGAGTATGAAGACTGGCCCAAGAGTATGAAATATATGCACACACTACTCCATGAATACAGTTTACCTTACGACCTGCAAAGATACATTATATCTCAGCACAGTACAGTTAGGATGTACAAAGGGAAAATCTTCTGTAATTCTGAATTATTATTTAAAATAAAATTTTGTACAGGGTGCTTTCTTAAGGAGGCAGAAAAGCATGTAATATCTATTAGAAAAATTTTCAAAACTTTCACAGTATTAATATGAGTTTCATGAGAGGAAACCATCAAACAAAAGGGTGTAACTGGCCTGCAGAGAAAGATTTTGAAACAAAATAGTAGCCAGACCATCATGTGTCTATACGCTGTGTCACAAAGGTTGAACTTTACCCTCAAGACAAACAGGAGGGGAATGGAAGCAGAGGGCGGGCCATATCAACTGGGCCACAGGAGGAACTTCCTCAAGGTCCTGCTCTCGCTGGAATGACCCATACTGTCCATTCCCAAAAGAAGTCAAATGGTGGAGGATAACCATGCCTGTTTCTTCAAATATGGCATCTGACTGAATATAAAACATCTCTCTATTCACACAGACAAGGAGGTGTTCATTTGAGACAGGTACCTGGGCCTAATTCTTACATAGTAAGGAAATCCCAAGGTTTCATCAATTTCCACAAAGGACGAGACACGCAGAGCAGACTGTAATCTCGACCTTAATCTTTCAAATCGGAATTTTACTGATAGCTAAACAAAAAGAATATTACCACCTTCTAAAGTGTCAATTTTATATAAATCTAAAGTCTCAACAACAAAAATCTAGATATTAAAGACAAATAAGATAAACAAGGTCCTACTCTATAGCATAGGGAACTATATATCCAATACCCTACAATAAATATTAATTGAAAAAAATCTGAAAGTGATTCAGTTATGTATCACTTTGCTATACACCAGAAACTAACAACCTTGTAAATAACTATACTTCAATAAAAATAAATAAAAGGACAAATATATGAGACACCTAAAGAAATAATCTACTTCTTTAAATCATGTGACCAATTTGCACCCAAATTTTCATTTCCTATGTATAAGTATTGGAGGTCTGCTACCCTTGATGAATAACATTAATCTATGGGGCTGTCAAGGCTAAAGGATGCTGTTATGAGTTGAATGGTGTTCCCCAACCCTCAAGAAGATATTTTGGACTCCTAACTCTGCGTACCTCAGAATGTGACCACAGTTGGAGAAAGAGTCTTTACAGAGATAACCAAGTTAAAATGAGGTGATTAGAATGTGCCCTAATCCAATATGACTGCTGTCCTTTTAAAAAGGAGAATTTTTGAACAAAAGAGATACATACACAGAGAGAACTTTGTGCAAAGACTGGAGTTATGCGGCTAAAAGCCAAAGATGTACCAGATGCTAGAGTAAAGGCCTGGAAGACATCCTGCCCAAGGGCCCTCGGATGGAGAATGCCCCTGCCCTCAGACTTCTAGCCTGCAGAGCTCAGAGACAATACATGTCTGTTGTTTAAGCCACTTACTTCGTGCCACTTTGTTATGGCAGCCCTAGCAAACAGATGTCATGAAGAAAATTAGTAGCTCATGTTTACTGAGCACATACCAAGTGTTATTCTAAGCACTTCGCATCAACAAACTCATTTAGCTGTTACAAAATCCACCCCAGGATCTAGATACTATAATTATACCCTTTTCACAGATGAAGACACCAGGTCTCTAAGAGGATAAAAAACTTGCCCAGCAGCAGACAGAGCCCCCAGTATGACCACTAGCTATAAGGAACTATGATTTATAGTCATTATTTTAATAGCAGCGGCAGTCACTAAGCCAAACACTATGTACTTCACAGATATAATATACACAACAATCGTCTGAAGTACATGTTCATTTTTGCTTCCAATACAAAGCAGAACCCTGAATCTCCAAGACATTTTCTTAAAATTTCTTAAAATCGCCCCACATCTCACAACCAAGAATGTGACAGTGAATCTAACTGCCAACTTGAGGAAATAAACAATGAAAATCCTTTTTTACTAACGCTTTAAGTGCAAGTGAAAATTTTTAATGTCTGACCTTGCAATTCAATACTAGAAATCTAAATCTATAAATTCAAAATCCTTCAAGATCCCAGCAGAAAACAGGCCCTAGATTACAGTATCCCTTGTCTACACATCCCTTCAACTGTTCAAGCTCTGTCTGCTCTCTCATCTGTGATCCCTTGACTTTTCTCTAATTTCCAGACACAGGAGAAGAAAAGATGTAAGGACTGAGATACTGCTTTTTAAGTTGTTGTTTTTTTAAATTTAATTAAATTTGTATTTAATTTTTAAATTTTGATACCAACATCAGAAAGTGTGAAAAAATAAAATACAGTGAGAAGTCTCCTTCCCGCTCTGTCCTCTACCTGCCCAGTGCCTAGACATCACAGGCAACCAACGTCACCACTTTCTTGATTACTCTTCTAAAGTGATTTTTTTATGCATATACAACAAGCCAATATAAACTGTCTTTTCTCCCTTTTTTTCAAAAAAAAAAAAAAACACACAATACATATCACACACACTGCTCTGCATCTTGCTTTTAGCAACTGTATAACTTGTAGATCTTTACATAGCCTTTTGAATCATTTTAATTGCATCCTTCTGTCAAGAATACTTTTTACTTGCATTCATTATAGTTCAGTCTAGTACACAAAGCACCAGCACACAAGGCTACCAGCAGTCCCTGAGAGGCACCTGAAATGACTGATGGTGGACCCATGACACACCAAAGGCCTGTGTCTCTTCGCTCCATCTCATCTTCACTTTTTTGTCCAATCCTCCTCCTCCCTGCTCTTCCATTTCACCCATGCCCATGCCCTAACCCTGACAACTGGACCTGAAAACATCAAATATCACTGATACTGCTTAGTCATGGCTAGCACTGAAAAAGATGCAGACCCCTGAGAGAATGAGAACAGGATAAATAATTTCCATGGGAACTAATTAACAAGAGTGCCTTCAACTGATGAGTTTTTTTGGGAGTTAGATTTCCTTTATGTTATTTATGTTTCCTTTGGTGCTTTGGTTCTTAAAAAGGGAAAACATTAGCACTATTTTCTACCAGCCTGGGAACATAAATAAATACACACTGGGGTCTAACGTTTGAGAAATGCCTCCAGAACTAGAGTTCATTTTTAAATAAAATAATCAGAAACAAAGTGTAAGAACTATAGAAAATTAGTATTTTGGCTCCAAAGTATACATGCATTTTAATTAACCCATTTTTTACTTAAAAATAAGTAATTGCAACCTGAAAACACATCTCAGAAACATTTTAAAGCTATTCACAATGGAAAAAAAAATAAAGTTCTCTCTTCCTTTTTTATTTTCCATCCTGCAAATTCAATGATATCCTGTTCTGCTCACCAAGAAAGTGCCTTTTTCCCCCTGCCCAGCTCAAATACCACAGTTTTTAAGGTTTTTTTTAAAGTCATAAAAGGAGGAGGAAAATGTTAACAAATAAAAAATTTGTTCAGACTCAGAAGAGGTCTTCAACTGATCAAAGGATTAAATTAAGGCAGTCACATAACTACATTCTTAAGTAGTTAACAGGTGGTAACTCAGTCTGGAGTACTGACTTCACTGTCTATTCCTATCACACCAGAGACCTTTGGTGCAACTTCAAGGATTACTGTAGAACTTACCCAAGTTCCGAGACTTAGAGGTAAAATGTCATATGTAAAAAAGCAGGCCTCTGTATATCTAATCCATTTTTAGAACCAAAATGACTATGAAATAAAAATCTAATATAGATTCCCAGTTCCTCGGGTTTCTAGTTGTTCTTGAGTCGCTAAGTTGTGTCCAACTCTTTGCGACTTCAGGGACTATACACAGTCCACCAGGCTCCTCTTTTCATGGAATTTCCCAGTATTCTTATACTGGAGTGGGTTGCCATTTCCTTCTCCAGGGGATCTTCTTTACCCAGAGATGGAACCGGAGTCTCCTGCCTTGGCAGGCGGATTCTTTACCACTGAGCTACTAGTGAAGCCCAGGGAACTAGTACCTGTTGATATTCCCTGGTCTGCTTCCTAAAGATAACAGAGGCCACCGGTTCCTGGCACTAAACACCCAATACCAAAGAGGAATATTCTTGTACAAGGTCCTCCAGTTCCTACGGGTTCAGGACTTCTGGTGGGGTTCCCCACGCAACGCCACCAACTCTACAGGGAGAATGGCTGGAAAAACAGTCCCTCTGACTTCCTTTACAGTAATATAGGAACTCCTCAGCCAACAATAGCAGCTGGAACATAAATGAAGATGCGAACTCAGTCTACATTTACCTAAAAATTTCCCGCAATCCAAGTGTTTAGTTTACACAGACTGCATTAATACCTGACGTATTCACTGCATTAATTTGGAATTCCACAGGGCAGGTTAACAGACAATAATCTAACTACATTAGTATTTAGCTCTGAAGGAAGTCACCTGCACCATCCAGTGAAGCTTGTGGGGGCTTCCATTACTCCTTACCCTTCCCCATCCTTCCTCCCTCCCATTTTCCTCCCTGCATGTATCTTAAGCTTTATCTTCTGTTTAGTCTTTCTTAATGGAGAGAGTTTCCTGGCCATTTAAGCACAAGAAACTGGAAGTAGCCAAGAGAAAGGAGAACAACCACATCATTGGGAGCTTTTTCATGTAAAGATCGTGTTCTCACACTGCCCCCAAAGAGGTTTATCTTGTGAGGTGAAATATGGCACAAAGTGCTACCTGTTGAGAAAAATAGTACAAATTTGCATGCAAAGGACTAGGGAATAGCAGGAAAACTCTCCCACAAAGCTACAGATATAAACAAACAGGTCTTAGAATGTTCTAAACATCAATCAAGTTTCAGAGTAAATAAATGGCTAGTGACACATCTTCTGTAACACATGAATCAGCTACAGATTTGCAAGAGTGGGACACACCCTAACACCTATGATGATACTAAAGGACCTGTTTGAAAGTGGACCCGGCTGTCTGAATTGCCAGCCCATCCTACTGAGACTGGAACAGAATTTTACAACGGTGTGGGGTTGTCATAATTTAAAGCTAAAAAATAAATACATCATTATCATGAAAGTTAATTTGAGAACTTCATTAATATTTTAACACCAATAATTAAGGACAGGAGCAATACAAAGGAGTAACCAATCAGTTCTAGGAGGCAAACACAAGGGAAAGAAATGTCAGGTAAGACGGTTGAAAAACTGCAAATTCAAAAACTAAAAAAATCCCAATTCTAAAAAATAATAATAATAAAACGAGACCTTTATAATTAAAAACACACACACACACATCTTACCTTAAGAGGCATCCAAGTAGCATTCATAGTGTCAGGAGTAGTTCAGGCAATAATACTCAGAAACGAGCAAGAATGGAGTCTTAGTAATTCCCCAGCCACCAAGTATGAGAAGGTAGGAAAATTTTTTGTTTCAAAAAGGTATCTGAAAAAGAGAGGACTTTCATTTAGACTAAAAATAATCCAAAAATAAGCATATAGTTTAAACTATCTGGACAGAGATTCAAAGTACTATTTGCCTCACCATTTTAAAAAAATGTAGAAAATAACTGTTCCTTTTGGAGGACAAATGTGTGTGGTGTATGTTTCTCCACAGGTATGAAGAAATATATTTCTCCATAAAATTGGATTAAAATTGTAACACATATTTCAGATAATATAAAATTGCTTATTAGAATTATTTCTCAAATAGAAAAATGATTGTCCAGGGTTACTTCATAAACACTATTAAAAAGTGATTTTTTTATCTGATCACTAAAAAATGCCCTTGCCACATTTAGTTTTAATAAATTAAACCCTCTCTGATCATTTTGATTGTCCTAAATTTTCTTGAGTTTAAGTTGCAGAGACCATTCTATGTGGAAAAATAATAGCCATTCTTGACTGAAGTGCTACAAATGAAAGACCCTTCTTTCCTAGAAATCTTTAATAACAGGCCAAACAATTTTGAGCCAAGTTTGTGTGGAGGTAGGAGGATGGATTAAATGACCTCTTGTAGGATTCGTGCTCTAGTCCTAGGCCTGAATGAAAATTCCAGCTTAACCAGTTACTGCTTCGCTTAAAATGGAGGCTTGCCCGATTAGGGACAAAATAACAGCACCCACCTCTGTAAAATAAATTTTTAAAAATTCAAAGCCTACAGTACCCTCATTTTTAAGAAAAATTAAAAATAAAAACCTCTGGAGTGGATTTGTTCTTGCTATGCGTTTGTCACTTCGGCGTCGAAGACTTGGCATCACTTTCCTTACGCTCGTCGGATTTTTTTTTTTTTGTGGGGGGAGGGTTGGGGGGAGTTTGACTTCTGACCCAAGTCCGGGAAGGATTTAAGAGCCCCTCCATAATCCCCAACGCAAGAGCTAAGGGGCGAAGAGAAAGGGGAGAGCCCGAGTTCCCACCCCTCCCCCCACCCTAGACCCCAGTCCCAAACCGACCCCCCTTCCCGCAGTGAGGCGACTCTTTCTGCCCCAAACCCATTGTTAGGGAGGGGGCGTAAGGGAGAGGGGGCTCAGGGCAGGGCGCCGGCGGCCGTTGCTCCGCTCGCTTCTGGAAGGGGGCGGCCCGCGGGATGCAGCTTCCCTTCCTCTCCGCGTCGGTCCGTCCCACCTCGGCTCGGCCTGGCGCCCCGGGCTGTGCTCGGCGCCCCCGGCCCCGGGCCCGGCCCAGCCCGCCCCCCGAGTACCAGGCCCCCGACCCCTCTGCCCGCAGCCCGAGGCCCAGGCCTGCGGGTGGGCGCGGGGCGGGGGTCCCTATGCCCCACACACGCGTCCCCGCTCCCCCAGCCCAGTCGCTTCCAGGGCCCTCGGCGGCGCCCGCTCCCCGGGCCCGTCGGCCCCCCGCCTCCCGGCCGGGCCACCCCCTCGGGCTCCCGCCGTTGGGGCCGCCTCCCCTTCCCCACCATCACCCCTACCGACTCGTGCCCCCACCCCCCGGGGCCCCAGTGCCAACGGCGGCTCCCCCGGCCCCCGGACCTACCTGCACAGCTCAACCAAGCCTAGAAGTGGGGGCGGGGAATCTTCCGCCCTCCTCTATCTCTCATTGGCCCTTCCGGGGGACATAGGTATCTCTATTGGCTGGCGGCGAATGTCCGTCAGAGTGATGGGGCGGGACAGAAGGGGAGAGGGATGCTGGTGCCTTGGCGTCTCTGTCTCTGTGTATCTCGCTGTCTCTGTCTCGGAGCTTGGAAATGAGAGACATTTGGATGAGAGGACTGGAAATGGGCCTCAGGTGGCAGAAATAGAAACAGGGATCCTGGCAGAGCTTCCCGCAAGTCTGTCACTCCGAACCCCCTACCTAAGTCCCCTTTAGATCCTCTTCCCCATCACCCCCAACCCCGGCCCCTCACCCTTGTAGGTTCTTCATCCAGGAAGCGTTGTGAAGAAAACTCGAGGCCGGAAGGCCACAGAGGGAGATTTTATATATGTATATAAAATACACACATACAAATACTTATATAGAAAGTCAACCAGATATAAGGTCACAAGGGCCTGGAGAGGAAAGGACACACATCTGAGATATAGCCAAAATAAAGAATAAAAAAATCACTCTAAGAGCTGGTAACGTGGTTTCCTTCTGGGAGGGGAGTTGAGGGGATCAGGTGTGAGGAAGACTTACATTTCACTATATATCCTTTTGTATCTTTTGATTTTAAAGATTTTTATTTTTTCCTTTTTTTTTTTTTAATTACGTGGCTTAATTTTAAAATAACTATAAGGTGGCAAAACCAGGGGGACAGTTAAAATGGTGGTCCGGACAAAGAGGGACAGCATGAAGACTTAGTGAGGAATTTTAGTTTTTAGTATGTTCATTTCCAGATAGCAGGGGTAAAACCAAGTAGAAGTGTTCAGGGAAAACTGCAGTTATGGAATTCAGGAGGGGGTGGATAATCTGGGGAGATGATAGAGTTCTTCACATAATATGGCAATCAGTGACATGCTAAAGGATGAACTCCCCATAGAAACAGAAAAAGACATCCACAGTAAAGTAAGGCGGGTGAACAGAAACAGAAAGATGGTTGGTGAGATAAGAAAAACAAATAGTGAAGAGGTATGAAAGTTAAGGGAGGAAGGGTCTCTGGAAAAATAAAACAATAAAACTATGAGAACCTCACAGATGGTACAACTCATTTCAGGGACCCTCTTTAGCCTTATGCAATAAGAATGAGAGCTTGCTATACACCTGAAACTAACAACATTGTAAATCAACTATACTTCAATTAAAAAAATTTTTTTTAAATTAAAAAACCAAGAGCGAAAGCCAAGAGAATACTAAAAAAGCAGAGTTCTTAACTTTTTCCTACCATGTACCCTTCTAAGAATGTTTTTAAATATATAACAAATATACCCAGAAACTCAAAGGAACAAATTATATTAAAATACAATTTTCAGAATATTTTTAAAGTATAACATAGTGGTATATGTGCTTTATATTAAATCCATTAGATACTAAGATCTAGTGGCGAGCCTAAAGACCACCATAATTCTGAGGTAGTAAATGAGTAAAAATAATATTTCAAGATATCCACAAAAACCATCATAAGAAAACACCTGTGATTTCTACTGGTGACAAGATCACAGGTACTGATAACACTACTTGGTTTGTTATCTCCATTTATAGTTGAGGGAAATACTAATTTTCTGTTGGACTTTAGCAAAAATAAAGGTACATTACTTTTCCTTATCCAAGTTCATGGATTTCCTAATCTATGGATTTCAGGTTAAGAAACCCAATTTGAAAGAAATCATCCCCTCCACACACCCACACAGGGATGTGACCCTGCTTCCCTCTTCCCGACCTGTGTGTCTCTTACCCTTCCCCACTTGCTCCAAGCACCCTCTAGTTCCCAGTCCTGCCTGAAGATGTCTGACATCTAAGAATAGGGGTGGTGAGCGAGGGTTGCAGGAAAGATATACGTATACACTTTGCCTGTCTTCAAAAAAAAAGAGAGAGAGAGAAAGCTGTGAGGTATATTGCAGGTCGAAAAAGATGGGGAACACAGCATCATTCATTACCAAGAGGAAAAACAAATTACAAAAAGAAAACATCTTTTTATCAATTAAGAAAGAACCTTTGAATTTACTAATATTGTTCAAGTCAACCCTAGAAAACATCTGCAATTCAATATCTATTCGATAATTCTGTAAAATGAGGCAAAAAACAATACCTACCTCCTAGGGGTTTCATGAGGATTAACTTAGTTAATACGTATAATGAATTGAAAATAGTGCCTGACACAGGCTAAACCCTCAATTTTAAACTATCTCTATTATTATATTTGATGTCTTATTTTCAAGAACATTCCATGAAATTTTCTGGTAAGATTATTTGTATTAATGACTTCAGTTCAGTTCAGTTCAGTCGCTCAGTCGTGTCCAACTCTTTGCGACCCCATGAATCACAGCACGCCAGGCCTCCCTGTCCATCACCAACTCCCGGAGTTCACTCAGACTCACGTCCATCGAGTCAGTGATGCCATCCAGCCATCTCATCCTCTGTCGTCCCCTTCTCCTCCTGCTCTCAATCCCTCCCAGCATCAGAGTCTTTTCCAATGAGTCAACTCTTCGCATGAGGTGGCCAAAGTACTGGAGTTTCAGCTTTAGCATCATTCATTCCAAAGAAATCCCAGGGCTGATCTCCTTCAGAATGGATTGGTTGGATCTCCTTGAAGTCCAAGGGACTCTCAAGAGTCTTCTCCAACACCACAGTAGCAAATTAAGAGTGATAAGTTTAGCCCAGACTCCTGCTTTTCATTTAAATGCTGCAAAGTTAGAATACTCCACTTTTTCCAGTTACATTTTCATCCCTCTAGGGGGACATAGCCTCAGTGCCTCTTTAAAGGGATTGTAAACTTGGGGAAAAAAAGGTCTGGCAACTCATATTACAAAGGGCTAATTTCCATAATGCTGTTTATAAAGACTTCCTACAAATGAATAAATAAAGCCTAACAATTGTTATACACTGCTGGTGGGAGCATAAACTGGTACAGCAACTTTGGAAAAGACTTTGATATAATCTAATAAAAGATAAGATATAAATACTCTATGGGAACAGTTTGACTACTACATGCATATTTAGGAAATACAGAATTTTAAGGGTCAGGATGACTGTACAAGAATATTCATAGCAGCAATGTTCCTCAGTGACACAGAGAAAGGAAACATCCCAAATGTCTACCAAGCATAAAATGACTAAATTGCAATATATTTGTACAATGAAAACTAATGAATTGTAGTTATATTCAACAACACGAATAATTTTTTACAAAGGTAACATTGAACACACAAAAAAGCAAGATGCTATATATATATATATATAGTATTACTCCATTTATATAGAGTTTAAAAGCAGGCAAAACTAAACTATATTCTTTAGGGATACATAGATAGGAGGCAAAATAAAGAAAAAGAAGAAAATGAACACAAAAGTCAAGGGAGCAAGTAAGGGGCAGAAGGAATTCTGTTTGGGAGTAGGGGGTTGTTTTTCGGGGCTGGCAGTGTTCTTTTTGATCAGGTGATGGGTACACAAGTATTTGCTCTGTAACTATTTATTTAACTGTACTCCCAAACTTATATATATATATTTTTTTGTTTGTTTGTTTGTTTTTCTGACTGCATATTTCACAAAGGAAATGTCAAGAGGGAGGGGCCATATATATACTTATGGCTGATTCATGTTGATGTTTGGCAGAAACCAACACAATTCTGTAAAGCAATTATCCTTCAGTTAAAAAAAATTTTTTTTAATCTCTGTAGAAAAAAATGGATAAATAATATGACAGAAATTTCACAAAAAGGAAAATAAAAATGGCTCAAATAAATGAAAAGATGTTCAACTTTATGAAAAGACATAAAAATTCCACTGAGGTAATCCCTGGCAGTCCAATGGTTAGGACTCCAAGCTTTCACTGCAGGAGCCCAGGTTCAGTCCCTGGTTGGGGAACTAAGATCCCACAAGCCACATGGCATGGCTGAAAAAATAAAACAGAAAAACTCCACTGAGATACAAACAGGTCATGATGATAACGCTAACACATTGTGTTAGCAATGGAGAGGAGAAATACATTTTTTGTATCACTGGAGAAAATATAAATTGTTCCAATATATATGGAGGGCAATTAGGTAATAGCCATCAAATTTATAAATGCAAATAATCTTTAATTTAGCAATTCTATCCCTAGGAATTCATTCATTCCTCAAATATTTATTGAACACCTACTATGTATGTGGCAGGCACTGCTTCATGCTCTAGAATTTATCTTCTCCATTCTATGAAAAGTCTGGGAACATAGGGCTGTTTATTATTTTTTAATATTAATTTACTTATTTATTTTTTGACTGCATTGGATCTTATTTGCATCACGTGGGATCTTTCATTGCCACGTACAGACTCTCTAATTGTGGGGTGCAGGCTCAGTAGTTGCAGCATGTGGGCTCTCTAGTTGCTCTGTGGCAAATGGGGTCTTAGTTCCCTGTCCAGTGATCAAACTCACGTCCCCTGCCTTGGGAAAACCCAGGGGCTGTTTATTATTACTGTGGAATTACTCATGAGAAAGAAGGCTTGCATCTCAATGAGATAATTCAGATTATGTCAGAGCATATTAAACAAAATGAAAAAAGTATAACAAACATTTCCCTACTTACACGTTTTTAGATAATCTGCATATGCATGGTTATTGGTCTGGTTTTGAAACAGTTTGTAATAGAAAGATGAGGGGAATAAAACTTAAATGCATGTCATTATAGCAGTGGTTGAATAAATTACGATTGGCATCTGCTTCGTCACCAGGGCTATCTTCATGGGCATATGACCTGTGCAATCACACAGGGCCCCACACTCAAAAGGGCCCCATGCTTTGCTGTTGCCTCTTGAAATTCTGAACAATTTCACTTCTGAACTTGACTTTTGTAGGTGAAGTCTGATGCAGCAATGAAGCCAATGCATGAGCAGAGGAGCTCAGAGCAGTTGGGTGTTACAATTCCTTGTCACCTCACTCACAAATAGCATCTGTGATGTTCCATGAGCATAGAATTCTGGAGAGCTCGCAATACGTGGGACATTCGGCCAATGAGTACAAGGTATACAAGTTAAGTGTGTTACATGTATGACTGAATAAGCCCTGAGAGGTGACTGAATAAGCCTTGAGAGGCCATGCTTTCCATTTGACCTAGAGCTTGCTCTGAAGCCAGAAAGCAGATAGTGGTTTTCTTTTATAAGCTTTTTTTTTTTTGGCCACACATGTGGAATCTTAGTTCCCCAACTAGGGATCAAACCTGCACCCTCTGCATTGAAACTGGACCACCAGGGAAGCCCCAACAGTGGATTTCTAAGAAACATAGAAGATCAAAGAACCACATCATATCATTTCTTACTTGTGTTACTTCTCCTTATTAGCCAATCACTTACGCTTAAAGTGATGACATAGAAGGAAGTGACAGACAAGGCAACCCAGAGTTCCTTTTCCTTTTGCTCCTTCTTTGCTTATCAGGAAGCTGAAAGTTAAGTGTTGGTAGAGAAGGCGATGGCACCCCACTCCAGTACTCTTGCCTGGAAAATCCCATGGACGGAGGAGCCTAGTGGGCTGCAGTCCTTGGGGTTGCGAAGAGTTAGACACGACTGAGCGACTTCACTTTCACTTTGCCTTCAAAGTTTACATGGCAGTGGGGAAGACAGACAAAAACAGACAAAAGCCATAGGATGGAATAAAGGCTGAGACAGAGGGAAGCATCTGGGGGAGGTGGGGGAAGCGGGGAAGCACAGGGGGAGCAAAGCTCACAAGATGAGAGATAGCAACCACTTTCCAGAAACTGATAGTTCAGTATGGCTGAAGCATGGGGTCCAAGAAAGAAAGTCCAAAGACATTAATTAATCTGGAATGGTGGTCTCAAACTTCCATGTTCGTTGAATCCACTCTTGTTAAAACAGCCTCCTGGGCTCCATCCCCAGAGATTTTGATTTAGTGGATAGGAGTGACCAGTGTGGTCAGTCTAAAGGCCACATTCTGAGAACCACTGATCTGGAGAAGACATGATCAACCTGCAGATAGCCTTGAACATTATACTGAGAGGTGTAGACTTCACCCTTGGGTACACGGAGAGCTTTTTAAAAAATTTATTTTATTGAAACATAGTTGATTTACAATGTTGTGTTGATTTGTGTTGTTGTACAGCAAAGTGATTCAGTTGCACATATGTGTTTGTGTGTGTGTGCTCAGTCGTGTCCAGCTCTTTGCAACCCCATGGACTGCAGCCCACCAGGCTCCTCTGTCCATGGGATTTTCCAGGCAAGAATATTGGAGTGGGTTGTAATTTCCTTCTCCAGGGGATCTTCCTGACCCATGGATTGAAACTGCATCTCCTGTGTCTACTGCATTGGCAGAAGGATTCTTTACCACTGAGCCACCTGGGAAGCCCCATATATATTCACATATATATTTATTATTTTTATATAATACATATATTAAAATGAAGATATATGTATATATTTACATATATTTACATTCTTTTTCAAAAATAAGGAACCTTTTGCAAATTTGCATGTCATCCTTGTGCAGGAGCCCACATGGAGAGTTTTTGAGGAGTTTAAGCTTGCAAAATATACAGTCACATTTACATTTTTACAAAAATCACTCTGGATGCCATATGAAAAATTGTTCAGAGACACAAGGCTGGAATCCCAGGAGAGCAGTTCAGAGGCTGTTGCAGAAAGCCCCTGAGAAATCACAAGGACCTGAAATAAAATAATGTCTTATTTGTCCTGGGTTGTCATTTGACCTAGGTGCAGAAACTAATCCATTTGTCTTTAAATGTTTTTGGCTAACATCTGGATAGCTGCTTCCACTTTGGGAGAGTTCTGAGTTAGAGAAATAAAGGCAAGCCCTTTGAGCTAGTCCTTCAGCGAGTCATTGGGCAATCAAAACAGACAACCAAACAGAGCTACAGAGGTAGGAAATAATCTTATGGTTACCAGGGCAGGAGGTGGGGTGAAGGAGGGAGGGATAAATTGGGAGATTGGGATTAACATATACACACCACTATATATAAAATAGGTAACTAATAAAGACCTATTACATAGCACAGGGAACTCTATTCAATACCCTATAATGACCTATATGGGAAAAATCTTTAAAAAAAACTGGCTATATGTATATGTATAACTGAATCAATTTGCTGTACAGTAGAAAGTAACACAACATTGTAAAGCTATACTACAATAAAAATTAAAAAACAAACAACCACAGGTTATATATATATACATATATATTTAAATATAATTTTTAAACAATTCTCTATATATCTATTTTTTTGACCTTACAACACTGCACATGGGATGTTAGTTCCCTGACCAGGGATAGAACCCATACCCCCTGTAATGGAAGTGTGGAATCTTTTTTTTTTTTAATAGGACTTAAAAAAAAATTATATAATTGTTTGGTTGTTCCAGGTCCTTACTGTGGCCTGTGGGATCTAGTTTCCTGACCAGGGATCAAACCCGGGCCTCCTGCACTGGGAGTATAGCGTCTTAACCACTGGACCACACCAGTGGTCCCAGTCTTAACATATAGCCCAGTCTTAACCACAGGGCAGTCCCACACCACAGTTCTTTGAGAAGTTTCATTTTTCTCCCTTTGGTACTAGGATCCTATACTGGCAATGCAAGCCATTGTTTTCCAGACCAATACTGAGCTGGAGAGAGAAAGATGGGACTAGAGTAAGTTGAAACACCACAAAACTCTCTTACCAAGATCCCTCTGTTTTTTTCTTGATTACTCACTCCCTTGGTTACTGTAAACTTTTAGTATTCAGAGTTCCAATGATGTTGAATCTGAAAGTTTCTGCCAGTGTTCACTGCTTTTGTGGAGGATCAAATTGTTAGAGTTTGCTACTGCCATCTTTGCTGATATTTTGTAGTTTTCGGTGAATATATCTAACACTTCTTTGGTTAAATTTATTTCCTAAGGTTCGTTGCTGTTGTTTGCTGCTACTGTAAATGAAATTGTTTTCTTAATTTCATTTCCAGGTTTTCATTGCAAGTGCATAGAAACAGAATTGATTTTTGTATATGGATCTGATATCCTACCACCTGGCTAAACTCGTTTATTAGTTCTAGCAGTTCTAGGATTTCCTCCATGTCATCTGCAAATAAAGATAATTTTACCTCCTTCTTTCCAACTTGGATGCCTTTTTATTCTCTTTCATGTCAGTTGCCCTGACTGGGAATTCCAGTACAATATAGAAGTGGTAAGAGTGGGCAGCTTTGTTTTGTACCTGGATTTAGAAGAAAAATGTTTAGTCTTTCACCATGAGGTATGCTATTAACTGAGTTTTCATTAGATGCTCCTTATTGTTTTCTTGACAGTTTTCTTCTATTCAGATTTTGTTTCATGTATTTATTCTAAAATATTTTATGCATCTAAAATGTTAGTTTAAGAAGAGGTTCATAGGCCTAGTGAGATTGTCAAAGCATTCCATGGCACAGTTATTATTAAAGGCCTCTGCTATTTGACAACATCTTCCAGGTTTGAGTGACAACTATAGACCAGGCTTATACTTCTCTAGTTTGTCACAGTCCCTACCACCCCCTGAAACATTAAAAAAAAAATTTTTTTTAATTTTATTTATTTTTGGCTGTGCTGAGTGTTGCATGCTGTCTTTCTCTAGTTGTGGGATACAGGCGTCTCATCGTGGTGACTTCTCTTGCTGCAGAGCACCAGCTCTAGAAGTGTGGGCTTTAGTAGTTGAGGCTCTGAGGGCTCTAGATGCAGGCTCAGTAGTTGCCCCGAGGCATGTGGGATCTTTCTGGATCAGGGATTGAATCTGTGTCTGCTGCATTAGCAGGCAGATTCTTAACCACTGGACCCCAGGAAATTACCCTGTAACATCTTTAATACATAGGTGCTATGGATTGAATTGCATCTCTCCAAGATTCATGGTGAAGCCCCAACACCTATGGTGACTGCATTTGGAAACAGAGTCTCTTTTGGAAATAATTAAGGTTAAATGAAGTCATAAAGGAAGGTCCCTGATCCCATAGGTTTAGAGTCTTTATAAGAAGAAGCACCAGAGGGCACACTCTCTGTCTCTCCCTCTTTCTTTCTTTCTCTTCATTTCCCTTCCCATGTCTTGTGAGGACACAGCAGAAAGGTGCCATCTACAAGCCAGGGAGAGAGTCCTCACCAGAAACAAAACATATCCGAATCTTGATCTTGGATTTCCAGCCTCCAGAACTGAGAGTAAATAAGCTTCTGTTGTTTAAGCCACCCAGCCTGATATTTGACATGGCAGCCTGAGCAGAGTAAGACATTGGGTCTGCATCACTTGATTTTTTTGAGGCCTTCTAGTTTGTGACACCACTTCACAACTCTACCCAGATTAAATGATCTTAAAGCCAACATCCAAGATTAGTTAGGAAGGAAGCAAACTCAAGATGGGTTTTTAAAAAAAATTAATAGGATTTTGCCTCCAGACATGGAAGAACTGAGGAAATGGAAGAAAGCTGGAAGGGGTTAAGTTTCCAAATCAAAGAACTGAATCCTAGAGTGGGACTTTGAGAGATGAAGCAGGTCCACAGCTGGCGAAGCTCCCTTTCTCTGTCGTAGGTGGAGGCTGCTATAGATTCGAAGGTGATTCAAATTGAAAAAAGGGAGGGAAGAAGAGGCATGTGTGCTTAAGCTAGCTGAGCTGATGGAAAGAAAGATACAAGTCTATGTATCCAAACCATAAGTTAACATGGAGGAATGGCTGGAAGGTTGCTGAATGGTGAGTTGAGGTGGAGAACAGGGTCTCCTGGCTGGATGGCATGAACTCCAAAAGGAAGAGATTACACATGAAGATGGAGTAGAACAGCAGAGGAAGCTGTGAGAATTCTAGCTCCCTTCAGTATTGTCTCCATCCGCACAAACCTCATAATCTTATAAATAATGTCCCCTAAGGCAAGGACAACATCTGTCTTGTTCTTCTTTAATTTTTTTTTTTTATTAAAAAAGGCTTTTTAAAAATACATGAAGATGGAGTAGAACAGCAGGGGAAGCTGTGAGAATTCTAGCTTCCCCCAGTAGTGTCTTCAACTACACAAACCTCATAATCTAATAAAGTGTCCTCTAAAGCAAGGACAACTTCTGTCTTATTCTTTAACTTTTTTTTATTAAAGATTAAAAAAATTTTTTTTTTGGCTATTGCCATATGGCATGTGGAATCTTAGTTTCCCAACCAGGAATCGAACATGTGTCCCCTGCACTGGAAACTCAGAGCCTTAATCACCAGACCCTCAAGGAACGGTCGTGTTCTTTTTCGTGTTAACAAAGGTCCATATAGTCAAACATGACTATGGTTTTCCCAGTAGTCGTTCACAGATGTGAGAGCTGGACCATACAGAAAGCTGAGCACCAAAGAATTGATGCTTTCTATCATGCTGGAGAACACTCTTGAGAGTCCCTTGGACTGAAAAGAGATCAAAGCAGTCAATCCTAAAGAAAATCAGTCCTGAATAACCATTGGAAGGACTGATGCTGAAGCTGAAGCTCCAATACTTTGGCTACCTGATGTGAAGAGCTGACTCATTGGAAAAGACCCTAATTCTGGGAAACACTGAAGGCAGGAGCAGAAGGAACGACAGAAAATGAGATGGTTGATGGCATCACCGACTTGAGGGACATGAGTCTGAGCAAGCTCTGGGAGTTGGTAATGCACACTGAAGCCTGGTGTGCTGCAGTCCATGGGGTCGCAGGGTCACAGACGACTGAGTGACAGAGCAGGACTAATCTAAGAGACTTGATGGAATTTGCAAGAAGATGTAGTTTTCTAGAAGCTGAACAAGGCAATGTAACAAGGGGGGGTTTATCTCAGCTGAGCTTGACCCAGATTTGCTTTTTGCTCTTGTTGTTCAGTTGCTCAGTCATGTCCAACTCTTTGCAACACCATGGATGGCAGCATGCCAGGTTACCCTGTCCTTCACCATCTCCCAGAATTTGCTCAAATTCATGTCCAATGAGTCAGTGATGCTGTGCCCACCTTGTAAAGATAATGGATACCTCTGACATTGCAATTGTCTTTTACTTTGGTCTCCTAGGTAACCATGACTTTTATTCTCTCTCACATCTGGCTCTAGGTTAACTCTCTAGATGAACTATAAGCTGACTAACTTGATTAACCTAATTATCAATTCACCAAAATATTTTAAAAATGAAATATAATTGACTAATAACATTTAGATTAGTAATATTATAAACATATTCACTTTATAAAATTGATAAATTCTTAAAACATACTAACTTTATAAATTAAAGATATGTGCTATAATTTTCTTTCTCTCCACACACATAAAGCATTTTTTTTTCAGAACTGTTCCAGAACAAATTGCAGATATAATGTCCCTTTACACCTAAATACTTGTTTTTCCTATAAATAAGCCTATTCTCTTCTATCATAGGACAGTTATTTTACCAAATCAAGAAATTAATATTGACAGCATTTTTAATCTGTTGACCTTATTCAAATTTTGCCATTGTCTCACGAATGTGCTTTACAGGAAAATAATATTAAAAAAATAAAAAAGCAAAAACAAAAAACCTTCTGAACCAGGATCCAATCCAGCATCACACACTGCCTTTCCTTATCAATTTAGTCTCCATTAATCTAGAAGAATTCTTTAGTCTGTCTTTATCTTTCATAACCTTGACACTTTTGAAGATTACATGTTACTTACTATGTACAATGTCTCTCAGAATGAGTCTGTCTGCTATTTCCTCATAACTGCATTCAGGTAATGCATTTTTGGCAGGAATGTCATATCCAGAAATGATGCTATCAGGAAGCACATGGTATCTACACATCCCATCACTGATGTTTTTTTTTTGGCCACACTGTGTAGCTTGAGGACCAGGAATTGAACCTACTTCCCCTGCAGTGAAAGCACATGGTCTTAATCACAGAACTGCCAGGGAAGTCCAACTGCTACTAATTTTGATCACATGGTTAAGGTGACATCTGCCAAGATTCTCCACTCTAAAGTTGTTAATTGTGAGGGAAAAGTAATATGTCTAGTGGGAAGGGACTTTGACACTATGCACATAGCCTGTTTCTCATCAAACTTCTGCCTGTTAGTTTTAGCATTTATTTATCATTCTGGCCCAAAACAATTACCACTGTGGTGGTTACCAAGTAGTGATATGTATTGTAATGTTTCTTACATTTTTGTTTGTAAAATTCCTCTATATTTTTGTGTCTAATTCTAGTTTATACCAATTCATTGTTTGAATTATATCATCATTTATTTATAATTTTATTGGTGATAAGACATTTGGGATGTTTATCAGTCAGTTCAGTCACTTAGTTGTGTCTGACTCTTTTTGCGACCCCATGAACCGCAGCACACCAGGCCTCCCTGTCCATCACCAACTCCCAGAGTTTACGCAAACTCATGTCCATCGAGTCAGTGATGCCATCCAACCATCTCATCCTCTGTCGTCCCCTTCTCCTCCTGCCTTCAATCTTTCCCAGGATCAGGGTCTTTTCAAATGAGTCAGGTCTTTGCATCAGGTGACCAAAGTATTGGAGTTTCAGCTTCAATATCAGTCCTTCCAGTGATTATTCAGGACTGATTTCCTTTAGGTTGGATCTCCTTGCAGTCCAAGGGACTCTCAAGAGTCTTCTCCAACACCACAGTTCAAAAGCATCAATTCTTCGGCACTCAGCTTTCTTTATCATCCAACTCTCACATCCATACATAAAAACTAGAGCCTTGATGAGACGGACCTTTGATGGCAAATTAACATCTCTGCTTTTTAATATGCTGTCTAGGTTGGTCATAACTTTCCTTCCAAGGAGTAAGCATCTTTTAATTTCATGGCTGCAGTCACCATCTACAGTAATTTTGGAGCCCCCCCAAATAGAGTCTGACACTGTTTCTCCATCTATTTGCCATGAAGTGATGGGACTGGATGCCATGATCTTTGTTTTCTGAATGTTGACCTTTAAGCCAACTTTTTCACTCTCCTCTTTCATCAAGAGGCTTTTTAGTTCCTCTTCACTTTCTGCCATAAGGGTGGTGTCATCTGCATATCTGAGGTTATTGATACTTCTCCCAGCAATCTTGATTCAGCTTGTGCTTCATCCAGTTCAGCATTTCTCATGATGTATTTTGCATATAAGTTAAATAAGCAGGGTGACAATATACAGCCTTGACGTACTCCTTTTCCTATTTGGAACCAGTCTGTTGTTCCATGTCCAGTTCAAACTGTTGCTTCTTGACCTGCACACAGATTTCTCAAAAGGCAGGTCAGGTGGTTTGGTATTCTCATCTCTTTTGGAATTTTCAACAATTTGTTGTGATCCACAGTCAAAGGCTTGTCATAGTCAATAAAGCAGAAATAGATGTTTTTCTGGAACTCTCTTGCTTTTTTGATGATCCAGCAGATGTTGGCAATTTGATCTCTGGTTCCTCTGCCTTTTCTAAAGCCAGCTTGAACAACTGGAAGTTCACGTTATTGCTGAAGCCTGGCTTGGAGAATTTTGAGCATTACTTTAGTAGCATGTGAGATGAGTACAATTGTGTGGTATATGAGCAGTCTTTGGCATTGCCTTTCTTTGGGGTTGGAATGAAAACTGACCTTTTCCAGTCCTGTGGCCACTGCTGAGTTTTCCAAATTTGTTGACATATTGAGTGCAGCATCTTCACAGCATCATCTTTGAGGATTTAAAGTAGCTCAACTGGAATTCTATTACCTCCACTAGCTTTGTTTGTAGTGATTCTTCCTAAGGCCCACTTGACTTTGCATTCCAGGACGTCTGGGCTCTAGGTGAGTGATCACACCATCGTGATGTTTATACTTTTAGGTAATTTAGAGAATCTATAGTGGGTCTTCCCTGGTAGTCCAGTGGTTAGGAATCTGCCTGCCACAACTGGAGAAAGCCTGTGCATAGCAACAAAGACCCAGTGCATTCAAAAATAAATAAGTTTAAAATCTATAATTTACATTTTGTACACAGATCCTGGTATATATAAGAACACACTTGTCTAGGGATGTACTGTCAAATATTGTGGCCACTAGCCACATGTAACCGCTGAGTATTTCAAGTGTGGTTGGTCTAAATTGCATTGTGCCATAAGTGTAAAATATATACACCACATTTTAAAGAGTTAACATGAAAATAAGTAAAATATTTCATTCATGTTTATGCTGATTATATGTTCATATGATATTTTGGATTTTGTGGCTAAACAAAACATACAAAATCCCCTTACAAGGATGAAAAAGACTTGCTTCATCCAAGAACACTTTCCCTTTCTGAGCCAGTATGCATCCAATCCAACATGAGGGTATGAAGTCCTGTCTCCATGCCCCAACTCAGGACCACTATAAAGGTCTACCCAATACAATGCTTATAAATACTTTTAACATTTATTTCTTACCCTAAAAGTGAACTTGTTTTGAGTTTTTCCTCTTCATTTTGTCAAACTGTAAACATGTTCTTTAAAAAATGTCATAAGCATAATTATGTAAAACTTGTTTCTGAATATATGTATTTTAATATTTTTTAAAAATTATGAAACTGTGATAGCACGTTTACAGGAGACTTGGAAAAAAAGAACAAAGTTATACATAGTTACACTATATATTACAATTATTTTTAAGTAGATGAAATAAGAATTTTAGCTGGAGTTTCAATATCAAACTCAAAAATTAATAGAATGAATAGAAAGAAAATTAAAAGGATATAGCCGACCTGAGCAGCACTATGAACCAATTCCATGTAATTAAGATTTATACAATTTTCACACAACAGCAGGATACAAATTCTACTCAAGCTCCCAGACTATAAACCAGGATATTTTTTAATACATTTTTGAGAAAAGTTTCTAAAAGGTGGAAGATACGTTTTTCCCTGGAAATTGAGTAAAACAAGGTTGTTTGTGCTCTTAAGAAGCCTATGGAATTATTCACAGGATCTATGCTGATTATGCTAACTCCAGAGCTCCTCTAGTTAATGTTTTGGTACAAATGGCAGATCTCCAGAGAGGTTTCCAGCATTAACCAGATTGTTCAGTTCAGTTCCGTTCAGTCACTCAGTCATGTCCGACTCTTTGTGACCCCATGAATCACAGCACGCCAGGCCTCCCCGTCCATCACCAACTCCCGGAGTTCACTCAGACTCACGTCCATCGAGTCTGTGATACCATCCAGCCATCTCATCCTCTGTCGTCCCCTTCTCCTCCTGCCCTCAATCCCTCCCAGCATCAGAGTCTTTTCCAATGAGTCAACTGTTCACATGAGGTGGCCAAAGTACTGGAGTTTCAGCATCATTCCTTCCAAAGAAATCCCAGGGCTGATCTCCTTCAGAATGGACTGGTTGGGTCTCCTTGCAGTCTAAGGGACTCTCAAGAGTCTTCTCCAACACCACAGTTCAAACACATCAATTCTTCGGTGCTCAGCCTTCTTTACAGTCCAAGTCTCACATCCATACATGACTACTGGGAAAACCATAGCCTTGACTAGATGGACCTTAGTCGGCAAAGTAATATCTCTGCTTTTGAATATGCTATCTAGGTTGGTCGTAACTTTTCTTCCAAGGAGTAAGTTTTAATTTCATGGCTGCAATCACCATCTGCAGTGATTTTAGAGCCCAGAAAAATAAAGTCTGACACTGTTTCCACTGTTTCCCCACCTATTTGCCATGAAGTGATGGGACCGGATGCCATGATCTTTGTTTCCTGAATGTTGAGCTTGAAGCCAACTTTTTCACTCTCCTCTTTCACTTTCATCAAGAGGCTTTTTAGTTCCTCTTCACTTTTTAGGTGGGCCCAAACTTCTCATACAGATTGGAGGAAGAAAATTTCATTAGCAAGAGGCCATAGACATATTGGTGAGGAGTCTGCAATGGCTGAGATAGAGACAGATTGTGTCTTCAGATAAGATTATGTGTCCCTGGGCTCCCCTGGTTGCTCAGTGGTGAAGAATTCGCCTGCCAATGCAGGAGACACAGGTTCAATCCCTAATCCAGGAAGATCCCACACGCTGCCAAGAAACTAAGCCAGTGGGCCACATCCATTGAACCTGTGGACTAGAGCCCGGGAGCCACAGCTAATGATACCTACACACCCAAGAGCCTGTGCTCCAAACAAGAGAAACAAACCACTGTAACGAAAAGCCTGCTCACCATGACACCAGAGTAGCCCCCACTTCTTGCAACTAGAGAAAAGCCTGCCCAGAGCAATGAAGACCCAGAATAGACAAAAGTTAAATAAACAAAATTATTTTAAAAAATTATGTGTCCCTTTCATTCATACCCTTCTCTATTTGCTTGCTCTATTTGAAGGAAAAAATGATTATCAATTTGCATTAAACAAGTGTGGTGCTTTCAGTAACTTGTTTTGCCTACCTCTTGACATCATGAACCAGAGGGTTTTACGTTTAACCTTAATACTCAAATAACTCCAAACTTTCAAAAAGTAGAAAAATTGTAACATATATTCATGTATCTTTATATTAAATATATATCTATGTATAGAGTTATATGTGTATATATTTCTTTTTCTGAAACTTTCACGGGTAAATTATTATCATGGCCCTTTACCACTTAAACACTTCAGTGGTCATTTCCTATAAATAGGAATATTTTCTCACCTAACAACAGCACATAAATTTACAGTTCGTAAGTTCATAATTCTTTAATCTAACGACCATATTCCAAATTTGTCAGTTAACTTCAGTTCAGTCGCTCAGTCGTGTCTGACTCTTTGCGACTCCATGAACCACAGCATGCCAGGCCTCCCTGTCCATCACCAATTACCAGTCTACCCAAACCCATGTCCATTGAGTTGGTGATGCCACCCAACCATCTCATCCTCTGTCGTCCCCTTCTCCTCCTGCCCTCAATCTTTCCCAGCAACAGGTCTTTTCAAATGAGTCAGTTCTTCGCATCAGGTGGCCAAAGTATTGGAGTTTGAGCTTTAACATCAGTCCTTCCAATGAACATCCAGGACTAATCTCCTTTAGGATGGACTGCTTGGATCTCCTGGCAGTCCAAGGGACTCTTGAGTCTTCTCCAACACCACAGTTCAAAAGCATCAATTCTTCAGCGCTCAGCTTTCTTTATAGTCCAACTCTCACATCCATACATGACCACTGGAAAAACCATAGCCTTGACCAGACGGACCTTTGTTGACAAAGTAATGTCTCTGCTTTCTAATATGCTGTCTAGGTTGGTCATAACTTTCCTTCCAAGGAGTAAGCGTCTTTTAATTTCATGGCTGCAATCAGCATCTGCAGTGATTTTGGAGCCCAGAAAAATAAAGTCAGCCACTGTTTCCACATATATTTTCCATGAAGTGATGGGACCGGATGCCATGAGCTTAGTTTTCTGAACGTTGAGTTTTAAGCCAACTTTTTCACTCTCCTCTTTCACTTTGTTTCACTCTTTAGCAGTTCTTCACTTTCTGCCTTAAGGGTGGTGTCATCTGCATATCTGAGGTTATTGATATTTCTCCCAGCAATCTTGATTCCAGCTTGTGCTTCCTCCAGCCCAGCGTTTCTCATGATGTACTCTGCATATAAGTCAGTTAACTTAGTGATGTTCTTTATAGCTTTTTTATCTCTTCAAGACAAAATCTAGCCTAGGGTCAGGTATTCCATTCAACTGTCATGTACTCAGCCTTCTTTAATTTGGAATATTTCTACTGACATCTTTTATGACATTAATGATCTTTTAATTTTACATTATCCATTTATTTTTGGCTACACTGGGTCTTTGTTGATTCATGTGGGCTTTCTCTAGTTTCAGTGAGTGGGGACTACTCTCTAGTTGCGGTGCATGGGCTTCTCATTGCAGTGGCTTCTCGTGTTGAAGAGCATGGGCTGTAGAATGTGGGCTCAGTAGTTGTGACACTTGGGCTTAGTTGCTGGCACTCAGCCTTCTTTATGACCAACTCTCTGATCTGTACATGACAACTGGAAAAACCATAGCTTTGACTATACGGATCTTTGTTGGCAAAGTGATGTCTCTTTTTATGATGATGTCTAGGTTTATCATAAGTCTTCTAAGGATTGTCTCCATGCTTTTATGCAAATTGAAATTGTTATTAATGGTTACCAGGTGGCACTGGTGGTAAAGAACCCACCTGCCAGTGCAGGAGACATGACATAGATTTAATCCCTGGGTCAGGAAGATCCCCTGGAGGAGGGCATGGCAACCCACTCCAGTATTCTTGCCTGGAGAATCCCATGGACAGAGGAACCTGCTGGGCTACTGTCCATAGGGTCGCCGAGTTGGATACAACTGAAGTGACTTAGCACCCCACCCACCACCCTCTTGCTCTACAATCACAGGATCCCTACAGGAAATCCTTCTCTTCTTACAGGTAATTTGAAGTTACAGTATTTTCTTAATAATGAAGGCATGAACCCTATAGTTTTGTTTTACTTGATTTTATGGTTATTTTGGGAGATGGACAGATTTGTTATCAGGTAAGTATCATTGTTTTCCAGCCCTAGAAGTCTCAATATACTTTTCTTATCAGACATACATTTTAGCACCCAATCACAATTGCATTGATCAGAAAAAAAGGTTTAATTGTTCAGGGTCACACAGCAATTAAGGGGCAAAGTCTACACTTCCTAGACATCAGCTTAGTGCTTTTTAAAAAGACATCATTAAAAACCTCAATTCCACTTCATTGTTGTTTGCTCTGTTACTTACTCATTTCTTATTCCAATTCCAGTGAAGCATTACGCGTTTGGATTTTCTTCTCAAATACAGCTTTTAGCACTAAACTGAAAATTCCATCTTCAGGGTGTTAAAATAAAAAGAATGCTTATGTTAGGGGAAATTGGTAATCAAAAAACGTAAGAATGGAAAGAAAATCGAGGATTTAAAATTTTCTACTTTAAAGCAAATTCTAGTTACTCAAGAAAGGGATAGAGCTTTCAATTTCAGTGTGAGAAGTACACAGACAGGATATATATCTCTCTCAAACGATTAAACACTTAACAGATTTTAATTATGGTTAGCAATAAAGTTACCTCGGTAAAACCAGAACTTCTATGATACCAATTTCAAAATGCTAGGGAGGACACTTGACAGTTAATATTAGACATGATCTCAAACTGCCAGAGAAGTCCAAAACTAAATGTTCATTAGATACACTAATGCCAAGTGTCCAGGTGTGCCATTTAATAGCTGAGAGTCTTTTTCTTTTGTAAAATCGAGTAGCACTTACCATATGGGGTTGAGGACTGAAAATATTGTACACAAGGCAAGTAACACAGGACACATGACAGGAACTCACTAAACACAGCTGTTTAGCAAAGTCTGTATTTCTGAACCTTCACAAAACCACTCATTACAGGCTAAAAAAACCAAAGAATACTTCGTACTTTGACTTCTAGTTATCCCTGTCCTACTGACAGCAAATGGCCAGTCCTAGGAAGGTTATGGTCTGAGTCATCCCCTAATTCGCCCAGCACACCTCACTTATGTCTTTTTCCCTACCGCTATCCTTTCTTCAAGTCTGAGCAAAACTCTTCAGCCTTCTACAAGATATCAAGCTAGAGTAAAACTTGCTCTCTATATTCTACTTCTTTCAGATCTTGATATTTAAAATGGATTCTAGTTAGAAAAGAGCTTTGTGTCCCTTGTAAAGTAATTTCAGAAATCACACGATTTAGAAATAAGCAGCTGACTTGCAAAGTGGCAGCTGCTGGCAAGGGGCTTTTGTAGTTTGGGAAAAATACATTCTAAAGTTACCAATTTTTGTCACAATATTTATTTTGAAACTCCAAATAATACTAAAAAAGGGGTGTGAATTTTAAAATAAATAAATCTATATATTAGATGAGAGTGTAAGTAAAAAAATAGAGAAGCACTGCCCTAGAATTCTGTGGAACACGAAACTAATCTTTCACTATTTTGCTGTGCCTCGCTATCAAAATACAGATGGCACAGCTCTGATATAGCTTTAATGACTTGATTATGAATTGTTTTCAAAAGTAATTTATTTGGATTTTCCATATCCTTTAATGAATTGCAAATATATTAACAGAAAAGACTTTCCCCCCCAAGACTGTACAATTTCTGAAATAAGTCAGGAAAAGCAAAAAAAGAAGACACAAAATTACATTGTTTCAATGCATATATAACACACACATCACACCCACACTTGCATTTTCCCAGGTTTTCACAAAGAAAACAGGTCACCATATTTCTCTTGAAGACCCATACTATACTCTGGCTAAACAGAGACTTGCAAACTTTTTTCTTCAAAAAGAGCATTTTTAATAGACTAAATACTGGTTATCACTGAGTTTTTGTTTAAGGTACAACAGCAGCATGGTTCAAATATTACTTGCAGTTCTTGGAAAAAAATAAAAATTTTAAAGTAATGAAATACAGAAAAAGTAGGACCACCTTTCATTATTTTGAGTACCATTGTTCTCTTGAAAAAATATTTCCAACCTTCTAAAATCCCAGAGTTAAGAACCACTTCCAAGGGGGAAAAATATCCATTGCCACAACATAACTTCTGAGCAAGAGTGTGTGTGTGTGTGTATACACACGTGTGAAAGGCTTAAAGAGAAAAAATGATGTTGAAGTACTTAGTATTTCTGATTTCCTTCAAAATACTTCTGAAATTTGAAGCAAACATTTCGCTTGATTAAAATGCATATCTTCTTCTGGTTATTTGATCCCCATACTACGCAAAAAAGAAAGAAGAGAAAGCCAGAAACAGTAAATAGGTAGGAAATGCTTCCAACAGCTAAATGACTTTGAAAGTAGAGGTGTGAGGAAAATGCAGTCAGATCAATCCTGGGCTGATTATCGATCAACCAACCATTGCCATGCTGTGCCTTCCACAACTATCCTTTTATTCTTGGTCTCAAAATTAATACCAGAAAGACTTACTTCTGGCACAGGACATAAATTCCTACTACAAAACATAACTAATTATACATCAGCAAATTGTTTTCTGAGCATAGCTTTCTTCAAGCTTTGTAACAAAGAGTCCAGATCAAAGCTTTCTATGAAAACTCTATATTTGATACTGTTATATAGCTGGCTTATGATTTGCCAATTAAAAAAATAAAAGAATATAAAATTAAATATTACAGAACTAGTGGATAATAAAATGGAATATTTGTTAGAATTCAAGTGCTAGCCCTGGGGAATCTTTAATGATATTCATTTACTCCCAATCTTTCCTTTTCTTATAAATTATTTTTTTAGGCAGCACATAAACAGATTAGGTAGGAAATTTTTGTTAAATACCTCTCTGGCATCCCAATACCCAACCTAACACTCTGACTTGAATTAGTTTATAATGCACTTTAATCCATATTCAAATAAGCAGATTAATAGTAAATGACAGAAAATTACTGAGACTATGGGCTAAAATTTTTTCACATCTTCTGTAATCCACCTTATTTTCACAGCTTGACTAACAAAATACATGTAACCAGTATATAAGTTTGTCCTTCATCAAATAATCCATAACAATAACTGTAGGCCTGTCATTTGTAAGAAACTATAAATTTGTTATATTCTGACATTGGCACTTAATAAAATGTTAACAACTAAAGTTTCTCTAAAAATTTCAAACATTACAATAAAGGAGATACACAATTTAAAACTTTAAATCGGTTACTGTGAAATTCCAATAATTCCCATTTTATTATGCATAATTAGATCTTTAAAATTGTGGTCATTCCCCAAAGACATCAATCTATATTACGATAAACTCAAGAGAGAACTTGTCTCCTTCATAAGAGTGGGTGGTTTTTTGTTTTTATTTTTGCAGCTAAACATTTCTAATATTCTAAACCCAATCACTCTCAGTACATGTTTTGGTGACTCACACTACTGGAAATAATCTGAAGCAGAGAGCAGAAAAGAATGGAAATGACCTCACCAAAGGTACCCACACTTTCTTGCACCTTGCTTAAACACTTAAGGAAAGTCAAGGGATACTGTCTTGAACAAATATAAATTCAAGGTTATGGTAGGATTCTGATTGTATTAAGGCTTTCACTATCATGATCTCTTAAAGTCTTTCCATTTAGTGTTCTCATTTTGATTCTTCTGGTGAACTTAAATGGTTATTAAGAGCCTTGTTTTGGCTTTTCAGTGGGCAACCCCTCTATCATCTCTGAATGTTAAAGGTGATCCCACAGAGCTCAAAGAGAAGAGGAAAAATGTTAAGGACCAATTTTAAAGTTTGTTAATACCAAGACAACAATGATCAACACTTTGAGGCAAGATGAATAAATTAAAATTCTTGGTTAGACATTAAAGTATTCTTGCCAAGAATAAGTGTACACTGTTATGGAGGGATATTGATTCCTACATATGAGTCCCTATATGCTGATTACATTTGTTTATGGGAGACACTGAAGTTTAAGGTAATTTACATTCCTTGGCAATCAGGTTACTCTGTTATAGGCAATGTCTTTTATTGTTCCATCTGGCACTTGCTAACACCATTCTTGAAGAACCTAGAAATGAAGGTCAGTCACTTTGTTTATCAGGAACAGAACCAAGTAAAAACAAATTTTTGGAAAAACGACCAAGAGATTCTGGTTCATCACTATTTTCCATATCTAATGGTTCCTTCAGGATAAAACATAACTCTTCCTTCCATGATAGCTTTCCAACAAAGGGAGATTAAAGAAAAAAAAAAAGAAAGAAAAAGAAAGTTTCCCACCCTATCCCCTCTTAACTGTCATTCATACTGGTGAAAGAGCCAGTCTTGTTAGCAGCTAAATATTGCACTGCCTTTCATTCTGTGTACAGTCAGGGTCCAATGAAAGTGGCACACTCAGGATATAAGTGATGGATGATGACAATGCTGGCTCAAGAGTGAAGACTCAGTATATGGAAGGACAAGAAACATGTCAGCATGAGTCACACATCCAGTTGCAAAGGTCTGATTTCCAGAAGTTAAAATTCATCACTTTCAGCTGCATGAAGTTGTGTGTCATCAGCATCCGTCATGCTGCTCTCCTGGGATTCGTCTGTTCCCACTTCAAAAATAAAAAAGGTCTACAGTAAGGTATCTGAAAAATATTTTTTTTAGTTCATGAAAATAAGTAAAGAAAACTATTATATTCAGAGAGATAAGACCTTAAACAAAAGCCCTTAAAAACCCTGATATCCTTCAATAAAATGCAATTCAAGTTCCTTATTTTACAGCATGTCTATGATTATTTTATTGCATTTAACCATTAAGAGTTTTAACTACTAAAACTGTCTCTCCCTAATGAATTCTTATTCCCTAACCTAAGAATTGGGCTTCCCAGGTGGCGCTAGTGGTAAAGAACCAGACTGCCAATGCAGGAGACTTAAGAGATATGGCTTTGATCTCTGGGTCAGGAAGATCCCCTGGAAGAGGGCACGGCAATCCACTCCAGTAATCTTACCTGGAGGATCCCACGGACAGGGGAGCCTGGCGGGCTACAGTCCATAGTGTCGCAAAGAGTTGGACACGACTGAAGCAACTTAGCATGCACTCAACCTAAGAATTAGAACTATTCTCTAAGACATTAAAAAAGACTGACATTCCACCCAACTGTTGACTTCACTTTGGGGATAGTCCCTATTAGTTCATAAAAATATAAAATATATTTCTGGAACAAAGCCATCTTAGTTTATCTTATCAGAGGTCTCTCAATTCATATTTATCTGCCTTTTAACTAACTGATGCATAGAAGGCAATGGCACCCCACTCCAGTACTCTTGCCTGGAAAATCCCATGGATGGAGGAGCCTGGTAGGCTGCAGTCCATAAGGTCACTAAGAGTCGGACACAACTAAGCGACTTGACTTTCACGTTTCACTTTCATGCATTGGAGAAGGAAATGGCAACCCACTGCAGTGTTCTTGCCTGGAGAATCCCAGGGACGGGGGAGCCAGGTGGGCTGCCGTCTATGGGGTCGCACAGAGTCGGACACGACTGAAGTGACTTAGCAGTAGCAGCTGACTTACAATATTATATTAGTTTCAGATGTACAATATTTAGATTTTAGATATGTGAGAGTTACACAGAATTTGAACAGCTACTACTACAGATCTGTCAATACTTTAAAATGTTCACAAATTTATTATTCATTCACTTAGCACTAGTTTTCAACACAGTCACACCTATCATCTTTTCTCTCCCTACCACATTGCTAGGAAGCAGATAAGCCAGGCATTAGTTACACAGGTTGAAGCTCAGGTAAAAATTAGCAATGGATTTGTCAAAATCACACAGCAAACTAGATCCAGAACTGAATACCTGGCTCCATATGCACACTGTTGTTTTATTACCCTGTTCAATTTCCCTAAAATTTCATTTGGTATAAAAAATCTACTGTGTTTAGAAATAAAATTCTTATGCAAAAGGCAGCTTTCTGAATATTCAAAAACTTTTCCACTTTATTCTGTGCCATAAAGAAGTATCTGTTTCCTCTGATACGGTGTTTCACTAGCTTTCTGGTTTGAATAATCACATATAGACCTAAGTCATATGGATGATACTCACTGATCTGTTCTTCTTGGGTTATTGGCTCCTCATCATCTGGAAGGTAGCGTTTATCAATTGCCTCTTTAATCTGGTTATTGGCTCCTTTAGGATCTAAATCCATAGCCCAAGAGAAATTCATCAGGGCGAGGTGCGTTTGACCTAACTTCTTGTAAACCTAAAAATAAACAGCAGCACTACATTTTTCATTAAGTTGTAAGCTTCACCTATAAAATCCTAAATATTTTAAATTTAAATTAGGTTCCTGATTGATGTGTTATAAGTTCATTCTGAAGAGTAGGACATTTTCATCCTATAGAAGAAGTCATACCAACTTTTGAGTTCCTTTTAATATATTCAGGTATTATTTTCAGAATTCCTTGCCTGTATCTCTCAGGTAGTGAGCTCCCAACATATCTCACTCTGTTTGGAACAATGACAGTGGACTATAAATTGCTTAATTAGTACTTATTTACACTGATTTTAAATGGAGTTATAGTAACTGTCCCCCGATGGCTCAGTGGTAAAGAATCCACCTGCAATGTAGAAGTCACAGGAGATATGGGTTCGATCCCTGGGTCGGGAAGATTCCCTTGGAGGAGGAAATGGCAACCCACTCCAGCATTCTTGTCTGAAAAATCCCATGGACAGAGAAGCCTGGCTAGCTACAGTCCAAAGGTCACAAAGAGTCAGACACAACTGAGTTTGTGGTAACCATATATTATACAAAGCAACTCTCACCACTGTCCACCATCCTCAGTTACTTTAACCAATTGGCTTCTGGGGACCCAGTGTGTAAGTCCTGACTAGTCTTGCCTCAGAAATTCTGCAAGCCATTTTTTTGAACTAAGACAACATCGTGGTATTATTTTTCTTCTTTTGGGATACGTTTGAGTATTTTATTGATAACTGGAAGCTAAGGGCTTTCCTTGATGTAGTTTCAGTCATAAGACTGAGACTCAGACATTATCAGTTACTGGGCTGCAAGTGCTGATATACTTCCAAAACTACAGAAAGATTACAGGGTGTGTGTTCTTGCTTCTTTATTAGGATATCTACCACCTTCTTAAATGTTAACAAAAACTAAATCCATGATTTATTTCCAGAGTATATAGTATCAGAGATCTAGCTGAATTTGCTCAATAGATGGTACACAATAAAGCATATTTATTTTTTAAAAGTTAGTATCTGTTATGAAAGAGTTTAGAACCAGGGCCCCAATCTTTACCTTTCCTATTAAGAAGTAAACGAGGGATTCTTTGGGAACAATTTGTTTCAATTCTTCAAGTTCTTGTAGAGCAGACTGAAAAAAGCAAAGAAAAACACAGTAGCAAAATTTTTACAGTTTTGACTAAGCAAGTGATTTTATTTAATTTCCCAAATCATCTTAACTAAAGCTTATTAGATCTTAATCAAAGTACTACCTTGCTTCATTAATCCTCGTGAAAATGCAAGAAAAATACCTATTACAAAAAGAACTAAGAAACGTCAGGAATTCACTCAAATTCACTGAAAACATACACGATTCTTTGTGAAATATGGAGGTGATAACCCTAGCTTTTGTCACAATTTTATTTAAAACAGCTAAATTCAATCACATTGTGTATAAAGATGTTTTAAAAACTAAGTTGCAGAACACTTCTGAAGTTCTGTTAATATACCTTCTCCTTGACACAAGAACTAGCTTTGAATACCAACCTGCCATTTTAACTAATGATGAAGAACCTAGAATTGAGTTAATGATTATCTAGTAATCTTCTGACTACTGCTGAGTTAAGTTTGTCTAGTAATCTTCTGACTACTGCTAAAGGGGTTCAAGAGATTGAGAAGACAGATAGGAAAATTGTATATGTATTTAAAAGAAAGATCTGATGATTAAAAATAAAAAAACAGTTCCCCAAATGAGATATTGTCAATTTTTCACCTAGTAAATAGATAAAAATTAAAAGTTTGATATTACATAAAGTTACCATGAGGGAAGAAGGACAGGTATTCTCATCACTGAGGGCAGAACTGCAAATTGATGCAAACTCTGTGTAAGGACAACTTAACACGATCTTTTAAGTTAAAAACTACATGCAAACACTGATTCAGCATCCATTTGTTAGGAATTTGGCCTAGTTATGTCAACTAACATAATATTTTTCTAATCAGAATAATAAAAAGTCAGTGAGAAGAATGACATTGCTTAAAGTTTTTGCAAATCTCTGGTTAAGAGAAGACAGCTGGACTCATCTGCTTTGGCATTCAATCTGTTATGTTGTCACGTCAGGTAGCTTTTAGAACACCCCACTGTACACTGGTGAGAAAATGAAAGTGAAAGGGGCAAATAACATCTAAATATTATTATGAAAACAGTTCTCACCTGTGGACTTTCTGGAAAGATTTTTGGTAACCTCCCAGAAGTGCCCAGACTGTACTTTAGCATCACTGTTTTGAATGTATTTTAATCAAGATGTTGTACCCCAAAACATCTATACTGCTACACCATAACAGTTTAGAACTAATATGTTTTCTATGACTGCAGGTTACAATTGTTATCAAAATTTCATGCATTTATCATGCTGTACCCCTCTCCCCCCACATAATCTACTTGGAAACTCTTGAGAAACAGTTTCTAACACAGACACAGTATAGTATCCAACATAGCAGGAGAGCTCTCTTTTTCGCCCTAGAAGGCTTAAACAACTACACACCAATACAATACATTAGACAGGGTAGTGTCTAGTAATGATTTTTGCCACAGAGATTGACACGGCCCTCTAACAGTTTGATTTTCATTTCGGAGGCAAGACATTGCACAAGCAGTCAATAACTTTTCTTATGCCCTCCTTCTAACCTACACCTAATCATGCATCAAAGTAAATCTGATAATCTGGCTGAGCCCCAAGCTGGCAGTCAAAAATGACTATAACCATTCTGGCCTGGACAATGGGTCAGATTAGAACATGGGTTTCTTGAAGCAAGTATAGGCTTGATTTACATGGCATTCCTGGTAGACGACATGGCTTATGCCTTTAAGATTAATAAATAAAATCCTTCAACTGAAGAACCTGACCACATATCAGATTAAATAAAATTTTATTTTAAATTTTTGTATAATGAAGCAAAAACAGGAAAACAAATGCTGAATTACAATTATAGTAAACTTCAAAGAGCGAGTTAAAAATTGTTAAATGTTTATTAGATTTAAAGGACATTGCATTGGAGAAGGAAATGGCAACCCAATCCAGTGTTCTTGCCTGGAGAATCCCAGGGATGGGGGAGCCTGGTGGGCTGCCATCTATGGGGTCACACAGAGTCAGACACGACTGAAGCGACTTAGCAGCAGCAGGGAAGTACTAGATGGTAAGCTATTCAAAGGCAGGAAATATGGTTGCTTCAATTGCCACTATATTCCTAGTGTCTGACATATATTAATAATAGGTATTCAAATAAATACTTGTTGAATAATGCACATATATTCATTTATTCTGTTCATATATTTTGGTCCTAATACAATGGTTTAGGTTTTACATTTAAGGTAACTGCCTTTCCCTATAGGAAATCTTGTTAAAGGATAAACTTCTATTCCTAAATATATACACACATCCATCCTTCCTGTATTTCATGAAGAAATATAGGCAAAAAAGAAATAGCTTTTAAAAATGGGGAAATAAACTATTTAAGACAAAAATTCAAGCATAAATAACTTTTAGTTTATTTAAAAAGTGGCAAAGCTTAAATAGTACTATGTTGAAGACTCAAGATACGCACATATGTATATATCTTACCTTATATTTTTCATTTGCAAATAAAACTGAGGCTCTGTGAAATTTGCATAGAGGGTTCTTAGGATCAATAACAATGGCTTTGTTTAGGGTATCCAAAGCCTTCTCAGATTTCTTCAGTGCATGCTGAACCTACAAGAAGTAAAGATCCTATTAATGTTTTCTTTTGATATTTATGAGGAAAAGTAAAAACCAAATAGTGTGACTCAAAAACAACACAGCTCCCAATTCACCATTAGTCTCCATAATGATAATCAGATTCTATCTTTAGAGTAGATATTTGGTTACCTTTAAGCCTAAAAGACAAGGAAAACCTTAGTCTTTCTTCACAAGAAAATCTGTACTATTTTGTTAGATAATACATTTTAACAGACTTATTATGGTCCTCTAAATATTAGACTTCTCAAAAGTTTTCAAGAACCCCTAAGAGCTCTGGCTCTGAAACTTACCAACCTTGTTTTACTCAGAACAATTACACTTTTACCTATTTTAAGAATTTGTTTTAAAAATAATTCTTCTGCTTTACATATCTGAAAACCATTGATCTGTAATTCTGGGTAGTAAGTAATTCATTTGAAATAACTTAAAAAAACAAAAACAAAAGCAAACCCAACCAAGTCTTATTATTTATTCATGTGTACTCATATTGCTATGTTCATTCTTAGATGAATTATATATTAAAACTAAATTTGAACAGGCTCAGAGACATAGAAAACAAACTGACAGTTACAAAAGGGGAAAGGGGGTTGAAGGAGGGATAAATTAGGAATTTAGGATTAATAGACACAGACAACTATATACAAACTACATGAACAACAAGGACCTACTATATAGCACAAGGAACTATATTCAATATCTCATAATAACCTATAATGGGAAAGAAATTTGAAAATGAATATATATGTATATATAACTGAATCACCTTGCTGAAACTCTGAAACTAACACAACACTGTAAATCAACTATACTCCACAAAAAAACAAAAAACAAAAAACAGGGAAACTATAGCAGAGAAGTAACCTTTCCAGGTCTTAGAACCCACAGATTACAAAATGCTGGACTATGGCCTTTAAGAAAGCCTGCTTTAAAAATGTTCAACTTCACTAAAAGGCAGCAAGAGATACTCAAGTTTGGTTTAAGTAAAGTGACGGAAAAAAAAATCTTTGACGTATTTTCCCTATATTTTTTGTACAGTATCTAACTGTAAAAGTTACCATGTCAATTCTTAAGAAAATCATTATAAAGAGCTAGAATTCTGCCCCCAAAATGAATAGTGAAATTCCACACTTATATAATTTTCCTTATACTGTATGCTTGTTCCCACAAAGGTCAAACTTGCAAAGAGAAAGAAAAGAGGGACAGAAAGAGGGAGAGGGAAGAATGGTGAAAGGACAAGAACAAGAACTCAAAAAAATGTTCCAAGCTTTCAGAGAAATTAGTAAGTAAGATTTTAAAAAACAAACGTACCTGTTCTCTTATCCTATCAAAGTACAACTTATTATCACATACAGTAAGAAAAATATAAAATTGACCATTCTCACCACTTTATAAGAATTTTAATTAGTTCTGACATATCTATACCACTCAGAGGCTAAAATACAGGGAATCATTTAAAATCACTTAAATTATTAATTATTTAATTTAGGAGTTAAATACTAACATGGAAAACTGCCTTCAAAAATATCAAGTATCTCATATTAGTGTTATAATAACCCTATGAGGTAGGCAAGATGGTATTATTTGTCATTCACAAAATAGAAGCTCAGAGAAATTAAGTAACTTGCCCAAGGAATGAGGGTACTCCAGTGATTTCTCTTTATGCCAAGCAAAAAGGCGATATTTTTGGCTGTAAAAGAATCCAGGATATTGTTTCAAGAATAACAATAACAAAACCCCCTAATTTTTATTACAGCAACTAAGCCAATAACAAACATTCTAAAAGGGATTAACTGAACAATACTTAGAAAGCTACTTACTACTCCAATGTGGCAAAGCAAAACTGAACTTTGAGGGTTGATGTCAAGTGCTTTCTGGAAATGCATTTCTGCAAGGCTGAATTTTTCTTGCTTGTAATAAATCATTCCTAAACCATACCTGAGAGTTTAAAATAAAATACAATTTTAAGGATATGAAATGCTAATTTAGTTTAGCTAATAAAAGGATATGTATGGAATGTGGCATTTTAATAAACCAGTAGAAAAATACTGCTAGTCTTAGGGTAGGCAAAATCTAACATGATATAAAACTGCCCAAGTAACAAGTCACTTTTATAAGTAAAAACAATCCAGTCAATCAAACAGTCAATCAAATAAAACTATAACAACTAGAAAAAAAGAAACCACATCCTTAGACCTACCACTACAATCTAGATTTAATAGCTAATTTTTACTGAGCGATTATCATGTGTCTGCCAATAATTTTATTAAATTCTTTGTTTGATTTACCTTATTTAATCCTAGATGGAACCAAGGAGATAGGCACTATTATCAATCACATTTTAAAATAAAACCAGTCCATTCTAAAGAGGATCAGTCCTGGGTGTTCAAGGACTGATGCTAAAGCTGAAACTCGAATACTTTGGCCACCTCATGTGAAGAGTTGACTCATTGGAAAAGACTCTGATGCTGGCAGGGATTGGGGCAGGGGAGAAGGGGACGACAGAGGATGAGATGGCTGGATGGCATCACCGACTTGATGGACATGAGTTTGAGTAAACTCCGGGAGTTGGTGACGGACAGGGAGGCCTGGTGTGCTGCAATTCACGGGGTCGCAAAGAGTCGGACATGACTGAGCGACTGAACTGAACTGAGCTGAACTGAAGGGTGGGTAAAGAATCAGCCTGCAATACAGGAGCTCCAAGAGACCTAGGGTTGATCCCTGGGTTGGGAAGATCCCTTGGAGGAGGAAATGGCAATTCACTCCAGTGTTTTTCTCCGGAAAACTCATGGGCAGAGGAGCCTGGTGGGCTACATACAGTCCACGGGGTAATGAAAAGTCAGACATGACTCAGTGACTAAACACACACACAAGTATTCTATTCAGATCCTCCCTCGATGATTCTAGACCCTAAATTCCTAACAATGCTACTCCCATATTATTTGTCCAAATGCATATATATTTTATACTATGATTAAAGTATGCATAGTTCATGGTCTGCTTACCCTCTCCCCATTCACTGTATCAAAAATATGCTCCTATAGCGTTCAAAACTTATAGACTTCAAAATTATAATTTTTAAAGGCTTCACATAGACATTAAAATTACCCATTTTAAAGATTATGCAAGAGTATATCAAGTTGATATACATGTGTGTTTCCTGAATTTTCAAAACATCAAATATATTGTCACTGATTTACATTAAGGATCCCTCTTGGTGAAACTAGACAATAATGAAGGGGAATAATCAACATATGATTAAGAAAAAAGCACAACAGTATACTGTTTATTATTATAATATGTTAGAGGTCAAGAAAAGGTATGAAAAGTTCTACGCTAATAATGGTGAAAATGGAGATAACTAAAGAAAGACTACTCACCTTGGAGTGGGAAAAATAAATTTGCTTAGTTTAGTTAAATACTTAGTTACCTGAATAACTCAATATTGAAAGTCTTCCCATTAAAAGCTTGCTAGTCTGAATATACCTCCTTTTCTCTAATTGCAACAATTATTTTTATAACAATTTTGTTATGGTAAATTTTGTTAAGAATGCAACTACTGAAATATGGCAGAACAGATAACTACACATTTAAGAAACAACTTAAGTCCTATTAAGAAGTGAGCTCTGAAAATATCACAGAGAACCTTATGGGAATGTTGGCAAGCCTAACTGTTTAACAGGTCAGCAGAAGCTAGTACTCATCAGGCCATCTTTCAGGCAATGTAACTACTTAGAAATGAGATAAGATTCATTTAAAAACACATATACAAATCAAAGAATATATTTCAGTAATCTAATGCTTCAGATTTAGAAACTGCTATGATTAACCCAATCATTAATAGATTAACCTTCCTATTCATCTACTTAAGCACAAGTATAAAAAAGTAAAACAGATATTACTTAAACTGGAACATTCTTGATAAACTTAATAAACTAGAACTAATACTTAATAAATCTGCCAAAGAGCAACAACTAATGGATAGTTTTCTATGTTTATTTTCTATTATCCAAAAGGTAGCAGAAATTACTTATTAAATAATAGAAAAGAAGAACTATACTGTTATTATAATTATGATAGAGAAAATTATACTGTTGTTCTCCACAGTCCCAGCCATTCTCTATTTTCATCACCATTTTAGTGCTCTAACAAAAAATAACAAATCAAAGTAACAATACTAGATATTAATACTTGCAAAAGTTTAGTAGGAAAAAAAGTAGAAACTGTTCAGTATAAGCATCTGGAATTCTATTGGCATTAGTTAAGAGTTTGTTAAAGGTATAAATTTCACATAAAAAACCACTTAGGTTAGGAGCTACCAACCAGTATGTACCATTCTTCAAATTCATGACAACAAAGAAATAATCTCACAAGAAAAATTACTGGGTACCAGCCCCATTAATAAGACACCATCTTTGCACTTTGTTAGCACTTACCATGCATTATAATGTCTAGGATTGACTCTGATAGCATTTCGAAAACAAGCTAATGCTTTGTCTAATTCTTCAGTTAACACAAACTCGTGCCCTAATAGAGTATAGGCATAAGCATAATTTGGATCAACCTGGATAGCTCTCTGGAAGAATTTAATTGCAATATCATGTTCCCGCTGCAAACTGAAACAGTTCCCTGCAGCACACCAGGCCTTAAAAAAAAAAAAGGAAACAAAAACCAAATGCATAATTAAAATTTTGATTTATTTTTTCTCACAAAAGCAATCTATGACTAAAATCAAGACTCAGATCTTACGAAGAACAGAAAGACAGCAACTGAAGAGCTTCAACAGATACAGTCAATCCTCATTATTCAAGGATTCCATATTTGCAAATCTGCCTACTTTCTAAAATTAACTTGTAAAACCAAAATCAATACTTGCAGTGCTTTAGTGATCATTGGTGGACCCACATGTGATATGCGTGTGTATATTTCTCCTAGGAGTAATGGTTCAGTATTTGTTAATTTAGCGTTCATGGAAACTACAGACCTAACTACCAGGAATAATGAGAACTGACCCTTAAATTCTAAGCTTAAATATGTTACAAAAGGACCACTAAATATTCTTGGGATGCAAGGAAATAAAACCTTTATAGGACTGAAACATGTACATAAACTGCCTATGCCCTAAAATGACAGTTAATTATTATTTTAATTTAAAATGAGCACTTTTAAATTTCTACTTCTGTTTAATGAACTCTACTCTTGGTGACAACAGCAAGTATAACCAAATCTTGATTAATCCCGAATGAAATATCTGCTTTAAGATTTTTCTATTTGTGAATCTCTACCATATATTCTAGGATTTCTCCTTCTCTGAGTCTCAGCCTACAGAGAAGAATGCAAAAATATGCGTGGATGAAACTAAATTAATGATTTGGGTCATTCCCATTTGGTAAAGACAATCAAAAAACAGTTGCAGGGAATTCCCTGGTGATCCAGTGGTTAGGACTCCTCACTGTTACTGTTGAGGGCCTGGGTTCAATCCCTGGTTGGGGAACTAAAATCCCACAAGCCATGCCAATGCAGCAAAAAAAAAAAAAAAGAAAAGAAAAATAAACATGAACGAAGTGCTTCAGTTAATTTACCTCTGGTGAATTTTTATCCATATCTGTTAAGTCTTTTGAAAGAACTGAAAGAGCAACATCCTTTTGAAGATGCCAAAGTGTTGTAGAGTAGATCTCCATGCCTTCGACTCTGTAATTTTCAATTCTCCTAACCTCTGAGAATATTCTTTCAGCCTGAAATATAAAAATTAGTAAGAGGAAAACAAGTTGATACAATTTACATATATACTGGGAGAGTGCTGGGCACTATTCTCATAGGACCTAAATGTTGCCTTATTTTACACATGAATTTTATGTGAATTAGCACCAACACATGGCCAAATTGAGTAACCTTCTATGGTAGGTCAAATGTTGATGCAATCATATTCATACTTAACCTACTTTTTATACAGAAGTCATGGTAGGAACATAAATTCTGAGGAAAAAAAAATTGTTTCCACCAAAAAGAAAGAAGAAAGATCTAGACAAATTTAAAAAGAAGTCAATTATTTTATTCTCAAAAAACATTATTCCAAATTTTTATAGCAGCTTTATAGAATAACTCTCTGGAAAGGTGAGAGACAAGCGACCTCTGCAAGAGAAAACCTATTTTTGTACATTTATTAGGAGGTTAAGTTGAACACTTTAAGGGAAAAATAGGCTTGGGTGGCTGTCAACCCTATGGCATACTGAGCACTGAATATTTCCATCAGTGTCGTACCTGCTAGGAACTACAGTCCCTGCCTAATATAAATTCCTTTTTCTTCTGCAGCACTCTCTTGACTTTAGGGTCCCTTCTCAGCTAGCATGTCAAAGTTTTTTCCTTGCCACACTCACAGCTTCCAGAACTGTGCTTCTCTCCCCTGAAGTTTGAGACTTTGGGCTATATGATACCAGTTAGCTCCCCAGTTTATCAATTCGTTAAAAATTCTGAAAGTCAAACTTAGTTTAGAATAAGGAATATCAGGTCTATTTTTAATGAAATGAAGATGACAAGATAAGGAAATAGCATTCATAAAACTAGAAAAATAGGAATGCTTAGATATGGCCATAAAAATAAGAATTCTTATGATATAGCCATATATCATCTAGAATTAGCTTAAATTTGTGACTCCCCTGAAATTCCTTAAAAGTTATACAGATAAATTTTCCATTTTTTCAAACACACACTGGTTACAAGAAAACAGACCTAACCACCTGTCAAGTACAGGCTTTAAAAATCTGGTTTAAAATTTTTCAGAATCTATTGTTTCCTCTGAAAAATGATTATGCCACAGACAGAAAGGAAAACTGGAACAAAACTAAAACTTAAGTTGAAACAAAGATTTCCTTTAAATATCTGGGTCTACATCTGCTCTATGATTAGGGGTAACACAAAAATTCATGTTAAGAACCCATGAAACAAATAATTTTGAAAAGGCTTGCCAAACCCCACTTCTACCTATGTACCAAGTAAAAAAATCACAATTCAGCAATGAAAAAGGGTGTCTACAATTGTTTTTTCTTTATTACTCAAAATTACAAGAATAGGTATCTTCTGGATTTATTCTCCACCTGGAAGAATACTACACCCCTAGAGCTCTGCATGGCTCCTTAAAGGAGCAATAATCTTCTTTCTCTGAGCATGTTTTTAAAAAAATTAGCACCATACTTCACTGTTCCCCAATCTCCTTACCATGCTTCATTCTTCCTTCATATCATTTATTGCTGTGTCCTTATATATTTATTGGCCTATAATTTCTCTTACTAGAAAGGGGGCTTCCCAGGTTGCACCAATGGTAAAGAACCTGCTTGCCAATGCAGCAGATTTAAGAGACATGAATTCAATCCCTGGATCAGAAAGAGCCCCTAGAAGAGGGCACTGCAACCCACTCCAGTATTCTTGCCTGGAGAATTTCATGGACAGAGAGGAGTTTGGTGGGCTACAGTCCATAGGGTTGCAAAGAGTCAGACACGCTTGAGGCAACTTAGCATATGCATACTTGCTAGAAAGTAAATTCTATGAAGGCAAGCAATTATCTGTCTAGCTATATTACAGTATAGAAGAGAGTCTGGGATAGAATACGCACTCAAATACATGCTGAAAGTAAAAAGGGCAAACAAATGATCTTATTATCAACTTTAAACAATTTATATTAGGTTTCTTAAAGCTTTTTTTAAAGGTTTTTCTAATTTAAGTTTAGAGGTGGGTGAGGAAGTGCTTTGAAAGTAGAACTGGGGAATAAATTAGAATTTTCTTTGGCTTTAGGTTAATCATCCTCTCCTTTCCTGATTTAAAGAGATAACTTAAGCAACAAATATAATTAAAATTAAAATGATAAAACCTTACAATAAGAACATTATATCCTCAATTACTTACAACTTTCTTCATTGTATTAAGTTTATAAAACATACTAAGTACTAAAAATTCATCCCAGTAAGCTCTCTATATAGTAGAAAGAATTTTGATTATAAACGTCTATTTACATGGTAAATACATATTTTCAGATCCAAGTAAGTAGAGTACAAATGTTCCATGTAAGAATTAGTTTGGTTCTCTACAAATCTATCTCAAGTAATCCCAAAGAATTCAAATTACCCTTAACACAAGAAAGAACTGAACTGATAAGTTATTGATACTGACAAAATAAAGACATTACAAAACAAATACTGACCCTTCAGATCTAGCCTTCTCAAACATAATTTTAATTAAATTTAAATTACCTCTAGAAAGGCATATGTAACTTTTTAAATACTTACTTGCATGTACTCTGAAAGTTCGAAATAGGCCCTTCCAATTTGGCACAGCACCCAACCAGTATTGTAGTGGTGAGAAGGTAGGTGGCTCAAGATATTAATAGCTTCTTTGCAGTTGTATGAACACAAAGCTAAATAACCTTTCCCCATTTCACGAAGAAGGCTCATCAAACCTTCTGGGAGAAAATAATGTAGTAAACAAAGGAAAATAAAACACAATAAAGCTGCCTGGTTTCCTAGGAAGGCTAATTAAAAAATATTTCATTAAACTTTCCAACACTGGGCTTCCCTGGTGGCCCAGTGGAAAAGAATCTGCCTGCCAACGCAGGAGACACAGGTTCAATATCTGGTCCAGGAAGATCCCACAAGCCACAGAGCGACTAAGCCCATGCACCACAACTATTGAACCAGAGCTCTGGAGCCTGCAAGCTGCAACAAATGAGCCCACGTGCTGCAACTCCTGAAGCCCATGGACCTAGAGCCTGTGCTCCATAACAAGAAATGCCACTGCAACGGGAAGCCCACCCACCACAACCAGAGAGCAGCCCCTGAGAAAAAGCCCACACAGCGGCAATGAAGACCCAGCACAGCCAAGACTAAAAATGAGTAAATAAGAAAATGACCAAAAAAGAAAAAGGAAAAAAATGCCAGCATCTCCCCAGAAAAAATGTTTCTTTAATGAACATAAATAAACTTACTTAAAAACAAGTGAATAAAATAAAATATAAAGAAGATTTTAAGCTTTTAAAACAGACCTGCTGCTGCTTTCTGCAGATTAAATGCCTGGATCTGAGGGGTAATTGTGGAGATTTTTCCTTCTGAAATGATTGAAGAGTCTAATTTTGTGATTTCCAGGCTATCATTTATGTTAGGTTGAGTTATTCCTCCTTTACTAGTTTTACTTTTTGTTTTTCTGTTTGGGATTTTAGGTGGAAACTTCATTTTTAATTTTTTGCTATTCTCCTGTAACAAGAAGGAAAAGTCAATAACTTGTTATACTCATGTATTTTAAACATCTATCTAACCCTTTTTCTCAAGTATTAGATATATAATAAACATATGGTTTTGACTGATCTACATTTTTCTCAGAAAATTTTATAAAAACAAAAGTCTTCAAACTCACTTAATGTAAAACGTAACAATTCTGAAAGTAAATCATATTAACTAACTAGTATTTATTACATTAGCTTTAAGCATTTCTCTTTATTCAAAGTGTATCACTTTCATTTATTAATTAAAAATAAGAAAGTAAGGAGATACAACAACTACCTAATTGTCTCAGAGCACTGAAATCTGTAAGGTATAAAACTGCTGATCTATATGTCACAATTAAAGACTGTAATATTTGTCAATGGATGAAGAAAATTTACCAAAGGTATAAAACTCTCCAGCTGTCCAAAGAAATGTGCAAAGAAAAAATTTTCATTCACTCTTCCCACAATCCTTCCCAATGGAAACATGTGACATAACCACAGTATACCATCAAATCCAGGAAACTGGAATTGGTGCAATACTAGCAACTAAAACTATAGATCTTACTTGGATTTCATCAGTTTTCACATGGACCTTTTAAAAAATTTCGGTGTGTACAGTTCTGTGAAATTGTGTTACATGTATGGATTTATTTAATCAACTACCACAATAAAGATTCAGGACTATTTTACCACTACAAAAAGAAATTCCTTTGCGCTATGCTATAAAAGACACATCTTCCCCTCAGTCCTACCTCCTAGTAACTATTGATCTCCTCTCCATCTCTGTAATTTTGTAATTTTAACATTAAAAAAATGTTAAATGGTCTCCTAATGTATTCATTAGAGACTGAGTCATCGATGAACAGAAATTTCAGAGGAGGAAGTATTAAATAAATGTGACATACAGAAATTTTTAAATTACCTTGGTTGTAGAGCTGTCACTAGTAAAAAGTCGCGAACTTCTTCGAGGCAGTGCATTTGGGGGAGATGTGATAGTGGGGCTCAATACCTGAGGTGTTGTACTAAAAAAATGATAAAAGTAGATATTTAAAAAACCTGTTTATGACCATTAATTATTATTTCAAGTATATTAAAAATATGCATTCAACATGTTTGTATTCTAAAACTGATGAGATCAATCCTTTCCTCACCCTCCTATGAAAACTCATTTAAAGAACTATTCTTGTTACCATAAAATGATATAAATTATAGCACAGATCTTCACTCTATTTGAAATTGCTCATTTGAACATAAAACAATCCACATAAAAGTTCTGGGTCAATAAATAGTAAACATCTATAAACCAATTATCTTTAGTCCTTATTTGGAACTATAGAAAGTTAAGGAAAAACAAAGCTGGACATAGTCTAAATGTGGGATATTTGCTAAATAAATATTACTAGAACAATTGATACCTGAGAAGTTATTACCATGTAAGTTCAAACAGCCACATCAAGGGATTATTCTGCAGAATGAGAGAGGGGGACATGGACAGTAAAAGTATTTGAAGAAATAATGGCCAAAAATTAGCTAAATTTGATGAAAACTATCAACTAACAGATCCAAGGAGCTCAATGAATTTGAAGCCCAAGAAAGGAGAAAACACACTAGAGCATAATCAAATGGATTAATATCAGTGATAAAGAAAAAAATCTTAAGAGTCAGAGAAAAGAGACAGATTACATACACAGAAACAAAAATAAGGATGGCAAGAAGTTTCTTATCAGAAACAATGCAAGCAAGAAGACAGTAGAGCAATGTAAAGAAAAAAACCTGTCAATTAGAATTCCATACCATGAAAATATCAATCAAAAATAAAAACAAAGGTGAAACAAAAACTTTCTTTTGAACATACAAAGGCTGAAAAAATTCATTACCAACAGACCTAGACTACAGGAAATGTTAACCACTCTGTAGAAGTAAAATATATGACAACAGCATAGAGACTGAGAAACGAGTATGAAAATATACATTACAAGGTTTATACTCCAAGTGATATGGTACAGTATTACTTGAAGGTAGACTTTGACAAGTTAAAATATGTGATATAAACCCTAAAACAACCTCTAAAACGACAAGATAAAGAGTAATTGTTAATAAGGCAATGTTATGGGTTGAATTGTGTCTCCCAAAGGGATATGATGAAGTCCTAACCTCCAGTACTCTTAATGTGAACTTTTTGGGAAATATGGTCTTTGTGGATGTAATTAACTTAAGACGAGGTCATCACGGTGGGCGCGAATTCAATATGACAGATGTCCTAATAAGAAAAAGGAAATTTGAATACAGAGGCACACAGGGAAGATGGCTACGTGGAGACAGAGGGAAATACTGAGTTGCCTACTACAAAATAAGGAATGCCTGGGGCAACCAGAAGCTGGAAGAGATAAGGATCCTCCCCTAGTGACAGCCCTAGCGATACCTTGATTTCAGATAGAACTGTGAGTGAATAAATTTCTGTTGTTTTAAGCCACCCAGTTTGTGGTACTTTGCTAGGGCAGCTGTTGGAAACTAAAACAGGCAATAAAGAAGGTAGAGTGGTACACATCAACTATACATCAACTAAGAAGATAAAAAGGAATTAGTAATACAAAGAAGGCAAAATTAATGTAATTCATGTGTATTACAGTTAGTATATTTGTTTAAATGAAATGCATAATTCAGTAAATTATGTTTATATATTCTTGAAGACTAACATATATTTGGACTATTAACGTGCTCTGCAGGAGGCTCAGGCTCCTTCTTATCACTGAGCCCTAGGCAATCACTGCCACCTACCTGAGAGTTGGCACTCATAATGAGACTTACCAGCCAGGCATTTTAGAAATATTGAGGCCTTTTATACACTCAAGGTATATGCACACGTGTACCTATTTTAAGACTTATGGTACATGTTCACTATTTTGGGAGGTAAAGTAGCTTTCTCTTAATATATTAGCTATAATTTATTTTTGAGGCCTTGAATAGGAAAAGAAATCTTATTTAACACCATTTCTGTGTGAAAATGGATTCATCATTTGAAGATTTATTGGCAGATTCATACTATGATATACTTATAGAAATGCATAATAGGGGAAGGGGAGAATAATCTATCTGTACTTGATCAGTGGAGAAGATTACATAAAAAAAAAAAAATTATTTTGGAGGAGTGCTAGCAATATCTAGTTTAAACAAACTCACAAGGCAATTAGAATAAAAAAGTATTTTAGCTAACTCTTGTCTTGATTTGCATTGTAATATTAAAAAATTAAATTTCCTTTTTCAGTAAGTTGGAAATTCCAAATTTAACATATTCAAAATTTACAATAGTCATTCCAGAATTCTTGGAGCAGTCAAAACAACCTGCCTAAACTGAAGAACTCTTTCACGACAAGAAAAGCTAAACAATATCAAATTATGAGACCAAATAAATACCTTGTTTGTGGGCCAGAACTTTGTGTCTGTGCAACAAGAATTGGAGTTACCTCTCGACTGTTTCCACTCTGTGAGAAGACAGACTTTGTTCCAGTTTGGCCGATTCTGGCAACAGACTGTAAAACACAAAAAGTCTAACGTTTGTGAATTATAAATTGCATTGTGAGTGGTAAAAGACATCATGATGTACCTATCTACATTTCCCCAATACAAGATTTCATATTATATATTGTCTGTCATCTGAAAACACAAACTATTAATGTCATTATTGATGTCATTTTAGGTTAATTAATTATTGATATATTAGAATGAACATCATCCTATTTCCTCATATTAAGCTCAGTATTTTTACCTTTATACTATCTTTTTATCTTTCGACTTTAGTTATCAAGGAAAGGCTTAAGATTATTATGTAACTTTCCCAGTTGGGGCTAAGTGCTAAAAAATTTTAAGACAGCTACTATTCTCAAGAGTCATGATCTAATTTAGTATACATAAAAAATAATACAGTAAGATTTTATACCCCTTCTTTGGCACTTAATAAAGACAGTCTTAGAGTAATTCAGATTAGTAGATTAAAAAAAACACTGGGTTATTTTCCAAATTCTAAGAATATTGCACTGAATTAGTATTTCTTTTTGATGTGTTCAATCTTCTGGACTGTGCTTGCCCCTTCTCTCTTCTCTAATTTATCACCTTATTTCTATTTATTTTCATCACTTAACTTTTTTATAAAGTGATCTGTGTCAGCGAATATTGAGAAAAGAACATTTTACTACCAAATAAATTTCTCCAAAAATTAGTTGCTTTGATAGTCACTGTATATAATTCTGAAATTGCACATTATAAATAATCATTAATAATTACTTTCTCACCATACTGAAAGCCTTATTTTGGCCTTCTCAACATTTAACATCATTGATCATGCCCACCTGCCTCGCCCTTCTGAAACTTTGTGTAATTTCTAAAATATTTAGTATAGTATCTTGATTATTTGTTCTACCACTTCATTTGCTGGCCCCTCTTTGTTCCACTGTTTTAAATTAAGTTCCTTAGCAACTCTCTCTTTCTCTAGGAGAGCATGGTCATGTTGTATCTATCACTTGGTCATATTCTTACCTCTGTAACTAACTATCCACTGAATATTTTCACCTATTTTCTGGCCCTTCCTTATTTAACAAAGAACTATCTGCTGAACTCACTACTTGGTTTGATATTTTTAGTTAATACTGCAGGGAGATTTGGAAGTATAGCTTTTCCAAGAATGTATTGTAATAGAGTAAAAGAACAGAGGCAGAAGAGGCTTAGACTGGGCAATGAAATCATATATGCCTTTACTACCTAACTTGTCCTTAATTACTCTGACTCATGGTTTTGGCCTACTTCCCCTGGCATGCTAACCATTGTCTTATTATGCCTTCTTATAACTGTAATAAACTAATTTCCACATATATATGTCACTCTCATAGTAATACAACAGCAGGTAGTTGTCAACTTTTTAAAAATCCAGTTTAAAACACAATTTCCATATTAAATACTTTTAGTTCATGTTTACCACTCTTGGAGTTCTTATTATCACTCATTAGGAAGCTATCATATAAAAAAACTTTGCTAAAGTTCAGGAGTAAAAGAGTAAAAACAAAACAAGAAGAAACATGTTTCTCTGAGGGTAAAAGGGCTATCGCAGTCATTCGCATAACAGTATGACTCATTTAGCTTTCATTTCTTAAATATCCATTATGCACAGCAACAGGCATTTACATATATAACCTAATTTAATTCTCACATAAGATACCCTGTACCACAGATACGTTTTAATTTTTTCACAGATATGTTTTAAATAAACCTCACTTTGGCCTCTACTGCCACAGACAGTAAAAGAACATTATAAAAAGAGTCACAGTTACAATGCAGTCTTATTGCAGTATTTACTATAAAGATTCTATGAAATATTTTTCATTTTACTAGACTTTAACTCCATACCTGAGGATCCACCATAAAAATTTTATTATCACAAAAAGCTAGCTTTATGTGAGTCATCTTTTTTCATGTTAATATTAGTACAACTGAAAAACAAATATACTGGTGGGGACAAGCAAAAACCACGGCAGGTATAATTTCCATTATTTACATTCAAAGTGATCATCTTAATTTTGTTTTTTAAAAAAGGAACTTAAATGTAAAAATCTGAATATGCTTAATTAGCTATATGCTGAAATAAACTACAGTTGTGAGTTACAAACTTACGTGGTCAAAAGAGCAACCAGCTTTGCGTCTTCTACTATACCCAGGAGGCTATAATAATGATGACCTTCTTTTACATTCAGATAATTTCTCTAAGGCAACAGCAATTCATTATATTTTACAAGGAAAATACCTTTTTTGAAGGGGCTCCGGTGGGTGGCACGTCAATTACAGAAGATGTATTAGTGTAGTTTTGTAAATAGGATCCATCTCCAGGACTTGGGGTTTCTAATGGCAAAATCCCAAAACTGAGAAGAGGTTGAAATCAAGGTGTCAAAAAGTCATCAAGGCATATATAAAGCAGCAGTATACTTAAATTAGAAGGTCTAAAAGGAAGAGAATGGCAAATCAGTCTTGGGGGCATTGAGGATCTAAGGGGCAGATTAAAAATAAGCTGTGAATATAGACTATTCCACCCACCAAAACTAAAATTAAAAAAAAAACGAATAAGGAACTAAACTGAGCAGTAACTACAGATCTCAGGAGATGTATTAGAAATAAAGAAGAGTAGCTTTGTAAAAGCTAAGATCCAAATTATCAAATTAGTTCAAATTCTTGGAATTTATGTGATTTAGACACTATTACAGAGAAAATATCCTTAGAGACCAATGAATGCATGTGTGGAATCAATGAGCTTTGTAATCTCATGGTCATACTATTTAAGTAATTCTCTGGCCCTGGGACCCAATTCACAGTCTGTTCTAGCACATAATTTTTTATTTTGATTCTTTTGGAAATGCATCCTCTGGCCTGGGTTCCTGTATTTATTCATACATATATATTTCTAAAAATTTCCACAGAACATTTCATATATTGAGAGGTGTCATTCCTTTCCCATTTTGGAATACAGCACTTTAACCATTGCTATCACTGATTATAAGCATCCCAACATTTTAAGAGGTTCACTGCTATTCACTGATGCACAGTCATAAACAGAGTATCTTTTAATGCATACAACAGCTGAATAAGGAATGCTTAAGTTTAAAAATTTTCTCCAAAAAAAAATTAATAAATAAAAATAAAAATTTTCTCCAACACTTAATATGAAATTGTTATTACAGATACTGTATTTTTATTACTTGATTTTCTGAAAATGGAATAGACTCATTATTAACTTATTAAATATCTCTATTTCCATAATGATTTAGAAGTTGCTGTTCATATTAATTTATATTACCAATATAGGAATTACTCTAAGATCATTTAATATTATAGCACATTTTAAAGTATCTTCTATTTGTCTTACCTTGGGGTTAATGGGCTAAGAGCAGCTGGTCCTCCTAATAAACTTCGACCAGTTTTTGGTTTATTTTGAACCTGTTTAGATAATATGGAAGTTCCTGTTCCAAGAGGGACAGTATCTGGTGAAATTACAGCCGAATCAATATAAGACACTGAAGAATCTGTGTTCAATGAGTACTTTGAATTGGAAGATTCTAAATTCAGTCTGTTTAATTCCTGAAACAGAGAATTTCTAACATGTCATTTACAATACCTTATTTAGCTCAGATCACTGTTTTTCATTTTCACAATATTTTTAACACTAGTGTATAATATACTTACAATTGTGTCCTGGGGTGTTTCTGTAAGAACTGTCTCAGGCTGTCTGTGAGATAAACTATGATTAGATACTAGTGTTGTGCAAGAGTTGGGCAGACAGCTGCTAAAGTTCTGTAAAGATGTTAATTTAAATGTTTGGTCAGGATCTGGCTTTTCACCTGTGAAGGGGGAAAAAAAAAGTTTGCTTTTGAGGAAATGGAGGTTAAATTAAAAAAAAAAAAGCATAAGCCAGCAAAAATAAAGCCTTATTCAGAGTTTTAAAGTTCTATCTATTTCAGTGAATCAGATTTATCTCCCAAAAGTAAACATCAGTGTACTGTAAAAGTGTACACCAAAGATAAAGCTGTACATTTAGAAAATAAGTTAAACCACAATGAAACTGACTTATAATAAATCACAGGAACGTACAGATTTCTGTGTTTTAAAGCAGAAAGCAACTAGACCTCATTTTGCTCAAGGTAAGGAATGAGGGTGGAGAGGTGAAACCTAGAAATCAAAATAAAATTTTAAGCACTTACATGTATATTGACACAACATTTTAAAATGATCCTTCAGGCCTCCTAGAGCATATATACTATGACAACTCCCCACCCCATATTATCCAGGTCTCTGGGTATTCTACTAATTTCTTTTCTTATCCAGAATGCTATTTTGGCTAACTTTATACTCACAACACAACTCATTCCTTGACGACACAACAAAGGCCACATTATTCCTGAAACATGATTCTACCTTACTTCTTGTTCTCAAGTTTAAAAGCCTTTAGCTTTGAAAAATATTTGTCTTGTGGATATATAATTTGTATCACTTTCCAAAAAACAAGCAGGGGGAAAAAAAAGGGAAGAAGAAATGGGAGAACCCTCCCCTAATCACCTCTACAAACTTACCTATTTCACATAATGATTCAAAGGGGGACCAGAGGAAAGGATTTAAACTAAGGCTCTTTTGGTAACATTCTGATCCTTTGGCAAGCCGATCTGTCTTGCTGTAAAGACAAACAAATAGATCAGACAAGCTATAAAACCTAAAACATCTATTACAAAGAAAATTTGTTACAGAAAATTAGGTAAATCTTATATAAGTTCTGTGCATTCTCTTCTAAATCCTTCCTTAAATGATCAATTTCTCCTTCTTACCATCCTCCAATCTTTATTATTTAGGCGATTTCAAGTCAAAAGTCAGGTGAAAGCAAATAGAAAATGAATTGAAAGGCATGTTAACAAAACAAACAAATAATCATTGCTTTCTTAGATACTACAACTGCTTTTCATTTCCTTTTGGACATTACAGTTAATGAGGCGATATGGGAAACATGCAAATATTTCAGTCTTATTCTTGATTTTAAATATAAATCCCAGTGGTAATTTTGAAAGTGACTTAAATGCTTTAAATATAGCATACTTAAATGCTTTAAATATAGCATACTTAAATGAGAAGATATTTTAACAAACTAAAGGTGGCAGCTTTTAACAAAAAGGAAAATTCATGTTTCTAAATTGGGTGTATAAAGGCTTACATTCAAAACATGGATAACATTCTTAGGACCCTATATACTTGAAACAATCTGGAAATTATTAGAACAGCATTGTGGCCTCCCTAGCTTTTAAATGGGAAAGAAGATGAGATTGAGGGTTAGTAAGACTTGTAGAGCTTTCAGGTTAAAAAATACTACTGACCTGGTTTAAGACTGAAATTCTTCATTATCTAAAGGAAAAAAATTAAGATACAGCAATTTTTCCAAAACCCCGAGGTTTTAGAAAGGACCAGATGGCATTGAACTAAACAACCCTCATATGAAACTATCAGTTAAAACACATAATCTGTTTATGTGCTATCAGTATACATCAGAGAAATGAAAAAAAGATCCCCTTGGGGAACTAGATATTAATGTGCCTTACTTTCAAATTTTGCAAGTGAGTAGAAACTAGAATAAATGATATAATAAAGACAAGAAAGTACCACTAGTTGAAGCTTATTTAGCTTCCCAGATTTGTCTAATCTGACCCAATAAACACATGGACACAGAAAGAAACAGAGGAAGGAGACAAACTTTCAGAAAACGTAAGTTTTATCAAAGTCTGTATCTAAGGATTGGTTAGATGAAATTTCTCAAAGGGAAAATAATTGTAACAAGAATGATATATTCATTTACCATGTATAGCAGGGTAACTTAAAAACAGGAAACAAAGACATAAAAGTATTTTTGGAAAGTAAAAATGAGGAGTGGAAAGTGGAAAATGAATGCTTGGGAACTTTTAATATAAGGCCAGGAAAAGAAAAATACAGTGAAAACTCAATGTTTGAAGATTATACCAAAACTAACTTATATTATACAGCCCCTCACCATGTCTATAACTAAGTATGGTTTGTCTATTTATTTATCTTTCATGTGCTCTCTTACAATTGATTATACGCTTTCTGAGAATAGGAAACTAGATTTCTCATGATCTGATTAATACACCATAAAATATATATAAAACAAAATGTCTACCAAGAAGAGATTAGATACACACCCACATACACACACACAGATACTGGTATGTACAAATAATATAAAAGTTAATTGGGACAACTCAACACCAGAAAAATAAACAACCCAATCAAAAAGTGGGAAAAAGACCTAAACAGACATTTCTTCAAAGAAGACATACAGATGGCTAACAAACACAGGAAAGATGCTCAACATCGCTCATTATTAGAGAAATGCAAATCAAAACTACAATGAGATATCACCTTACACTGGTCAGAAAGGCCATCATCAAAAAGTCTACAAACAATAAATGCTGGAGAGGGTGTGGAGAAAAGGGACCGCTCTTACACTGTTGGTGGGAATGTAAATTGATACATTAAATATAATTTAAATTACATTCAATGGAAATTGATACAGCCACTATGGAAGATGGTATGGAGATTCCTTAAAAAACTAGGAATAAAACCACCATGAAGGGAAGTGAAGTCGCTCAGTTGTGTCCGACTCTTTGCAACCCCATGGACTGTAGCCTACCAGGCTCCTCGGTCCATGGAATTTTCCAGGCAAGAGTACTGGAGTGGGTTGCCATTTCCTTCTCTAAAACCACCATATGACCCAGCAATCCCACTCCTAGGCATATACTCTGAGGAAACCAAAATTGAAAAAGACACATTTATCCTATTGTTCACTGCAGCACTATCTACAGTAGTTAGAACATGGAGGCAACCCAGATGTCCATCGACAGATAAATGGATAAAGAAGTTGTGGTGTACATATACACAATGGAATATCACTCAGCCATAAAAAGGAACACTCGAGTCAGTTCTCATGTGGTGGATGAACCTAAAGCCTATTATACAGAGTAAAGTAAGTCAGAAAGAGAAAGAGAAATATCGTATACTAATGCATATATACAGAATCTAGAAAAATGGTACTGAAGAGTTTATTTGCAGGGCAGCAATGCAGAAAAAGACATAGAGAACAGACTTACAGACATGGGGAGAGGGGAGGAGCAGGTGAGATGTATGGAGAGAGTAACATGGAAATGTACATTACCATATGTAAAATAGACAGCCAGCGGAAATTTGCTATATGGCTCAGGAAACTCAAACGGGGGCTCTGTATCAAACTAGAGGGATGGGATGGGGAGGGAGATTCAAAGGAGAGGGGATATATGTATACCTATGGCTGATTCACATTGAGGTTTGACAGAAAACAAGAAAATTCTGTGAAGCAATTATCCTTCAATTAAAAAAAAACTGGGGAAGGAGCCAGATGTGGAGTTATGTCCCAGTCATGTCTGGGAGACAGATCTATAATTATTCAATAGAGAGATAAAAGGAGGAAAAGACTTAATAAAATTAAGCTGCCTGGAGTGCCCCTACTTTAGATCAATATTTTTAAAAACTAAAACTCAGAAAGGAAGTTTTCCAAAGGACTGGGGTTAAAAATAGCCATTTAAATGGCACTGGAAGAAACAGGTTAATCTAAGAACTAGACTTAGAATCAGTCATGCCCTAAAGATGCAAGTCTCACGTGCTACTGTAGACAAAAAGACCAATGTAGTGTCTATATCAAAGTACTGGAGATAAAAGATAACTTAACAAGCTGTAGCTTCAAAACTATAACAGGGAGGTTTCTAAATTACTGAGTACAACTTTGGTCACAACAGGCATAGGATGGTTGAAATGAAAAGCCAGTTTTTGGAGCAGGGTTGTGCCCTATTGGATACCTGACCTTTTAATCTTTATGATAAATAAAAATAATTACTTCTCTGAAAAAGAGGAAAAACCTTCCTTCATGATTAGGACTTGATACAAATGTACCTTCAAAAACTTTTAAACAAGTGATCTTGTTTTAAAATAACTAGTAATACATATACAGCATTTCTATGATTTAATACCTTCCCTTTATTTTATTAAACTTTATTTTGATATAATTTTAGACTCACATAGAAGTTGAAAAAATAGTATAGTTTTTATGAAGTTTTATCACATGTATATATTTGGGTAACTACCACTACAATCAGGATACAGAACTGTTCCAAAGTCCCAAATAAACTCCTTTAGCTACCTCTCTATAGTCCCAGTACTCTTGCCCCAACTCTCATGTCTGAGAACCACTGATCTGTCTCTATCACTGTAACTGTGTCATAACAATAATGTTCTATTAATGCTATCACAGAATATGTAAATTTTTGAAATTGGCCTTTTTCTCACTTGCCATAATGCTCTTGAAATCCATCCAAATTATTATGTTTATCAATAGTTTGTTTCTCTTTATTGCTGAGTAGTTCATTCTAGTACTAGAAACAATTTTCTGGTAATTTGAATCATTCTTACTTACCAATATACATGTCCCAACAATGAAAGAGTAAAGCAAGCTGAATCACCAAACTCAGTAACAATATCATCATGGCTTTTCTGCTTATTAAACACTCCGCCAGATAAGATCTGTTCCCCTTCTGCAAGCCTTTAAAACACACATTCACAGATTTTTTTAAAAGTCAATATGAAAACCACTGTGTGTAAAGACATTTTTCATTACGAATGTACCTCTTACTATGGAGATATAGTAAAAAGTTCATGGTACCTTTAGAATACCAATAAACATGTATTAAGAATCATTTGGGAGATTGGGAATTTACCATCTTAAAATTTCAGTCCTACCTTTTAAAAACAGAAATAGTTACCTTTAGTCTGTATGTATAAATCTAGCCTGAGCAACATACACATTACTCACATCAGACTGTTATGCTGGGGGAAAACAGCTCTTCATTAACAGATTTGGTGGTCCTTCTTAGTTCTATAATTCCTTGAAGTAGGAATTTGCAAGGAGGTTAAATAAGACTAACATTTTAATTAAATATTGCATACTTAATGGCCTCAGTTATTTTTAAGTTTACAACTGAAATGTGAATAGCACTTCACCTCTTTTTATCAATTATGTTTTCTTGATATAAAATTACAAATATTCCCCAAAGGGAAAAAAATTTGCCTGATTTCACTATATATTTTTAGCATATCAGAGTTTATAATGGTTCATGTTTTAAAGTTTTTTCTAAATCATCATGTGGAAAACTCTCAAGTAAGCTTATATATCCTAAACATAAAATGTGACATCTAAAGATTTTTTTTACTATCAGTGGGATTTTTTTAAAACTATAAATATTTATAAATGGGATAAGAAAGTCTAAGGTAAGAACTGGCTTAAGAAACTAGCAAATTAAATAAGTATATTTTAAAGAATTCAACATTAGAATCTTTGGAGTAGAAGAAATTCAATAGCAAATGTCTCAGAAATTCTATATATATATATTTTAGCTGTAATTTAAAAGTCACCAATTAGACACTGGACAATTAAATACGTATCAGACTATGCAGACTTTATGGGGTTTATTTATATCCTTTCACTGTATATCTATCAACTAAACGGGGTCTATTTGTATCCTATGACTGTATACCTATAAACTAAATACACAGGATTTACAGTTATCTGTTTAGTCACCTTTACCACTATTCCATTTTTCGCAGCACAGAAAAAAGTCTGACAGAACGTAACTACCTAAATCTCTAGCTGCCTCCAGATTCAGAATATGGACGGCTGACTTGGTTGAGCTGTCATATGCCAAAGAAGTGTTCTCCTAAATCTGTCCCCTTGCTTAAAAGGAGTAATGGTTCCCCAAAAGAATGATTTTGAAGGGCAAATAACTAATTACACAACTGTCTGGACACAAGGCAGCATTAATCTCAGGTGAACTGGGAAGCTAGGTTTTCAGGCTTATTACAATCATTTTACAAAATCATAGGAATTAGTTACAACTTAGGTTTCTCCAGATTTAAATTCTATTTATACCATAACAATAAAATCTCTCCATAACAAAATAATAGGCAGCAGCATTTCAAAAGTTACTGAAATAGACAAAACTCTACTACCAAGAGGGGAGAAAGGGAGTCAAAAGAATTTTATCCAGAATTCTACAGTTAAGTAGAACAAAATTAGGTAGAAAAGATTTAGAAACTTACTTGCTGAGATCAACACAACATTTTGCAAGCAGGTATTTACATTGTGGTGTAGTACAACTGTGTCCTTTCAAAAGTCTATATGCTTTATATGCTTTTCCTGAGCGGTAATAACAGGTTGCCAGTAAAAACAAGGCTTCTTCTGAGTGTACTAAGAACAAACATGAAAAAAAAAAGGGCTGGTATTCAGTATGTTGAATGATAATTATTGTTTAGCGATACGTAAACAAGTTTAGCAATAACGAATAAAATTAGGCATGTTATTCAATACAAAAAACAATTTATTAATTCAAATTTCAATTAAGGAGAAATACTTTCCTGATACAAAAGTTAGTTCCCCAAGTCCTGACTACCTTCTTTCCAGAAGAAAAAAAGGAAATAATACAATGAAGACAACTGTAGCATTCTCTGTAAATCCTTAAGATCAAACACAGGCACACAACTGCCCTTACATAGACTATCAGGAAAGCATCATTTTTATGTAGTATTTTTCTGAGAGATCCTTTGAGAGGACAGAAGTCAAATTTCATGAGGGGGAAACTCAGCGTTATAAACCTAATTATCAATCTGAAAATTTCTACATTAAACAAAGACCAAACTGGAAAACAAACAAAACTCACTTATTTCTAATACCAAATACATAGTAGATTATATTCAAGATAATTTAAGGAAAAAAAAATTCTAAATTGTGAATACCCATACTATATAAACATTGAATTGACAGACTTGACACTTGTCCAGTAACAATAATTAAACTGCTCTTTAATGGCAAGAGCTGAATTATTCATAAACCTCTTTCCTTTTAACATTAGGAAATGCCTGGTTAATGAAATGTAGCATTCTTCTCCTTTATTTACTCTCTCCCAAACTGACCATCACCCTACTTCTGTCCTCACAACCTCCCAACCAATTCAGATGAGAGTCTATATTTTTTTTTCCCCCTTTGGCCACTATGCACAAGACGTGGGATCTTAGTTCCCCTACCAGGATCAAACCCTCGCCAACTGTAGGAGAAGCACAGAGTCTTAACCACCAGGGAAGTCCCCAGATGAGAGTCTACAGAGGTAAGGATAGAAAGAGGGAAACTCTTAAGTTCTGTACTTCTAAAAATGGGTTATATAATAATATCAGGTTATGTAATAATATCAGACTGAGGGACCATTTAAGCCTCTGATTCCCCAAGTGTGGCCCCTATACCAGCATCAACACGACTTTGGAGCTTTTGAGAAATGAAGTTCTCTGGCCCCATCTCAGCTCAGACCCACTAAAATCAGTAATTCTGGGAGTGGGGACGAGCAATCTGTGTGGTAACAGACCCTTCAAGTGATTCTGATGCATGCTAAACTTTGCGAATCATTAAATTTAAAGTACAGATAAACCTGCCACATCTTTCTGAAAAGCTAACTCAAAGATGTGGGATAAAAAAGTAGCTTGAAATTTTCCTTTTATAAAGGTTATTATTTTTTTTCTTTCCTGTTGTTTTATGCTATATATGCACAAGCAAAAACCAACAGAACTCTACTTCTCTGGTCCATCTTATGATTTTTCACGAAACCCTAGTATAAAAAACAATGTACAATAAGATATCGTGTAGTAAATGATAAGAATTTTAGTGTACAGGTGCTAATAGGATATACAGTAGTATCATTCAGAAGTAAAAAAATGAATGGGGACCTCTATTGCAATGGGAACAAATTGTTAATTTCATTGAACTACAAGTGTTAATTCACATAAGTTAGAAAGTGTGATTTCTTCTAGATTTTGCAAAGGCCTGGTTTCTTGTCATCTAATAAATTAAGCTTTTAAAAACTAATTATTGTACCAAAAAACAATGGCTCTCCAAAGCTAGTTCAACTTTGAACCATAAAAATGCTTCATCAAATGTTTGTTTTCAAACACTGAGTATATCTAGGTTAATTTTTCACTGTAGTAAAATTCCATAATAACATAAAGACACCAAATATTGTGTGTATGATTTTAGTGTCATAGTGCAATTACTTTTTTGAAGTATGATGACTTAACAACTATGTTTAAGTGAGATTATGGATTGGAGGTTTAATCAAACTTTAAGCTTAATGAAACTATAAGATAGTGAAGTAAACTGAGATCAACTGGAAGGATTGTGAAATACATGGACTGAAAGGGGTGGCTTTTTGAAGCTTCCCAGAAATAAACTGACAGTCCAAACATAGCTAGTGAACCAGTAGTGAGTGGCTATAATAAATCTAAAAAGGAAAGAGTATTGACAAATAGATTTCATCTGGAACAGTAACTTCAAATGACTGACAGTGGCTGCCTCAAGTGCAAAACTCAGAGAAACTAAGGCTGATCATGGCTTTGCTAGTATAAGTGTGCAGAAATCAAAATAACAGGATCTGGAAATAGCTATAAATGTCTGCATGACATTTATTTGCCATCCTTTATTAAGAGCCTTAGTCAAAATACATGATTGGGAATTACATGGTCCATAATACACAGTCGACCCTCTGGAGCTGAGCTCTCCATCTGCAGTTGGTTGCATCTGCAGTTGGTTGCATCTTCAGATGCAGAACTCATGGGTGGTCCTGAGATGACTGTATTCTATAATCAGGAATAAAGTAAATACTGATTCCACAAAGTCACTTGTAATACTGATAAATCAATCATGTATGAGTTAAATCAAGGCACATCCATATGACTAAACACAGTCGTCCAAAAAAAACCCTGAATTTTTTCAGAATGCATTGTTAGGTGAAAAAAATGAGTTACAGAACAATACTGAAACTCCTCTTCTTACAAACAGGTTGGGCTTCAATATAGGGTAGATCATTTAATATAAGTTCAAAATAATTAAGAGGACCTTAAGCTTGCATCCTTCAGACACAATGCCATCAAATGGGAAGATGAATTAGCTTCTCAGTGCTTTTAAATCAGATAGACACCTCTTCATGTTGATTTATATGAAGTCCAAAATGGACTGGTTATAGTAAGACTTAAATGTTTGTTGAGGTGAGTGCTCTTTATCTGGCCTTGATAAACTCTAAATACCACAGAGAACTCCTTAGAAGTTAGAGTACCATGCTTGCTGCCAGGTCACAAACACTTAAGTTTTAAGTATTCAAAGAGCATAACACCTATGAATCATTCGTGGTTTGTGATACGCATTTCATCTTGATCATCTTCTAAGCTCTCACGTCACCTACAGACAGTACAGCACGTGGATCAGAGCAATGACACTAGAACCAAGCTGCTTCTTTAGTTTGGATTTCCACACCACCACTTATTAGCTATGTGACTCAGGGCAAGTTAACTTCTCTGATCCTCAGTTTTGTCATCTGTAAAATAAGGACACAGTGACACCTACCTCTAAGTACTTAGTGCTGTTAGAATTAAATGAGTTAATATGTAAGAACTTTGGATAGTGCCTGATATATAGTAAGAGTTGTATGTGCTATTATTAAATTATTACTATTGACTTTCTCCTAAATTTATAATACCTGACTAGTCATCTGATATTTACATGGGGTATACATACATAATGTTCAGCCACAAACTCAGGTGATCCCATCTTATCACTTTTTTGCTGACTGATTTCAAATGCCTGGGTGCTATGCTTTGCATATGATGCAAGATTCATTCCACCCTTCTCAGAGTCATTTCTGTTGAATACTTCATCTGTATTTACAACTTCAGTATTTTAATACTATTCTGAATTTTTATTTTCCTCATGCGTGTTCACACTCTAAATTTCAGTACTAACTGGTTTTATACTTGTAGATAATGGGGGTTAATAATATTTTTAAATACTTTGAAAACATGATTGGTATAAATATACCACGGGTAAGAAGGCTGGAGGAAATTTTAAAAGGAAACGACAATACATAAGGAGAAAGCAGACAGACTTTGCAAGCTGTGTAAAGATTTAGGGATAAATTTTTATAGCTATTATACATCTCCAAAAGGTTTTACAAGGTAAAGAGAACGGGGTTGATTTGGGAGGGGGTAAATCAAAGCAGCAGGAAAGACTAAACACAAGAGAATTAATAAGAAGGCTTTTCTACTAAGACACTGGTGTTTTAGAATAGGGTGGGAACATTATGAATCCAGTTTTGCATGAATTGAGTTTGATATATGTGATATTTATGTGAAACATCTGATTGATGTAATGAAACAGTTGAGCCTTGGATTTTAAACGATCATTGGGAAGACCAGAGTCTTAGTTCACTAACACAGAATGAAAATGAAAACTATAATGACTTAAAAAAACAGCATTACAAGTTCCCTGGTGCCGGTGGTTAGGATTCTGGGCTTTCAATCCCCGAATGTGGTCTAGGGTTCAATCCCTGGTTAGGGAACTGAGATCCTGCAAGTGGCATGGCATGGCCAATAAATAAAAATAAAAGAATATTTTTTAAAAATAGCATCATCTTTCTTATCAGTAATAATTTAACTGTGACAGTAAAAGAATAGGCCAACGGGCCAGATCCTTTTTGTCCCCCCATATGACAAAATGACTTGAATTTCTAGCGACAAGATACATTTATAAAATTTTCCACTGCTGCTGCTGCTGCTGAGTCACTTCAGTCGTGTCCAACTCTGTGCGACGCCATAGACAGCAGCCCACCAGGCTCCGCCGCCCCTGGGATTCTCCAGGCAACAACACTGGAGTGGGTTGCCATTTCCTTCTCCAATGCATGAAAGTGAAAAGTGAAAGTGAAGTCACTCAGTCATGTCCGACTCTTCGCAACCCCATGGACGGTAGCCCACCCAGGCTCCTCCGTCCATGGGATTTTCCAGGCAAGAGTATTGGAGTGGGGTGCCATTGCCTTCTCCGATAGTAATGGCCTAAAAGTGATACAATATGTCATATTTCTAGTAGTATTTGGACAACTTCTTTCAATGATGACCCTAACATAACTGGAAATAATTTTCTTTAATGTTGCCATTTGCAGTCACATATTTCTGTGAATTTGGGCTCTCACTATAATGGCTAAGACAGAGAAGAGAATCAGATGCTGAATCTTTTACTCTGATTAAGTTCTCTTCAGCTAAGCCGAATTTACAGAAAGCACTGTATTCAATGCAATTTCTACACCTGGCCCATTAATCATTAAGACAGGTAAAAACCTGGCGAACAATGGTCTTAGTTTCTTCATTTCTAAAATGATAATAGCAATGTCTATTTTATAGAGCTGTTGAAGACTAAATAAATATTAACTACTCAGAGTACCTAGTACACAGTAAGAAATCCATAAATACTAGAAGGTACTGTGATTATTTTCAATCAAATCCCTTATGATTATACAGTAGAAGTGAGAAATAGATTTAAGGGCCTAGATCTGATAGATAGAGCGCCTGATGAATTATGGATGGAGGTTTGTGACACTGTACAGGAGACAGGGATCAAGACCATCCCCATGGAAAAGAAATGCAAAAAAGCAAAATGGCTGTCTGAGGAGGCCTTACAAATAGCTGTGAAAAGAAGAGAAGCGAAAAGCAAAGGAGAAAAGGAAAGATATAAGCATCTGGATGCAGAGTTCCAAAGAATAGCAAGGAGAGATAAGAAAGCCTTCCTCAGCGATCAATGCAAAGAAATAGAGGAAAACAACAGAATGGGAAAGACTAAAGATCTCTTCAAGAAAATTAGAGATATGAAAGGAACATTTCATGCAAAGATGGGCTCGATAAAGGACAGAAATGGCATGGATCTAACAGAAGCAGAAGATATTAAGAAGAGGTGGCAAGAATACACGGAAGAACTGTACAAAAAAGATCTTCATAACCAAGATAATCACGATGGTGTGACCGCTCACTTAGAGCCAGACAGCCTGGAATGTGAAGTCAAGTGGGTTACAAACAAAGCTAGTGGAGGTGATGGAATTCCAGTTGAGTTATTTCAAATTCTGAAAGATGATGCTGTGAAAGTGCTGCACTCTATGCCAGCAAGTTTGGAAAACTCAGCAGTGGCCACAGGACTGGAGAAGGTGTTTTCATTCCAACCCCAAAGAAAGGCAATGCCAAAGAGTGCTCAAACTACTGCACAATTGCACTCATCTCACACGCTAGGAAAGTAATGCTCAAAATTCTCCAAGCCAGGCTTCAGCAATACGTGAACCGTGAACTCCCTGATGTTCAAGCTGGTTTTAGAAAAGGCAGAGGAACCAGAGATCAAATTGCCAACATCCGCTGGATCATGGAAAAAGCAAGAGAGTTCCAGAAAAACATCTATTTCTGCTTTATTGACTATGCCAAAGCCTTTGACTGTGTGGATCACAATCAACTGTGGAAAATTCTGAAAGAGATGGCAATACCAGACCACCTGACCTGCCTCTTGAAAAACCTATATGAAGGCCAGGAAGCAACAGTTAGAACTGGACATGGAACAACAGACTGGTTCCAAATAGGAAAAGGAGTACGTCAAGGCTGTATATTGTCACCCTGCTTATTTAACTTATATGCAGAGTACATCATGAGAAACGCTGGGCTGGAAGAAGCACAAGCTGGAATCAAGATTGCCAGGAGAAATATTAATAACCTCAGATATGCAGATGACACCACCCTTATGGCAGAAAGTTAAGAGGAATTAAAAAGCCTCTTGAAAGTGAAAGAGGAGAGTGAAAAAGTTGGCTTAAAGCTCAACATTCAGAAAGCTAAGATCATGGCATCTGGTCCCATCACATCATGGCAAATAGATGGGGAAACAGTGGAAAGAATGTCAGACTTTATTTTTCTGGGCTCCAAAATCACTGCAGATGGTAACTGTAGCCATGAAATGAAAAGACGCTTACTCCTTGGAAGAAAAGTTATGACTAACTTAGATAGCATGTTGAAAAGCAGAGACATTACTTTGCCAACAAAGGTCCGTCTAGTCAAGGCTATGGTTTTTCCAGTGGTCATGTATGGATGTGAGAGTTGGACTGTGAAGAAAGCTGAGTGTTGAAGAATTGATGCTTTTGAACTGTGGTGTTGGAGAAGACTCTTGAGAGTCCCTTGGACTGCAAGGAGATCCAACCAGTCCATCCCAAAGGAGATCAGCCCTGGGATTTCTTTGGAAGGAATGATGCTAAAGCTGAAACTCCAGTACTTTGGCCATTTCATGCAAAGAGTTGACTCATTGGAAAAGACTCTGACACTGGGAGGGATTGAGGGCAGGAGGAGAAGGGGACGACAGAGGATGAGATGGCTGGATGGCATCACTGACTCAATGGACGTGAGTCTGAGTGAACTCCGGGAGTTGGTGATGGACAGGGAAGCCTGGCGTGCTGCAATTCATGGGGTCGCATAGAGTCGGACACGACTGAGCGACTGAACTGGACTGAACTGACTGTGATTATTATAGAGCTGGAATAGTGTCTGCTCCCATTGCACTCCACAGAAATACAGTCAAGGGTAGTTAGGTTTCATATTGAGAGAAACTAACAATGAGTGAGTTTCCAAGAGTTAAGCATTGTATCAGAAACAGATAGAAAGTGGATTAAACAGTTTTATGTAGATTAATCTGGAATCCTGCCTCAACTCTATGGGAAAATCCTAGCATCTAAATTTGAAACCACTAATTTGCACACTTTTGGAAACTAACTATAATAACCAGAAACTGCCTAACGTTAACAAACTAAAAAAGAAAAGTCAGGAAAACATGAGGGCTACTTAGGAATCAATGAAAATATATGTAAGTAGATTATCCACAATAAATCTTGCTTTTATTTGCAGAGTTGAGCAATGTGTCATATTACCTTCTTTGTAAGGCTCTCACTTTTCTTAATCTTTTCATTTGGACCTAAGACTTCTGCTCCATAGACCTTCCCAACTTTCCTCAAGAACTACAGCACTCTCAAAGGGATGCTAGTCCCTCCTGCCCCAGGGCAAGTTTGGCTTCTTCCTTGCTTCTCCCATTTTATTTCCCTCCTGCCCCAGGGCAAGCTTGGTTTCCTCCTTGTTTCTCCCAACTATTTTATTTCCAAGTACCATCCTGTGCTCTTTTGTGAAATTCCCTGCTGGTGAGATTCATATCTTCTCCTTTTAACTCTTGGTTACTAAATTCAAGACATTCTGCTTCATTAATAAAAGAATTTTGCACTTCATTCACAGTCTTCCTCTCCTACGTCATTTCCATACATCTACCAATTCAACTTCATCTGGATTTCCAGTACCTCTCCTAAATCCTCTTATTTATCAATCCCTGTGTTAACTTTCCTCTGTAGTTTACATTTCCTGGTCTACATCTTGTCTATATTCTTTAATGTTCTTATCCCTTGTCCTTTTCTGACACATGTCTAACAAACCCCTAATATCTACCTTCTATGCCTGCAGTTCAGTTACTAAGCACTTTATTAGAGTAAAATCATATAACTGAGCAGAAAGGTTCCATTACTAGTTCCTGCAGACACACAAAAATAAAACTTACTTACAATTATAAAAAAACTTTTAGTAAGTAATCCAATGGGAGATTACTCAGTAAGTGGGAAAACTGAGTTAAACATTGGAGCAAAAAGAAGGCATCACTGTTTCTAGATAAGACAGTTATAGTATCAGTCAGTTCAGTTCAGTCGCTCAGTCGTGTCCGACTCTTTGCAACCCCATGAACTGCAGCACACCAGGCCTCCCTGTCCATCACCAGCTCCTGGAGTTCACTGAGACTCACGTCCATCGAGTCAGTGATGCCATCCAGCCATCTCATCCTCTGTCGTCCCCTTCTCCTCCTGCCCCCAATCCCTCCCAGCATCAGAGTCTTTTCCAATGAGTCAACTCTTCGCATGAGGTGGAGTTATAGTATAGTAAGATAATAATACTTCCTAAATTAACTCATAGACTTATTTGGTTTCAGAGAGCACTAATCAAAATATTTGTGAAATTTCAAAAGATTAATAAAATATACATGTAAAATGAAAGAATTAAAAAAACGGTATTCCTACCAAAGAATGAAATGGGGGAAAAATGATGGAGATAGGCCTTATTAGATGTAAAAAGACAATACATAATAAAGTGTTAATAATAAAATAGCATAATATTTAAGTTAAAAATAGAAAATCAACTAATGAAAGAGAGGAGAGGTTCTGGGAACAGAGTAGAACATTTTAAAAAAATTTAACACAAAACTATGTAAAATACCACGTGGAAGGGAAAAAAGCATTTAATAAATAACACTGACTAAATTAAGTAATAACACTATGATACATTTTTTAAAACTTTTTAAATTACCAAGAACTACATATTTCTTGAGTTATAGAAAAATGACAATTCTTCCAGCTACTGGAGCAACAGGAGAAAGTTTAAGTGATAAAGCTACTAAATAAAATTTAAAAGATTAGGTTATAAAAATCAACAGAATTAAGATTAAAAAGCAATCTGGGGAAAATATGCAATAAACAAAGATAGAGTCCACAGAAACAGGAATAAATGTAAAACTAACACTTGAGAAAATACCCAGCATCCTTCAGAATTATAAAAAGGAAGACAAAATTCTTCACAATTTTCTAGTAAGCAAAAACACATTATAATGGTAAATCTCATACTGATAGGGCTATGAGGAAAGCCTCATACTACTGGTGACAGTGATTATCACAACTCTCTCTGTTGGGTTATCAACTAGGCAAAAGTAATTTGTTGTAGAACTGCTTACACATTTTGACTTGTATGGGGCTTTCCTTCTGCCTCAGTGGGTAAAGAATCCACTTGCCAATGCAGGAGACATGGGTTCGATCCCTGGGTCAGGAATATCCCCTGGAGAAGGAAATGGTAACCTCCTCCAGTATTCTTGCCTGGAAATCCCATGGACAGAAGAGCCCGACAGGCTATATAGTCCATGGAGTCGCAAAAAGAGTTGGACACGACTTAGCGACTAAATGACAACCGCCACCTACTTTGACTTGTAAATTCTATCCTAGAGTATATAACACAAGGAAAATGACAAAGCTGTACATAATTATCTTAGCATTTTTGCTAACATGCTAAGTCACTTCAGTCGTGTCTGAGTCTTTGAGACCCATGGACTGTAGCCTGCCAGGCTTCACTGTCCATGGGATTCTTCAGGCAAGAGTACTGGAGTGGGCTGCCATTTCTTCCTCCAGGGGATCTTCCTGACCCGGGGATCAGACCCACATCTCTTATGTCTCCTGCGTAGGCAGGCAGGTTCTTTACTACTAGTACCACCTGGGAAGCATCTTAGGAAGATTATAATAATCAATGACACACAAAAAACCCCACTAATACCAGCTGATGTTGAATTTATTACAGTGCCAGAAGGCCATGCCAAGTGCTTTAAATATATTATTTCATTTTTCAATTCCAAGAGACAATAATTACCTCTATTTTACAGATGAGAAACCTGAAATACTGAACGTTAAGTAGCTTGCCCAAGGCATACTACAGCATGCTTAAGGGTTAGGGTTTGCACTAAGGCTGAAGGCTCAAAATCCATGCTCTAAACCACAGAATACAGATTCTAAAAAAAAAAAAAGAAAAAAATACCTAAAGACTAGACCATGATTAAGTAAACCATAGGGTAAAATCCAAAGCAAGTCTGCACAGTTACTAAAAGTAGTATATAAAAAGCTACACATACTGGGAAAAAACTTATATGAACTAGTGTCAATCATAAAGACAAAACAAGAGTAACACCCACGGGACTTTCCTGGTGGTCCAGTGGTTAAAACTGTGCTTTCAATGCAGGGGGGCACGGTTCCATCCCTGGTTGGGGAACTAAGATCCCACACGCCTTGAGGCAGAGCCAAAAAAAAAGTGATACCCAGAATCTTGTTACAGTCCTAAGAAGTGATGGAATTCCATGTATTTTATTCTTTTACAGTTCTTGGAAAGGAACAGATTACAAACCTTCGGCATACAGTCGCTCTGCTAGGAAAACTGCATCTCTGTAAGCATAGTGGTTTAGTGCTTGCCATATAGCAGCCTGTAAATAAAGGAAAAAGAACATAAATATACAGTTTCACAGTAACTCTTAGCATAGAGCCTTGCATATAATACTCAAATCAACACATCTAATTTAAGTAATAAAACCTCAATATCCACAGCGTAAACTCCGTAACCTATTAGATGAGGCTCTTCACAGTATGGCTCCTAACATCTGAATTTACTCACTTAATTCTCCATGAACTTTTAGACCTCTGTGTCTTTGTATTTCCTTTTCCTTCCCTGGGGAGTGTGGGCTCCTTCATCTATCTACTCTTATAAATTGCACATCCTTGTAGACCCAGCTTTAATAATATCAACTTCATAAAGCTTTCTACACTGGAGGCCTCTGTATGCATGCTAAGTTGCTTCAGTCATGTCTGACTGTGCAACTCTATGGACCATAGCTTGCCAGGCTCCTCTGTCCATGAGATTCTTCAGGAAAGAATACTCCTAGAGTGCCATGCCTTCCTCCAGGGGATCTTCTGGATCCAAGGATTGAACCCACACTCCTTACATCTCCTTCATTGGCAGGCAGATTCTTTATCACTGGTGCCATCTTGGAAGCCCATACAAGGTCATATATGTTGGCTAAGTATATATGAAATAACTATTGCACTGGTAATTCAATTTAGGTTCATTATGGATTTAAAAGACTTTAACGGTTTGGTTAGTGAATTTAACCATCATTTACAGAACTGTACCTAAAGAAAAGTACCTAGGGTCTTATCCCCTTTTTTCCTAGTCCCAGTCTGTAACTGAATCTTTTCTCTAAACCTATAGTTCCCTAAGTGGTCTTCCTGCCTGCAGGCTATAATGTAATCCATCCAGCCCAGAAATCCTGAGTTTGGACAGGAGCTCAAATTCATGTTCCATGACTGTGTCTTGGGCAGGTTACAATGTTTCCTAAGTCTTAGTTTCTTCACTTAAAACATAAGACTCCAATAAAGTACACAATGGTTCCTTGCATATACCTAATAACTAGTCAATAAATTTCAGATGCTGCCATCATCATTTTCATGTCTTCATCCCTGATCAAAACCTCCTAATGATTCCTCCTGGACGGTCCCACAAAGTTTACACAATAAACAGCTACAGAATAAAGTACAAACTCCTTAGGAAACCATTCAAATCCCTTTGGGCCTTCATCATCCCTTTTCAGATGTTGCTCATCTCTCACCAAAGCTGCCTATGGTCTAGAACCAGAAAAGGCCTCCATCAGTGCCTAAACATCAGCTGTACTTTCACATTTCAAAGTACTGTTTGGGCTGTCCTTTAACTTCTATCTCGTGAAATGTGTCTTCTTCAAAATTCAGCTTACATGGTATCTTCCTTTCACTGATCTATCCCATGCAATATTAATGACTCCATTCTATGAGGGCCCAGAAAATTCTGTTTCTACTTCAAAAAAATATATCAAGCTGTTTATTAGATTTAGTCATATATATTGTTTGATTAGGCTGCAACTTCTGTGGGTAAAAGTCAGATTCTCTTTTTCTCTGTAATTCCCTGGTTATCCTACTTAAGTAGTTATTTCCCTAATTATCCTAGATAACTGTCTTTAAACATAGTGAATGCTCAATGAATGCTTGTTGAATAAGTGTCTTAAAACTCTGAATCTAATTTCCACTTACTGACCTACAAACTTTTAGCAACCCAATATGGAGGTAAAATATAAAATATTCCTACTATAATTAAATTTACTAACATGATTAAAACATTGTTGGCAACATAAAACAATACAAAGTAACTTCTAGTGGTTTCTTCCTTGATACAGGTAAGCAAAACATTATAAAGGAATCAAGAATCTGGTAAGGAGATACAGGTCCGTCCAACTTAGCAGTTGGAATATATCAGATTTGAGGGCAATAATATTTTAGTGGTGTGACCTATAAATACCTGAAAGATAACCAGATTTTTCTGGTTAACAGTAGCCTAGATCACGTTATATGTAGAGTACATCATGAGAAATGCTGGGCTGGATGAAGCACAAGCTGGAATCAAGATTGCTGGGAGAAATATCAATAACCTCAGATATGCAGATGACACCACCCTTATGGCAGAAAGCAAAGAACTAAAGAGCCTCTTGATGAAAGTGAAAGAGGAGAGTGAAAAAGTTGGCTTAAAACTCAACATTCAAAAAACTAAGCTCATGGCATCTGGTCCATTACTTCATGGCAAATAGATGGGGAAACAATGGAAACAGAGACAGATTTTATTTTGGGGGGCTCCAAAATCACTGCAGATGATGACTACAGCCATGAAGTTAAAAGATGCTTGCTCTTTGGAAGAAAAGTTATGACCAACCTAGACAGCATACTAAAAACCAGAGACATTACTCTGCCAACAAAGGTCCATCTAGTCAAAGCTACGGTTTTTCCAGTAGTCATGTATGGATGTGAGAGTTGGACTATGAAGAAAGCTGAGTGCCGAAGAATTGGTGCTTTTGAACTGTGGTGTTGGAGAAGACTCTTGAGAGTCCCTTGAACTGCAAGGAGATCCAACAAGTCCATCCTAAAAGAAATCAGTCCTGAATATTCATCAGGAGGACTAATGCTGAAGCTGAAACTCTAATACTTTGGGCACCTGATGAGAAGAACTGACTCATTTGAAAAGACCCTGATGCTGGGAAATACTGAAGGCGGGAGGAGAAGGGGAAGACAGTGGATGAGATGGTTGGATGGCATCACTGACTCAATGGACACAAGTTTGAGCAAGCTCCGGGAGAAGGTGATAGACAGGGAGGCCTGGTGTGCTGCAGCAGCTGGGGTCTCAAAGAGTCGGACGCAACTGAACTGAACTGAGATCATGTTTCCATACTACTTAGATCGTTTTCCTTATCATCTTATTCAATATGCCTACCACTTTTTGAAACACAGTATTCATCCATCTGGTAAACATTTATTGATCATTTACCTTGCTATATGATCCTGATTGCAGTAAAAAATTAATAACATAAAAATTTAACTAATTTGAGAAAATCAAGTTCTTTGGGTGGCCTGCACAAAGCCTTAACATTTTGAATACTTCCCTGGTGGCTCAGATGGTAAAGCGTCTGTCTACAATGTAGGACACCTGAGTTCAATCCCTGGGTTGGGAAGATCTCCTGGAGAAAGAAACGGCAACCCACTCCAGTGTTCTTGCCTGGAAAATCCCATGGACAGAGGAGGAACCAGGAGGAACCTGGTAGACTACAGTCCATGGGGTCGCAAAGAGTCAGACATGACTGAGCAACTTCACTTTCACTGACAATGAGAAATTATGAATAAGTCAGGTATTATTCTATAGACAAGTATCTGGTCATTGTCATCATGCTTTTGTTATCAAACAGTTGGGTAGCTGAGCCTTAGAACAAAAATATGTGGCATTAGCAAGGAGTGAACATAATAAGAATAGGTTTTAAACATACTACAGAATCACTGCTATCTAATTTACTTTTCCTTTATACTACAACACAGCAAAGATAGTTAAAAGGCCTTCAAAAAACAACAGTTAAAAACATATTTAAATTTAATTTGACTCAATTATTTATTGAATGCTTATATGATCCCTACACCTCAATCTAAGGCAGATAAAAAAGATTCCTCTGACATTAATCTAGATGACTAAGTCAGTTCCCTGAGCTTTAGCTTTAATCGCCTATAAAATAAGGATAAAAACGCTTACCTCTGAGATAAGCTTAGCACAATGCCTGGTTAAATTCTAAACCCCCTAAAGAACTAATCTGGCCTTTTGGTGTTTTACCAGACCATAGATGACTTAGGGTTCTGGAACTATGTCTATAGGTATCTTTCAAATATACTCATTTAAATTTGGAAACTGTAATAGTAGTGAAAGGAAGAACTCAATAAACATTTACTTTTAAAAGCAGACCATTTTTCCCTGGATTACTTTAACAGTGTCTTATTTAGCCCCTCTGAATTCTTTTCTACCCTCTGATTCATTTTCTCTTCCTGTGAGTTTTTCACAAGTCAGAGCTGATCTTTACTTAAAATCCTTCAGTGGCTTCTAACTGTTCTTGGCAATAAAAGGCAAGCCACCAAATCGGCAGTGTGCTACAGTCTGTACCTACCTCTTCGGTTCATCTTGTATCACGTTTTCTCATGCTGTCCATGTCAGCACAACGACCTTTCAGCTCCTCAAACCTGCCATGTTATCCTTCTGCCACAGGTCCTTTATACACAATCCATTTTGCCTGGCATACTCCCGCCTTTCCTTCGATCTATGCTAATTCTAGTCATTCTTTGGACTTCCTTCTTTTCCAGGGAAGGTTTTTTATAGGATACCCAGATGAGGTTAGGCATTCTTATACACTCTGATAACACCGAGTACCTTTCCTCTGCAGTGTTTCTCACTGTTGTAAGTTTACACATATTTAGGAGAGTATATGAGTAATATCTTCCTCACTATAATATAAACTCTAGAAAGGTAGGGACTACATCTGGTTTGGCTCACTGGATACTCCCAAAAGTATATACTTTTTAAGTAGGTGCTTAACTAACATATATTGAATGAATAAACAAATGATCTTTGACCTTTTGCTGTCTTCTCATTGCTAGCATTTTACACATTAGTCTTAAATTTTTCTATATATATATCCAATAGTTAAGGATCTCTGGAAATCTTGACAGAAACTCTGTGGTACATAGAACTCTGTTTCTAATACAAATAATTATCACCTAAGTACTCCTTTATAAAATGAGGGATTTCCTAAGAACCTACTGAAAGAACACCACGAGTAGAAAGAACAGATCCACAATTTGATGTTGGAGACCTGTGTTCAAACTTGTGTTCCAGGACTTCAGCAGTGAGACTCTGGGGAATTATTTAACTTTTCTCAACCTCAATTTTCTCATCTGAAAAGTGGAACTCTATTTGTGGACTTGTATAGATTAAATGAAATGATATGGTGCTTCTAGTATATTGACTGGCACTCATTAGGTACTTAAAAACCTTTTCCTTTTCCAGCTCTTAAGATTAACAAATTCTACAGATATAATTGATAGTTTGTATTATATAATGTCTCCGATATATGCCACAATTGTTGATTTTGTAACACATAATCCACAAAAGACCCAATGATTGATTCACCAGCTCTGTCATTGTCATCGCTACTGCTTACCAGGAAAATCTGGCACATAAATACTACGGCCAAGAAGTCCTAGAATTTTTGAGTTTCTTTCTTTTCAAAATTAAATAAGTGGAAGTATCATATTCAAGAGTTCTATCCATTTCTGATTTACAATCAAGTTTTGCTCAGAATAAAATCATTCCTTTATCACCAATTCTTAAGGGGGTCAGAAAGTGATCGTGAAGGTAGCCAATAAAAACTCGCACACATCCTGGAAGTGAAACTTGACACATACAGCTCCCATTACACTCTGCTCAAGCATGTGAGTGACAGTATGTATCTTCTGGGGGAATGGAGTCCGGAACGAACTATTCTCTAAAGCATGACAAATTGGTAGCTGATGACAGGCAGGGCTAAGATTAGCGACTACCCGCCCTGCCCGCCCCCATTCATCCCTTCCCTTGCTCAACTGCTGGTGTAAACCTGCCCCTAAAAGAATAACATTCAGTGCATCACTTCAGGTGTTCTGTAAATTAAAGCCAGATGGAAGAAATGCTGCTAAAGGTTATGAAGCCAAACTGAGCACCACCACCACTGAGCCCCCAAATAAGATTAAAAGAGAAATTTTGCTGCTTAAACTAATGAGTCAGTTCTAGACCACAATGACTTTTAAAGATAATTAAATCAACACCACAGAAATTAAATGGCAAAGTTCCTTCTCCTTGTTGCTCTTCTTAAATATGAAATATTATTTTAAATATAAACAAACCTCTGTAAATTGTACAACTAACTCAGACTTAAATATGACCACCTAGATTGTGTCATTCTTGTTTTTTTCAAAAAAGGAAATAGGTGTCTTCTTTTAGACCATTAAAAAAAAATGGGCAACATAAGAAGGTATGAAGAAAAAATCACTTTGGAATTTTCCTACTATACATTACAGTGTAATTTCTTGAACTCTAATTTACTTCAGGTCTACATCAATGGTTCTCAGTCTGGGCAATTTTGTCCCACAAAGGACATGTAGTAATGTCTAGGGGGCATTTTGTTTGTCACAAATGGAGTGGGCATATAGCAGGTAGATGGCAAGGACACTGCAAAACACAGGACAAATATCCCCACAACAAAAAATTAGCTTGCTGAAAACATCAATAGTGCCAAGACTGATAAACCTTGATGTCCACTACTGTGAAACTTACTAGCCTGTATGTCTCCCTAAATCTTGTCTTGTCCCACCTTCCCAATAGCACCAGATTAATTTTTTCCCAAGCAGTGCTTTCATTATAATTTTTCTGTTCAAAAACCAATAATGGCTATTTTACCAACAAATTAAATCTAAATTCCTCAGCCTGGATGTTAAGTCCCCTTGTAACCTGATTCTACCTGACTAGCAAAACCTTATCTTTTCTGTTCTCAATTCCCATTCTAGACAAGGCTATAATTTTTATTGTTTTCTTGTTCCTGAGCACCATTCTCAACTTTGGGCTTTTGCTGATGCCATTCGGTGCCAAGCATATTCTCCTCTACCAATTCAAACCCTTTTGACTTTCTAAAGCTTTAATTTCTACTCCTTCCAGAAACCTTTTCCATCTTTCCAGTCCACAAGGATCTCTCTTTACTGAATTTACTATTATCTGTGCAAACACATACATACTGACTTGCAACATTATTCAGTTGCTCCCATTAAGCATATTTATCTTCCCAAAAAGACTGGACCCCTCAAAAGATGAGAAGTTATATATCTACATTTCTACTGGTTGGTTTCACAAATATCTTATTTTGTTCACAACATAACTCTTAATGGTCCTCCTTCAAATTTGTTTTCCCTGCAAAGAATTCTCCATTTATTAAACATTACCCCCCAAATGAAATCTAGGTAGCTGTTCTTGATTCCCTCACAAATGATCAATTTCCATGATGCATTGATTCTACCTCCAAAGTATCTCTTGAACTTAATCTACCTCTTTCCTATTCCACTGCTACCACTTTAGTATAGGTTACCAATTCCAAAGAAAGGAAATGCCAAAGAATGCTCAAACTACTGCACAACTGCACTCATCTCACATACTAGTAAAGTAATGCTCAAAATTCTCCAAGCCAGGCTTCAGCAATACATGAACTGTGAACTTCCAGATGTTCAAGCTGGTTTTAGAAAAGGCAGAGGAACCAGAGATCAAATTGCCAACATCTGCTGAGTCATCGAAAAAGCAACAGAGTTCCAGAAAAACATCTATTTCTGCTTTACTGACTATGCCAAAGCCTTTGACTGTGGATCACAATCAACTGTGGAAAATTCTGAAAGAGGTGGGAATACCAGACCACCTGACCTGCCTCTTGAGAAATCTGTATGCAGGCCAGGAAGCAACAGTTAGAACTGGACATGGAACAACAGACTGGTTCCAAATAGGAAAAGGAGTACGTCAAGGCTGTATATTGTCACCCTGCTTATTTAACTTCTATGCAGAATACATCATGAGAAACTCTGGGGGTGGAGGAAGCACAAGCTGGAATCAAGATTGCCGGGAGAAATATCAATAACCTCAGATATGCAGATGACACCACCCTTATGGCAGAAAGTGAAGAACTAAAATGCCTCTTGATGAAAGTGAAAGAGGAGAGTGAAAAAGTTGGCTTAAAGCTCAACATTCAGAAAGCTAAGAGCTTGGCATCTGGTCCCATCACTTCATGGCAAATAGATGGGGAAACAGTGGAAAGAGTGACTGACTTTATTTTCTGGGCTCCAAAATCACTGCAGATGGTGATTGCAGCCATGAAATTAAAAGACGCTTACTCCTTAGAAGGAAAGTTATGACCAACCTAGACAGCATATTAAAAAGCAGAGACATTACTTTGCCAACAAAGGTCTGTCTAGTCAAGGCTATGGTTTTTCCAGTGGTCATGGATGGATGTGAGAGTTAGACTATAAAGAAAGCAGAGTGCTGAAGAATTGATGCTTCTGAACTGTGGTGTTGGAGAAGACTCTTGAGAGTCCCTTGAACTGCAAGGAGATCCAACCAGTCCATCCTAAAGGAGATCAGTTCTGGGTTTTCATTGGAGGGTCTAATGTTGAAGTTGAAACTCCAATACTTTGGCCACCTGATGGGAAGAACTGACTCATTTGAAAAGACCCTGATGCTGGGAAAGATTGAGGGCAGGAGAAGGGGACGACAGAGGATGAGATGGTTGGATGGCATTACCTACTCAATGGACATGAGTTTGGGTGGTCTCTGGGAGTTGGTGTTGGACAGGGAGGCCTGGCGTGCTGCAGTTCATGGGGTCGCAAAGAGTTGGACTGACTGAGCGACTGAACCGCACCATCATCTTAAGACTGTATTTATTCTTGCCTTCTTCCTTGACCTTTCACATACAGTAGCCAGGGATCTTAACATCTATATCAGATTATGTCAACCCCCAGCTGAAAAGTCATCAGTGATTCCCCATGACACTTAGAATGAAAAATGAACTCCTTACTATGGCCTTACATTAGTATGCAACTCCAGCCACACTGGCCTTCTTTCAGGTCTTCCAATGCCAAGTTGTACTGTCTCAGGGACTTTGCACATGCTGTTTTCTCTGCTTGTAGTTCTCTTCAAACTGTTTGTGTCTCAAACTTTGAACTCAGCTACAATGTTATTTGCTCAAAAGGAACTTTCCTAACATCCTTTTTAGAGAATGTTTTAGAATGTCTTTTATCTGCACTTGACACATAGCAGGTGCATAACATTCTTTCCAATTTGATTATTTCGTTGAGGCTGCTTCTGAACTTTGATGGTCTAACTGCAAACCTGACTGAAGTCAGGACCCTCTTATTAGGTCTCTCTCCTAACACCCTACTCAGAGTACCATTCTTTTCACAATTTATAATTATTAATTTGTGATTATCTGTCTCATGCTTTCTCTATATATAAGCACAAAGGCTGTATCAAGGCATGAGTCCATAAAGGAATTATCACATATCTGTAATGATTTCCTTCTCTATCTCTATGCAGCACTGTCTTCAAAATACTGTATTGTACCTAAATATGAGAATCTGTTTTCTAAAAGAAAATTCCATAAACAAATGTATTTCAGCTAACCTGAGTACATTTTTTGAATGAAGACCAAATAGTCAAATGGTATTGATTTATCAATTTAGCTATATATATATATGTGTGTGTATATATAGGGGGTAATCATCTATAATGTATATATAGAGGGGTAATCATCTAACACAATTTTCCTGAATACACCATCTTCAATTCTAAGTTATTTGAAAATGGTACCCTTTGAATCTGTGGTAGATGCTGTCCCTGTACTTCTTATCCTAAGCCAAGAGTATTCCTTCACTATCTGTTGCTGCTGCTGCTAAGTCGCTTCAGTCGTGTCTGACTCTGTGCGACCCCATAGATGGCAGCCCACCAAACTCCACCATCCCTGAGATTCTCCAGGTAAGAACACTGGAGTGGGTTGCCATTTCCTTCTCCAGTGGATGAAAGTGAAAAGGTAAAGTGAAGTCGCTCAGCTGTGTCTGACTCTTGGAGACTCCATGGACCGCAGCCTACTAGGCTTCTCTGTCTGTGGGATTTCCAGGCAAGAGTACTGGAGTGGGTTGCCATTGCCTTCTCCGCCTTCACTATCTAAGCTAAGCTAAGCTAAGTCACTTCAGTCGTGTCCGACTCTTAGCGACCCCATGGACTGCAGCCTACCAGGCTCCTCCGTCCATGGGATTTTCCAGGCAAGAGTACTGGAGTGGGGTGCCACTGCCTCCTCCGCTTCACTATTCAATGATCTCTAAAACAATATTATGTGTAAAAGCAACCAGTTACTATACTGCTTATTAAGATGATTTTTCCAAGGCTTTTTTTTTTAACAACTTCATTCAACACTTCCGTGATGTCTTACCCCCCAGGAATAATTGATAAATCTATATAAAATTAAAAATCGATTTCATCAGGTGGATTTTATACACATTCAAATTGGCACTGATTCAAGTCACTTAGGCTAGCAATTATTCCTTCCCAAATAGTTATTTTCTGCCTTATAATAGGAGAGATTTTTGAAGACTCAAAGTAATACTTTTTTATAAAAGATAATTTGGAAGAAGTGCTTATATTTAGGCTTACATGGTATATCAAACTGAGTATTCCATGTTTAAGCTTTAAAAAAAGAAAAAGAAAAACTCAGTTGCTCATCTTTTCTCTCAACTTTTTTCTATGCCTAATAACAATGGCACCCCACTCCAGTACTCTTGCCTGGAAAATCCTATGGATGGAAGAGCCTGGTGAGCTGCAGTCCACGGGGTCACTAAGAGTCGGACACAATTGAGCGACTTCACTTTCACTTTTCACTTTCATGCATTGGAGAAGGAAATGGCAACCCACTCCAGCGTTGCCCGGAGAATCTCAGGGACGGCGGAGCCTGGTGGGCTGCCGTCTATGGGGTCGCACAGAGTCGGACACGACTGAAGCGACTTAACAGCAGCAGCAGCAGCAATAACACTTCAAACCCTGAGACAACCCTCAAAAGGACACACCTTTCCAACTTACTCTCATTCCTTTACAAATACAAGCAATCACTTATTATAGTTTAAAAAGCCAGTGTTGATTGTTCTCCTATTGCTCTAGATCCCTTCTTGAATGGCTTCTTATACTAAAAATTACAACCAAAATTCTCACCTAATTATATCCTAAAACTTATTACCACTGTCAGTGGCTTGTGTGTGGGGAGTAGACAAATTTGACTCTTGAGCCCTAAAAATATCTAAATGCATTACTGCTAAGAGTACTTTAATGAAAAACAGAAAACTTGACGTGTTTATCACACAAGGAATATCTTTATCAAGGAATTGGCTACATATTTCTCTCCATGCTTTTATGCAAATTAGGTGGCTCTGGTTATAAAGAACCCGCCTGTCAATGCCAGAGATGTAAGAGACACAGGGTTGATTCCTGGATGGGGAAGATGCCCTGGAGGAGGGCATGGCAACCCACTCCAGTATTCTTGCCTGGAGAATCCCATGGACACAGGAGCCTGGCAGGCTACAGTCTACAGGGTCGCAGAGAGTCAGACACGACTGAAGTGACTTGCCACAGGTGCATAGGCTATCCATAAAACTAGTTTATCATCTTAGAAGCCATATCTATAAGGCAAATGTATCATTAATTGTTAAGACAAAATAACAAAAACATGAAACAGAAATTATACAACTTGAGTAATCTGCTTAACCATTTTAGAAGGTATAGATAGCAACTTACAATTTCACCTTAGGTCTCAAAAAAAAAAATTAAAAAGGGACTCTTTACTAGTAAATTTGGATGGAAAGAAACAGCTTTGAAAGCACCAGTATAATGTAAAAACAGAACTGTTGGTACAATTCTGTACAGAAGACAGAATCCCACATTACACTAATTAAAAAATTAATAGCTGCTACATGTAAACAGCTAAAGAAAGAGCCAACTAGGAGTAACTGGTATTTCATCCTGTGATGAAAAAAATTAAAGAAATATGGAAGGAGTGATGTAGTAAAATATTTTACTATTTGATATCACAGGTCTTTAAGAGTAACATGAAGCAATTTCTAAAATCGGTTTGCTTTCAAAATAAAGTGCATGACTCAATGACATCAGTTGATAGAGGTCAACTCTTCTAATCAAGTCAAAGATCATATGATAGGGTAAAAAGTCTCCCAGACCTGGTCCATCACCGAGGGACAAAAGATTTAGTTTCTTCAGATGGCAGGAGGGGGAAATGACTTGGCACCGCATCACACCCTTAAAATCCAATAGGGTTTTCTTACATGCCAACAGAGCACTGTGCGTCAAAGCAAGCCTTGGTGTAGTATGGATGGAAAAATCATGATTTGTCTTTCATTTCCTGAACGCCTTATAAACATGCACAGTAAAACACTCCTGATCCCCATCACAGGTCATGGAAAAAACCGATTTGCTGTTTCCAACCCCTCCCCTTGTATAGGTGCTTGCGCCTCTGCACTGGGCCTTGGGGTTCTCTTCGCAGATCATTGTCCGGAGGGAAACTGAGTGAACGAGGAAAGGCAACGTGGGCTAGACAGTTTGTCAGCAAAACAGAAATCAGTATTAAAAACACCGATCCTACCCTCCCTCCACTTTCTCCTAGAAAACAAAAACAAAACCAACAGTCGCCCCGCAAACTTGCCCCACCATTATGAAGATCGTACAGGCGCTGATCAAATATGCGTCCCAACCATCCTTGGGCAAGAGAGCACCTGGGGCGAGTTTTCGGCCCCTCATCGCTCACCCCGGCCCGGGCCCAGCCCCTGGGCTGACAGGAGGGGCTCGCCCGACATTGGCCCGGAGGGAAAAGGAGGGATTATCGCCGAACTCCACTCACACCCGGGGAAGAAGTAACGCAGGGCCAGAGGGAACGCTGCTGAGGCTGCGGGCAAGGCCTCGGAACTGACGAGAAGACTGGCAGGAGCCGGCGTCAGGTGAAGCGGGAGAAGCAGCAGGGCCTAGGCCGCACCAGGCCGCGAAGTGGCCATACGCCGCTTCCCGACCGAGGTTGCGAGCCAAGCCTCAGGGAAGAGGGTTACCATTACCTGGACGGGTTCCTGCAGCACCGTCATCCTGGAGGTTCAGGCCCACTTTCTGCAGTGCCTCAGGCCCCCCCCGTAGCGACTCCGGCCCGGCCAGCCCCGGCTCATTTAAACTCACCAGCGACCGTTACCGGGGGATGGGGGAGGCCGAGCGAGAGCCGAGTACCTCCGAGCGGGACACGGAAAAACCCGAAGTGGAGAGACGCGCGCGGGGGCCAGACGGAAAGGCCCGAAGTAGACCGGAAATACCCGAGGTGAATCGGCGGAGGAGAACACCGTTGCCGGAAGTTGTCGAGGAGTACCGGAGACGACCGAGCGTGACCCAAAGCGTATGTTCCTCTTCTCGATCACGCCTTCACTCACGCACGCCACGCCCCGTCGGCCTTTGGGCAGGGGCACGCCCAATCGGTAACCAATAGGCTGGGCGTGGCGTGCGGGAGTCGGCCGGCAGCGTTACGTGGCCAGGCTTCAATCTTGATTCGCGGTTCAAGCTTGCTGGATTAATTGGTGCGCGGTGGATTAAGCAGAGGGTTAAACTCAAGAGTTTGGGGCTGATTTTAATTAATCAAGAGATATCTGTCTGTTAAGTTTAGGTCATTTATCCATTCCTGAACTCTTATTCATGGCTCAAAGGGAAATAGGAAATTGGAAAGACTTCCCTTTCACTTTTCACTTTTATCATTGGAGAAGGAAATGGCAACCCACTCCAGTGTTCTTGCCTGGAGAATCCCAGGGACGGGGGAGCCTAATGGACTGCCGTCTATGGGGTCGCACAGAGTCGGACACGACTGAAGCGACTTAGCAGCAGCAGCAGCAGCAGCCACTATTTAAAGATTCAATTTGACCCCTCTCCTCAGATTACGGTCTGTTGAACGGAAAAGTAATGTAACAAAGAATGTTATATTATGTGATGCCCATTATAAGTGATGTAAAAATCCAGAAGAGAGGAAAGGGAAATTAGCGTTAAGATGATCAAGTCTCTGAGAGAGAGACTTTATTTTGGGGGGGGCTCCAAATCACTGCAGATGGTGATTGCAGCCATGAAATTAAAATATGCTTGCTCCTTGGAAGAAAAGCTATAACCAACCTAGATAGCGTATTAAAAAGCAGAGACATTACTTTGCCAACAAAGGTCCATTTTATCAAAGCTATGGTTTTTCCAGTGGTCATGTATGGATGTGAGAGTTGGACCACAAAGAGAGTTGAGTCCGGAAGAATTGATGCTTTTGAACAGTGCTGTTGGAGAAGACTACTGAGAGTCCCTTGGACTGCAAGGAGATCTAACCAGTCCAACCTAAAGGAAATCAGTCCTGAATATTCATTGGAAGAACTGATGCTAAAGCTGAAACTCCAATATTTTGGCCACCTGATTTGAAGAACTGACTCATTTGAAAAGACCCTGATGCTGGAAAAGATTGAAGGTGGGAGGAGAAGGGGACGACAGAGGGAGAGATGTCTGGATAGCATCACTGACTCAATGGACATGAGTTTGAGCAAGCTCCGGGAGATGAACAGGGAAACCTGGTGTGTTGCAGTCCATGGGGTCACAAAGAGCCGAACACTACTGAGGGACTTAAATGAAGATGAGAAAAGCTGCTGCTAAGTCGCTTCAGTCGTCTCCGACTCTGTGTGACCCCATAGACGGCAGCCCACCAGGCTCTGCTGTCCCTGGAATTCTCCAGGCAAGAACACTGGAGTGGGTTGCCATTCCTTCTCCAATGCATGAAAGTGAAAAGTGAAAGTAAAGTGATTTTTAGGTGGCCAGATCATGGAAAATCTCAGAAACAGGGCAGAAATGTTTATTCTTGATAGGAGAGGCATTGTGACGTATTGGGAAATCAGGTTGGATTTCAATTTTATTTCTGACACTATTAGCTTTACGTCCTTAGGCAAGCACAACCTCACTGAACTTGTTTATCTTTAGTTTGAAAACAACCATTAAGAGGACAAAATGCATTAATGTATGTAACTGTCTAACACACATAGTGAGTGAGTGAGTGAAGTCGCTCAGTCGTGTCCGACTCTTTGCGACCCCATGGACAGTAGCCTACCAGGCTCCTGTGTCCATTGGATTTTCCAAGCAAGAGTACTGGAGTGGGTTGCCATTTCCTTCTCCAACACACATAGGAGGCTCTCAAATTTCCTTCCTATTACTTCTCCCCCTAAAGTGTGTGAACAGGGAACTATTAAAATTTTAGTTTTTGGTAGATGAGAAAAACAGTCGTTGCAATATTTTAAAAATTGAAGTATAGTTGATTTACAAGATTGTGCTATTTTCAGGTGTATAGCAAAGTGATTCAGATATGTATTTTTTCAGATTATTTTTCCACTATAGATTATGCAAGATATTTTTTATAGTTCCTGTGCTATATGGTAAATCCTTGTTGCTTAACTATTTCATGTATAGTAGTTTGTATCTATTAACCTCATGTTCTTAGTTTGCCTTTCTTTCCCTCCCTTTTCCCTTCCGTATCCATAAGGTTGAAGAAAACACTTTTTGAAGGTTAACTTCCTAATCAGGGCATTTCTAGGCTAGATGTGGGACTTCAATTTTAAAAATATTGCAAAGACTGTTTTTCTCAATAGTGTATTCCATTTGTGTGGATATTTCTCTTTTTGGTTCTAACATTTTATGTAGATGAAATCAGTTTAGAATGGGTCACTCCCTTCCTTTGGGTGTTGCTGTGGCGGGGAGCGGTGGCGTGGGTGTTTTGTTTTGTTGACAGAGCTATAGCCTTTACTGGCGGCCATCTCTAGTCACTGCTTGTGTGCTTGTAGCCCCAGAAAGGGTAAGGTGATCTTATGCAGCCCTGTGCCTTGCAGGGTTGGGCTGGGTGAATTAGGGTGGGAATAGTGTCCAGTATGGTAGTCAGTACCTAAAGTTTAGTTAAAGTCAAGTAAAATTTAAAATGAAGCTCTTCAGATGCCCTATCCCCATTCCAGGGACTCAATAGAGACATGTAGCTAGTGATTCCCATACTGGATAGCACAGGTACAGATTATTACCGTCATTGGCTTGATTAGGACTGTAAGATCCAAGATGGCTTCACTCACATGTTTGGGCCCTTGGTGCTGGTTGTTGGCTGAGCCCCTTATTTCTCTTCCACATGACTTCACATCAGTCAGTCGTCTGACCCTAACTTCTTGACTTGGCACCTGGCAACCAAGAAGGCAAAACCAGAAGCTGTAAGGCCCCTTAAGGCCCAGGTCTGTAAGTCAAGCTCCATCACTTCTAGTTGGTCAAATTAAGACACAGAGGCCGACTGGATTCAACTGGAGGAGAAATAAGAGTCCACCTGTAGATGGGAAGAGTGGCAAAGCGACACTGCAAAAGGCATGTGCCACGGGAAGGATCGATCATCTTTGAAAACAGTCTACGAGGTTTGAGATGCCAAATGAGAGAATCTGGTAGGGGAATGGAAAGAAAGTGTGTGTAGGGGGGTAATTACTCCTAAAATGTGACACAGTATTACTCTTAAAATGTGCCGCTTTAACTGACCACAGCACTCCAGATTTATTCCAATGAATTCAGAATACAATAGAACTCATGCTTTTATTATCTGGATGACTTCTATTAAAGTGGGCTAAAGTTTTACTTACATAACTCTGATCCTGCTAAGCTTTTGGTCGTTTTACACACACACAGCACTTTTTCACACAACAGGCTTCCAAGTCATGTACCTGAGCATTTGATTCTTATAAATTTCAATGTAGAAACTAACAACACAGGATATATAAGGCAGATTTTTGTGTGTATGAAAATGTGTGTCTAGACTCAGCATTTAGAGATTCTGTGATGCTTGTCACGCTGGCTCATAAGCTTAGAATTTGCCTAAAGTCCCACTTCGCACCCCCATACCCTTTTTTTCTTTTTTCAGAAAAAGAGCATCTCTTTTCTGACCATTGGTCATGGGCTAACACATCTGTTGTGGTTTTGTGCTCATTCACAGCAAGACCACATTTGTTTGAAATTGTGCTTCGATGGACTCTTTTAGACCATTTTTACTTCCTTTTCTATTCCTGATTGACCTACTTAAACTCACCATCCAGTAACTACTTGGGCATCCTGCCGTCACCCCAATCCACATATATTTAGCTGGCAAGTGGACTTAGATTACAGTAAGCATTATTCCAAACATGATATAATTGTTCCTTTTTCTTAGCCTGCCTCTTGTTCTGTTTCCGTTCAATCAGATTGGAGATCAGGGTTTAGGGAACTATTCAAGAGGCTAGACATGGTACCATTGACAAGATACAGGCCCACTGAGATAACCCAGAGAAAGCTCACTCTTCTCAATTCCTTGAGTCCTCCTTATCTGTACCCTTCTTTTGTCCCTGTTGTACACTGCCTCTTATCCTGTTTATATTACCTACTGTGAGGCTCCGTCCCTCTCTCCCCACCCCACGTATCTTTGCTCCCCCTAGTCATCAAATCAACCCCTTCAGACTTCCCTGGTGGTCCAGGGGCTCAGAGTCCGAGCTCTCAATGCAGGGGTCCCTGGCTCAATCCCTGAGCAGGGTATTAGATCCCACATGCTGCATCTAAAACCCAGCACAACCAAATAAATACATGATAAAAAAATATTTTTTAGAAAACAATACATACCATGTTGAAAGCGAAAGTGAAAGTGAAGTCGCTCAGTTGTGTCCAACTCTTCGCGACCCCATGGACAGTAGCCCACCAGGCTCCTCCGTCCATGGGATTTGCCAGGCAAGAGTATTGGAGTGGGGTGCCATTGCCTTCTCCGATAGTAATGGCCTAAAAATGATACAATATGTCATATTTCTGGTAGTATTTGGACAACTTCCTTCAGTGATGACCCTAACATAACTGGAAATAATTTTCTTTAATGTTGCCATTTGCAGTCACATATTTCCGTGAATTTGGGCTCTCACTATAATGACTAAGACAGAGAAGAGAATCAGATGCTGAATCTTTTACTCTGATTAAGTTCTCTTCAGCTAAGCCGAATTTACAGAAAGCACTGTATTCAATGCAATTTCTACACCTGGCCCATTAATCATTAAGACAGATAGAAACAAAGTAGTGCATTAAAAAAAATCATTCCTTTACTCTGGCGTCTCTGATCACACCATTTCCTGGTTTTCTTTCTACTGTTCTGTTTCGTATCAGTTTCCTTTACAGAACTTCTAATATCAGAATGCTTCACGGGTTCAGTTCTAGGCCTTCTCACTCTATATGTTCTTCCAAGGTGAACTTATTCTCATGGTTTCAGTTTTTTTTTATTGAAAATTGTTCCATAGTCTGTATCTCCAGCCAGGCTCTTCTTAGAACTCCAGGCCTAAATGCCTAGCTGTCAGCTGGATATCTCTGGGTGTCTCACAGGTACTTTGTTCAGAATGGAACTCCTCACTCTTCTATTTGAATTATTATCTATCCCAGTTTCTCCACTGCCCAAACCTGAAACCACTCTTTTTCTTTAATAACCCTAATGTCTGGTCTCAAAGCCCTACTGATTTTACCTCCTAAGTGTACCTTCATGTCTCTTCTGCCTCAAGTCTCACCTACCTCCGAAAACAAGTCTAATCATGTCAGGACTCTCCTCCCTAAGCCTCTCCACTGTTGACCTAAAGCAAATAGACTGCCAGTTATTGCTTCAGCATAAAAATGGGTTATTTGGGACAGTGAAGAAGTGCAGGGTCTACAACCATGGTGAGCCACATGTCACCAGCAAAAAAATGGAAAAAGAGACCTCTTTTATGGCAGGGAAAAGGAAGTTGGGAGGGCTATAATAAATAAAAAGTCAATGACTCTTCTTTGGCTGAGTTGTGTCAGTCTCTCATTGACGGAGCTCTTGCCAGAAAAGAAGAGGAAGTCTTTCTTCTTCCTATTGGACTCTCTTATTGTCTGGGGGTGTGAGAGCTCCCTCTTCTGGTCTCCCAACTCTATTTTAATTGAAGTTTCTGTTGATTAACTTTTTTTTTTTTTTTTTAATATTTATTTGTCTGTACCGGGTCTTAGTTGAGGCACGTGGGGGTCTTTGATCTTTGTTGGGGCATGGGGGATCTTTAGTTGAGGCATGTGAACTCTTTTTTTTCTTTTTATTTATTTTTAGTTGAAGGATAATTACAATATTGTATTGGTTTCTGCCATACATCAACATGGATCAGCCGTAGGTATACATATGTTCCCTCCCTCATGAGCTTCCCTCCCACCTCCCACCCCATCCCATACCTCTAGGTTGTCACAGAGCCCTGGTGTGAGTTCCCTAAGTCATACAGCAAGTTCCTACTGATTGTCTGTTTTACATATGTTAGTATATGTTTCCAGAGGCATGTGAACTCTTAGCTGCAGCGTGTAGGATCTAGTTCCATGACCAGGGGATCGAACCTGGATCCCTAACACTGGGAGCAAGAAGTCTTAGCCACTGGAACACCAGGGAAGTCCCCTGATTAACTCTTCACATGCCCCAATTCAGGATTTCCCATTGTTCTCAGGATATAGTCCAAAACCTTTAACTAGTCTTAACAGGGCTATCCAAGGTCTAGTCTCTGCTTCCTTATTCAGCCTTATCTCACTTGTTTCCCTCTTATACTATTTATTCCAGTGAAGGAGATCAGAAAATGCCACTTTGGCATGAAGATTATTCTGAACTGAAAGCAAGGCAACAAATATAGATATTTTTGCCCACCCACCCCCATCTGCCTAAAAGCAGACATAAATTCTCCTTTGTGAAGGTGTTTCCTCTCCCCTCTCCTGTAAAAGAAAGAGGAAAGCAACCATTATCACTGGAAACAGAGCTGGCACTGAGTTGGTTCTGCACCAAAAAACCTTATTAAAATAACCTTTATCTTCCTTTAGTTCCCCCATATATTACCTTTCCATAATATACCACCCCTAGAAGCCCAAACACTATTTCTTTGTCTTGTTGCTGCTGCTGCTGCTAAGTCGCTTCAGTTGTCTCTGACTCTGTGCGACCCCATAGACAGCAGCCCACCAGGCTCCGCCGTCCCTGGGATTCTCCAGGCAAGAACACTGGGGTGGGTTGCCATTTCCTTCTCCAATGCATGAAAGTGAAAAGTGAAAGTGAAGTTGCTCAGTCATGTCCGACTCTTTGTCTTGTTACTTCTCCACAAATGTGGAGAATCATCTATGCTAAGATGATAGGTAAGGCCCAGGTTCTAACCACCTCTTTAAGTTATTTATCACTGAATTCTCCTGTGTGTATGCACATTGCATGTGTAAATAAAATCTTGTTTTTAAAATTCTGGTAATCTATCTTTTGTCAGTTTAATTTGCATGGCCCCAGAGACTGAATTTATGAGGACAGAGGGAAAAGTCCTTGTCCTCCCTCCGCCCACCCCCACCGTACTAGCTACGTGGAACTTCTTAACCCACTTTCTTGTCCCAGAGACATTGTATATATTGCTATCCCTGTCCAGATACTCTAGTTCAACTCTTCACTTGGCTGTCTCTACCCATCCTCCATGTTTCACTTCTTTGGTTTTTTTCTGACCTATTGGAATACAGGGCTAGTTTGGCTATCCCTGCTTTTCCTTGAGTGCTAACATACTTGTCATTACTCTTATCACCCTTTACTGTGATAACTTGTTTAATTGTCCTCTTCCTATTTAACCCATAAGCTTCATGGGGAAAGGCCCTGTTTGCCTGTTCCAGGATGTATTCTCCACACTTAGTATAGTATCTGCTGCTGCTAAGTCGCTTCAGTCGTGTCCGACTCCGTGCGACCCCATAGATGGCAACCCACCAGGCTCCCCCGTCCCTGGGATTCTCCAGGCAAGAACACTGGAGTGGGTTGCCATTTCCTTCTCCAATGCATGAAAGTGAAAAGTGAAAGTGAAGTCACTCAGTCGCGTCCAAATCTTTACGACCCCATGGACTGCAGCCCACCAGGCTCCTCCGTCCGTGGGATTTTCCAGGCAGGAGTACTGGAGTGGGGTGCCATTGCCTTCTACAGGCAAACCCTGGAGATATTGTGAGTTCTAATCCAGACCATCAAATAAAGCAAATATCAAAGCAAAGCAAGTCACATGAATTTTTAGGACTCCCAGTACATATAATGGAGAAGGCAATGGCACCCCACTCCAATACTCTTGCCTGGAAAATCCCATGGACAGAGGAGCCTGGTGGGCTGCAGTCCATGGGGTCTCTAAGAGTTGGACACAACTGAGCAACTTCTCTTTCACTTTTCACTTTCATGCTTTGGAGAAGGAAATGGCAACCCACCCCAGTGTTCTTGCCTGGAGAATCCCAGGGACGGCGGAGCCTGGTGGGCTGCCGTCTATGGGGTCGCACAGAGTCGGACACGACTGAAGTGGCTTAGCAGCAGCAGCAGCAGTACATATAAAAGTTATAGTATACTATAGACTATTAAATCTGCAATAGTATTATGTTTAAAACTGTACATACCTTAGTTTAAAAATACTTCAGCAAGTAATAGTAATAACAGCAAAAATCACGGGTCACAGATCACCATGTCTGTGTGTACTAAGTTGCTTCAGTCGTGTCTGACCTTTTGGAACCCTATGGACTATAGCCCGCCAGGCTCCTCTGTCCATGGAATTCTCCGGGCAAGAATACTGGAGTGGGTTGCCATGCCTTCCTCCAGGGGATCTTCCCCACCCAGGGATGGAACCCACATCTCTCACATTGGCAGGGAGATTCTTTACCACTAGTGCCACCTGGGAAGCCCCCAGATAGATCACCATAACAAGTATATTAATAATGAAAAATTTGAACTATTGTGAGAGTTACCAAAAATGTGACATCAAATGAATAAATGCTGTTGGAAAAATGGTGCCAATAGATTTTCTTGATGCAGGGTTGCCACGAACTTTCAATTAGCAGGAAACACAGTATCTGTGAAGTGTAACAAAGCAAAGTGTAATAAAATGTGGTATGTCTGTGTTGTTGTTGTTGTTTGTCTCTAGTCATGTCCAACTCTTTTTCAACCCCATGGACTGGAGCTTCCCAGGCTCCTCTGTCCATAGAGTTTTCCAAGCAAGAATACCGGAGTGGGTTGCCATTTCCTACTCCAGGGGATCTTCCCAACTCAAGGATTGAATCCGAATCTTATGCACTGGCAGGTGGATTCTTTACCACTGAGTCGCCGGGGAAGCCCTGTATGCCTGCAGAAGATGGGTATTCATTTTTTTATTTGTTTGGTGAATAAGTAGAATAAACTCATTCTGTTCATATTATTAATTTTTGTTTATTGATTCAGTGTTATGTACGGAATATTTGTGTTTCCCCCACTCCCAATTCATATGTTGAAGCCCTAACCCCCAGTGTGGCTGTGTTTGCAGAGGAGACATCTAAGGTTTATGAGTTCATAAAAGTTGGGCCCTGATCCAATAGGATTAGTGTCCTTTTAAGAAGAGACACCCGAGAGCTCACTCTCTTTCTCTACCACCCTCCCCTGTGTATGTTCATGCACCATGGAAAGGTCTTATGAGGACATAGAGAGAAGGCATCCATCTACGAAGTTAGGAAGAGAGCTCTTACCAGAAACCAAATTTGCTAGCACTTTAATATATATAGATATGTATATCTATATATATATTTGGCTGCATTTGAGTCTCAGTTTTGGCATGCAGGATCTTCATTGCATCACATGGGATTTTCCATTGCGGTACACAGACTGTCTAGTTCTGGTACAGGCTCTGGAGCATGTGGACTCAGTAATTTCTTAGGCTTTAGTTGCTCTGGTAGCTCAGATGGTAAAGCGTCTGCCTGCAATGCAGGAGACCGGGGTTCAATCCCCGGGTCGGAAAGATCCCCTGGAGAAGGCACTGGCAATCCACTCCAGTACTCTTTCCTGGAAAATTCCATGGATGGAAGAGCCTGGTAGGCTACAGTCCATGGGGTCCCAAAGAGTTGGACACGACTGAGCGACTTCACTTTCTTTCTTTCTATAGTTCCTTTTGGAGAAGGAAATGGCAACCCACTCCAGTGTTCTTGCCTGAAGAATCCCATGGACAGAGGGGCCTGGTGGGCTGCAGTCTATGGGGTTGCAAGGAGTCGGACACGACTAAGCAACTAACACACACACACGGAATAACTGATTGTTTCAAGATCGAGAGAGGAGTACGTCAGGGCTGTCTGCTGTCACCCTGTTTGTTTAACCTACGCACTGAGCACATCATGAAAAATGCTCGGCTGGGTGAGTTACAAGCTGGAATCAAGATAGGCAGGAGAAATGTCAACAACCTCAGATATGCAGATGACACCACTCTAATGACAGAAAGCGAAGAAACGAAGAGAAACTAAAGAACCTCTTGATGAGGGTGAAGGAGGAGAGTGAAAGAGCCAGCTTAAGACTAAATATGAAACAAACTAAGATCATGGCATGCAGCCCCATTACTGCATGGCAAATGGAAGGGGGAAAGATGGAAGTAGTGACAGATTTTCTCTTCTTGGGCTCCAAAATCACTGTGGATGGTGACTGTACTCATGAAATCAGAAGATAATTGCTTCTTGACAGGAGAGCAATGACAAACCTAGACCATGTGTTGAAAAGCAGAGACATTACTTTGCTGACAGAGGTTCATGTAGTCAAGGCTCTGGTCTTCCCAGTGGTCATGCAGAGTTGTGAGAGCTGGACCGTAACGAAGGTAGAATGCCAAAGAATTGATGCCTTCAAACTGTGGTGCTAGAGAAGACTCTTGAAAGTCCCTTGGACAGCAAGGAGATCAAACCAATCAATCTTTTTTTTTTTTTAATTTACAATATTGTATTGGTTTTGCCACTCAACAACATGAATCTGCCATGGGTGTACACGTGTTCCCAGTCCAGAACCCCCCTCCCACCTCCCCCCAGCACCATCCCTCCGGGTCATCCCAGTGCACCAGCCCCAAGCATCCTGCACCCTGCATCAAACTAGACTGGAGATTCACTTCTTATATGATATTATACATGTTTCAATGCCATTCTCCCAAATCATCCCACCCTCTCCCTCTCCCGCAGAGTCCAAAACACTGTTCGATACATCTGTGTCTCTTTTGCTGTCTCACATACAGGGTTATCGTTACCATCTTTCTAAATTCCATATATATGCATTAGTATACTGTATTGGTGTTTTTCTTTCTGGCTTACTTCACTCTGTATAATTGGCTCCAGTTTCACCCACCTCATTAGAACTGATTCAGATGTATTCTTTTTAATGGCTAAGTAATACTCCATTGTGTATATGTACCACAGCTTTCTTATCCATTCGTCTGCTGATGGACATCTAGCTTGCTTCCATGTCCTGGCTGTTATAAACAGTGCTGTGATGAACATTGGGGTACACGTGTCTCTTTCAATTCTGGTTTCCTCGGTGTGTATGGCCAGCAGTGGGATTGCTGGGTCATAAGGCAGTTCTATTTCCGGTTTTTTAAGGAATCTCCACCCTGTTCTCCATAGTGGCTGTACTAGTTTGCATTCCCACCAACAGTGTAAGAGGGTTCCCTTTTCTCCACACCTTCTCCAGCATTTATTGCTTGTAGACTTTTGGATTGCAGCCATTCTGACTGGTGTGAAATGGTACCTCATTGTGGTCTTGATTTGCATTTCTCTGATAATGAGTGATGTTGAGCATCTTTTCATGTGTTTGTTAGCCATCTGTATGTCTTCTTTGGAGAAATGTCTATTTAGTTCTTTGGCCCATTTTTTGATTGGGTCATTTATTTTTCTGGAATTGAGCTGCAGGAGCTGCTTGTATATTTTTGAGATTAGTTGTTTGTCAGTTGTTTCATTTGCTATTATTTTCTCCCATTCCGAAGGCTGTCTTTTCACCTTGCTTATATTTTCCTTTGTTGTGCTGAAGCTTTTAATTTTAATTAGATCCCATTTGTTTATTTTTGCTTTTATTTCCAATATTCTGGGAGGTGGATCATAGAGGATCCTGCTGTGATTTATGTCTGAGAGTGTTTTGCCTATGTTATCCTCTAGGAGTTTTATAGTTTCTGGTCTTACATTTAGATTTTTAATCCATTTTGAGTTTATTTTTGTGTATGGTGTTAGAAAGTGACCTGGTTTCATTCTTTTACAAGTGGTTGACCAGTTTTCCCAGCACCACTTGTTAAAGAGATTGTCTTTACTCCATTGTATATTCTTGCCTCCTTTGTCAAAGATAAGGTGTCCATAGGTGTGTGGATTTATCTCTGGGCTTTCTATTTTGTTCCATTGATCTATATTTCTGTCTTTGTGCCAGTACCATACTGTCTTGATGACTGTGGCTTTGTAGTAGAGCCTGAAGTCAGGCAGGTTGATTCCTCCAGTTTCATTCTTCTTTCTCAAGATTGCTTTGGCTATTCGAGGTTTTTGTATTTCCATACAAATTGTGAAATTATTTGTTCTAGCTCTGTGAAAAATACCACTGGTAGCTTGATAGGGATTGCATTGATTCTATAGATTGCTTTGGGTAGTATACTCATTTTCACTATATTGATTCTTCCGATCCATGACATGGTATATTTCTCCATCTATTAGTGTCCTCTTTGATTTCTTTCACCAGTGTTTTATAGTTTTCTATATATAGGTCTTTAGTTTCTTTAGATAGATATATTCCTAAGTATTTTATTCTTTTTGTTGCAATGGTGGATGAAATTGTTTCCTTAATTTCTTTTTCTATTTTCTCATTATTAGTGTATAGGAATGCAAGGGATTTCTGTGTGTTGATTTTATATCCTACAACTTTACTATATTCATTGATTAGCTCTATTAATTTTCTGGTGGAGTCTTTAGGGTTTTCTATGTAGAGGATCATGTCATCTGCAAACAGAGTTTTACTTCTTCTTTTCCAATTTGGATTCCTTGTATTTCTTTTTCTGTTCTGATTGCTGTGGCCAAAACTTCCAGAACTATGTTGAATAGTAGCAGTGAAAGTGGGCACCCTTGTCTTGTTCCTGACTTTAGGGGAAATGCTTTCAATTTTTCACCATTGAGGATAATGTTTGCTGTGGGTTTGTCATATATAGCTTTTATTATGTTGAGGTATGTTCCTTCTATTCCTGCTTTCTGGAGAATTTTTATCATAAATGGATGTTGAATTTTGTCAAAGGTCTTCTCTGCATCTGTTGAGATAATCATATGGCTTTTATTTTTCAATTTGTTAATGTGGTGTATTAAACCAATCTTAAGGGAGATCAACCCTGAATATTCACTGGAAGGACTGATGCTGAAGCTGACGCTCCAGTATTTTGGTCATCTGATGTGAATAGACGACTCACTGGAAAAGTCCCTGATGCTGGGAAAGATCAAGCACAGAAGGATAAGAGGGTGTCAGACAATGAGATGGCTGGACGGCATCACCGATGCAGTGAACATGAACTTAGGAAAACTCTGGGAGATGGTGAGGGACAGGGAGGTCTGGCGTGCTGCAGTCTATGGGGTTGCAAAGAGTTGGACATGACTGGGAGATGGAACAACAACGACAATAAGTTCCATGAAGGCAAGGACTTTGGCTTCTCATGATATCCCCATCACCTAGCAGAGTGCCCTGTATGAATATGAACAGATTTTAAACTATTATAAATCTATAAACATTTTTTAATATCTGATAATTGAATGGCTTGACCACTTAATTTATCTCTTACTGATCATAATTTGATGCTCTTTTTTATTTTTGGCTCCATCAAGCTGCACATGGGATCTTTAGTTCCCTGACCAGCGATCACATCCCCTGCAGGGGAAGCATAGATTCTTAACCACTGACCCTCCAGGGAAGTCCCGTGATGCTTAAAAAAAATTTTTTTTTAATGTGGACCATTTTAAAGTCTTTAGTAAGTTTTTTACAATATTGCTTCTCTGCTTTTTAAGTTTTTCTGGGCGCTGAGGCATGTGGGATCTGAGCTCCCTGACTAGGGGCTGAACATGCACCCCCTGCATTGGAAGGTGAAGTCTTAACCACTGAATAGTCAAGGAAGTCCCCCTTGATGTTTTTTTGACTCCCCCACTCTGGACATTGGGCTTCCCTGGTGGCTCAGACAGTAAAGAATCCACCTGCAATGCAGGAGACTGGGGTTTGATCCCTGGGTCGGGAAGATCCCCTAGAGAAGAGAATGGCTACCCACTCCAGAATTCTTGCCTGGAGGATTCCATGGACAGAGAAGCCTGGCAGCCTACATCCATGGGGTTGCAAAGAGTTGCACACAACTCAGCAACTAACACTTTCCCTTCTCTGGATATAGAGGGCCTTGTCCCTCTATATGCTGGCCTTGTCCACATGTTCTTGAAATATTCAAAGTCAAGGCAGTGTCTGAAGTGTTGAGGTTCATCAGAATATGCGTCTTGGTTGAGGTGAGCACTGAGATGTGCTGCAGGGTCTAAGGCTCAAGGACTCTGCAAACTCAAAGGGAAAGTGATAAATGGCAGGCAAATTAACTTGTCTGGAGTGAGGGCTATGTAAGCTTGGTTGAAATCGCAATGTTGGGGACAGTTGATAAGCTCTGGGTTCCAGGCTGATGACTTTAGACTGATAAAATAGACCAAGAGAGCTGCCAGGGGTGACAGAGCTGGGGAATGACCTCATGAGAATGGAATTGGAGAAAGATTATGTTAACAGCTGAGGATTATGTGAATTGGAGAAGAGAGTAGGGGCTGGGAATGCAGCAAAGAGGCTCCTAGAGAGTGTAGGCAACTTTCAGTTTCTATTATGGTAGGATCCTAGGTGGTTGATGGAAATGGAAATGGTTCTGAGTTACTCATTTATAGTGAGAAATATTCTTATCTAATTCCTTCTCCTTAGGGCATTAAGATTCTAACCAGAAGGCAGCTTGATGAGTAAAGACTTTGAACCAAAAGAGTGAATTGGATGATCTTACTGGCTATTATCTCCTTTTCCTCAGAAGGGGCATATATGTCTGACTGCTAGGTGGTGCAGTGGTGAAGCATCCACCTGCCAATGCAGGAGACACAAGAGACACGGTTCGATCCCTTGATTGGGAAGATCCCCTGAAGTACGAAATGGCAACCCTCTCCAGTGTTCTTGCCTGAAGAATTTAATGGACAGAGGAGCTTGGTGTGCTACAGTCCATGGGGTCTCAAAGAGTCAGATACCACTGAGCACACGTGCTGGACAAAAAATATCTGTATCATTTGGAGAGGACACCAACCGAGTAATAGATTCTTTGTTTCTCCCTTTTCTATGTTCTAGGGAGGCTTTCATTTTTCTCTAAATAAATTGTACAGCAATGGTTTAAACACAGACTTGATCGATTCCAGTCTTGAGTATACACCATAGTCGTCTTAAGTAGATGTTGTTATTATTGTTTATTTGTTTTTGTGTCACAAATATGTGGTTTGGGAGATGCGTGATTCAGTTCAGTTCAGTCGCTCAGTCGTGTCCGACTCTTTGTGACTCCATGAACCGCAGCACACCAGGCCTCCCTGTCCATCACCAACTCCTGGAGTTCACTCAGACCCACGTCCATCGAGTCAGTGATGTCATCCAGCCATCTCATCCTCTGTCATCCCCTTCTCCTCCTGCCCCCAATCCCTCCCAGCATCAGAATCTTTTCAAATGAGTCAACTCTTCGCATGAGGTGACCAAAGTCCTGGAGTTTCAGCTTTAGCATCATTTCTTCCAAAGAAATCCCAGGGCTGATCTCCTTCAGAATGGACTGGTTGGATCTCCTTGCAGTCCAAGGGACTCTCAAGAGTCTTCTCCAACACCACAGTTCAAAAGCATCAATTCTTCGGCGCTCAGCCTTCTTCACAGTACAAGTCTCACATCCATACATGACTACTGGAAAAACCATAGCCTTGACTAGATGGACCTTAGTCGGCAAAGTAATTACGAGGTTTAAAACATACTGAGTTTGAAGTGCTTCAGGTGAGAAATGTCCAAAGGCCAATTGAAAATGTGAAGCTTGAACAATTTAGGAAGGAAACTGGGACTTGAGATATTTTTCAGGTAGGATTCTAAGTGCTTTCTTTTGGGGGGTTATGTTACACCTTATAAAACTTAGTGAGGCTATTTATCATGATATTAAAACTGTATTGATTTATACATTTGCATTCTCTATACCAAAAGAAAAGGAGGGGGTGGTGGCAGAGGATGAGATGGTTAGATAAGCATCACTGACTCAATGACATGAATTTGAGCAAACTCCAGGAGACAGTGGAGGACAGAGGAGCTTGGCATGCTGCAGTCCATGAGGTTGCAAAGATTTGGACACGACTTAGCAACAAGTAACAACAGTCCTCCATACCAGACAGTGAGCTCCCTGGGGTCAGGGATGGCCTCTTACTCATCTTAGTCAAAGTACCTGTCTACTGTGGTTGCTCATTAAGTGCTGAATGAGTGAATGAGAGTAGTCTGGATAAAGGAGATGAAGGAAAAGAGGGTCAGTGACTACTTCAGTGTTGTAAGCACAGCTGAGAAGGCCTTGAGGTATCTAAGACCACAGATCTAGCCACAGACCAGTGGTCGATGGAGTGCTAGGGAGGAAGTCAGAATTCAAGAAGTAAAAGAAGAAACTGGTGTAAAGGGAAACTGAGAAAAGAGAATCATCTTTAGTACTGAAAGCACATGCTGAGAATAAGTGCCTGTTAGGAGTCTGAGTCGCTTCCTCCTTACTTAGAGCCATCCATACTCTGGGTGCCAGGCCAGCTCTTCCACTGATGCCTTCTTGCTTCCATGCTCCCTGGAGGCAGGGCAGCAGGCCTCTCCTAAAGGGAACCCCCATCAGCAATTTCAGCTTCTACCGTTGCTATAGAGTAGTGTCCTAGCTTCTTGTCCAACGTCTGCCATGATTTACAGTGTGACCTTGGGCAAGTCATCCCCTTTCCTCTGGGCCTCTAAAGTCCCTTGCAGCTGTCAGGATGTCTCGGAGAACACAGTTCCGATGACTGGTGAGAATTCCAACTTACCCTCTGCTGCGTTTCTTCTGTAAGTCGCCTTGCCAAACACCAGCTGTCCTGGGCTCTGCTTTTGGTCCTCAGGCTGACTCACCCACCTGTTGCAGGGGCCCTCCCGGCGTCCTTCTCCCGCAGTGCAGTTCACAGATGCGCCACTAGGCGGCACTGCCTTGACCTCAGCACAGAAATGAGCTTCAACCATTGAGTGGCGAGGTCAAGCATATGCAGCATTTTCCATCTGAACTAAAATAGCCGAGGAAATGAAGTTTGAGAAAACGATTTAAGTGCTCTGAAAGCTGGTGCTACAGTACTCCTTGAAATTTTGATTTTAGATGCTTTTCTACTTGTTTTCTGCTTTTGCCTCAGGTGCCCTGGGCCTTAAGAGTCGCTGAGACTTCAGGTGACTCATTGCTTCTTTTCTCTTTCCTTGGTGGCAAGGAATCTATACAGAGGACTGGGTTAATCACTCTCCTTGACGTATAGCCTTCTTTCATCAATGGTTCATATAAGGCTTCTCTTGTTTAATTGATTATTTATTCCCTCTTATCTCATTACCCCTTCCATCTAAGCTACACTCAGCATTATAGCATTAGGCAACCATCAGATATTTTTAATGTGTATTTCTTTTGCTTATGTGTGTTCTTGAATAATAGTTTCTTCTTCTAGTATGTATGTATTTTAAACTCTTTCATGCATTTTATCCCACCCAGTGTACCCAAAATTTTATCTCAAGATGTAATCAATATAAAAATTACTAATGAGATATATTACAAAATATTCTATTTTGTCTTCAAAATCCACTGTGTTTTACTCTTACAGTGTACCTCAATTTGGATGCTAAATTTTCATCAGAAATACTTGAACGGTTTTTAGACCATAAAATTCACAGCTGAAAAGTAGATTCATGTACATGAGTTGTTCCAAGCATGCTTCAAAATTTTCCAGTAACTGAATCAAATACCAAAAAAAAATCACTTTAATATCTGCATCCAGATTGACAAAATTGCTTCATTTTATCATTGATTTAACTTTGAAGCAAAAGCTTATATCAGTTTCAAAACTATGTCCAAGATAAGTAAATTCACCAACTCTCCTGTCAGTCAGTATTATTCACATGAAATTCAAAGAGAGATTGCATAAATTGAAAAGCAGCTCTGAAAGTGAAATGAAAGTGAAGTTGCTCAGTCATGTCCGACCCTTTGCAACCCTGTGGACTGTAGCCCACCAGGCTCCTCCATCCATGGGATTCTCCAGGCAAGAATACTGGAGTGGGTTGCCATTTCCTTCTCCAGGGGATCTTCCCGATCCAGGGATCAAACCTGGGTCTCCCACATTGTAGGCAGACACTTTATCCTCTGAGCCACCAGGGAAGCCCAAGATATGTCCAAGATAAGTAAATTTACCAATTCTCCTGTCAATCAGTGTTATTCACATGAAATTCAAAGAGATATCACATAAATTAAAAAGCAACTCTAAGATGTATTCATACCAACATTTAAACTTTCTCGTTGTTTTTGCAGCCAATTTACATAATACTATTGATTACAATGAAAATCTCCTGCGTATTTATGTTAGAAAATTTCGCACTAATTTGCACCATGAGAAATTTCAATTTTAGTATACATTCTCATCTCTGTCTAGCTAATTTGCAAATAAGCATTTTCTTTCTTTGAAGCTTCAATTTTAGCTCCTTCATAACCAATATGATATCAGTAAGATTGTCTGCACATTTTTTTTCCAATTTTAATTATTTTCTCTACTTCTTTTTTCTAATTGGAGTATAATTGCTTTACAATGTTGTGTTAGTTTTTGCTATTCAACAAAGTGAATCAGATATATGTATACACATATCCACCTCTTCTTGAGCCTCATTCCCATCCCAACCCACCCTACCCCATCCCAACCATCGGGATCACCACAGAGCACTGAGCTGAGTTCTCTGTGCTACACAGACACTTCCCACTAGCTATCTATTTTAGACATGGTAGTCCATATATATATATATGGTGAAGTCGCTCAGTCGTGTCCGACTCATTGCGACCCCATGGACTGTAGCCTACCAGGCTCCTCCATCCATGGGATTCTCCAGGCAAGAATACTGGAGTGGGTTGCCATTTATATATGCATATATTTTTAAATTTATAGAAGTATTATCATGGCTTATATCTCATTTAGTTTTTCACTTATCACTGTGTTTCTTTTGAGTGTGCATCTAATCCTTTGCTTCTAACTGCTACACACCTTTCATGGTGCCTATGCCTCTTACCCAGGGATTCCCAGTGACGGAGACCCAGATTGCTTCCAAGTCTTGCCACCACAAATCATGGTAAGGTGAATATCCTGTTCATGTCCCTTATGATCTTATGTGAGGTTTTTTTCGGATGTGTACTTAGCTTGATTGCTCTTCTAACCACGAAGCACTACTGCTTCTATCCCTCATATTTCTTAGCTTTTCCGTTTCTTTGCCTTTCTTTTCTTTTTCTGGGATATATTCTCTTTCAGTTCCCTAATACATTTCCCAGCTATGTCCGTTCCACCAGTTTTCAAGTCTGTGTGCTCAATTTTAGTTCTTCATTTTTTATGCCTAACATTGCTTATTTTATTAAAGTTGTTTTCCTTATTTCAACTATTATACTTTTCTATATGTGATATTTCTGTTTGATTCTTCTTTATGTTTTCTCATTCTGGTGGCATATTGGTAATATTTGCCTTTATCCGTTTTGAAAGTGAAAGTGTTAGTCCATCAGTTACGTGCAGCTCTTTGGGACCCCGTGGACTGTAGCCCGCCGGGCTCCTCTGACCACAGGACTCTCCAGGCAATACTGGAGAAGGAAATCATCCCCTCTCCAGGGGATCTTCCTGAGCGAGGGATAGACCCCGACTCTCCTGCATCGCAGGCAGACCCTTTGCTGTTTGAACCACCTTTAACAGGTTTATTAACCTACTTTTAAAATCTTGGTCTGTCCTGGTCACCTTTCTACTTAAAGGACAATCTGTAATCAAGTGGGTTGTATGTTCTCTTCACCTGTCTTGTTATTTTGCCCATGGGTACATACGTTGCTCTGTTCAGCAATGTGTACCAGTGCCATTTAGCTCAGGGGGCGAGGGTCAGGGGTGGGTGAGTTCTAGAACAGAACCAGGCATCAAAACTCCCAAGTCAGTCAGACCCAACTCCACAAAATAACTCCTCATGTCAGACATCACCCTTTGCCCTCCACCTCCCATGGGAGAAGCAACCTTAGGAGGAAGTGCTTTTTAGATTGCAGTTCATTTGCTTGCAGAGTTGAGGGGATGCAGAGAGGAAACAACTGTCCAAAGTTCAGTTCCCCCTCCTGTCTTTTATTGGCTCCTCATAAGCACACTGGATCTTCAATGCCCCCATGTTACCCTTACCAGCACCGGGATCAGTGTTTTTTTGTTTGTTTGTTTGTTTTACAGAATTTTGTTGGGGAATCATTGACATGCAAGAATAGGCACATACATTAATTTGTACAGTTTGATAAATTTTGATATTTGTGTACACTCCCTGGCCCAATCAAAAGAGTGCATTTGTCTATCCATCCACCCTGAAAGTTTTCCACCAAGTGATTAAGTAGAAGGATAGATTTTAATGCTCCAGGGCACAAAAAGTTCATTGATAACTTTTTTATTTTTAAATATATTGCTTTTGAAGCATTTGATACTTATAAAAGAATATATGTAATGTTTATGTAAGTTATGAAGCATAAAACTAGTAAACACGAACCCATCTCCCACTTTAAGAATTATAACATAAAATAGCGTTGATTTTAAAAAATGTTTTTATTGTAGTAAAAGTCACATAATATAAAACATACTGTTTTTAAAAAAAATTATTGGTCTTAGTTGGGGCTCTCAGGCCTCTCTCTAGTTGTGATGTGAGGGCTTTGGAGCATGTGGGTTCCATAGTTGCCCCAGTGCAGGTAGAATCTTAATTTTTGGACCAGGAATTGAACCCATGTCCCCTACACTGGAAGGCAGATTCTTAACCACTAGACCACCAGAGAAGTCCTGAAAAATACTATTTTAACTGTATTTAACATATAGTTCAGCGGCAATAAGCACATTCACATTGTTGTGTGAACTAGCAGTTTGAATCCTGAAGGTGATGTCGCATCACTGTCCTAAGAAATTGCAGAGCAGAGCGATGAAAACTTCAGACACACTCTTCTTTTTCCTCCCATTCCACAGCCATGCCTGGTCACCTCCTGCCATAAACCAGAGCCACCCCTCACTCGCACAAGTTCAGAGTGGGGTCTCCCTCGCCCAAGGAGTATCTCACAATTGTCTTCATTTCTTGGTATTTCCTGTTTATAATTCTTCCACAGTTGACCTTGGGGGGTGCACCAGTCACACTGGTTCAATCAAGTTTAAGGATTTTGAGCACTTGCTCGGAGCTAGGCACTGCTCTAAGCATTATCACCTGTATAAACTCATTTAATCCTCACAGTCACAGGTCATATTAGCAGCCCCATTTTACAGATGGGAAAACTGAAATATAAAGAAGTTAACTAAGAGGACTTCCCTGGTGGTCCGGTGGCTAAGACTCCGCGCTCCCAATGCAGGGGCTTGGGTTTGATCCCTGGTCAGGGGACTAGATCCCACACGCACTACTGAGAGTTCTCATGCCACAGCTAAAGATCCTGCATGTTGCAACTTAAAAAAATACCCCACAGGCTTCAAGAAAGATAGAAGGCCCTATGTGTCGCAATATCTGATATTGCCAAACAAATAAATAAGATAAGTTAACTAGTTGTCTAATTGGCAAATTAATCAGGACTCTGACCCAGGACTCTAACTCCTGAGTGGGTCCTTGTGGCAGAGCCTGGCTTGTCCAGTGCCGTCTATGGGAACAGATAAAAGCAGTATTGGCCAGGGATTGCCCCATGATGTCCAGCTGATGAGACACTGGTCAGAAGAGGGCAGGGGGGTGGTGACAAGAACAAGGCATAAACAGCCAGGCCTGTTGTCAGCAGTGTTTGATCCCGGGCAGGAGGCTCTAACTGATCTCTCTCAGGGCAGGACACAGACGCTGGTGGTCAGAGGCGAAGGGAGGAGGATGTGTAAGTGTGTGTCAGCCCAGCCCAGTCGGTCCCGGGCTGTGCATTTGTCCAGATTCGACATGTGGTGTAAGCTGATTGGTGTGAACTGTTCTGCGTTTTCCATCTCCTCCTTCTGGTGGCAGCATGTGAGTGGCTTGACCCACTCTGGCTGGGGACCATGTGATGACTCCCCGGGGCCGTAGTCAGGCTGCCGGTTCTTGCTACCTCGTCTTTCCTTTGCTTTGATTGGTCAATACATATTGAAGGATAAAACCCTGCCATAGGCCCCCTGAAGGGTACTCTCAGGAGTGTGTGTGTGCTCAATGGTGTCTTACTCTCCCATGGACTGTAGCCCACCAGGCTCTTCTGTCCATGGGGTTCTCCAGGCAAGAATACTGGAGTGGGTTGCTATGCCCTCCTCCAGGGGATCCTCCCAACCCAGGGATCGAACCCACATTGCTTCCATTTCCTGGAAGGTGGATTCTTTAAGCCTTAAGAGTACTCTGTGTGGATGAAATTGGAAGCAATGTCAGTGACTGTGAGGCAGAAGGAGGACCATAAGAAAGCGGAACCTCTGATCCAGTTCCTGGGGTCTCATGAACTGTGGGCATCACTGAGTTTGAGTAATGACAAGGCTGCTGCTGCTGCTGCTAAGTCGCTTCAGTCGTGTCCGACTCTGTGCGACCCCATGGACTGCAGCCTACCAGGCTCCTTCACCCATGGGATTTTCCAGGCAGGTGTCAGGTATCTTAACTCTTGATGCATGTTTCTTCCTGGGAAACCATAGCGCCCCTCTAGTCACTTCTGAAGTGCTGGCCACTTTGCTTTTAGCTGGGGTTGCTTAAAGAGAGTCAGAAATTGATTTGAGGAGCATCTCCTTCCCCACTGGGGTTTCAGGCAGGTAGGTTCCTCACCTGAATGTCGCTGACAGGTAGGCTGCCTGGCCCCAGGGAGCTGCTACATGCTTTCTGAGCCACAAATATCTCACTCCGTGGGTACCGAACGGCTGCCCTTCCCCTCTCCCGTTCCCTTCCACCTCTTTCTCGTTCCTGAACCCACACCTTACAAGCACGTTAACCACTGCCACCTTCGTCATCCCTCCCTCCTGTGGGCCCCTCTCCTGGCTGTCTTTCTGGGAAGCCTGAGAAACCAGAGCCCACCCCTAGCTTCCTCTGCCTCAGAAAGCAGTGAAGTTGACAACTCTTGTTTCCTCTGTGCCAGGGATGGTTTGTGGTGCCTAACTATTATTTCATACAAATCTCCCAACAGCTTGAGAAGAAAATGTTTACTGTGGAGGATACTGAGGGTGCTGGGCCCAAGATTTAGAAATGGCAAAATCAGGATTCAGACTTGCGCTTGTCTGCCTCTAAAGCCCACGCCTTTTCTGTGTTTCCAGATCCCCCAGCCCAATTCAGCGTTCTCAGCTTTCTAACCTCAGAGCTCTGTTCCCAAGCAGGCTGGACACTTTGCTTTGCCTTAGAATTGAAAGCAATTAAAAAAAATTTTTTAAGAATAAATAAAAGAGGAGAAAGAAGAAAAAGAAAGGAAGACAGCCTTCCAGCTGCCTGTCTTTTGGCGATCATACTTCTTCCCAGAATGATTAGAATAACTTGTTCTTCTATTCAACTGGTTATTTTTAAACTTTTAAACCATAGAACTATATCCTAGGAAATGACTGTGGGGCCTCCAGCATATAAACACGCAGGAGTCATACTGACTGATGTGGCAGGGGTATGTCCCTTACAGCCGGAAGCAAGTTAAGGAAGCCTTACATATCTCTTGACCACCGAAAGCTCCTGATTATCTCTCAGTTTAGAGATAAGGAAGCTGGGGCCCAGACGGGGAAGTGGCTGGCAGTCAGGACTAGTAACGTTCAGCTCTTGTAGCTTCTGGCCTGCAGCTTTCTTTCCTTCTTTTTTAAAAATAATTTTTATTTATGTATCTGTTTTTGGTTGCACTGGGTCTTTGTTGCTGTACAGGCTTTCTCTAGTTGCGACAAGCGGGCTGTATTCTCTTGTGGTGTGCTGGTTTCTCGCGGCGGTGAAACGAGCTTTCTGGCTTCTCTTGTTGCGGACCACAGGTTCAGTAGGTGTGGCTGTGTTGCTCCAAGGCATGTGGGGTCCTCTCGGACCAGGGATCGAACCTGTGTCTCCTGAATTGGCAGGCAGACTCCCGTCCTCCACTGCGCCATCAGGGAAGTCCCTGGCCTGCAGCTTTCTACAGTGTGGCTCTCTCTGCACCTCGTTCAGGAAGGGAATGTGACTAGGGTCAGAGAGAGAAGGAGAGACTGGGCTTCCTCCTCCCTCCTTCCTCATTGCCAACAAGCTGAGCCCCGAACACCTTTGGAGAAGGTAGTCAGGGAGAGGACAGCTGGGGAATACTAAAGGGTGCCAGCAGGTGACAAGGAGCCAGAAGGAAGATAGAAGGCAGGAGGGGTAGGGGAGGAGAAAAGAGCAAAGGAGTTGCCATGCCAGCCCAGGACAGGACTGGTCTAGGGTTTGGGCCCGAGTCTTGCTCTAGGATCCCTTGGATGAGTCCGGGTCCCCTTTCCTGCCTCAGTATCTCTTTTTTAAAAAAAACATGTATTTATCTATGTGGCTGTGTGGGCTCTCAGTTGTGGCACAGGGCCTCTCTAGTTGTGGCATCAGGCTCAGTAGTTGTGGCACGGGCTTAGTTGCTCCACAGCACATAGGATCTTAGTTCCCAAGCAGGGAGAGTGCCCACATCCCCTGCATTGCAAGGCAGATTCTTATCCACTGGTCCACCTGGGAAGCCCCTTGCCTGTCTTCCTCGGAGGCTTCTCTGCTCACCGATGGAGGGAGCATGTACAGGGCACAAGAGGGGCACGTAGTGTAGGAGCACCGTGTAGACACGGGGGGCTGGGATTAGCTGGTCCAGCTCTGCCCGTGATCGGCTGAAGGTCTCATGGTAGCTCTGAAGTCTCCTGGGCCTCAGGTTCCTCGTCAAACCAGGGGGGATGAGACGATCTCTAAGAGCCCTTTTGACTCTGATGATGTGGGACCTGGAGCCTGTGCTGAGAATGGGCAGATGTGGACTCTGGAGTACCAGGTGTTAGGTGCTCTAGAAATCTTGTTGTATAGGAAAGGAAACCAGACCTAGGAAGGCTCTGACTTTTCTGCTTCTCTCAGCTGTATTTCTCTTCATCCTCTGAACTATAGAGCTGTAAGATTCAACTCAAAACAATTCTGTGCAGTGGATAAGCTTTTTTATCATTGTTTTTCTGAACTTTTTTTTTTAACTTTCAACTTTTTTTTTTTTAAATAAAAACAGTACATGCTGGTAAAAATTTCCATGAATACAGGAAGTGAAAAAACTGAACACCTGAAAATTGCTGTCATCCTCCTGCCCTTACCCTTCGAGTCCCCAGGGGTGTCTCCTGTTGACAGTTTGGTGTGTATTCTTCCTGAACTTTCTGATGAACCACAAACATTCGTGTCCCCCACTCTATGGGATTATAGTATCAATTATTCAAGCATAAGTCTTCCCATGTGGCACACTGGTAAAGAATCAGCCTGCCAATGCAGGAGACTCTGGTTTAATCCCTGGGTCAGGAGGATCCCCTGGAGTAGGAAATGGCAACCCACTTCAATATTCTTGCCTGGGAAATTCCATGGACAGAGGAGCCTGGTGGGCTACAGTCTGGGTTGCAAAGAGTTGGACACAACTGAGCATTCATGCACTGCATTCAAGCATAAACTTTAGAATCAAATACACCTTTGTCCTAATCCTAGTTTTTAGCTCATTAGCTTAATGGCTTTGCGATTTGACTAGTTTTAGTCTCATTCTCCTCATGTACAAAATGGGAGTAATAATAATATCTACCTTATAGGATTGTAGTGAAGATTTAAGGAAATTTTGTATGAATGACAGTTAACTACAACTGCCTGATACACAGTAAGCATCACACACACACACACACATCCACCCAGGGGGCACAGAGTGAGTTACAGGTATAGTAAAAATGAGACTCAAGTTTTCTGACCTCTAGTCTCATTGACTTTCAGCCAAACTGTGTGCTTCTCACTCTGGCCCTGCTGGGCACAATTTACATGCTCCATTTTTGTTGAATGAATGAAGCTGTAGGGGGTGAACCCAGGAATCTGAGGTCTGCGGGAGTTCCTGGGGAGCCAGCTCTGAGAGATGGAGGGTTTTACCCTGTGTCTTGGGAGGGTGTGAGACCGTGCGGGTTGGCCGGACCAGCTGTTGCTCCGGTGCTGCAGGCTGGAGTTGAACCTCAGGGCAGAGCCGAGGCCCCAGAGTGGCTCTCGGCTTAAAGGATCTTGGCTTAAAAGGAATGTGCAGTGGGCTGCCTCTGCTCAGGAGGGGCTAAAAAAAGCCTGACCCTCCCCTGGGCTTTGTGTGAGGGTTATCAGCTGCTCAAGTCAGCTCATCTCTCTGGCTGGACTCTGGCATTTTTGAGAGGCTCTGTTTCCCTGGCCCCTCTGGGTGTCCACCAATTGACAGGAAGGGATCAGCCTTCATGTCCTGGCGGTGGAGGCCGTGGGGAGTGTGAGGTAGCGGGGAGGAAGGGCTGGGGGAGGGGGCTGGTAGCCCCAAACCTGGTGACAATACACAGTTGTCAGCTGTGCCCTGCTGGTGTTTCTTCCTTTTATAGTCAGCAGCAGTTGCTCTCGCTCTCACCCAGCCCCTCTCTGGGGGCTCCTGCCCAGGATAAAAGGGGCAGGAGGCGGCCCAGGCTCCCATCTCATCTCCCTGGCGATCCACATCTCTTGGTTCCTTCCTAGGTCCCACCTCCTCGGAAGAGCCCAACAGGACAACATGCCTCCCAAGAAGCCTGAGCCTAAGAAGGAGGTGGCCAAGCCAGCCACAGCCCCAGCCCCGTCTCCTGCCCCACCTCCTGAGCCCCTCAAGGAACCTGCCTTTGACCCCAAGAGTGTAAAGGTGAGTGAGCCTCAGCCACTGGGATGGGGGTGGGGGTGACATTCAGGGTTCTCTTGGCCCTGGAGCTCAGAGATCTGCTTCATGGAGGCTGGACCGGGGTGAGGGCTGAGGTGTCTGCGCCCCCATCATAGTCGCAGGGGTGATGGAGAAGGTGCTGGGGAGTGCTCTTTTGGTTGGTAAGCTGTTCTTTTTCCTCAAGAACAGCTTTCTGCCCTGGCTGAGGAAGCTCTGCTCTGTTATCCCACATTTGCTCAGTAAAGTCAGAAATGGCAGGGAGGCACAGCCAACCAACCACCCAAACTATATTTCAGGCACCAGAGTGAAGAAAAAAGACTGTGTGATATCTTTAAGAGAAAAGACGCAGAATAATCACTTCTGGTTTAACTGCAGAGTAGGTGATGTCAATAGCGAGAGAGCATGATCTCTGTGTGCTGGGGTCTGGGAAGGGCTTCACTTGCAAAGGCCCTTGCAGTGGATGGGTGGCGGGGGCAAGGAGACCCTAGGTATGGTGAGAAGAGCCAGCTTGCCTCTCCTTTTCCCTACTCAGGTGGACCCCTCCTGCGTGTGCGTTCTGGAATCATTCAGTGTTTCTCTTTCTGCCTCACTTGGAACCCTCATTTCACAAGAGGTGTTGAGAGTTTTGGAGGTTGCATCGCTTGACAGGCCGTCAGTTGTGGCCCAGTGGTCAGGAGACTGGTGTTCGACCCTCAGCCTGTCTATAGTTTCTTTCCTCCTCATCTGTGCCCTTACCCTGGGCTCCTGCGTGGAGTATGCAGTGGTCTGGCCCATCCCAGTCTGAGACCCTCTGTCTCAGCAGGTGTGGGGGCTGGGCCAGGCTTCCTCGGCTGCCCCAGCCCTGTTCCCTCTGCCCGGCCCTGCTCCCTTCACACTGGAAGGCTCCTCTCCTTGGAGCTGGTGTAGACCCTGCCTGCTGATTCAGTCATTTTAAGCCTCTCAGCTATCTGGCCCAGCTGCTTAAGGAATGGAACTGGGAGGGGATGAGCCAAGGAAGGAGGGAATTAGAGCCCCCTGGAGACTCAAGCAGTTTTAAGCAGCAGCGCCAGAATGTAAGAGGTCAAGTGGCTACTGGTATGAAAAGCTATTAATAACTGGTTGGGAATGGTGGGCCCTTGGGGATCTCAGCCTCAGGGCAGAGCTGGGGGGTTGGTGAGGAATCAGATCAAAATTATAGCTCAGGGCCTGGTTCTATGACAAAGAGGCCAGGAAACTAGCCCCCAGAACTCTAACTGGATGACCCTTCTTGGCTCTCCCAGGGTTCTTCTTAGTGCCCACAGCCCTGGGGGACCTGCCACCGTGCCCAGAACCATAGGGTTAACCTAAGGTCATTCCAAGCCAGTTAAGCAGAACTGGCTTGGCCAAGAGATGGAGGCAGTTGCCCCACCCCTGGACTTGGTTATGGGACACTCTGGGGAAACTGAGGCAAAGGAAAAGACCTTGAAAGTGCCTGAAGCTTTTCTAGGTCATACACCACTCCCTCTGTGAGCAGAGCCTAGCAAGAAAAGCTATCTCCCCCTTCAGGAAACCTGTATTTCTGATAATGTACTATTCCGGTGGGTCAACCTAGTCTGGACAAGAGCCGCCTGCTGGTATCAATGGAGTGCCTTCTCCTTGGCCTATCACTTCCCCTCCATCACCCACCTTCCCCAGTTTCTTGCCTCTGGTTGCAATTGTCTTCTCCATGTCTGGGTCTTCCAGTTCTAGGAGTTGTTGAAGTTGCCTTAAAGTGGAAACAAAATTAGGTATCTTTCATGAGGGTCATTTCCCCTCTTATACTTACCCAGTTCCTTTGCTTAGAAGGTTCTTTGCTCAAAGACAGAGAAAAAGTATAAATGAAATAAACCAGAGAAACAAATACTGCGTGGTAGCACATGCCTGTGGAATTTAAATAAAAATAAAAAGTCAAACTGTAGAAACAGAGAGTAGAAAAGCTGTTGCCAGGGGCCAGTCTGAGGATCTAATGAAAAACATGGTGACTACAATCAGTAATACTGTATTGTATAATTGAAATTTGCTAACAGAGTAGAGGGCTTCTCAGGTAGCACTAGTGGTAAAGAACCTACCTGCCAACGCAGGCGACATGAGAGACACTGGTTTGATCCCTGGGTCGGGAAGATCCCAGGGAAAGGCAATCCACTCCAGTGTTCTTGCCTGGAAAATCTCATAGACAGAGGAGTCTGGCGGGTTCATGGAGTCACAAAGAGTCAGACATGACTGAAGTGACTTAGCACAGCACAATAGAGTAGAACCTAAGTGTTCTCACAAAAATAAAATAGACAATAAATAAATGAGGTAACACATTATCAGTTAACACGTGGGAGGAATTCTTTCACGATGTCTACATATGTTAAATCATCACAGTGTACACTTTCAATCTCTTACAGTTTTGTCAATTATACCTCAATAAAGTAGAAAAAGTTTAAAAACAAGATAAAGCAAAAGTAAACTTAAGTCCAATGTGTGTGGTTATGACTATATATTCTGATGTTATGTTTGTATATTAACATCTCTTACATGCTTACTCCTGGGACTTAAAGCATTGCAAAGGAAGGCAAGTGGCACCGTTCCTCAGAGAGTTCATTTCAAGGCATCCTTTGCCCCATTTAGGGGGTTTCTTTAGCTTTCTGGCCAGCGTCACCTACACCGCTGGCAAAGTCCATCCTGGGCACAGCCAGTTCCTTTCCCAACACAGTGTAACCCTTTCCCTGCTCTGCTAGCTCATTCTGGGCACCTTCAGGGGTTCTCATTAGTGAGGTCGGCTTCGGATGGGCACAGAGCAGCAGAACCAGAAGTAGGAAGAAGAAGAAGATGCCCCAGGATTGGTTTCCGCCACCCGTGGAGAGCGGATTTGAGGGGGTGGTGGTGGATAAAGACCATGAAGTAACATGCAAGATGCTAAATTAAAACGATGACTCATGCTTGCTCATTCTCATTCATCTTCAGAGCTTCCCACCTGCTTCTCTTATACTCAGATTTGAATTTAGGGGAGGAAAATCCAAAATTTACTCCTTCTTGCAACAAATAGTTTTTGAGTACCTACTCTGTCAGGTTTTTCCTTTCAAATCCCCTGCCCAGGGGGGACCCTGGTTTTAAGGAGCCACGGTACACATCAAGGCATGACTGGAGAACAGGAAGCATCCAGGGCTCGCCCACACTAGGCTTCCCTGCAGGGAGCCTGGGAGGGATGTGTGCTGAAGGAGGGGCTGGAGCGGAAGGGGGTGAGGGAAGGCTTCCTTGAAGGAGGCAGACTGAAAATCAGTGTCAAGTAGAAAGGGGAGAAACCATTTACAGCTGCTAGGATGGAATTTACATTTGACCCAAAGGAATTATAATAGGGAGTCGTGTGGGATCCGGAGTTATTCCAAGCACGTCTCTTTCCCTCTCACTTGGAGCCATCACTTCACAAGTGGTGTTTAGAGAGCTTTGGAGGCTGCAGTATTTGATAGGCTGTCAGCTGTGGCTGGGTCGTCAGGAGGCCAGTGTTTGACTCTCAGCCCACAATCTCCTTCCCTCCTCATCTGGGTCTACGGCGGGTGACCCAGCATCCCCGGAAGCCGTTTCTGCTTCTCACTGGAAGCCGTTAACAGTCCCAGCCCTCATTCCTCTGTTTCTCTCCACAGATAGACTTCACTGCTGACCAGATCGAAGGTGAGTACTAATAACTCCAACACCCCCACCGCACCCTCTCTGTTGTTGCGCCTCCTGGGGAAGGGGTTGTCATGATCACCATGATAGTAATCATCACTGTCACTGTCGTCACCATCACCACCATCATCATCGTCACGAGCATCACCATCGTCACCACCCATCACCATCACCGTCATTCCATCACCATCATCAGGGCAAACCTGTATTTGAGTCAGGGTACACAAAGGCACGACTGGAGAACAGTTATGCAAAATAGCAAGTATAGGGAATTCCCTGGTGGCCTCATGGTTAGCATTCTGGGCTTTCACTGTCAGGGTTCAATCCCTTGTCAGGGAACCGAGATCCCCAGTACAGCTGAAAAAACAATCCAAAAAACACCGCCACCACAAGCAAACGAAAACGAAACAGTAAGTATGGGTTTGCTCTTTTTTGACTGTTATTACTTAAGCACTTTACATGGATTAATTTATTTCATTCTTACCACAACCCTATGAGGTAGGGGGAGAAGGCAATGGCACCCCACTCCAGTACTCTTGCCTGGAAAATCCCATGGACGGAGGAGCCTGGTAGGCTGCACTCCATGGGGTCGCTAAGAGTTGGATACATCTGAGTGACTTCACTTTCACTTTTCACTTTCGTGCATTGGAGAAGGATATGGCAACCCACTCCAGTGTTCTTGCCTGGAGAATCCCAGGGGCGGCGGAGCCTGGTAGGCTGCCGTCTATGGGGTTGCACAGAGTCAGACACGACTGAAGTGACTTAGCAGCAGCATGAGGTAGGGACTATCACCACCCCACTTTAGAGGTGATAAAACCGAGGCACAAAGAGGTTGGGTGGTCTGCACAGCCTCACACAGATATTTGGTGGTGGAGCCAGGATTCCAACTAAGGCAATCTGATTCCAGACTTGCGTTCTGAACAGCTCTGCCAGACGGCCTGGAACGTAACAGATGCACAGCAAAAAAAAAAAAAAAAAAAAAAAAGCTTTTTCTTTTCTCGACCCTAAAATCCAAGATATTTAAAAGCCATCATTTCTGTTCCTGTTATTGAAAAGCCCTCCTTAGGCTACCAGCTCTCTCCCTCCACATCGTGAAGTCTGCCAAGACGCTCAACCCCCTAATGGTGGCAGGGCCAGCAGTGTCTTGGGGGTCCCTAGTCCACCTGTGGTCTCCATCAACTCTTCTCTATCTTTGATGAAGACAATTTGTTTTCTCAATGTTATATAAATATTATTAAGTGTAGCTTCTAGACAAGCCCCTCAGCCCTTCTTTTGTAGGATTCTGGTGTCTTGAGAATGAAATGTTTCATCATGTGATATCTACTTTAGAGCTTCACCCTCATTGCAATTTATCCCTCTGTTTCCCCCATCAAATCACTCTTGGATAGAAAATCATATGAACTGGAACGACCTTGAAAGGTCACCCAATCGAACCCTGTGATTTTAAGCACTGGCTATATTTGAAAAATTAAACTAACACAAGCACGTGATAAAAATTAGTATACTACTTAAAAATAAGTAATTAAAATAAAAATATTTTCCCCTTGCTTTCCTTTCATGCTGACCTGCTCTCTCCAAAACAATCATTGTTAACAGGTCTACATATCCTTTGATAAAAATACATCATGTTATACCAGTAAGTAAGTATGTATGTATGTGTAAAGTTTACACAGATTGAGTCCTATGGTACATACACTGTCCTGCATCTTTCATTTAATAGACATTTGGGTTCAACGATATATAACACAGTATATATTATTTAATAATCTGTTTAAATATGTTTTCTAATATTTAACACAAAAACAGTTCTACATCATTCTGTTAAACCATTGTATAGATTCTCACACGTTGATGTAGTTTTTAATCCAATTAGCTCATATTGCTAGACCTTTGGATTATCCCCAGCTGGGGGAAAAAATCATTATGCTTTCCCCAGGAGACTTTCCTAGCAATGAGTCAAAGGATATGTGCATCTTATTTTTTTTATTCTTAAAAATTAATTAATCAGGCTGCCTCGGGTCTCTGGGGCGTGCACAGTCTTCACCGTGTGATGCAGGAGCTTATATGACAGCTCGCAGACTCTCTAGTTGCGGAGAGTGGGCTCAGCTGCTCCTCGGCATATGGGGTCTTGGGGCTTCCCAGGTGGCGCTAGTGGTAAAGAATTCACCTGCCAACGCGAGAGACAGAAGAGACACTGGTTTGATCCCTGGGTCGGGAAGATTCCTCTGGAGAAGGAAATGGCAACTCACTCCAGTATTCTTACCTGGAGAATCCCGTGGACAGGGAAGCCTGGTGGGCTACAGTTCACAAGGTCGCAGAGTCGGACACGACTGAGTGACGAAGCACACACATACGGGATCTTAGTTTTCTGACCAGGAATGGAACTGGCGTCCTGCATTGCAAGGCGGATTCTTAACCACAGGACCACCAGGAAGGTGTCAAGTCTATGTGCATTTAAAATTGTAATAGTTATTGTCAAGTTTCCCTTCCCAAAAAGCCAGTTACTCACAAAAGGGGAGTGATGATGGCCGATGCATTTTGAATATAGTGAACTAAATCTGACTCCATTTTTGTATTATCCTGTTGACACTCACTTTCTGTCAATAATCTGGAGTGCTGTGAAATTCTTAAAATTAATTTTAATGCATTTTAGTTACATATATGGACTTCCCAGGTGGCTCAGTGGTAAAGAATCTGCCTGCCAATGTAGGAGATGCAGGTTTGATCCCTGGGTCAGGAAGATCCCCTGGAAATGGAAATGGCATCCCACTCCAGTATTCTTGCCTGGGAAATCCCATGAACAGAGGAGTCTGGCAGGCTACAGTCCATGGGGTTGCAAAAGAGTCAGAAATGACTTACCGACTAAACAATAACAACAAGTTAAATTTATACTCATTGTATATACAAACACAGTGGAGCACAGGAAGGCTAGAAAATCAATGATAAAAATTTTCATTTCCCAAGTGAGAATTCTGGTCAAAGCCAACTGGGACAGCTGTCTGCCTGTTTTCTCCATGAAGATTTTCAGGGCTGGGACTTGGCTGATTCCAGGCTTTCATTCCTCTGACTTTGAAGGCATTGTTCCTTACGTTGGATTCGAATTGTTTCTGTTTTGATTCTGCTCCCATCTCTTCCTTTGCTCCTTGGTGAAGCTGAAGATGATTATCTTCTGTTTTGCTGGAAGAACATGCTTTGGAACCAGGAGACTTGGCTATTAGCCCTTAATCTGCCACTGGTGGCCGTGAGACTCAGGGCAAGTCACTTCTTTAAACCTGAGTTTTCTCTTCTGCAAAGTGAAGGTATTCGATTCTCTTCATTTCAGAAATTCTGTGATTCTTTTCAGCATTCTCTAGATAACCTCCATCTATTTGAGGATAGTCATCAAATCCTTTCTTAGCTTTGTAATCTCTGGGTGGTATAGCCCCAAATTCTTTTATGTTTTTTTTTTTTTTTCTTCTAGGAGCTAGTTTCTAACTCCTGACTTCCTTCTCTGGTCCCTCTCCAGATTTCCATAACCCTTTGGAAAGGGATCATCAGCATTGCTCATTGCTCTAGCAGGCAGCTCGCTGCTATAGAACTTTGAGAAAAAGTTTCTTCAGAGTCCACGAGTGTCATCTCTCATATACCTTGAGATCACTGGGCTAGTTTTCCCCCAGTTGCAATCCTAGACTTCAGGGTCAGGTTTTTATGTGTGCGCCAGCCTTCCCAGCAGTCAGGGACATTCACTGGGACAACAGGCCACTTCTTCCTCCTCCTCTCTCCTCACTTGTTTTCCTTGATAGTTGGCTGGAAGTCACATCCACAGTGGCCTATAAATGAGGATAGTAATACCTATAGTATAAAGTTTTTGTAAATACAGAGTGGGTAATTCATGCAAAGTTATCAACTCGGACGCTGGCCCATGATAAGTGCTCGAACCATAGGTCATCGTTTTTATTCTTGTTCAATCTTCCTGTTAAATATCATTCTTTTATGTGGAGACTGCGTCTTTAAGTTTGCCCTTGTTCTTCTAAATGAGTTAGGAGTGCAGATTCAATGCAGGAAATGCAAGAGACGTGGGTTTGATCCCTGGATTGGGAAGATCCTGGAGAAGGGCATGGCAGCCCACTCCAGTATTCTTGACTGGGAAATTCCAAGGACAGAGGAGACTGTTGGGCGACAGTCCATGGGGTTGCAAAGAGTTGAATGTGATTGACCCCACACGCGTGCGTGCACACACACATACACTGTTAGCTAAGTCACTTACCACGTGCTAGACACCATGCTTAGGGGGTTTTGTCATCCCCCCGCAGCCCCAACAGATGCACAGTCATTCCCCCTTAGAGCTGAGAGACAGAGGGCCCACGGAAGTTGGGAGTTTGCCCGAGGCCACCTGTGGGTCAGTGGCAGAGCTGGGGTGGGCTGGCTATCCAACCTTGTCACCTTGTCCAACCTGAGAGCTAGCTCCCTTTCAGCCTGGGACAGGCATTACTGTTATTGGCTGACTTCTGAACGGGTCTTATCACTCTGCAAAGTGGCTCCACACACTGCCCCCTCCTTTGGCACTCAACTGGGAGGGTCAGGTGAGGTATGACTCTTGGTGCGTTTGCTTAAGGAAACTTGGACCCAGCCCAGCTTATTCTACATTGGTTGGCAGAGCCAGGAGGAGAACCCAGGAGTCCTGACTCCTGAGCCAGTGCTCTTTTTACTTCCCTGCTTTTTTTCACTGTCAGGCACCTCACCTGCAGAGGGAAAGATGAGTGGATGGGAAGGATAGAGGCAGGGGAGACCTCAAATGATGTGACAGGTGGTTGCTGGAAGAGATCCCAGGCCCGATGCTGGAACAGGTCATGGGGGCTCCAGGACACTGCTTCAGTTGTCAGAGATGGGGTGGGCATGGGTTCTAGGGAGGGGCTGGCATGCTGGCTGTAGAGAAATATTTTATGAACTCCATTGACCTGCTCTTCAACGAGGGTAGAAACTGATCAGCCCCTAGTCACTGCCTTCGCTTGGCCACAGGGGGCTGCAGTTGGTCTTTTCTCTGCAGAGTTCAAAGAGGCCTTTTCGTTGTTTGACCGGACCCCGACTGGAGAGTTGAAGATCGCCTATGGGCAGTGTGGGGACGTGCTGCGAGCTCTGGGCCAGAACCCCACCAATGCCGAGGTGCTGCGTGTCCTAGGCAAGCCCAAGCCGGAAGGTCAGCCTCCCCTCTCCACCCCTGGGGTTCTCTCCCTTCAAGACCAACCTGCTCTCCCCAGGTTACCTGCCTCCCATTGCTAGAATTACCCAGAAACATCTGGCCCTTGGTCAGTCCTCAAAAGAGTGTGACCTGGGCTTGTTCTCCTTTTCTCTGTGAGAGTGGGAGCTCCTGGGGAGCAGGCCCGACTTTCTACTGCTTCAGGGCGCCTGGGACATGGGGCAGGGGGGCTGGGAGGGAAACTGGGAACTGACCACTGCCCCCGCCTCCACCAGAAATTGTGGGTGAGGTGTTACAGCATTGAGATGTCCTGTGACCACCATGAGTTGTATCACAGATAATGTGTTTCTGATAATACAGCCCTGAGATTGCCAATTATTCATTTAATATAAATTAGAGCAGACTCAGGCTCAGCTCTATGATGATGCCTGTTTCACTGGTTTGCATTAGATAGGTTTTGGTGAATGAGGGTTTAGAAAGTGGTGCAAAGGGTCCCATTTGTGAATGTCGTCTGTCACTGTGGCAGTTAGGCTAACAGCTGCCCTAACACATGAGTCCTTCTGAGGGGCTGGGGCTGGGCAGACCTGGGCAGGAGCCCTTAGCCAGGGTGGATCATTTCTAGAGATTTCTTGGGCCCTATATTGGGGCCTTCCTGCCCTCTTCCTTGGTTCTGGGTCCTTCCCTTCCTACTCTTGCTGGGGAAGACACCAGCAAGAGTGAAGGATGTGGGTCAGAAAGGACCAGAGGACCAGGAGCCTGCCCGTGTCAGTAGAGCTTCTCAGAGGGCAAAAGATATTTGAGTCTTTCCATTGTGGGAGGTTTCTGGGTTACAAAAGAAAGCAATGCCAGCCTTGGGATACTTAAAAATGGTTTTACCTCTATGAAAGTAAAGTGTTTTTTTTTTTTAAACTTTGGTAAATATTCAAGAGTTTTTATTCCAGGTTTCTCATCTTTTTCCTACTGTTCAGTAGGAATTCTTTAAATAATTATTGCAATCTGTAGTTTAATAACAGAAATTGTCTTTTGCCAATTTCTTTTTGCAGTTTATAGTTTGTCAAAAACACAAAAGTAAGTTAAAACTTTTAACACACCACAGTGTGGGAGAAAGGTGCTAGTCATTATTGATTCAGACTTGCTCCGGGCGGTGGGGACTAGTGAGGGGACCCAAATTTGGGGTTGTGCCAAGTTTTCTTTTTGCAGTCTTGTCAGTTTACCCTTGAGACTGGGAGTCTGTCACGTGTCCGAAGTCTAACTTGTGAATGTGAGAACTTGGGGCTGCTCACCTCCCTGCCCCACTGGCTGACTGGAGTTCAGAGGTCAGGGTGGAGTCACAGGTCCTGGGTCCTTTCACTGAGAAGAGTGCCCAGAGCCAGCTCTTGCCGGGCTCCCGGGGCTTCGTGCCCTCCAGGATTCCTGACTGGGGGCCCCACCCAGAAGTGACGGCAGCTGAGCTTGGGCTACCCTGGCAGAGCCGCATGAGACCCCTCCTGAGCCTCTGCTCCCCTCGAGCTCACGTCGAATTCCTTTCCTTACCGGTCCCCGGCGGAAGAGATGAATTCCAAGATGCTGGACTTTGAGACCTTCCTGCCCATCCTCCAGCACATCTCCCGAAACAAGGAGCAGGGCACCTACGAGGACTTCGTGGAGGGGCTGCGTGTGTTCGACAAGGAGAGCAACGGCACGGTCATGGGCGCTGAGCTTCGCCACGTCCTTGCCACCCTGGGTTTGTATGCCAGCCAGGCAGGGGCGGAGCCCAGGGGAGAGGAACAGAGGATGAGAAGCGTCTGAGTGGTTTATGTTGGGGTGATGTGGGGCTCCCTGCATCCTGAGTCTCATGTTCTGGTCCAAGCCCGTCTCCCTGGGTTCTGTAGGTACCATCGTCCCCAACTGGGTTTGCTCAGCAGGGTTGGAAGGAGAGGCAAGCAGGCTGGCAGAGCAGGGGTGAGGCCTGAGAGGTGGGACCCAGGGCCCCTGTCCTTGTCTTTGCCTCTGTTGCTAGGGCCTTGGTCTGCTCACCCACTGGTGGCTGTAGGCAGAGGGAGAGACCTTGGGGGCTAGGAAGGGTCTTAAGACCTTGACTCTACCTTTCAGAGCCTTGGGGGAAGTTTGGTTTGACCAATTCCTTGATCCAGGAAGTCCTGGGCCATCAGACTCAAGGGGGTGTTTGGGTTTGGCTGGTCCTCCTTTGCCCATCTGTCATTAAGTGCCCACTGTCTCCCACCCCAGGAGAGAAGATGAGTGAGGCTGAAGTGGAGCAGCTGTTAGCAGGTCAGGAGGATGCCAATGGCTGCATCAATTACGAAGGTACAGCTCATTTCGCACTTCCTCGGGCAGCCAGGGATGGGGCGGGGTGGGTACAACTCAGGCCAGGAGAGGCTGCAGGACAGAACAGATGCAGGAGTGAGAGGATATGTGTACCCCGTGGTCTTTGGTGAGCTCCCAGCGGATATTGTTCTTTTCCCTCCTGGGAGTGAACATCACTGTGTAATGGCAGGAGCATGGATGTTGGAGATAGCTGTGATGTACCAGCTGGGTGACCTTCAGCAAGTCGCTTACCTTCTCTTGACATTGGTTTTCTCATCTGAGCAACAGGGTGATGCTGGCCCCTTTCCCGGGGTTGCAGGGACTGGCAGAGATAATGTAGCTCATGTTATCCATGTCTGCTGTCAGCACAGAGAGTGCACACAGAGCAGCGGTTGGTTCCTTTCCTTTCTTCCATCTTCTCCCCATCAACCCCAAACAGGAAAAGGAATCAGAGTCTGAAGAAAGGGTGGTGCGAAGGTTTGCGGTCGGGTGGCATAAACCAGGGAGGAGGGGTTTAAGGGGCCGAGAGGGGCCATGTGATGTGGCTGTTTTCCGTCTTCTTTCCCAGCCTTTGTCAAGCACATCATGTCTGGGTGAAGCAGACCCCTCCCGGGTGAGTGCAGCCCACCTCCCGCGGGGTGCCCAGAGCCACACCATGTGCCCTAGAGCCCTTCTCTTCCGGTTTGACCCGCTTCGAGGACACTGCGGGAGACAGAGCAGTCGGGCCCCACCCGTTGCCCCTGCATTCTGAGTGCTCCTGTGGCCTCCCCTTCATCTCTTCCTGCCCTGCCCCTCACCTTCTTGGTCTTTGCACCCAATCTTGACCCACCAGTCACATCCTCCTGCCTCTTCCGGGGTCTCTCAAGGCCAGATGAATCGCTCAGGTGGGGCTTCCTCTGTAGGCTTCTGGCCATGAGAAGCCAGGTTTCAGGTGGAAGAGAATGTCCCGGGCCTATGCCCTTGACCCTGATCCTCTTCACCCGCTTCCCTGAGTCCCTTTGGCCTTGGTGCCGGCTGGTGGGGTTGGGGTCGTCATCAGGAGCTGGGGTGTGGAGGGGAAGTAGAACCCTTTCCATCTCACGCTCTCTTTCAGGTGCCTGGCCCAGGGCCTTAGCCCAGGTGAGTTACCAAGAGGCCCAGAGTGACTGAGCTGGAGCTGGAGTGCTGGACTTCCCACTGCACGGCAGCCCTGGGGACTTCCAGGGCCCCCAGTCCTCCCCATAAATAAACAGCTTCAGCAAGGCTGGGCCAAGGTCCCAACCAGCCTCTGAGTTGTTTTTTAAAGCCAATTAATTCGTTGAGTTGGGTTTTTGTGAGTGTGTGTGATAATCTGGGATCTGGGGGACATGGGCTAGCCCACGGAGCTAGAAACAGGAGGGTCAGACCGTGAGCAGAGAGTTTTGGAAGCGTCTGCAGTCTGAGGAGCTGTGATCAGGAGGAGCTTCATTTCCTTCCAAGGCTCACTCTCTACCTTAGGTCTGACCGGGTGACAAGCAGAAAGAGGGCCACTAGGAGCCCTGGGGATACCAAGGGATCCTCAAATAATCCTTGCTCCCTCCTCTTCTTTTAAAAAAAAAATTGTGGTAAAAGGCACATAACATAACGGGACTTCCCTACTGGCTCAGATGGTGAAGAATCTGCCTGCAATAGAGGAGACCCAGATTCAGTCCCTGGGTTGGGAAGATCCCTTGGAGAAGGCAATGGCAACCCACTCCAGTATTCTTGCAGCACATAATATAAAATTTTCCATCATAACAATTTTTAAGTGTTCAGTTCTATAGTGTTAAGTGTGTTCACATTGGTGTGTAGCAAGTCTCCAGAACTTTTTCATCTTATAAAACTGAAATTCTATATCCATTAAACAATAAATCTCCATTTCCTCCTCTCTCCAGTCCCTGGCAACCACCATTCTACTTCCTGGATCTATGGGTTTGACTACTCTAGATAGCTCATATGAGTGGAGTCATAGTGTATTTGTCTTTTTGTGACTGGTTTATTTCACTTCACGTAATGTCTTCAAAGTTCATTTGTGTTGTATTCCCTTCTTTTTTAAGTGTCAGAATTCCCTTCTTTTTTAAGGAGGAATAGTGTTCCGCTGTATGTGTGCAGGTACCACATTTTGTTTATGGCCCTTATAACTTTTTTTGATCACGCCACATGGCATGGGGGATCCTGGTTCCCTGACTGGGGATCGAACTTGCACCTGTCCCCTGCATTGGAAACTCAGTCTTAACCATTGGGCCACCAGGAAAATCCCAGTGCTTGTATCCTCATATGGGCCCTTTAGGTGTCTCTTCCCCTGAGAGCAAGGCCCCTGATGCCTGATTCACCCCTGCTTGTTCTGGGCATCTCACTGACTCCCTGGCCACACCCAGGACTCATACAGGCCTCTGCATCAGGGGGAGCATCAGGGCTTCAGAGGGAGCACAGACTTCAGGCTGGGCAGGCAGGGGTGTGGCGGGAGGCAACTGGGAAAAGGAGGGCAGGCAGGGGTGTGGCGGGAGGCAACTGGGAAAAGGAGAGACAAGAAACCAGAGACTGAGAAGAAGGGGACCGACCAGGTCATGAAATGAAAGACACATATGAGCAGAACCCATCTGGATGGGGGTCCCCACATCCCTGAGAGCCCCAAGGTGGATTAGACCCTTCTCCTCTCACAGCCTTTCTGCTGCCCTCTCAAGGCATCCAGCTGCAGACCTTTGTGAAACATCCTTTATAAATCCAGTCAAGGCTGAGATTCCATGAGCCCAAAAGGGAAGTTGTCATGGGAAGCTGAGAACCGTGAGCCCAAACTCAGCCTCCTCAGAATTTAAAGTCTTGTTGGGAAGGCGAGACCAAGGCCCCAAAAGATACCATGTGTATCTTTTCTTCTGTGAGGAAGGGGCTCCAGTGATGGGAGAGACCTGTTGAATCATAAAACTTGAGATCTTTATGCAGTTGCGATAGGGGTCATTGACTCCAGTGGTTTTCAAACGTGGTTGTAGCTCCGTAGCCTTTTAAAACATTGTTTATTTATTTGTTTGGCTGTGCTGGGCCATAGTTGTGGCTATTACCATTCATGGGCTGTTAGCTGCGGCAGATAGGATCGAGTTCTCAGGCCAGGAATTGAACCCAGGCCCCTTACATCGGGAGCGGAGTCTTAAATCACTGAACCAGCAGGGAAGTCTTGGCTCCATAGCCTTTTACTCAAGCTAAATTCTGTGCAGAAGCCAATGCATGAACCGAATGGAGCAGAGATTCTCCAGCTGAGGAGGTGAGGAGTGGATGCCTGTATCTTGAGCCTCTACCTGGGCTCCTTAGAGCACAACCAGAAGACCACTGACTGAGTCAGACCTGCTAATTGTAAAGGGAAGGAAATGGCTCCTTAGGAGAGACTTGACTCACCCAGGGTCACAGCTAAGGACCCATGAACCCCGGTCCCCAGAATCCCTAATTTTCCCATTTTTCGACACACATCAATCAGCCTTTGAAATTTTTTTCAAGTTAGGCTCTTGGGAGCTTCTCTCTTGTATTATCCCTGCCATTCTGCTTGATCGATTTTGGCTTTACTTTTAAAATTTATTTTATTTTAATTTTTATTTATTTTATTGCCTGATAATCTCAGATTCCCAACCAGGGATTGAACCCGGGCCATGGCAGTGAAAGCCTGGAATCCTAGCCACTCGGCCTCCAGGGAACACCCCATCATTTCTCCTTTTTTAATTAATTAATTAAGATTTTTATGTGGATCATTTTTAAAATCTTTATTGAATTTGTTACAATACTGCTTCTGTTTTATGTTTTGGCTTTTTGGCCATGAGACATGTGGGATTTTAGCTCCCCAACCAGGGATCAAACCCACATGCCCTGCATTGGAAGGTGAAGTCTTAACCACTGGACTGCCAGGGAAGTCCCTATTTCTCCTTTTTAAGAGTCACTCTCCCTGACTTGAAATGCCAGCATGCCTCCTCAGTGTTGGGGCCTTGTCGGGTTTCCCTCACTTTCTTTTCCTTTCTTCCCTCCCACCTTCCCTCCCTCCCTTTCTTTCTTCATGAAGTGTTTATTGTCTGCTGTAAACATTTAGGAGGAATTGGGGCCAAGCTCCCAATGATTAAAAACTGAAAGTGTTTTCCCCTCCTAAGTCGATTACCATGCGGTTAAGCAAGAACGTAAGCATCCAGGGACTAACCGCAGAATGACCCCCACGCAGCACAACACCAGCAGGACCACTTCTTCCACGTCACACACAGTGTAATTTCCAAGGGCCCTGCACCAAGAGGAAGTGAGACGTGATTGGGATGATCTCTCTCAGTGGGCTTTAGGTGAGACCTTAGTGGAAAAGATGACACAAGGCTGGTACTCAGGTTCAGGCAGGAAAAGGGCAGGAAAGGGGTCACAGACTTATCTGACAGACACTTACTGAGTGCCAGCTGGGTGTATGGCACTGGCTTGGGCCTTGAGGATACACTGAACTGGGAAAACACAGTCCCTGCCCTCATGGAGCTTACAATCCAGTGGGAAGACAGATATTAAATAGTTGTGATCATGTGACAGATAACAGCCAACACTTATTGAATGCAATATCAGCTCTGATTATCTTTGGCTGTGGGTTACGGAGACTAGAAGACAGTGGCTTAAAAGACACGAAAAGTACGTTTTCCCTCCCACTGAAGGCCAGGGGTTGGCTGTCCAGCTGTTCTGCACAAAGTCCTCGGACCCAGACTCCTTTTATCTTGTGACATTGCACCGTGCCCTCTACTCACAGTCCTGATGGCTGTTCTGGATCAGCCACCTTGGCTCCTGAGGGAATAGTTCTGGAAGCATTTCCTACCCGGTGAACCTCCTCAGGAACTGGTGTGGCTCACCGGGCTCTTTATGGTATTCGGCCTACTCATTTGAAGGCACAAGAACCTTTGTGCTCCTAGTTATCTTTTCCCTGCCCCAGCCTCCTCCGCAGCTTCCCTGGTGGCTCAGATGGTAAAGGACCCACCTGCAGTGCAGGAGACCCGGGTTCAGTCCCTGGATTGGGCAGATCCTTGGTGAAAGGAGTGGCAATCCACTCCAGCATTCTTGCCTGGAGAATCTCATGGGAGAGCCTAACAAGCTGTAGTCCATGGGCTCACGTGACTAAGCACACACACACAACCTCCTCCTTGTCGGCCCATCAGTAAGGCTCAGCACTCGTCCCATCTGAGAAGAGGTATGGGTAAAACTGACCCATCTGCAAGATTTTCTTTGAATGGACGGACTGACTTCCAGTACTTCAAACCGGGACTCAGACCATGCCTTGGTCTGCTTGGGTTGCTAGAACAAAACACTACAGCCTAAGTGGCTTCAGTAACACGTTGATTTCTCACAGATTTGGAGGCTTGGAGTCTGAGATCAAAGTGCAAGCATGATTGGGTTTTGGTAAGGCCCCTTTCTGGCTTCCAGGTGGCTAATTTCCTGCTGAATCCTAACAGAGAAAAAAAAAAAAAGAGGAGAGAGAAAGAGAGCAGGAAAGAAAGAGACAGTCAGAGACAGACTGATCCCAGTATGAGGGCTCCACTCTCGTGACTTCACCAAAACGTAATTAGCAAAGGTTTTACCTCCAAGCACCATCACACTGGAGACTAGGGGCTTTACCATATGAATTTTGGGGGACACAGTTCAGTCGCAGGGCAGACCATGTAACTTACAGGAACAGGACTGCGCCCCCTGTGGCCCCTTCTCTCACCCTGCAGGCTGGCTGACTGTGGATTTGAGAGGGCGGCACCACAGGAGGATGAGTAAGGTGGGAGGTGGAAGGAAGCGGTGTCCCAGCTCTTGGGTGGATTGAAGGAAGGCTCCAGCCTGGAGCTAGACATGGCACCATCCTGACAGGGTGACGGCAAGTGATGGACATGGGGAAATCGCTTTAGTGGAGCACAGAGGAATGTACCCATAGGCTGGGCATCGTGCCTCCCAGAGACTGGTACAGGAAACACGGCCCCCAGTGCAACTACCTTCCCACCTTAAACCCTGCAGACAGATGCGGAGGAGAAAGTTGTATGCTTCAGGTCAGAGAGGTTGGGGAGTTTTCTTTAAAGTTCCCATTGCCGGAGGGAATGAGCCAAGGCAAGTGCAGGGAGGAGATTTAATGCTCTTTTCACTCAGCTGCTTTCCTCTGCAGCGTTTATCAGTAGAAAAGGGCCATAAAGGATTTGGCTGGTGGCGCAATACCTACATTACACCACTAGATGGCACAATTGCAGCAGCCATGCTTCCGAAGGACGCCCAAGAGTGAAAATTACAGGAAAACTGATTCCCACCCTGGGCTGGAAGGAACTCTCAGAAATCACTTAGTCCATCTCTATGTTTTAAGAAAAATGGAGGTTTTATTCATTTTCAAAGACTCACAACTATTAGTCAGCTTCCTTCAGGACCCCCTCAAAGGTTTTGCAGCGAGGGGGCAGAGAGAGGACTGTTTGGGACACACGGAAACCTGGCATCTAGACCAGTTTGGCTCCTAAAACACACACACTCGGCTTCTGATCCACAGGTTGCAAAATAAGGAAGTCGATTAGATCATCTTTAATGTCCTTTCCAGCTCTCTGATTCAGGTCATTTGGAATGCACCCAACTGCTTGCTATACTCAACTCAGAATGATCTCTGTTCATTTCCAAGGCAAACCATTCAGTATCACGGGAATCCAAGTCTATGCCCCGACCAGGAACGCTGAAGAAGCTGAACAGTTCTATGAAGACCTACAAGACCATCTAGAACTAACACCCAAAAAAAGATGTCCTTTTCATTGTAGGGGACTGGAATGCAAAAGTAGGAAGTCAAGAAACACCTGGAGTAACAGGCAAATTTGGCCTTGGAGTACAGAATGAAGCAGGGCAAAGGCTAATAGAGTTCTGCCAAGAGAATGCACTAGTCATAGCAAACACCCTCTTCCAACAACACGAGAGAAGACTCTACACATGGACATCACCAGATGGTCAACACCGAAATCAGATTGATTATATTCTTTGCAGCCAAAGATGGAGAAGCTCTATATAGGCAACAAAAACAAGACCAGGAGCTGACTGTGGCTCAGATCATGAACTCCTTATTGCCAAATTTAGACTGAAATTGAAGAAAGTGGAGAAAACCACTACACCATTCAGGTATGACCTAAATCAAATCCCTTATGACTATACAGTGGAAATGAGAAATAGATTTAAGGGACTAGATCTGACAAAGTGCCTGATGAACTATGGATGGAGGTTCATGACATTGTACAGGAGACAGGAATCAAGACCACCCCCAGGAAAAAAAAAATGCAAAAAAGCAAAATGGCTGTCTGAGGAGGCCTTACAAATAGCTGTGAAAAGAAGGGAACCAAAAAGCAAAGGAGAAAAGGAAAGATATAAGCATCTGAATGCAGAGTTCCAAAGAATAGCAAGGAGAGATAAGAAAGCCTTCTTCAGTGATCAATGCAAAGAAATAGAGGAAAACAACAGAATGGGAAAGACTAGAGATCTCTTCAAGAAAATTAGATTTACTAAAGGAACATTTCATGCAAAGATGGGCTCAATAAAGGACAGAAAGGGTAGGGACCTAACAGAAGCAGAAGATATTAAGAAGAGGTGGCAAGAATACACAGAAGAACTGTACAAAAAAGAGCTTCCTGACCCAGATAATCACGATGGTGTGATCACTCACCTAGAGCCAGACATCCTGGAATGTGAAGTCAAGTGGGCCTTAGAAAGCATCACTACAAACAAAGCTAGTGGAGGTGATGGAATTCCAGTTGAGCTCTTTCAAATCCTGAAAGATGATGCTGTGAAAGTGCTGCACTCAGTATGCCAACAAATTTGGAAAACTCAGCAGTGGCCACAGGACTGGAAAAGGTCAGTTTTCATTCCAATCCCAAAGAAAGGCAATGCCAAAGAATGCTCAAACTACCTCACAATTGCACTCATCTCACATGCTAGTAACGTAACGCTCAAAATTCTTCAAGCCAGGCTTCAGCAATACATGAACTGTGAACTTCCAGATGTTCAAGCTGGTTTTAGAAGAGGCAGAGGAACCAGAGATCAAATTGCCAACATCCACTGGATCATGGAAAAAGCAAGAGAGTTCCAGAAAAACATCTATTTCTGCTTTACTGACTATGCCAAAGCCTTTAACTGTGTGGATCACAATCAACTGCGGAAAATTCTGAAAGAGATGGGAATACCAGATCACCTGACCTGCCTCTTGAGAAACCTATATGCAGGTCAGGAAGCAACAGTTAGAACTGGACATGGAACAACAGACTGGTTCCAAATAGGAAAAGGAGTATGTCAAGGCTGTATATTGTCACCCTGCTTATTTAACTTATATGCAGAGTACATCATGAGAAACGCTGGGCTGGAGGAATCACAAGCTGGAATCAAGATTGCCGAGAGAAATATCAATAACCTCAGACATGCAGATGACAACACCCTTATGGCGAAAGTGAAGAAGAACTAAAATGCCTCTTGATGAAAGTGAAAGAGGAGAGTGAAAAAGTTGGCTTAAAGCTCAACATTCAGAAAACGAAGATCATGGCATCTGGTCCCATCACTTCATGGCAAATAGATGGGGAAACAATGAAAACAGTGGCTGATTATATTTTTCTGGGCTCCAAAATCACTGCAGATGGTGACTGCAGCCATGAACTTAAAAGATGCTTACTCCTTGGAAGGAAAGTTATGACCAACCTAGACAACATATTAAAAAGCAGAGACATTACTTTCCAACAAAGGTCCGTGTAGTCAAGGCTATGGTTTTTCCAGTAGTCGTGTATGGATGTGAGAGTTGGACTATAAAGTAAGCCGAGTGCCGAAGAATTGATGCTTTTGAACTGTGGTACTGGAGAAGACTCTTGAGAGTCCCTTGGACTGCAAGGAGATCCAACCAGTCCATCCTAAAGGAGATCAGTCCTGGGTGTTCACTGGAAGGACTGATGTTGAAGCTGAAACTCCAATAGTTTGGCCACCTTATGCAGAGAGCTGACTCATTTGAAAAGACCCTGATGCTGGGAAAGATTGAGGGCAGTAGGAGAAGGGGACAACAGAGGATGAGATGGTTGGATGGTATCACCGACTTGATGGACATGGGTTTGGGTGGACTCCGGGAGTTGGTGATGGACAGGGAGGCCTTGCGTGCTGTGGTTCATGGGGTCGCAAAGAGTCAGACACGACTGAGCGACTGAACTGAACTGTCCGACTCTAGATCACCTCTAGTCTTGTTTTATTTTCACCCTCACTGTGTATATGTGTTTAGAACCTTAAGTGGCAGAAAGCATTCATTCAAAATAACTGCAGAGTCCACAGCTGCAGGTGCTTTGGAAGTCACCTTCCAAAAAGGTGGTTCCAAAAGCAAAGTCACTCACAGTTTTTCATTCCATGAGTTTATACCCTACTAAAGTAAGAATGATCTACAGGTGAAAAGTTATAAGACAATAGAAGAAAGGAAACCAGGCAGTATATATCTAAGGACTGAGGGAGAGGAGTGGTATCGTAGCACTTGGATCTCAGTGAATGGCCAGGGAGGGCTTCATGGAGGAGGTGTGGCAAGCTTGGATGGGATATAAATAGAGAAGGACCTGGAGAGTGCGATTCCTGACAGGATACCTTCTTTTTTGCCAGCTATAATCATGCACGTGTGAGCTCAGTCGCTCAGTTGTGTCAGCTCTTTGCTACCCTATGGACTGTAGCGCACCAGGCTCCTCCGTCCATGAGATTCTTCAGGCAAGAATACTGGAGTGGATTGCCATGCTCTCCTCTAGGGGATCTTCCCAACCCAGGGATTGAACCTGAGTCTTGCGTCTCCTGCATTGGTAGGCGGATTCTTTACCACTCTGCCACCTGGGAATATCACAGTCTCAGCCTTTTAGGATTTGCATAAAAAGAAATAAAGAAGGATAAAAGAAGAGTGAGAAAAGTAACTGGAGAACAGGGTAAGAGGCAGGGAGAAGGAAGAAAGACTGAGAAAGGGGGGAAGGATGAGCAGGGATCACACTGGCATGAGGTGCGGCTGTTCAGAGATGGAGACGCAAAGGTAAAAAAATCTAAAACTAAGCTGGGAAAGTACTCATTCTTTCCTCCCCTGATATTTTAGAGTCACAGAATCATAAGCTTTCAGGGTTAGAAGAGATCTCTAATCCAAACCCTTCCATAAAAGCCCTGTAAAAGTCGTCCAGTGCTCACTTGGATATCTACTATGGCAGGAGACGTGGTACCACCCACGAGAGCCCACTCCATTTGGGAAAAACTCTAATTCATATTCTTCTTAGTAGGAATCTGACATTTACATCCCTGAAATTTCCATCCACTGGTCCTGGATTTGTCTTCCAAAGTGACCTAGAAAAGACCTAGAACCATTCCCCATGATAGAAGTTGGCATTTCCTCTTTCTCAGCTCGGCATCTCCCAGCTGGTGCTTGTTCCACACTGAGATCCTCGAATCCATTTCATGTGGCCAGCTGCTGTCTAATGTGTTCTCTCCTGGGGTTCAGTTCCCTCTTAGCAGTGTAGTTTGCCACTTCACGGCTGGAAATCAGTCTTCTTGACAGAAAAGATGGAACTGAGGTCAAATAGAGGTTGGTGAACTCTGCTGATGTCACTCATGCAGCCCCAAGGACTGTGACCTTTCTGTAGTTCTTGCTCAGAACTTTAGTGTAGCAGGTTTTTGTTAATTTTGACATTACAAAGATTTCAGGGACTTCCCTGATGACCCAGTGGTAAAGAATCCACCCGGCAATGCAGGAGACACGGGTTCATTCCCTGGTACGGGAAAATTGTGCATGCCGCAGAGGAACTATGCCGCTGGGCCACAGCTACTGAGCCAGGGCTCTAGAGCCTGGGAGCCACAACTCCTGAAGTTTGTGTGCCCTAGAGCCCATGTTCCACAACAAGAGAAGCCACCGCAGTGAGAAACTCACGCACTGCAAGTAGAGAGTAGCCCCTGCTTGGCGCAACGAGAGAAAAACACTTGCAGGGACAAAAACCCAGCAGAGCCAAAAGCAGAGAATTCAGTTCACTCCGGACTTATGGCTTCTTGGTCTTGTGGCCACAGCCCCATGTGACAACTTTATGTTCGTGATAAGCCCTTGGCTGCCCCTCCTTCCATCTATTCTGGATAAGAACCCTGGAGAATTCTCTTTCCTCAGCTCCACCAGCCTCTTCAGAGCCCCTTTCCCACCGGTTTCCTTACTGAGTTGTTCATAGTTCTCTTTTTAAAGACAGTCCATTCCTCCGGTGATAGGAACAGAGATTCTGTTTTTTAAGCTGTTAATGTGACATATTTTTTCATCTTAATGACATTTATTATTTTGTAATTTTACAAGCAATACATGTTCATTTCAGACAACTAGAAATACATAAAAAGAATAAAGTGAAAAATAACCATCACCCATAATCTCCAACCCTCAGTGAAACCATTAGTATTTTGATGTGTTTATTTCCAGTCTCTCTATATACATAGATATAGATGTGCGTGTGTGTGTGTGTGTGTGTGTGTATCCAGTGTCTGTCTATCTGTCATCGAGATATAATTGACTTACAACACTGTGTTAAGGAACAGAGATTCTTTATCATAAAAAAGACACTTGTGAGCACATTTACACTCTCTTTCCGAGAACTTCTACTTTTCATCACATTTCCAAAAAGGTCAGAAAACCAAAAAAGGCTAAGAATTGCCATTCGGGAGCCTTTGTGGGATTCGGTTTATCTTTCCTCTGAATGTTTTGATACTGCATCTGCTTTGGGCAGCCTTCTTCCAGGCTACCACAAGCTCTAAAATAGCACATCTCTTTCTCTCAGGACCTGCTTTACTTCCTCCTGCCCCCCAGCCATTCCTTGGGTCACACTTGGGTTTAGAGAGACAGTTCCACCTTTTACTTTTACTTCCTCTGTGGCCCCGCTTTTTGCTGAGTTAGCATCCCTACGACACCCCTCTGAGTTTTGGTCCAGACCCTGCTGAACCCCTGTGAGTGTCCACCACCCCCCATCCTCCCCCTCCCACCCCTCCAGCTGGTGCCTCGGGTTCACAGGCTTATTGCGTCCCCATGGTCCCTTTGGTTCCACTCTCCTTGATCAGGCTCCGATGGCCTCTGCTGGACTTTCTCCTTCAGACAGGTGTGTCCCTTGTGTTGTGAATCTTCTTGACGGTCAACACTCACATGCCTGTTCTCCTAGCGGTTTTATTTTTCCTAGAACAGAGTCCACTGTTGAGTGGAGATGATTCCTATCTCACAAATCTATGGTCACACCCAAGACAGTGTGTGCCCTTCCTAAAAAATCTTCACTATTTTACATTCACGTAAGTCTCATAAGATGTTAGTTACTAGGGGCTGATGTATCATTTCATAACAAAGGGCTGTTGTCGGTGTAAGGACAGGCTGATGAGGGTGTCCTGAGTGTATCAGTTTGTCTTTGTGCAGGGCGAGGTTTGGGTCTGGGCATTTGAGGACTTGAAACAGTGCATCTGGCCGTGCTGGTCTCAGGGATCCCTCCATTCCCAGCCCTTGGGCTTCAAAGGAAATTTTAAAAATGATCATGTTACCCCTACACTTTCTCCCATTCCATCCCACCCACACTTCAGCCCTCATTGCAGCCCTTCTGTGCCCTACATATTGAGGAGCAGCCAGAGGTTAAAGATCTCGCGTTTAAAAGCTTGGTTACCAGCTGGAATGTGGAGAGCGCTCTTGTGTGGTTAGTTTCATAATCATTTATTTAATGCACTTTATTACTGGTACTGCAAGGTTTTGTTTTTAGAATTTAGTCTTTGTGATATTTTGCCAGTGTCTAGTTTCTGATAATGGCAGCTGGAGTTTTGCCAGGCCTCTGAGGTTTAGAAAATTGAACAGGACCTGGTCGTTGCACTCAGAGCTGGTAGGTAAGTTAAGACATAGTTTTATGCCTGTGCTCAGTTGCGTCTGACTCTCTGCGGCCCCGTGGACTGGAGCCTAGTTTCCTCTGTCCATGGGGTTTTCCAGACAAGAATACTGGAGTGGGTAGCTAAGACATATATGGTACACAAACAGAAAAATGTCAAGTGGAAGGCAAAGGCTGTAAGATAGATACTAACAAGGAAGTGGGGGGATTTTAAAGGGAAAAGCAGCACTACTTCCAGTTAGGACATCAGAGAAGGCTCTTTGGAGGAGGGGCTGGCACTGAAACTGTAGACGATGCAGGTGACTTGATGCATGCTCTTAGAAGAGAGCAGTGGTTAAGAGTGTAGTCTCAGGGTCAGGATGGGTCTACACTCATGAGCTGTGTGACCCTGGGCAAGGTTTTCAACCTCTCCAAGCCTCAATTTCCTAATTTATAACATGGGGATAACAGTAGTACTGACCTCATTTGGTTATTACAAGGATCCAGTGAGTTGATCAACGTAAAGCCCTTAAAACAGCATTTGTATATGTATAACGGATTCAATTTTCTGTACACTTGAAACTAACAGAGCATTGTAAATCAACTATACTCCAATAAATTAAAAAGAAAAAAATCTAAAAAAACCCACCCAAAACAAAACAGCATTTATAACCTGGTAAGAACTCAGTTATTAACTCTACAGGCAGAGGGGTATTCTAGGCAGCACATAACAGTTCTAGCAAAAGAAGGAAAACGAAAGAACTCTTATTCTTTTGGGAAATCCTCAAACAGAAGTACCTGGGAAACAAGAGGGAGAGAAACAGCACTCATCAAAATAGTGGCAAGGAACAAGCCTGCCTAAGAGGTGTCTTCTGCACTGACAGATGGGTTCTTTACCACGACGCCACCTGGGAAGCCCATGATTAAGGTGGACATGTTACTAAATTTATTATTTTTCTGGGAATTTGGACTTGTTAGGAGTAGTCTTGTGTGATAATCACTCTTATATTTTTTATTTGCCTTTGTTTTACAGCTTGATAAAAAATACAATTAAAAAATTGCTACAGATAAATAGGGGAGAGACTTAACGTCCCCAATCCATGTAGCTAATTGCATGTACCTTTGGCAATTTACCATGTGCTTCTCCTCCATCTTCTGCCATGCTGCAATTAGTTTCTGACTGTCTCTAAGAGTTCTGTCTTCCAGCCTCAAAGGACACTTATGGTCACCGGCCTCAGTGTCCCAAATGTCCATTATTATTCATTTTCTGGCCTTACCCCATAGCACAAGGGATCTTAGCTCCCCGACCAAGGACTGAACCTGTGCCTCCTGCATTGGAAGCAGAGAGTCTTAACCACTGGACTGCCGGGGAAGTCCCTATGAAGTATTAGTCTCTGCCAAATAATAAGCCCTTGATAATTGTTACCTTCGAAGTCGTCACCATCCTGTCATCTTACCTTAATGGATTGCTCAGTAGAGTTCTGAGGCAGTAGGAAGTAAAGGCTCATTCTGTGACCTGGGCAGAAGAAAGCTCTAGAAAACTAGGATGCCCCCAGTCTGAAGGCACTACTTCAAAATCCTTAGAGTACTTAGGGGATGGCTAGAGTGTAGGGTTTCCAAGGAAGAATCAAAGACACAGGGTCGGGAAGACAGATGAGCGGTGGTTGCAAGTAACCATCCACAGATGGGGAACATAGCCTTCAGGGTAATCATGGGTGACTGAGCTCCAGAAGGGAGGAGAAGAGGGTGAGAGGAGAGGGAAGGAGGAGGGGGAATCCAGGAGGTCAAGGTGTTCTCCTGCCAGGGGTCCTGGTTGGAGTGCCCTAGGTATGGGCTTTCCCCTTCCACGCCTTCCTCAGAACTTGGGGCTCCCAAGGTCCTTACTGCAGGCCTTATTGGGTTGGAAGCAGCCAGAGCCTTGGGGAAGTGAGGCACACTGCCGATCATACACCCAGCTCACAGTCACCCCTCTCTGTGTCACCCTTTCAGGGAAAAGCTGAATCCCAGGGGCTCTCTGTTCGGCCCAGAACTTGGTCTAACGCCCAGGTTTTTCCGGTGTAGTTGTCATATCTCAGGAGTCAGGCGGGCATGGCTGGTAACTTCTTGTAATAGTTAAGACAGGAAGTGGTCAGGACCTGGAAATAGAGCAGGGCTAGGCAGTGGGAGGGTAAGGAAAAGGCTTTTTCTGGAGAAAATGTTCTGTGTGCTTTCTTGGGCAGGGAGCACAGAATTCCCAGTCTTGGCCTGGGCTGCAGGGACCCTCGGGGAGACTTCTTTATGGACCTCCCGATTTGATTTCTTCCTTTATCCCAATATGAATTTCTCGCATGAACATAGCAAGGCCCACTTGAAACAGAGGGCATTGGGCAACCTATAGCCCCATTTATAGTCAGGGAGACAGTGGGGTGTAGAATCAGGGGGACCTGCTTTCTTAGTCCGTGCTTTGTCACTTACTACTTAGGCACACTTTTAAAAAAAATAATAATTGACTAGGCTTTACTGGGTCTTAGTTGTGGCAGGTGGGATCTAGTTACCTGGCCAGGGATTGAACCCAGGCCCCCTGCATTGGGGGTGCAGAGTCTTAGCCACTGGACCACCAGGAAAGTCCCCCTAGGTGCTCTTCAGCTAACTATCCCATTTCTCTGAGCCTCTGTTTTTTCACTTGTAAGATCAGGATTCCCATGCCTATTTCGTGCTGATTAAATGAAGTATGAAAAAATTCTTAGCATAGTATTTTGCATATAAAAATTACAAAATAAATGAGAGCTAATATAATAACAACAACAATAATAATTGTTCTATTACCCTACTTGACCTCAGTTTCTACTTCTGTAAAATAAGTTATTATGAGGATTAAGGGAGATGATCAATATTTATAAAGAAAGTGGTGTATAAAAAGAAAGATATTTATTTATTTATCAAAGAAGTACTCTCAAATTCTAGTTCTTTTCCTTGGAGGAAAATCATACTTGGGGGAAAGGGCCTGGGTCAGCAGCTTATGACAGTGAGGGGACATGGGGGGTGGCAGGGAGAGGCCATTCTCTGGCTGGAGAAGACCTGGGGAGATAACACTCCCTGTTGGGAAGAACTGGGTTGAGGGATTAGGGAGTGGATTCAGGCAGGTTTTGGGGGACCCAGTGACTGGGCCCTGTTTCTTGGAGTGATGGTAAGGACCTGTGGATACTGTTGACATTGGGCCTTTCTGAGTCCTCAGTGGCCCAGAAGAAGGCCTCCCAGCCTCATGAACTAGGGCTAGACTCTAGGGTTCCCCTGTCCCAGAGTGATAGTTCTTAACACATGGGTCACAGACCATTTAAGAAACTAGTGAAACCTAGGGACTATTTCTGTAGAATACACAAACTTTTGGCTATCAGAGGGGGTTCACAGATCTTTTGAAACTCATCCAAGGACTTGTGGTGAAGAAACAATGTCCCTGGCTTCAGAATAGCCCTGATGCTTTGGGTGTTGGCAAGAAGAGTGGTCCATGAACTTGGGACAATCTGAGATTTGTCCCAGCAACACTGATTATGCTAAAGATCTTCCAGGGGTTGAAATAGGGACAGGGACCTGAGCCAGGAGCTACATCAGGGGATGGTCACTTTGACCAGCAAGGACTCTCCCCATAGCCTGTAACATCCCTCTGCCTCAAGTAATCAGCTCGCCTCAAGTAATCAGCTCACTTCAACTAGAGCCCAGGAGGCTAGTGACAAGCAGCAACAATGAAGCAGTGGGTATCTTGACTTGCAGAGAAAATTTGGGGAATTCAGTACAGATGAACTGATCCTAAGGGGAAGAAATAGCTCACTTTTATTGAGGATGAGATGGCTAGGTAGCATCACTGACTCAAAGCATAGGAACTTGAGCAAACTCTGGGTTAGGACTTGGCACTTTGACTGCAGTGGCCTGGGTTCAATCTCTTGTTGGGGAACTAAGATCCCACAAGCCACATGGCATGGCTGGAAAAAAAGTCTGGAGCCCAGTTGCAAGTTTGGATTCACTGAAGCAGGGCCCCAGGGAGGGTGACTGAGAATAGAAAGATACCTGAACAGGAATTTGGAACCAGAAGTCAAGCAGCAGCTCTGTTACTGGAATGAGGCATCACCCTGGCTTGGGGGTTGGATGGAGTAAGTATCTGGATTGGTCTGAGACGGGGTGTGAGCAGTCTTATGATGCCTTCTGTGCTCACAGAGCTTGAACCTGGGCTTGGCCAGGTGGTACTTTGTATGATGAGTTGAGATCGAAAGTCCTTGGGCTCTTACTTGTTCTTTTCAGCAGAGAAAGGTCTGGCTTATGTGAGAATGCACGCCAGGACAGAACTTGACTGTCTTAGGCCCAGTGGGGCTCAAGCTTTGGGAGGGCAGGGCCTGGTGCTCTTCACTGCAGTGTCCTCAGTATGCTGACACACAGCAGGCGCCTAATACATGTTTGTGAATGAATGTGAAATGCCAAGGCTGAGCTCATCCTTTCACAATTTTGATAAAAATCTAGGGGTACTTTCCCATGCAGCTCCCTAGAGCCCAGAATTCCAAGTTCTATCATCTTTAAGTCAGTGTAGACTCTGAAAACTCATTTCCTTTAAGCCAAAGGAACAGCTCTGTCATCCCTCTCTCTCAATGGAAAGAAGAGCCTCTGCCAAATGTGTAGGAGGAGAATATTGTGAACCAATACACTTACTCCACACTCAAGACTCCTTAACTATAGGAACAAATTAAAAAAAAAATATTTATTTGACTGCTATGGATCTTTGTTGCAGCATGCAAGCCCTTAGCTGTGGCATGTGGGATCTAGTTCCCTGACCAGGGATTGAACCCAGGACCACGGCTTTGGGAGCACGGAGTCTTAGCCATTGGACCACCAGGGAAGTCCTCAGAGAAATGAATTTGCATTGATAGACCTACAATATCTCAGCAAATAATAACAACAATAAGAACATACTTTTCTGTGTTTTTCAGATTCTAGAGGCTTTCATATCCCTGATTTCTAGAACCTCATAAACATGTGTGGGTGTTGGGAGTGGGGGTGGGGAAAAGGGCAGGGAACAGTTATTTTTTACAGATAAGAAAAATGAGTATAGGGAATTCCCTGGGGGTCCAGTGGTTAAGACTCAGTGCTTCATGGGCTTTGGTCAATGTGGGCGTGGGTTTGATCCCTCCTCAGGGAACTCAGATCCCACAAGCTGAGAAGGAAGGCCAAAAAAAGAAAAAAGAAAGAAAGAAAAATGAGTATAGATAGGATTTGGACTGTTTTTAGATCACTTAATCGGTAAGAGGTGGGGCAAGAATGTGATCCCAGGGACCTTCTGACTCTAAGTACAAAGGGGAAATAAACATGACCTTGAGGAAAGAGATACAGGAAATGGCCACAGAAGTGTTTCCTCCAACTTACAGTGGTGACAATGAGCAACTGGTTGGAGTGGGGCTTCCCAAGGGGGCTGACTATTGACAAGAGCACAGGGAAAGGGTCCCTATCTTGGTGTCAACCTGGCCAAGGTCAATCAGGGAACCAGATAACGTGACTCCTGCATCCTAAATGGATCTTGGGGAAGATCTACCTGCCATGCATTGGATATCCCTCCATGGTCTGATCCATTGCGGAATATGGCACTTGGGAAAATCACAGAATAGACACTCAGATCCCCCAACATCACTGCTTGATTAACAATTTTTTTAACATTAACCATCAAGGGCTGCTAAGAAGGTAAACATGAGGAAGAAATTATTTTATTTATCGAGGGCCTACTGAGTAATATAAAGATGAAAAGCTACTGTCCCTGTGCTCAAGGATCTCACTGTCTACGAGAAAGAGGTGACAGCGGGAGAGGCAGAGATGGATAAATAATCATGGAACTTCTGCTCCTGACTATGACAAAGTGACTGGTATGGAACTCACTTTCCCACAATAAACAAGAATATATTCAGGCAAAATATTTGAGAAATTGCTTTAGATATTGACTATGACTAGCAGAATTATAATCCTTGTGGGAAGGGAAACACATAAGGTGAGGAGCTCTACATCTGTCCAGCTTTTGGCCTGGGGGAGCTTTCTGGAATGCAGTGGGAGAAGGTGGAGCCTAATAAGGGGCATGCTGGTCTTACTGAGGTGAAAAGCATAGATTAGCATTCAGGGCCTCTGAGGAAGCTGTAATTTATGGGAACGGCTTTTAGAGAGGAGGAAGCTGAACAGAGGGGTGCCCCCAGAAGTCCGCATGGGTGATCTCTATGGTCTTTGGACAAAGGCCGAGCTGCGCAGGCACATAGTCAGGCTCTATAAGGCTTAGCAGAGAGCAGCAGAGAGCTGAAGAGAACACTAGAGGTGGCATACGGCTTAGAGATGGAGTTTTAGCCCAGTCAGAATGAAAAGATCTCACTAAACAACTTGGTGATACAGCTTAGATGATACAGAATGTCCATACCTTAGGAGTAAGCACCACGTTCTACAGACACATACACACAAACACACACTCTAAGATTAAGGATAGAATTTGAAATGACCAGCTCTCCCTGAAAAAGAATAAAACCATCCTGTCAAGATAACCTGCCAGTAATTTGTCTAATAGAACTAAACTCAGTTCTCCTCAAGGGAAGACAACATAAACTCTGAAATGAATAAGTCACAACATTCATATATAATCTAATATTACTATACATGTGAAGAAGCAGGAACTTGGGACCCACCATTTTTTTTAAAGCAATAAAGGTATACAGTTCCTGAGATGAGCTAGAATTAGCAGACTGGAATTTTAGAATACTGGTTATAATCATGTTTAAGGACATAAAGGAAAATATAGACATAATTATTGAAGATATGGGGAATCTCTACAGAGAAAGTGAAACTGTGAAAGAGAAGCATGGGAAAATTCTAGAACTTAATGGGCTTAACAGCATAATAGAGACTGCAAAAGAAAGGGTTGGGAAACTTAAACAGAGATTACTATTTAATCAAAAAGCAAACAATAAAGTGATTTAAGAAACCTGGAGTCTCAGTGACCTGTAGGATAGTTTATTTTAGATGATATCTGAAATATGTGTGGTGGCTCAGCGATAAAGAATCTGCCTGCAATGCAGGATCAAGTTTGATCTCTGGGTCAGGATGATCCCTTGGGGAAGGAAATGGCAACCCACTCCAGTCTTCTTGCTTGGGAAATCTCATGGGCAGAGGAACCTGGCGGGTTACAGTCCACAGGGTTGAGAAAGAGTCGGACTCGACTTAGTGACCAACTGACAAGAAAACATGTGTAACTGGAGTTTCAGAAGGTAAGGAGAGAGAATGGGCAGAAAAAACATTGGAAGACATAATTGCTAAGGAGTTCCTATATTTGGTGAAAAATAAACCACTTACAATGTCTTCCCTGGTAGCTTAGATGGTAAAGCATCTGCCTGCGATGTGGGAGACCTGGGTTCAATCCCTGGGTCAGGAAGATCCCCTGGAGAAGGAAATGGCAACCCACCCCAGTACTCTTGCCTGGAAAATCCCATGGACGGAGGAGCCTGATAGGCTACAGTCCATGGGGTCACAAAGAGTCGGACACAGCTGAATGACTTCTCTTTCTTTCTCTTTCTATATAAGGAGAAAATGGTGGCAGAGGATGAGATGGTTGGATAGCATCACCAATTCAATGGACGTGAACTTTGGTAAATTCTGGAAGAGAGTGAGGGACAGGGAAGCCTGGCGTGCTGTGGTCCATGGGGTCACAAAGAGTCAGACATAACCTAGTGACTGAATGTAACAGCAACAAAAACCATTCAAGAGTCCACCAACCGCAAGTTGGTGAAGAAGAAAAGCACCTATTTATCTTATAATCTTATAACTGATAAAGAGTTAACTTAAAAGCAGCTAGAAACAAATCTGAGACAATCTGGGCAACAAAATAAGTTATGATAGTTTTGTATTATAATTCATAGAATAAAATAAATACCCACAAATTCACACTGAATTTTAAAAATGAGAGGGAAGAGAGCAGGTCTTCCTTACTGTGGAATACTAATTAATAGCTATAGAAGGAAAAATGGAAATAAAAATTACTATTAACCAAAGATCACACTACTTAATTGCAATCAAGAACCATTGATGGATGCTGAAATTAGTGGGTGAACGCAGGAAGAGAAACAGGATATTTGCATACAATTTAAGTATCTTCCCAGAAAATATTGATTAATTACAAAGAGCAAAATCATTATTTTATAGTGAAGAAACCTGGCAGACATCACCTTCACCATGTGATCAAAGTTAACATCGTAAGTAAGCAATAAGATTCATTGTTATGTCAAACACAACTGAATGACTATACCCCTGCCTCCCCCACACACATGCATACACACACTGCCTGGTATAAGGTAATGACAAAGCACATACTTTTTGTGATATTTTTGCTTAGAAAGCTTCAATACACTCATGAGAGAACACCAGGAAAACCCAAAGTGAGGGCCATCCTAAACCATGTGTGTGTGTTCAGTCACTCTCAGTCATGGCCAACTCCTCGTGACCCCATGGACTGTAGCCCACCAGGCTCCTCTGCCCAGGCGATGCTCCAGGCAAGAATACTACACCATAATTGGCCTAATAATTGACACAAAAATGTCAAGGTGATGAAAGAAAAGAAAGACTGAGAAAATGTCATAGATTGAAGGAGACTAAGGAAACATGGTAACAATGCAATATGGGATCCTGGATTAGATCTTAGAAAAAGGATATTAGTGGAATATTGACAAAATTCAAATATTGTGTCTAGATTAGTTAACAGTATCATACTGAGGTTCCTGTACAGTTCTTCTGTATATTCTTGCCACCTCTTCTTAATATCTTCTGCTTCTGTTAGGTCCATACCATTTCTGTCCTTTATCAAGCATGAGATGTTTGCATGAAATGTTCCCTTGGTGTCTCTAATTTTCTTGAAGAGATCTCTAGTCTTTCCCATTCTGTTGTTTTCCTCTTTTTGCACTGATCACTGAGGAAGGCTTTCTTATCTCTCCTTGCTGTTCTTTGGAACTCTGCATTCAGATGGGTATATCTTTCCTTTTCTCCTTTGCTTTTTGCTTCTCTTCTTTTCACAGCTATTTGTAAGGCCTCCTCAGACAGCCATTTTACTTTTTTGCATTTCTTTTCCATGGGGATGATCTTGATCCCTGTCTCCTGTACAATGTCATGAACCTCCGTCCATAGTTCATCAGGCACTCTATCAGATCTAGTCCCTTAAATCTATTTCCCACTTCTACTGTATAATCATAAGGAATTTGATTTAGGTCATACCTGAATGGTCTAGTGGTTTTCCCCACTTTCTTCAGTTTCAGTCGGAATTTGGCAATAAGGAGTTCATGTATGGATGTGAGAGTTGGACTGTGAAGAAAGCTGAGTGCCGAAGAACTGATGCTTTTGAACTGTGGTGTTGGAGAAGACTCTTGAGAGTCCCTTGGACTGCAAAGAGATCTAGCCAGTCCATTCTGAAGGAGATCAGCCCCGGGATTTCTTTGGAGGGAATAATGTTAAAGCTGTAACTCCAGTACTTTGGCCACCTCATGTGAAAAGTTGACTCAATGGAAAAGACTGTGATGCTGGGAGGGATTGGGGGCAGGAGGAGAAGGGGACGACAGAGGATGAGATGGCTGGATGGCATCACCGACTTGATGGATGTGAGTTTGAGTGAACTCCAGGAGTTGGTGATGGACAGGGAGGCCTGGTGTGCTGTGATTCATGGGGTCGCAAAGAGTCAGACACGACTGAGCGATTGAACTGAACTGAACTGAGCTTCCTGTGTTCAATAATTACAATATGATAACACAAGATGTTGACAGTAGGAGAAACTGAGTGAAGAATTAAAGGGAACTGAATATTTTGAAATTCTTCTGTAAATGTAAATGATTAAAAAAAAAGAACAAAACCCAGAGGGAAAAGACAAGGAAACAAGAATATAAATGATGGGAATTCCTTGGTAGTCTAGTGGTTAAGACTCCATGCTCTCACTGATGAGGGCCCTGGTTTGATCCCTGGTTGGGGAACTAAAATTCCACACACCTCATGCTGAAGCCAGAAAGATAAACAAATAAAATAAAGGATGGCTGGCTTCTCATCAGAAACAGTGGAGCCAGAAAACAGTGGGACAACATCTATAAAGTACTGAAAGAAAAAATAACCTTATTAACCTAAAAATCTCTATGTAAGAAATATCATTAAAAATGAGAATGGAACAAATGAAAGTTGAGCATTTTGCTTTTTAGTCACAAAGTCATGTCCAACTCTTCACAACCCCATGTGCTGGAGCCCACCAGGCCTACTCTGTCCATGGGATTTCTGGCAAGATCACTGGAGTGGTAGCCATTTTCTTCTTCTGGGAATCCTCCCGACCCAGGGATTGAAACTGGGTCTCTTGAGTCTCCTGTGTTTACAGGTAGATTCTTTACCTCTGAGCATATTTGTTGCCTTTAAAGTCTGCTAAAGATAGTTCTTCAGGCTGAAGGGATTGGAAACTTGGACAGCATATTTGCTGGACTGGTGTCCACCCCTAGTGGTTGGTACCAGCAGAGTTAGGCTGGGGAGACACCTAGGTGAATGGGAGATGGTTTATATACATGCTGCTGCTGCTGCTGCTGCTAAGTCGCTTCAGTTGTGTCCGACTCTGTGCGACCCCCACAGACGGCAGCCCACCGGGCTCCCCCGTCCCTGGGATTCTCCAGGCAAGAACACTGGAGTGGGTTGCCATTTCCTTCTCCAATGCATGAAAGTGAAAAGTCAAAGTGAAGTCGCTCAGTCGTGTCCAAATCTTTACGACCCCATGGACTGCAGCCCACCAGGCTCCTCTGTCCATGGGATTTTCCAGGCAAGAGTACTGGAGTGGGGTGCCATTGTTATATACATGAGAATGAACCAAATTAGTAAACATCTAGGCAGAGATGAAACCTGTGTAATCTGGATTTTGTTCCAGGGCAATGGCAACACTGTTAAAGTGGCTTCTGACCTAGAGGCCTTCCAGCATTTAGGAAAAGTGTATGGAGCTCAGGTCAGGAGGCCCAGCGACCCTTTGTGGGTGGCTCCTCCCCTGCCTCCTTGCAAATTACCAATGACACTTCTACTGATGTGTGCTCTTCTTTTTCCTAGTGTTTGGGAGGTCTGAGGATGAAATGCCTATCTCTGCTGAGGCTGGGCAGAAGGAAGGGGGGTGGGGTGGGGAATCAGACATGATTATATGGAAGAGGTGACATCTGAGATGTTTTGTAAGATAAGTGGAATTTTCCAGGTGGAAAAAGGAAGTAAGATCAGTCAGACAGAAAGGCGAGGAGCGTTTGGGAATGTTACATATCTTTTTGAGCTAGGATGGGAGATGAGGGTGGAGACCTGAGGCAGGGCCAGTTTCCAGGTATCTTGTGCGTTTCAGGAGAGGGTTTAGGGAAGCCCAAAGCCTGGAAGGCTTTGGAGGAGCCCAACAGCTGGAGAGGCTCCAAATCCTGCCTGATGCCTCAGGGCTTTTTTTCTTTTCTTCGTTTTTTAAAATTTTGGGCTGCTCTGGCTCACAACTCTTTGTTGCTGAGTATGGCTATCCCAAGTTGCAGTTTTTGCAAGAGGGGGCTATTCTCTAGTTGCATTGTGTGGGCTTCTCATTGGTGGCTTCTCCTGTTGCAGAACCAACGCTCTAGGGCTCCAGGGCTCAGTCATTGCCGGGTGCCAGCTTAGCTGCATGTGGGAACTTGGTTCCTGGACCAGAGAACCAGAGAACGAACCCAGGTCCCCTGCAATGGCAAGTGAAAGTGAGTCACTCAGTCGTGTCTGACTCTTTGAGACCCCATGGACTGTATAGTCCATGGAATGGGGACTATACATTCCATGAAATTCTCCAGGCAAGAATACTGGAGTGGGTAGCGTTTCCCTTCTCCAGGGGATCTTCCCAACCCAGGGTTTGAACTCAGGTCTCCCACTTTGCAGGCAGATTCTATATCAGTTGAACCACCAGGGAAGCCCCTGCATTGGCAAGCAGATTCCTAACCACTGGACCCCCAGAAAAGTCCTCAGGCCTTGTTTTTAATTATCCTTAGAGTTTCCTATTGAGGCAGCCTGCACCAGCCCCTTTCTGTGGTGGCCTCCTGCTCACAGTCCTAGCATTGTCCCCCTTGAGCTTCCCGAAGTTTCTGGTTTGTGGAGGACCCAGAGACCCATAAGTAGGAATCCAGGGAGGCAGGAGGCCTTTGAAGAGAATAAGATAAAGCTCCAAAGCCTGTGAGTTTGAGTGCAGTGCAGACTGTCTTGAAATGCTTATCAGGTGCTTACTCCGTGCAAGCATCTATTTGCAGAGAAAGGTCTTTTATGGACATCAAGTGCTTACACAAGCTTGAGATGCAGTCTTGTCTTCAAGAGGCTTACTGTTTACTGGAAAACCAAACTAACCCAAGATAAATATTAGTGAATAATAAAAGACTAAACCGGTGCCTGGCACAGAGTAGGCGTTCAGCAGGTTTGCAATTAAATGAATGAACGTATCAATGACCAAAAGTCAGGGTACAGAGGGCAGGTGCCCGAGGAACTCTAGGGAAAGAGAAAGCCGTGTGGGTGTCTCCGAAGAGAGAGACCACAGGCTCCTGGCTTTTCTAAGCATACCAAGGGCCCGATGCGGACCCTGGGGCCAGGATGTCCTCGGAGGATGCGCCCTCGACCTCCCTGGGGTCCCAGTCTTGCCTCGCATACCCGCAAGGCGATCCTCGCGGGCTGAGTCGCAGCGGCAGAGAGGAGCGGCGGTTTCCCACTTCCCGCCCTGCGGTGGAGGGTCCGCAGAAGGGCCGGAGGGGAGGGAGCGCCAGTCCACGGCCCGCCCCGTTGCGTCCCACCCACCGCGTCCCCTCCCCTCCGGCCCCGGGAAAAGCGGCCGCGGGCGCCGCCGCTCGCTGTGGGGCGGGAGGACGCTGCCGAGACGGAGCGCGGCGGCGGGCAGACGAGATGCGAGCGCGGCGGCTCTGGGCCGTGGTGCTGGTGGTGGGGGCGCTGGCGGGCGTCGGCGTCGGAGGTGAGTGGGGCTCCCGCGCGGTGGGGACCCAGGTCTCGGGTGAGCCGCGCCGCGCGTCCTGCCGCGGCCGAGTGTACAGAGCAGACGTGGAGCTGGGAAGCCGGTCGGGTGGGTCCTGCGCCTCTGCGCTCAGAGTGCGCGGGGCCAGGCTGGAGCCGTCGGAGCTGGGGACCTTCCGGGCTCCGCTGCTGCCAGGGCGAGCCACAACCTACGGGCGGGTCCACCGGGACACCCAACTAACTCTTAAGCCGAGTTAGGCGGCTGTCCGGGGCCATCTCCAGTGAGCGGCGCGGTGGGCACATCTCTGAGCCCCGAGTTCAGTCCCGGCTGCGCGCCTCGCAGGTGGTCCCGGCCGTGCGAAGGCAGGGTGGCTTCCGGAGCCCGGGCGGGCTTCCCGGGGCTGTTCCCCCGCGTTTGCAGAGGGATGCGGTTGTCGCTTCTCAAATGAGAGCGTGTGCGCGCAGACTTACCGGTCACTCGACATTTCTTTCTCTTTGTGTACACTTTATCCCAAGTTTTTGTTTGTTTAGTTTTTATTTGGAGGCTCCCCGCGGGAGCGATTCGGAGGAGGACAAGAGCGCTACCTCCTACAGTGTCCCAGGGTGGGGGCAGTAGCCTCCGCTTCCGGGACAAACCCAGCATCCGAACACTCTCCACTGTGTGCGAACAGCCACGCCAGGGGTCCCCGGAGCTGGCTTGGCTCCCTGGCTTTGTCTCCCTTGCTGCCGCACACGCACTATCAGCTGCCAGGGCACTTGGCATTCGGCCTCACTGGTGCTGGGAGGGGCTCAGCCCAGGTTGCTGCCCGTGGTCTTTCTGGTACCCGGGTGACCCCGCCCCCCCAGGGAGAACTCTGTCTCTTGGTCCACTGCGGCGTTTCTCTGCAGAGGACGCACAAGTGTGCGTATACCTACTTTTAGTGAAAAGAGTAGTACTCATGGTAAGTAGTACTCCCTGAGGGCTCATTTGGTAAAGAATCCGCCTGCAATGCGGGACACCCCGGTTCGATTCCTGGGTCTTGAAGATCCCCTGGAGAAGGGACAGGCTACCCACTCCAATTTTCTTGGGCTTCCCTGGTGGCTCAGCTGGTAAAGAATCTGCCTGCAATGTGGGAGACCTGGTTTCCATCCCTGGGTTGGGAAGGTCCCCTGGAGAAGGGAGAGGCTACCCACTCCAGTATTCTGGCCTGGAGAATTCCATGGACTGTATAGTCCATGAGGTCGCAAAGAATCGGACAGGACTGAGTGACTTTCAATTTCACATTTTCATAGTAAGACAATTTAGATCCTACGGAAGATTAAGATTTATTGCTAAATCCGTCAGGAAATACTCCATGACTTCCTTTAAGACTCTTGTATGTATAACAGATTGTCCAGGATAGGGCAACAATATCTTAAAAAAAACACAACACTTTATTGAGGTAGGATCCGCATTTTAAAAGCTGTATTTATTTAATGTATATGACTTGAATTTTGAGATAAGTATACACTCATGAGATCCTCACCATTTAAAATCCATAGCTTGATAAAGGAGTTACAGATAATACATAGGGGGCTGTTTAAGTTATTGCTGCGGAGGCTTCCCATGTAGTAGATGCTCAAACAAGTCAACTGATGTCTTTAGCCTGCAGTGAGTGGCCTGATGACTATGGCCCAGAATTATGAATCTCCAGCATTCCACCCAGGGAGAGTTAGAGCCTTGGTTTGGATGCTGTCTGAATGGAGAAGTCTGGAGGCAACTAGGTGTTCTCCTGCAGCGATGCCTGCTTCCGCGAACTTAAAACATTTTTGACTTTCTTTTCACATCTACAGTTTTCTGAATTTCTGAATTTAATCATTATGTATTTTTACAGTTTTAGAAGTAAGATAATATGAGATAGAGTCTAGCATGGTACTTGGTTCAGCTGGTGAAGAGGAAGAGTGCATTTTTTATTTTGCTGTCTGTCTCCACCCCTCACTTCTAGTATACTTTTTGTTGATCTGGTTTACACAGTTGTAATGATCTGTATAGGATTCTACTGTGTTGACATACCTAAGTTTACGTGAATTATTCTTTTGGGGATCTGTTCACAGGTTCATCATTGTGATTGGAGTGATTCCAGAGTGGTGATGGGCTATGCTGAGCTAGCTAACCCCAGAGAACCATTGAGAGGCAGGGTAGAGTCGTATTTAAGAGTATGGGCTCGAGACTTCCCTGGTGGTCCAGCGGCTGACTTTGGGTTCCCATTGCAAGGGGCAGAGGTTTGATCCCTGGTCGGGGAACTAGATCCCGCATGCTGCAATTAAGAGTTCACTTGCCACAACTAAAGATCCTGCATGCCTCAAGTAAGACCCAGTACAGCCAAATAAATAAATTTAAAAAGAGGATGGGCTCTAAGCAACTTCCCTGATAGTCCAGGGGTTAAGACTCCACCCTTCCACTGCAATGGGTTCTGGTTCGATTTCTGGCCTGGAAAATTTGCTGGTTGGGAAGTTCCCCATGCTGCGAGGTGTGTCCAAAAAACAACCCACAACAACAAAAATAAAAAACAAAGGACAAAAGATCATGGATTCTAGAGAAGACCTCCAAAGTAATAAACCCCCAGTAATAGTGGCTTCCTCAGTGTCTCAGTGGGTAAAGAATACACCTGCAATGCAGGAGACGAAGGAGATGCAGGTTTGGTCCCTGGACTGGGAAGATTCCCCTGGTGATGGAAATGGCAACCCACTCTAGTATTCTTGCCTGAAAAATCCCATGGACAGAGGAGCCTGGCAGGCTACAGTCCAAAGGGTTGCAAAGAGTCAGACACGACTGAACGGAGCTGAGAGCAAAAGCAGTTTCGGTTATATTTCACACCCTCTTCACTCCAGTGTTTATGACGGGGTTCCAGGGATCATCAGATCCTTGGGAGGCAGATATAGGATGAAAGTAGGAGAGCTCTGTTGGAACACAGTGTCAAAGGGACACAGACTAGATGCGGATATCACAGAAAGGCTGTTCCAGTGTGGGAGAGTCTGGTAAGGGGAGAAGAGAGGCTGTTTGGTGGTAGACTTGAGTTTTGAAATTCATGTACAAAGATGATCTTTTTAACTTCACTCAAGAAATATTGGGTTTTGTGGCTTCCACAAATATGGGTCTTTATTCTAACCTAAGACTTACTGAGTAACAGGTTTGTTTTCTATCTAATTTGATTAGCTCTGAGCTGAGGTGCTGATTTCTCCTCCTGTATTTATAATCTAAAATTCTCCAGCTGAAAGGAACTCTCAGAGCCTAGAGAGACATAGCAGGGGGATTTTTGGCTGGGGAAAGGGACAGCTGTGGTTTGAATGTGTGAGTGCTAAGTCACTTCAGCCATGTCTGACTCTTAGCGACTCTATGGACTGTAGCCTGTCAGGCTCCTCTGTCCGTGGATTCTCCAGGTAAGAATACTGGAGTGGGTTGCCATGCCCTCCTCCAGGGGATCTTCTTGACCCATGGGTCAAACCTGCATCTCTTGCACCTCCTACATTGGCAGGTGAGTTCTTTACCATTAGTGCCTCTTGGGAAGCCCAGCTATGGTTTAAAGCCAATCAAATGTGGGTTTAATTCTTCTTTTTTTTTTTTTTTAAACATTTTATTGTATTGGAGTATAGTTGCTTAACAATGTTGTGATAGTTTCAAATGGACAGCAAAGGAACTCAAATGTATACATGTATCCATTCTCCCCCAAACTCCCCTCTCATCCAGGCTGCCGCTAGATGTGGGTGTAGTTCTTAATTTTGCCTCATTATCTGTTTTATCTTGGGCAAGTGACTTCATCTCTTAGGTCCTCTGTTTCCTCCTCTATAGAGTGGAGGAATTAGTACTTGTACAATTGTACCAATTAAATGAAATAAAGGCACAAAATAAGTTTTCAGTAACTGTTAACCACTCCTGTCCTTATTTTACTTGTCCATGGTAGCTACAGTGTTTTGGAGGTTAGACTGTTAGTGCTTCATCCATGCATACAATTCTAGTTCCTAGAATGAGACCCACGCTTCTGTGATAGGGGCGTGCATACATGCTAAGTTGATTTGATCATGTCCGACTCTTGGACTGCCAAGCTCCTCTGTCCATGGAATTCTCCAGGCAAGAATACTGAAATGCATTGCTATGCCCTCCTCCAGGGACTCGTCCTTATTTCAACCCATTCTGCATTGATATATCTCAGCCGCTCTGACCCAGCAAGAGCTCACAGAAGAGCCCAAGGGGAAGTGAGGGGTCTCTCCCCATACATTTGCTTTGTCCACAAGAAAACTTTAAGTCCTATCCCTGGGAAAAGAGGAAAGGAAAATACATTCATAGGATTTGAGAAGAAGGATGCGCCTACTTTGTTCAGTACTCTATGTGCAGTGGTACCTAGGTACAAAATATGTACCTATGGAAAGGCATCCTGAGGAGATATGCCTCACCTTAAGATATGTAATATTTGAATATCTGCATTCATTCATAGACGATCCTCAAATGCTCCCTCTGGGCATTCTGGAGGATATTAGAATACAGTCGAGACCATGAGTTCTTCGGGCACTTGGACCCCAACACTCTTGTGCCATTTGGACCTCTGCTCTGAAGGTCCTGGAAACTCAGGGGATCATCGTGAAGTGTCTGCCTTTGTCCCTGTCTTCTGGGAGAATATGCATGGGAGGGCAACATTCTCCTTTCCTCCTTTCAAAATTGTGAGTGTGAGTGGCAGAGGTCTCCTGGGGACAGCATAAATGAGACAAGGAGGCAGAGTGAGGAGGGGGAGTTAGGATATGACTCTGGACTTTCCTAGTAGAAATTCCTCCTCTGCAACTCCCCACCCAACTCAGGATCCCTGGTTATCATTCCCTCCCAGACCCAAGACTCCTTTTGTCCTTTTTGGCAGGAATAGCCAGAAAGCATGCCTGCAGGAACCACAACGCATGAATCAGCAGACAGATAATTAACTGGGGGAATGACTGAGCAGCTTCGGGGATTGACCGCTTAGTTTGACCCATCCCCCTCTGCTGCCCACAGAGCTGGCCTGCTGCTTCACTCCTGACCTCTGGCCCTTTCTGCGTGGAATGGTCATCGTGGCTGATGGAGCTCAGGTCACGAGTAGAAAAGCAAGTGGAAGCAGAGGAATGAGGCTGCCTGTCCTTCTTGGGAGAAAACTACTGGTGTTTTTCAAATGGGGGACTCTGCAGCAAAGAATTGATAAAATCTGCCTTTCTCTCCATGCACAGTATCACCAGGAACACTCTCTCTTTTTTTTTTTTTTAAGTTTATTGAAGTATAATTTATGTACAGTGAAGTGCGTTCTTTGTAGGTGTTCAGTACTATGCGTTTTGACAAACACACAGTCAAGTGGGCTCTCTGAGTGGCTCGGTGGTAAAGAATCCACCTGTCAATGCCAGAGACGCAGGAGACTCTGGTTCGATCCCTGGGTCCAGAAGATCCCCTGGAGTAGGAAATGGCAACCCGTTCCAGTATTCTTGGCTGGGAAGTCCCATGCGCGAGGAGCCTGGCAGGTCATGTTGCAGGTGTTGCAAAGAGTCTGACACGACTGAGTGACTGATGCACGCACCAGAGCGGGAGGGGAGTGTGGTGTCTCCTTCTAGGACTCCTACAGGTTGAGAACAGACCACACTCTCTCCTGGGAGTTTCCTGTGGGAATGAGCTGGACCAAGTTTCATCTGGAGTTCCCCTTGAGCTTTGGGATTCCAAGAGGTTACCAGGTTTTGACGCTGAACGTGCTCATTTGTATAGAGCCTGGCATGCTCTGGAGAACCTACATTTAAATGAATGCAAATCTAGAGACTGAGGCAGAACACAGGATATGTAAAAATAGCTTTATATATATATATATATATTTTTTTTTTTTAGTTTATAAAAGTAATTCAACTTTTTGTGGGGGAAAAAAAAAGTCAGTGGAATTACCTGTCCGTTCAGTGGTTAGGACTCAGGGCTTTCACGGTGCTGGTCCAGGTTTAATCCCTTGTCAGAGAACTAAGATCCTGCAAACCTCGCTCTGTGACCAAAAAATAAATTAAAAAAAGTCAAGCAGTGCAAAAATAGAATAATGTAAAAAGTACAAGTGCCTTGTAGTCTTGTCCTTAAAGATAACCACTTAAATTTTTTTTTTAATTATAGCTTTTTATTTTTTAAATTATGAAATTATGATAACATATTTACAGAAGACTTGGAAAATAGAACACGGTTACATATAGTTCCACTGTATATTGCACTTATTTTTTAAGTAGATAAATTAAGATTTTTAGTTGGAGTTTCATATCAAACTCTCAAAAATTAATAGAATGAATAAGCAGAAGTAGAAGTAGACCTGAAAAGCACTATGAACCAATTCAACATAATTAAGATTTATACAGACAGAAAAAAACAAAATTCTGTAAAGCAATTATCCTTCAGTTAAAAAATAAATACATTTTAAAAATTAAAAAAAAAAGATACAATTTTCACACAACAGCAGGGTACAAACTCTAGTCAAGTTCCCATAGACTATAAACCAGGAGACACTGAAACATATCCAGAGACATAAGATCAGGTACAAACATTTCAGGTCTAAAGGTATTGAAATCATACAGAGTCTGTTCTTTTTATTGTGGAATTATGTTAGAGATCAATATGGAAATATTTGAAGATAGCCCACATATTTTCAAGTGTGGTGTGACATTTACCAAGAGAGATCCTTGACTTAGCTATTGAAAGCTTCAGTAAAGTTAGAAGACCAAAGAGACACAGAGGGTGATTGCAGAGAAGAAAGCATTTAAATGAGAAATTAATATCAAAGATACTTTAAAAATCCCATGTATTTGGAAATTAAATGTCCACTTTTAAATGATAGGTGTAAGATAACCACTGTTGGCTCCAGAATTCTATGTATATGGAAATTTTATTTCTATAAATAAATTTTTAAGGAAATATTTTCCCATGTATATTTCCACTGTATATAATTATTTATCTTTATTGTTGTTTCTCAAGCAGAATCATTCACAGTAGCATCATTGTCACTTAATAATATACCATGGGCATCTTTTTATATCAGTTTATGGCTTTCTATTACTGTTTATTCTAAGAGCTGTCATTCTAGCCCAAAGGCATATTATTATATGGATATATCTGAATTTTCTTAACCAAGTCCCTGTTGGTAGCCATTGGGATCATCTCCAATTATCTGCTACTACAGATAAAGCTGCAGGGGACATCCTTGTTCATTATTATGTACCTTTGTTCAAGTGTCTCTAAGGCTGAATTTCTTAAACTAAAATTCCTGGGTCAAAGGACACAAATATTTTAAATTCAAATTTTTATAGCTTTTCCGAATTGTCCTCAAAATGGTGGGACCAATTTGCCTTCCTACCAAGACAGGCTGGCAGCAAGGGCTGGTGACACCAGATATAGCAGATATGACCACAAGATATGAGTCGGAGGAAGGAAAGTAATGAAACTGAACAGTCAAATGCCAACTGAAATGAAGCGAAAGTCATTCAGTCGTGTCCGACTCTGTGTCCCCATGGACTATACAGTTCATGGAATTTTCCAGGCTAGAATACTGGAGTGGGTAGCCTTTCCCTTCTCCGGGGATCTTCCCGACCTAGGGATTGAACCCACATCTCCTGCATTGCAGATGGATTCTTTACCAGCTGAGCCACCAGGGAAGCTAAGGAGGTCACCAAAAGGGCACTGCTTGGCTGGGCCTCAAACAGAGCTTGGTACAGGCTTGCCTCTTTTCTATATTGAGTGAGTCAGATAGGAGGTGGGTCTTGTGCTGATAAAGTTTTCCACAACTTGAAGTGTAGCATTTGAATGAAATGTTAGTTAGTTAGGACATTAGGAAGAAATAGACATGTATATAAAATTAGAGGGATCTTGGGCCCTGGGATGCTAGGCTTCCTATTAGCCTACTGATATTTTCTGCCTGAAAAATACACTTTCAGGGCTGGCTACACTGTGAAAATCACTAATTTGGTCTCATTTATTTTACGGAGAAGCACAAAGGGAGGTCCTGAGAGGCAAAGAGGCTCAAGATCATACAGCTAGTTTAGTGGCATTGGAGGAGTCTAGCCCTGAGGGCTCCTGTCTCCTGGCCAGTAATTCTTCACTGTATTCCATAGAGACCAAGGGCCCTCTCTCATCTGCCCCTGAGGTGGGTGGGGAAGGTGTGGGGATGGGCATTCCTAGTGCAGGAAGTGATTGGCATAAAGGTAAGGAGGAAGGAAACCAACACTTACTGAGCACCCACTAATTTTTTTTCTATTTTAAAATTGGAGTATAATTGCTTCTCATTGTTGAGTTAGTTTCTGCTATGTGACGAAGTGAATCAGCTATATGTGTACATGTATCCCTTCCCTCTTGAGCCTCCCTCCCAACCCATCCCATCCCTTTAGGTCATCACAGAGTGCGGAGCTGAGCTCCTTGTGCGATACAGTGGCTTCCCACTGGCTATCCAATTTACACGTGGTAGTGTGGTTCAGGGAGATCCCCTGGAGAAGGAAATGCCAACCCGCTCAAGTACTCTTGCCTGGAGAATCCCATGTACAGAGGAGCCTGGTGGGCTACAGTCCATGGGATCGCAAAAGAGTTGGACACGACTTAACAACTGAACAACAACAACAGCTAAGTGTATATATCTCAATGCTACTCTCAATTCATCCTCCCACTTCCCTGCTGTGTCCACAGATCTTTTCTCTATGTCTGTGCCTGAGCATCCGCTATTGATGGTTCATGTTATCTCATTGAATTGTAACGACTCTTGAAGTGAGTATTATGCCCATATTTGGGAGTGTAGGGGGGAAAGGAAGCAGTTGTTGAGGGTCACAGGGCTTGGTTGATGTGGTTGGGTTAGAGCTGTTAAACACAAGAGAGCAATGATAAGTTCTTGAACAGGAATGTGACAGAGACTCAGAGTCACTGGACCTTAGAGCACCAGAGAAATGAGGGGATGTGCTTGAGGTCACAGCCGGTGGAGTGGTTAAAGGGCTCCTGCCTGCTGTCTGCATGCTTCTCACCACATCCACTGTTACACAATAATAACCTTCATTGTTTTTTAAATTGGGGCTTAGTTGCTTTACAATGTTGTGTTAGTTTCTGCTGTATAGCAAAGTGAATCAGCTATACATATACATGTATCTTCTCTTTGTCACACACACACAAAATGTTCATTGTTTTCTCTTCCTGCCCTCAAGGTGTTAGTTTTCCAGGGGTCGGGTGTTAATTTTAGATGGCAATTACACGGAAGACAGGACTCTGTCCTTTTTATGTGGACACATAAAGGCCTCGGAGAGGCCTTTCTTTTTCAGCACATGACTACATAATTACACCAGTTGGAGATGATAAGCAGACATGATCTGGCTTCACTTATAAGCACGGGGACTACTGGCTGAAGAAGGGCCAGTGAAAGGGCATGGCCAGTGGTCAACACGTTTGAAAACTTTGTCCAAAGGGATCCACTTGCTCATGGCAAAATCTTTCCTGTTTTTGGGTCTTGCCCCTCATACCATTGGATCAGCAAATCCTCAGAGTACATCTAGGGCCTAACCACACCATGAACACCACTACCATCCAAATCCAATTCCCTGCCCTCTAATGCCTGGATTACTATTAAAAAAAATTTTAAATTTATTTAATTTTGGTTGTGCTGGGTCTTTGCTGCTGCAAGCAGGCTTTCTCTAGTTGCAGCCCACGGGGGCTACTCTTTGTCAAGATACATGGCCTTCTCACGGTGGTAGCTTCTCCTGTAGTGGAGCAAAGGCTCTAGACATGGGCTCAGTAGTTGTGGCAGTGGGCTTAGTTGTCCTGGGGTATGTGGGATCTTCCTGAATCAGGGATTGAACCTATGTCCCCAGCGTTGGCAGGTGGGTTCTTAACCACTAGAGCACCAGGTAAGTCCTGATGCCTAAATTATTGTAATGCTTCCTTACTGGTCTCTTTCTGGTCTTGTTCCCCGACTCTGCTCTCCTTTCAGTGGCCAGGATGATCTTTTTCTGTTTATCTCTGCTCACAGTCCACCAGCGGCTTCCCACTGCATGGAGAATGATGGCCACACTCCTGTGGCTACCACTTCCCAGTATTATGGTTCCTGACTGCATTTCCAGCTGCCTCTCCACCTAGCTCCTCTTCCCTCTCTCTCCCTGCTGTTTCTTAAAGAGGCTGAGGTCCATCTAGCTGTTGCGGGTGTTTTCTGGAGTACTTGTCCTCTAGATCTTCCTATGATTCACTCCTTCATGATTTTGAAAAATCACTCGGAGAGGCCTTTCTTGACTTTTTTTTTTTTTTTCTTTCTTGACTTTTTAAAGAGAATTATTTATCTATTTGGCTGCATCAAGTCTTAGTTGCAGCACTCAGAATCCTCACTGCCTCATGCGGGACTTTTCCTTGTAGCGCCCTCACTTAGTTTGTCCTGTAGCATGTAGGATCTTAGTTTCCAGATCAAGGATTGAACCTGAGTCTCCTGCATTGCCAGGTGGATTCTTAACCACTGGACCACCAGAGAAGTCCCTTGACCATTTGACATCCTCCCCTCACTGATGCTTTACCCTGCTCTATTTTCTTTTTTAAGAGTAAATGTATGTACTTTTAATCGAAGGATAATTGCTTTACAATATTGTGTCTGTCTCTGCCGCACGTCATCATGAGTCAGCCCTACTATTTTCTTAATGCATTTGAGTATTTTTTGCTTGTGTGTGTTTTGGTTTTCTGTTGAGCGTGTTTGATTTTCTAAGCTCCGCCAGAGTAGGGCGGTTGTTTAGTTCATCAGTGTGTCTCCAGTGCTTAGCAGAGTGCCCAACACAGATAGGTACTCAATGAGTTTTTGTCAGATAAATGAGTGGGTGAATGAATGGCAACGTCTTGGATACATCTTAGTAGAAAAGTATAAAAGTCAAGTGACCACTTTTCTGTTATCCATAGGTGCATTAACCATTGCAAAATGTTCAGTCTAGGCTGGTTTTTCTGAATCATGCCAAATATTTCAGGTCAGTGTTCCTCAAAATCATGTCATGTATGCTGCTGCTGCTGCCGCTAAGTCGCTTCAGTCGTGTCTGACTCTGTGTGACCCCATAAACGGCAGCCCACCAGGCTTCTCCGTCCCTGGGATTCTCCAGGCAAGAACACTGGAGTGGGTTGCCATGTCCTTCTCCAATGCATGGAAGTGAAGAGTGAAAGTGAAGTCGCTCAGTCATGTCCGACTCTTAGCGACCCCATGGACTGCAGCCTACCAGGCTCCTCCGCCCATGGGATTTTCCAGGCAAGAGTACTGGAGTGGGTCTCCATTGCTTTCTCTGTCATATATGCTATGGAAATGCAAATCCATTTTACGTTAGCTTCTTAGGGCTGCTGTCACTGGGTGACTTAAAACAACAGAATTTTATTCTCTAGAGGCTAGAAATCCGAAATCAGGGTGTCAACAGGGCCACGCTCCCTCTGAGACACTGGGGTGGACTCTTTCCGGGTATCTTCCTAGCTTTTGGTGGTAGCTCGCAACGCTTGGTGTCCCTTGGCTTCCAGCTATATCACTCCAACCTCTGCCTCTGTCTTCACATGGTGGTATTCTCTCTATGTCTTCACCTGATGTTTTCTTCTTATGAGGACATCAGTCATACTGGATTAGTGTGCACCTTCAGGAGCTCATTTTGATTACATATGCAAAGACCCTATTTCTAAATAAGGTCACAGGCGTAGGTCCTGGGAATTAGGACTTCCATATGTCTTTTGTGAGGACGCAATTCAACCTATAACATATTTTAATATTGGTTAAGACAAGTTGTACACAAATGCCTTCAGATGTTAAGTACCATATTTAATTGTCTCTGATACACTAAAAAAAATGGGAAAATCTCTGAAATCAGGATGCTTTCTGTATGGTTGGGCTTCCCAGGTGGCTCAGTGGTAAAGAATCTGTCTGCCAGTGTGGGAGATGCAGGTTCTATGCCTGGGTCAGAGAGATGCCCTGGAGTAGGAAATGGCAACCCACTCCAGTACCCTTGCCTGGGAAATCCCAAGGACAGAGAAGCCTGGTGGGCTATAGTCCGTGGGATAGCAAAGAGCTGGACTTGACTGATTCACTAGGCAGGCACATACGCACCTGTATGGTAATTTGGACTCCCTACTGCTTTGGATGATGCTTACTGGAGCTTTCTGTTGAGAGCACTGGGTTACCTTGAACTCCACCTTCCTGTCTTCTTCCCCTTCCTTGGCTCACTGAGCTGCCCTTACATGTAATGAAAGAACTAAAATAAAATAAACTCTCTTAACAACTTGCTCCAGAGAAACCACTTGTTGCACACACACTGCAGTTAGGGTATGTTTTGCTCTTGGATGACTCACTCAGCCAGGTGACTGCAATGGAGGATCAGGCACCTCCTGAGTCACCCAGTGTCCCCGTGAACCTGTTTAGAAAATCACCAGTCAAAGGTCACTGGCAGGGCCAGAACTCTTCCCTGGCAGACAGTGGGAGAGATAGCTGTAGTGTTTGCAGGGTGGATCGTCCTTTCTGCCCACCGAACACCTCTCCCTTTGACTGAGCCCTCTCAGAGGGCTCACGAGGGTGGCCTGTTCCTGAATGCTCACATCCTGTCTCATTGGACAACATATCCTCGAAATAGCTCTTACTGACGCATTAATAACTTCCACTGGTTCCAACTCCCTTCCTTGTTCCTCTTTTTTTTCCTCTATTTTTCCCACTCTTTGTCTCTCCTCTGGTTCTGTGAATTGAGCTGATGTGTCAAACCACAGCCTTCTACTTCTACTTTCCAGGCAACATTCTTGGCTAATCTCATCTGTCTTTTCTAATTGGCGTTCTTTTCTTGACCATCCCTTCTAGACTGGATTTTTGATCACCTGCCTTTTACTGCTTGGGACTCAGGATAAAAACATCAACAACAAAAACAATAGCGTCAAATAGATAACCAACGAGGACCTGCTGCATAGCACAGGGAACTCTGCTCGGTGTTATGTGGCAGCCTGGATGGGAAGAGAGTTTGGGGGAGAATGGATACATGCGTATGTATGACATAACTCCTTTGCTGTCCACCTGAAACTATCACAGCATGATTAATCAGCTATACACCAATACAAAACAAACAAACAAACAAATGGCAACCATAGCAGCAACAGCCTCTATAGGATGCTTCTGTTTTTGCCACCTGCTGCACTCAGAGTGTGACAGGGGTTGGTTCACTTATAACTACCCTGGGAGGAATGGAACCAATCGGACCTTGTTGTCTTGCTCTAGCTAAGCTGTCCGAAGAAATGGGTGGTGGGAGTTGTTAATTCATTTCAGGGACAAAGTTCTAATGAAGGTCCCTCATTCTCCAGCAGGGCTGAACCTGGCCCTCTGAGACTGGGTAAGAAAAGAGGCCTTATGAATGACTGGAAACAGGCCTAAACTCCTTCCACATGTTTGCAGGGGAGGGGTGGCCTCAGCGCAGCAGCTCACTGAATCAGCACAGTCAGGCGCAGGGACTTCTGATGAGTCAGTTGCTTTCAGCCACTGTGTTCCAGGGAACCTGCCCTTGGTGGCAGGTCTTGGTGGGGGGCATTCTGGGGAAAGGGGGGAATCATTGCTCTCATGAAATCAACCTGTGATTCATTACACAGAGGATGGGTAAGGGGAACTGGGTAACCATGACTCCCCAGGCATGACTTCCTAAAGAACTACCTCTGGCAGCTCATCTCATTCTCTTGGGTCAGGGACCGCCCGTTCACTGGGAGGGGGCCTGCTGTTGTTTATTTCACATCTGGTAAGGCGTTCTTTTGTGGCAACAAGTCAAGGAGTCATGGGAAATGCTAATTTGAGAATAAATGGAGGGCTAAATGGATAGACTGGGAAAAGTTTTAAAAAAATAATTTGACGGTGCACACACCTCCTTGGTCGGTCCTCTTCTCTTTTCTAACTTGTCCCTCATCTCCCTACGGGAAATCCGTGGTACTTATGTCCAGAATTACTCCCCTGGATGCTGAAAACTTCAAAAAGGGATGCCTAAAATAATGCAGGCTATGTTTTTCTCAGAACTCTTCCAATAAGGCAGTAAGGAGTTCACATCTGGCTGAGAAAAGAGCTAAGAGAAGGCCAGGCAGCCTTGGCAGGGAGAGGCCTCCTGGATGCATTGTGGGTTCTGAACTCTCTGTCATTCTGCCTCTGGCAGCTCTGGGAAGACTGGCTGCTTTTCTCCCATTAGAGGCAGTACATGGCTGAGGGCTGTCCCAACTCAGAGATGGCCTTGGTGCCTTAGGGCCAGACCTGGAACTACTGCTGTAATTTTCACCTTGCAGCCTTGGTATCACACACTTAGGCTGGAGTCAGTCAGAGGCTGGAGTCGTAGAAGTTACTCATGAGCTTACAGTGGCATGTGACTTGCAGAATTTTCGAGCTGAGAAAGGCCTTTGAAGTCACACAGACTCAGGGCTCTGAGGAAACATGGGGCTTCCAGGAGGCGCTTCAAAGATTCCACATATAATCTAGTGTTCTTCAGAGAGCAATGAAAATTTCCATTTTCCAAGGAACTCTATCAACCCATTTGTGTGTTTTATATCGGAATTCTAGGCATAATTTGGAGAAATGAGCTCAGTTGCTTAAAAAACAAAACAAAATGGACCTAGTCCAGAATTTGCAATTTGCTCTGTTTGTAAGTGTGTGAGCTCAGTCACATCTCACTCTTTGTGACCCCATGGACTATAGCCCACCAGGCTCCTCTGTCCATGGAATTCTCCAAGCAAGGATACTGGAGTGGGTTGCCAGTTCCTACTCCAGGAGATCTACCTGACCCAGGGATGAAACCCACTTCTCCTGTGTCTCCTGCATTGGCAGGTGGATTCTTTTACCAGTGAGACACCGAGGAAGCCCCATTAAATGTCTCATCCAAGACCATGTTGTTAGTGGGTGACTCAGAACCACAATGTCCTGATTGTGTGTATACCTTTTCTGTTAGGTCACTCTGTCCTGAGCTGGATACTGTTGCAGTGTAATTCTTAGAGTTAAAAGTATGATTCTCATACAACTATAAAATGAAGCGAAAGTTGCCCACCAGGTTCCTCTATCCATGGAATTCTCCAGTCAAGAATACTGGAGTGGTTTACTCCTTCTTCAGGGGATCTTCCTGACCAGGGATAGAATCCAGGTCTCCCCCATTGCAGGCAGATTTTTTTACTATCTGAGCCACCAGGGAAGTCCAATAAAATGAACACGTGTCAAAGATTTCATTCAACTTAATGAGAGAACTAAGATGTTGACTAGTTTAAAAGAGAATTCAAGGAAGGGAGTTACAGTCAGTCAGTCAATGGAATGCTGAAATCAGTTGCCCAGTAGATTCAAGATTGGTTAATGTTCTACAAAGCAATAAACCTTAACCTCTGGTGGTTATCTTTGCTGCTAGACAGAAATCATTTGCATTGCTGTTGGATAAGAATCATATACATCATTCTCTTCAAGAATTATATCCATTGTTATTCATTTTCTACAGGCCAACCTCTGCTCTTATAGGACTATAAGATATCCTAATCAATAGAGGTCAAACAAAGATACACACCCCTGAAATTATATAACCCCTTAACATGGTGAGGCTACTGGTCAACCCCTTGCATTACCTTGAAAAGTCACCCAGTATTCCCTTTGCCTATTTCCACATTTTGGATAATTTCTTTAAACAATATCACGTGTACGTTTGTACATGCACATTTTCTGTCCCCCCTGCCCCCCCAGATGTTGAAAGGGAGTTCAGTCATAGTGTTATAAAGTGATCTGAGATACCCAGCTCTGTAAAAAGTTCAAGGGACACTGGTGAAACATCCCAATGAGGAGGACGATTTTCCCTCAAATATATTTGCTGGTCTTAACAGCTAAGGACAAGGGACCAGTTCAGAAAATTGGATAAAGGAATTGTCAGGTAATTGAGTCATATCAGGAAGGGGTCTGGGCTTCCCAGGTGGCGCTAGTGGTAAAGAACCCACCTGCCAATGCAGGAGACATAAGAGATTTGGGTTTGATCCCTGGGTCAGGAATCAGGAGGGCATGGCAACCCACTCCAGTATTCTTGCCTGGAGAATCCCATGGACATAGGAGCCTGGAGGGCTACAGTCCATGGGGTCATACACAGTCAGACATGACTGCTCAGGAAGGGAGTCTCCCTCATTTTATTCTTTGCACAATTGTTCCTTGGGAGCTGCAGGGGATTTATTCCAGGCTCCCTTGACCACCAAAATCTGAAGATGCTTAAGTCCCTTATAAAAATAGTTTAGTGTTGGTGTATAACACACATACTCTTGTATTCTATAAATCATCCTACGTTCCTTACAGTGTAAATGCTATGTAAATAGTTGTAAATCCAATGTAGATAAATAGTTGCTGCCACATGGCAAATTCAAGTTTTGCTTGCTGGCACTTTCTGGATTTTTTTTTTTTTTCTGTATATATTTTGACCCTTGGTTGTTTGAATCTGTGGATGTGGAACCCATGGATGTGGAGGGGTGAATATACTGGAAGAGGCCTTCCTGGGAGCCCTGGAGGAAGAGGTTTCCCTGACCGAGGCCGGGAAGGCTAAGCTGTGGGGAACATGGAGGATGGGGGCTTCTGTCCAGGGGAGTGTCTGTGGTTCACTTCCTGGCTGGACTTCTTATGGTTGTCTTATGGACATCCCTCTGGTTGTCTCTGTTCCTCCCTCAACTTTTTCTGCATCCTTTGACAGTTTGAAGACTGTTCACAGTCTTCAACTGAACTGAGATAATTTGGAACCAGTTCTCAAAATTCTGATATAATCAGACTTGAGGGGTCTTTACCTTTCCATGTTATTGGAATCCAGTAGCAATTTATTGAACATCTATTGCTCTCCAGACACTGCAAATGTAGTGACAAAAAGTCAAAGTCTCTATGATTAACATCAGAGATTTCTTCAAAAAAAGGAATGTTAGGTTCTCTTCTGGTGTTCCAAAAAGGTTCGACCCATCTCTTGTACTTTCTATGTCAATAGTCCTGAGCAAGGAGATTTAACCTTTACCGTGTCATTTTGAATGGCATTTTGTAGTGTACTAAATGCTTCTTTACCTCACTGAGTTCCTTGCACAAATCCTGTGAGATAGATATTATCAACTTCGTAGAGGTTCACCAGGTTGACGGAGGTCATGACATGTCTAGTTAGCAAAGCATTCAGAATTCAAATACAGGCTTTCTAACTCTAAAATTCCATGTTCTTCCAGCTTATATCAGTCAACTTTTTCTAGTATTTCTTTAGTTCTCCCTAAAGCATTCTATGCTTGCATCCCAAGATATATGTATTGGGAAGCTTGAGAAGATTTCAGAAGATTTGCTTTCCCCTCATGGTCCAGTTGGACACTCCGTGGCTATCACCCACTACCCGCATATTTAGGCTGTGTGTTAGTATTAGTTCATCCAGGCTCTGAATTCCCTGTGTAGTGGCTATGAATACATCATTAAAGTAATTACCATGGCGCTGGACCTCAGGTTTTTATTTGTACAATGTAAGTGTTAAATCAGTTGTTAAAGCCTTTCTTTATTAAATCTAGTTTTTGAGTGTGTGTGTGTGTTTTAATATTTATTTATTTAGCTGCATCCAGTCTTAGCTGTGGCACCATGAGATATTTCACTGGTGTGCTGGCTTCCCTCTAGCTGTGGTATGCAGGCTCTAGAGGGCTTGGGCTCAGTAGTTGTGGTGTGTGGGCTTAGTTGCCCTGTGGCATGTGAGATCTTAGTTCCCTTACCAGGGATCAAACCCACTACCCCCTGAACTGGAAGGCAGATTCTTAACAACTAGGGAAGTCCCAATGAAAGCCTTTCCAACAGTTATGACCTGACACTTGCTCCACCACTTGCCATCCCCGTGGCCTCATCAGTCAAGAGCAGTGATGAGTTTCCCTTGACTTTCCTCATTCTCCTTCTCTTTCCCCAAACTGTCTATGTTGGGTAAGCACCTATGGGCTGGTGAAGGTGTGTTTGTGTGCATCTGAGAGCTGTAAACTTGGGCATTTGGGAAAGCTGGGCAAGGATAAGGCAGGCCAGTTACTGTGTCAAGTGAAATTGGATGCTAAAACTTCTGTCTTTCTGTTGCAGGGCCCAACATCTGTGCCACACGAGGTGTGAGCTCCTGCCAGCAATGTCTGGCTGTGAGTCCCATGTGTGCCTGGTGCTCAGATGAGGTAAGGAGCAGATATCTGACTTTATTTCTTTCCCAGACTTAGTTGCCTTTGTGTAGAAACAGACCCATGGGTCTATCTCCTCCCTCCTAAGTATACAAACCCTTGTCCCTTCTGAGCAACACTAAGGGAGAAGCCTTCCCATGGATGGATGTTGAAGGGAGCTGTCATGCGCTATTGCTGGGAATGCCATCCAGAGCGTGTTAGGCAAGTAGGCTGGACCTCTTGGCCTCCCCTGTGGCCTTTTTACCACTTTGCTTGTTTTTGTTGGGGTGCAACACCCCTGGGAGGCTGGGCCTCAGGTCACAAAAAGGGAGGCACAAGGGGGTTATAGGTACAGAGTGGATGCTGGCTTATGAACATTGCAGAATTTTTAAAAGGCAAATGACAGACGGATCTTGCATTTGCGTGTCATGTGGGGTTGTTTAGTCAGAGGGCCTCTTCTCTCCCTTTCCTGTCTGACAATTGGGCCCCATGGCTTTACCGTCTCCTCTCTCTTTCTCTCCTTCCTTCCTTCTCTTGGGAAGGTGTTTATGAGAGAAGAAGCTGGGCCAATTTGATGAGGCCGGGAGGGTGACAGGAAAGGGTTAGCTCTGTCTAGGCAGTGGATTTGTTGTGTCTGGGGCCCTGGGGAATGAGTGTGTCTGAGGGGATGGTTGTGTTTGTGGCTAGGATGGGAATTTGGAGCTGGCAAGGCTGGGCGTGAGTGTGGCTGGAGAGGGTCCAGTGATTACAGAGTGTGAGGCTGAGTCATGGGCTTCGTCCCCGGCAGGTGGTTACCTGAACTCCTGGCCTGGGTGGGTGTCAGCCGCCTGAGGTGCCCTCTGTCAGGACAGCCTGTCCCCGCGCTCCGTGGCTCTGTGAAGTGCTCTAAACCAAGCCCTGGTTCTCTTTGTCCGGCTCCTCTCCCCCATCTGCTGAGTTTCCTAAAAAGGCAACCTCCCTGGCAGGCTGGTGAGGGGAGGAGGAATGGGGGCTGCGAGGCCGTGTTTATCAACGAGAGGGAGGCCGGGACCGGCCGAGGCCCGCCCAACACAATGCCTTGGCCTCTGTGCAATTCAGCACGAGAACGGCTTCCAGAGGCAGCTGCCCAACATCTGGGCTACACTGACTTCATTTAGCAAATGAAACGTTCCCTGAGGCCGGGAGTTGGGGGTGGCGCGTTGAGGGAGTCCTTCCCCTCCACCCCCGCGGGTTCTCCACCCCTCTGGGCTGAACTGGCCCCTCAAGTGTGATGTGGCCTCTCCCTTCTCGTTTGCCATATCCTTCTTCCCATGATCATCATCATAGTATTAAGCTTCTTTTACAAGGAACTTGGAATTCTGCGTCTGAATCCTTGAAGAAGGGAGAGCCAGATGGGCAGGGTGCTGGATTGGAGGGCGTCTAGCTGGCTGGAGCAGAAGGGTAGTCAGGGGAGAAGCCCTAGGATCGCTCAAAGGATGCTCCTCCCTCTGTCTTCCCCCCTTTGCAACCCAAAGCAAGACGAAAGGGAGAAACTGGTTCAGAGGAATCTGGGGGAAAAGAAAACCAATCTTGGAATGTCTGTCACCTCTCTTGATTGGCGTAGGGACAAACCAGGTAATAGATATGCTGAGCACCTACCAGACAAAGCCCTTGGGTCATGTGACCAGATTTTAGAGAAAAATGTAGAATATTTAATGGTGGCCATGGTGAGTTTTGTCCAGTCTGAGGTGGGAGGAGGAAAGAAAGAGGGGAAGAAAGGTACAGGATAGGATCAAAGCTTAACATAGGACAAGCCTAGGGATGGGGGTGTGGAATCAAAGAGAAGAGGTGTGTGTGTGCGTGAGTGCGTGCGTGCCCAGTCATGTCTGATTCTTTGTGATCCTATGGACTGTAGCCCGCCAGGCTCCTCTGTCCATGGGATTTTCCAGGCGAGGCTACTGGAGTGGGTTGCCATTTCTTATTCCAGGTGATCTTCCCCACCCAGGGATCGAAGCTGTGTCTCCTACATTGGCAGGTGGATTCTTTACCACTGTTCCTCTTGCGGTGTATTTCTGGGACCAAAGAAATCTAATGAGAGGAGGTAGATGGTCCAAAAAGATATTTTCTGGGAGGATGGAATTTAAACAGGAAAGTGTTTGTTTGTTTGTTTTGAGCGACAAAGTCAGATTTATTGCTCCGGGTTGAATAGATGGAGACAGGACCTAGGGAGCAGAAGGCGGAGACAGGAAGTTGGTGAAGCACCCTTTTGGCCTTCATCAGCATCCTGGGAAAGCTGGGGGTGGGGTGTGGTGTGGAGGCCATAGGGCTTAGTGAATGACTACAACTATCTCTCGAGGAAGGAGGAGGGGAGGCGGGATAGCAGAGGAGGCCAGCATGGGGCAACGTTTATCAACCAGCGAGAATGGAATCCTGGCCTGTAACTTGAACATGACTGCCTTTTTAATTTTTTTCCCTGAGGGCTTCCCCTGCACTGACCAAGTGTAACTGCTGAAAGTGTCTTGGCTGTTGATTTTGAAAACCAAAGTGAACCGTCTGGGCCATTTTGCCTGTGATTTGTTGAATAATCGACCCTGGAAAACCTTCAGCTTCTGCTTCCCCTACCTTGGCTGTTAGAGGCAGAGTTGGCAGTGCCTGCAAAAACAACTGGTTGGGCTGAGCTTTCCTTGGTCCTGCCGGACAGCAGCTCTGGGTGTGGACAGCAAGCACTTGGCTGGGTCTTAGGAAAACATAGCCAATGTGGATGAGTGCAGACTTTTCGGCCCATCTGCATAGGGTGTGTTCTTGCGGGGCTGGATGCTGATATGGGTTGAGGTGGTATGCTTGTCTCTGGACTATGAAGCTAGCAGAGAAGTTGGCCTCACACTGAGATTCAGCTTGTGGTCTTGGCCTCGGTGGCATCATGTAGGGAATTAGAACCTTCCAAACTTGCCTGCTGGTAAGAATCAACTTGGGTGCTTGTTAAATATAAGGAAGTCCAGGATGAACCCTGAACCTGTTGCATTAGAATGGGTTGTTATTGAATATCAATAACAATAAACTAAAATGCTTTCCTTTTTCACTTCTTTCTGTTCTCTCCACACCTCTCTCTGTATGTTCAATTTCTTGTCCTCATCAGATGTCAATCAAGAGAACAATTTATTATTGTTAGTTATTGTTAATTTATTTGGAGGCATTTGTTAGCTCTCTCAGAGAAGGCAATGGCACCCCACTCTAGTACTCTTGGCCTGGAAAATCCCATGAACAGAAGAGCCTGGTAGGCTGCAGTCCACGGGGTCGCTAAGAGTCAGACACAACTGAACGACTTCACTTTTCACTTTCATGCATTGGAGAAGGAAATGGCCCAGGGACGGGGGAGCCTGGTGGGCTGCTGTCTATGGGGTCACACAGAGTCGTAGACAACTGAAGCGACTTAGCAGCAGCAGCAGCAGCAGCAGCAGTTAGCTCTCTGGGAGAGGGAAAAGTCACATGATATATTGTTCCTTGCCCTCCAAGAAAAAAGCATACAGTAATAGTAGTAATGGGGATTTTCCTGGTGGTCTAGTGGCTAAGATAACACTCTCCCAATGCAGGGGGCCCGGGTTTGATCCTTGGTCAGGAAACTAGATCCCACATGCTGCAACTATAGATCTCACATGCTGCAAAGAAGTTTGGAGACCCCATTTGCTGCAACTCTGACCCCGCACAGCCAAATCAATAAATATTTTAAAAAATAGCAGTTAATACTTACCTGGCAGGGGAGATACCATGATCACGAAGGTGGTTTTCCCAGGGCGAGGCTTATCCATTGCACTCCGGATGTGCTGACCCCTGCGATTTCCCCAAATATGGGAAACTCAATTGCATAATTTGTGGTAGTGGGGGACTGCTTTCCCCTGGAGGAAAAAAAAAAGTAGTTAAAATGGCAACAGTAGAAAAGAGTTACCTATTTAAACTTATTGTTTCCCTGTGTTAAGTTGCTTTAGTTGTGCCCAACTCTGTGGACTGATGCTGAAGCTGAAGCTCCAACATTTTGGCCACCTGATGGGAAGAACTGATTTATTGGAAAAGACCCTGATGCTGGGAAAGATTGAAGGCAGGGAGAGAAGGGGACAACAGAGGATGACATGGTTGGATGGTATCACCAGCTCGACGGTCATGAGTTTGAGCAAGCTCCGGGAGTTGGTGATGGACAGGGAAGCCAAATGTGCTGCAGTCCATGGGGTCACAAAGAGTCGGACATGACTGAGTGACTGAACTGAACTGAACTGAACTGTGCAACCCTATGGACTGTAGCCTGCTAGGCTCTTCAGTCCAAGGGATTCTCCAGGCAAGAATACTGAAGTGGGTTGCCATGCCCTCCTCTAGGGGATCTTCCTGACCTATGGATTGAACCCAAGTCTCTCCCATCTCCTGCATTGGCAGGCCGGTTCTTTACCACTAGTACCACCTGGAAAGCCCTTGTTTATATCAGATCAAAAGGACTTGAGTATATAGGACTTAGATTGAGATTTTTACATCTTGAAAGCATTTCCTGTTCACAGTTTTATTTTATCCCCTGACCAGCCCTGTGAAATAAGTAGAATAATGACTATTCGCACTGTGCTTCCCCAGTTTCTAAAATGGGATTAATGGAGAATGGGACTAACAGCGTGTGTCATTCTCCCAGGAGAGGGTGGGAATTCAGCTCATACAGAACGTGGGCTGGAGCCTCCCACCTCTGTGCTCCAACCCTTTCCCTGGGTCTGGGTTATTTTTGCCCTTTTTGTGTAACATCTGGTTTCACTAGGCACTGGAACTTGACCACTCCTCTCCGCCTCCTTCCAGCTTTCTCTCTGAGTCACCTGCACGCATTCCTTCTATCTGCTCAGCCTGGGTTATTAGGACAGGGAATGGAGCCCAAGTGTGTTGAGGTCACTGCCTTGGTGTGCTTCTGGGATAGCAAGCTCTCAGGGAGAGGGTGGCCAAGGAGCAGCCCTGTTAGGTTCCTGACCTCTGATGTCAGCAACCACGGAGGGAGGGGAGGAGAGTTTTTGTTTCTTAGTGTTTAGATTTCTAAAGAAATTCATAACAAACCATAAGCACTGTCAGCAAGGCTTAGTACTTCAAACTTTCTTCTACTAAACACTGCCTTGTTAGAAAATGGGGGTCAGGAAACCCCCTCCAAAACATTCTCTCCCTTTACGGTGCAGCTTGAAGATACCCGACAGCCTTGCTGTTCTCACTGTTTCCTGGGCTCTCCCTTCCCCCTCTCTCTTTCAGCATCTGTCTTACTCCTGGAAAGGATCAGCAACAGGGCATCTTGGTCCATCCAGTCATTGCCTTTTTTGGAAGGTTTTCTGCCTGGGGCTTTGTGGGCAGCTGGAATCAGAAGTACAGTAGGGAGTTTTGTGAGCAAGAAAGAGACTGCTTCCTGAGAGAGAAGGATTGGGAGAGACAGGCAGGAGCAGGAAGAATTAGAACACAAAGACGCTAAATGCTCATGAGTTCTCCTCTCTGCCGTTCTGCCCCGGGTGGAGCTAGGGGAGTGGGGCAGGATTTTCATCTCTCTGAGACTTGGAGGAGCTGTGATGTCCTCTTAGGATCTTCTGAACCAGGAAGGTTAAGTCTCGTGTGCTGATGCCGTTTCTCTACCTCTTACCCGTGAAACCGAGAGAGTAAGAAGGAAGCTCTTTCTGTGTTTTGCCCGGGCCAGGTTGGTGCTTGTGCTGTTTGTCTTAGTCTGTTCAAAAGTGCCATAGCCACAGTGGCTTAACAATGAACATTTATTTCTGACTCTTCTGGAGGCTAGAAAGTCTAAGACTGGGGTATCAGCAAATTCAGCATCTCCTCACTATGTCCTCAAATGGCAAAAGGGGACAGGGAACTCTTATTTTTTTTTTTTCCTTTAATTTTTGGCCATTCCTCTCAGCATGTGGGATCTTAGTTTCCTGAACAGGGATCAAACCTGAACCCCCTGCTTTGGAAGGTGGAGTCTTAACCACTGGACTGCCTGGGAAGTCCTCCAGGGAGCATTCTGGGGCCTCTTTTATATGGGCACAATACCTTTCATGAGGGCTCCCCCTCATGATCTATCACCTCTCAAGACCCCACCTCCTAATACCATCATGTTGGCGGTAAGGGTTTAGTGTATGAATTCTGGGGGGATGCAGAAATTCAGTCTGTAGGACTGTTGGTGTTGTTCATGGTCCCATCCATGCAGGGAAGCCCTTCTGCCTTTTAGAGGAGGGCTGGGCAGGAGAGTTCAGTTCAGTTCAGTCGCTCAGTCATGTCCGACTCTTTGTGACCCCATGAACCGCAGCACACCAGGCCTCCTGTCCATCACCAACTCCCGGAGTTCACTCAGACTCATGTCCATCGAGTTGGTGAAGCCATCTAACCATCTCATCCTCTGTCGTCCCCTTCTCCTCCTGCCCTCAATCTTTCCCAGCATCAGGGTCTTTTCAAATGAGTCAGCTCTCTGCATCATGTGGCCAAAGTATTGGAGTTTCAACTTCTTCAACATCAGTCCTTCCAATGAACACCCAGGACTGATCTCCTTTAGGATGGACTGGTTGAATCTCCTTGCAGTCCAAGGGACTCTCAAGAGTCTTCTCCAACACCACAGTTCAAAAGCATCAATTCTTCAGTGCTTAGCTTTCTTTATAGTCCAACTCTCACATCCATACATGACTACTGGAAAAACCATAACCTTGACTAGATGGACCTTTGTTGACAAAGTAATGTCTCTGTTTTTTAATATGCTGTCTAGTTTGGTCATAACTTTCCTTCCAAGGAGTAAGCATCTTTTAATTTCATGGCTGCAGTCACCATCTGCAGTGATTTTGGAGCCCCCTCAAAATAAAGTTAGCAGCTGTTTCCACTGTTTCCCCATCTCTTTGCCATGAAATGATGGGACTGGATGCCATGATCTTCGTTTTCTGAATGTTGAGCTTTAAGCCAACTTTTTCACTCTCCTCTTTCACTTTCATCAAGAGGTAGTTTAGTTCTTCTTCACTTTCTGCTGTAAGTGAAAGTGAAGTCGCTCAGTCGTGTCCGACTCTTTGCGACCCCGTGGACTGTAGCCCACCAGGCTCCTCTGTCCATGGGATTCTCCAGGCAAGAATACTGGAGTGGGTTGCCATTTCCTTCTCCGAAGGGTGGTGTCATCTGCATATCTGAGGTTACTGATATTTCTCCCAGCAATGTTGATTCCAGCTTGTGCTTCCTCCAGCCTAGCGCTTCTCATGATGTACTCTGCATATAAGTTAAATAAGCAGGGTGACAATATACAGCCTTGACGTACTCCTTTTCCTATTTGGAACCAGTCTGTTGTTCCATGTCCAGTTCTACCTGTCGCTTCCTGACCTGCATACAGGTTTCTTAAGAGGCAGGTCAGGTGGTCTGGTATTCCCATCTCTTTCAGAATTTTCCACAGTTTGTTATGATCCACATAGTCAAAGGCTTTGGCAGAATAGATAGATGTTTTTCTGGAACTCTGTTGCTTTTTCGATGATCCAGAAGATGTTGGCAATTTGATCTCTGGTTCCTCTGCCTCTTCTAAAACCAGCTTGAACATCTGGAAGTTCATGGTTCGCGTATTGCTGAAGCCTGGCTTGGAGAATTTTGAGCATTACTTCACTAGCATGTGAGATGAGTGCAACTGTGCAGTAGTTTGAGCATTGCCTTTCTTTGGGGTTGGAATGAAAACTAACCTTTTCCAGTCCTGTGGCCACTGCTGAGTTTTCCAAATTTGCTGGCGTACTGAGTGCAGCACTTTCACAGCATCATCTTTCAGGATTTGAAATAGCTCTACTGGAGTTCCATCACCTCTACTAGCTTTGTTTGCAGTGATGCTTCCTAAGGCCCACTTGACTTCACATTCCAGGATGTCTGGCTCTAGGTGAGTGATCACGTCATCATGATTGTCTGTGTCGTGAAGATCTTTTTTGTACAGTTCTGTGTATTCTTGCCACCTCTACTTAATATCTTCTGCTTCTGTTAGATCCATACCATTTCTGTCCTTTATCGAGCCCATTTTTGCATGAAATGTTCCCTTGGTATCTCTAATTTTCTTGAAGAGATCTCTAGTCTTTCCCATTCTGTTATTTCCCTCTATTTCTTTGCATTGATCGCTGAGGAAGGTTTTCTTATCTCTCCTTCCTATTCTTTGGAACTCTGCATTCAAATGGGTATAACTTTCCTTTTCTCCTTTGCTTTTCACTTCTCTTCTTTTCACAGCTATTTGTAAGGCCTCCTCAGGCAGGAGAGGGAGAAGGGCTTCAAGCATCAGGAGAGGTTTTAGGCAACAGATTCAGTATTTTCTGAATATGGATGGCTCCTTGTGGTTCAGTCTTTCTCCTGGAAACATGGCTTCCAGTCCCCTGAGGGGCCGGGAAGACAGGATGTTACCTATCCATCCCACACCTCCCGTATCCCCATCTAGCATTCTGTTCCCTACCTGCGGCATTCTCAAGTGTGGCTCTTCCCAGGACACTCTCTTCCACAGTCCTGATTCTCTGCCTTGATTCCCACTCTACATGGAGTGTAATACAACTTACCATTTTATCAGGTTAATCACAATCAGGCCATCTAGTCAGCATCGCACCTCTGCCCCTTCTGAGCTCTGCAACTCTGGGAAAATTACCTATTTTCTCCAAACCTTTGATTTCTTGCTTATTAAGATTGGGTTCCTCATTTGTGAAACCTCCAAGCCTCAGGTTTGTAATTTGTAAGAAAGCAATAGTTCCAGCATTATAGAAGTGTAATCAGAAGGACTACAATATTCCACGTACAGTGCTTCTTACAGTGCCTGACATGCAGTGTGTGTGTGCGTGTGTTAGTTTCTTAGTCATGTCCAGCTCTTTGTGACCCCATGGACTGTAGCCTGGCTGTTCATGGGATTCTCCAGGCAAGAATACTGGTGTGGGTCGCCATTTCCTTCTCCAGGGGATCTTTCTGACCCCGGGATCGAACCCAGGTCTCCCTCACTGCTAGCAGATTCTTTACTGTTTACGCCACCAGGAAAGTTACAGGTCAAAGAGTTTGTGTTGTGTGGTTGTCACTTTAAAATGCTCAGTGAAGACCGTTGAGAAGCAAGGCCAGTGTTTCTTCTGCAGAGACCACGGTCTGGCTCAGAGGACGTCCCTCCACTCATGAGTGTGCACCCAGCCCCGGGCAGCCTCGGGACAAGGGCCTCAGCCCTAGAGGTGGAGGCTGAGGGTGAGCTTGGTGGTGTCTTGATCCCGTGTGAAAGAGATCAGGTTTCACTCATTTTAAGAGGTTAATGACATGCAGTACGTACTCCGTAAATGTTAACACGCGTTGTTCTGGGATGTCGGTAGGGTTATTCAGCTGCCTTCTGAAAGTGGTTGTGAGAGGGGGTGGCTGAGGGTGTGGGGGATTGTTGGACTGAAGGCCTAGATGTTGTGAAATAGGTCTCAGGAGAGGTCTTCTAGCTTTCCAGGCAGTCCCCCCACAAGGCTGGCAAGAAGCCCTAGTGGGCTTGTGTCCACAGAGTGCTGGCTAGGTTTGCTGAATGTCAGAGGAGGAAGAGGCTGAAAGCATCATGTCATCTAAGCCCTCTGACAAGGGTGAATGGGAGAGGAAACTGAGGCTCAGTGGAGTGAAATGACTGTCTGAGGTCACGTGGCTGGTCAGTGGCAGACCTAGGATCGAACCCATTTACTGATTTCTAGTGTCTTTTCTGACACAGCGTGTCCCCCTGTTCAGTGCTTGGGTGGGAACACACACAGAGCTCCAGAGGGTGGTGGGACACATTCCAGGGTGTTTGGAAGGGTGCTCAGCCTGCCCTTTGGCCAGCATGAGGGAGGAAGCTGAAAGTGATAAAACAGGCTTGGGTTAGTGGCCTGACATCATGGGATTTGCCTAAGCTTGTGAAGTTTATTCATAATTAATTTATCCAGGAACTATTAATAGAACGTCTTACAATAATAGCTAACATTTATCGTGCACTTACCCTATGGCAGGCACCATACCCTGTGTTTTACAGGTACTGCCTTATACCGTTATCCTGTGGAACATCCTTGTGAATATGACGAAGCAAGGCCTGGAGAGTTTAGGTCACTTGCCCTGGTAACTAGCTAGTAAGAGGCAATGCTGAGCTGTGGTCTCAGCCCATCTGTGCTCTTAGCTCCTACTTACTCTCTGTTCTCTCCCTGTATCCTCCCCTATCACCTTGGTGGCCAGCCTCAGATTGGGTGCTGGGAATAGAGGGGAAAAGAGCTACACATAATCCCTGCTCTCATGGGTCTCACACCCCAGCAGTGTCTTAACACAGTGGCTTCCAAACTGTTTGGACCCTGACTCACAGAAAGTACATCGTCTTCCTTTCTTTCTTTTTTATTGGAGTATAATTGCTTTACAATGTTGTGTTAGTTTTTGCTGTACAACGAAGTGAATCAGTTCTATGTATACATATATCCCTTCTCTCTTGCCTCCCTCCCACCCACCCCTCATTGCAGAGTGCTGAGTTGAGCTTCCTGTGCGTTATGGCTTCCTACTTGCGATCTGTTTGACACATGGTAGTGTGTATGTCCATCCTGCTCTCCCAGTTTGTCCCACCCTCTGCTCCCCCAACTGTGTCACTGTTCTCTATTTTGCATCTCTATTCCTGCCCTGGAAATTGGTTCATCTGTACCGTCTTTCTAGATTCTACATATATGCATTGATATATATTTGTTTTTCTCTTACTTCACTCTGTATGACAGGCTCTAGGTCCATCCATATCCCTACAAATGACCCAATTTTGTTTCTTTTTATGTCTGAGTAATATTCCACAGTATATGTATACCATATTTATTATACAGTTTATACCCCACTTCCCAATATGTAAACCTTGCACAAAATATTTACTTTTACTACTTATATACTTTGATACTTTCTATTCTGTTATGTTGTTGTTTAGTTGCTAAGTTGTTTCTGACTCTTGGGACACAATGGACTGTAGCCCACCAGGCTCCTCTATCCATGGGATTTCCCAGCAAGAATGCTGGAGTGGGTCACTGTTTCATTCTCCAGGAGATCTTCCTGACCCAGTTATCAAACTCCTGTATTGCAGGAAGATTCTTTACCACTGAGCCACCTGGGAAGACATTCTATTATGTTGTATTTTACTTAATTAGTGGGTAGTTGAAACCTACTATGTTGATTTTTCCAACCCACAGGTAGGTTGCATTTTACAGTTTGAAAAACTGCCCAATAGGCATCTTATTGTACTGCCCCTCTTCTTACCTGCCAATCCAAGAACAGACACTCACCTAACCTTTCTGATGCCTTAATTTCCCCATTCTGTACAACAGGCCTAGGTACTGTCTTAGGAAGGACCACACGTGTTCATTGATGTTGGTTTAGCTCCAAAGTGCTGGGTAAGCTCTAGGCGGTTGGGAGGTGGCAGAGGCTGCAGGAAGCAGAGAGCCACCATTGGTCTGATCACAGGACTTGCCCCTGGACCTCTGTCTTACAGGCGCTGCCTCCAGGCTCGCCCCGCTGTAACCTGAAGGAGAACCTGCTGAAGGATAACTGCGCCCCAGAGTCCATCGAGTTCCCGATCAGTGAGGCCAGAATCCTGGAGGCCAGGCCCCTCAGTGACAAGGGCACTGGAGACAGCTCCCAGATTACCCAAGTCAGTCCCCAGAGGATTGCCCTCCGCCTACGGCCAGGTAGGGAGCCTGTGGACGTGGCTCATGAGGAAATTGTGGTGGGAAGAGAAGGATGTGGGGGGAGGTATGAGCAGGAGAATGGAAGAAAATGGAAGGCTTGGGGACCTGGAGTCCGAAGATCGGAGTCTGAATCTTCACTCTTCCATAGATTAGCTGTTTGACCTTGGGAAAGTTATTTAACCCTGCTGACATTGTGATGCTTAGTCGCTAGATCGCATCCCACTCTTTGTGACACCATGTAGCCCACCAGGCTCCTGCGTCCATGGGATTTTCCAGGCAAGAGTACTGGAGTGGATTGCCATAAAAATGTCGGTTTCTTGTTTTCTTCAATGTCTGTTTTACCGAGTACATAGCTTTCTCTTGGGGCTCAAATGATATATAAGATGAGGAAGCAGTTTATAAGACCCTTTTCCATGTGAGATTGAGGCAAGGCCATGCATAGGGACAGAGAAAATAGGGGCGGGAGACCTTCAGAGGGGGTAAGGATTAAGCTAAGAGACAGGCTTTTCAAAGCACTGATACTGACTTTCCAATTAAATCAAGAATTTAAGAAAGAGAGTTTTATGTGCAAGGCATGTGTTGGGTACTGTGCAATTCCGAGAAGAGTGGAACACAGTTCCTCCCTTTACGGAGTTCGGAATGTAGTAACTGCCAACACTTCTGTGATCCTGGGTGGTAAACCCTTGGGACCCAGGGATTAGACAGATGGAGATTTAGAGACAGTGAAGACTTTTAGAATGGAAAAGAAGAGGTTAAAAATAGGCGAGTTAAGAGATTGGAAGAGTAATAGAATCGCAAGGGGAGAGAAAGAGGAACGAGGGCTTTCAAGTTCGGTTTGCTCAAGAAGTTACTTCAGGGAATTCCCCGGTGGTCCAGTGGTTAGGACTTGTCACTTTTACTGTGGTGGCCTGGGTTCAGTCCCTGGTCAGGGAACTAAGATCCCATAAACCACATGGCACAGCAAAAAACAAAACAAAACAAAAATTTGCTTCATCGTAAATATGTCCAAAGGCTTCCCTGATAGCTCAGCTAGTAAGGAATCCACCTGCGATGGAGGAGACTCTGGTTCCATTCCTGGGTCAGGAAGATCCCCTGGAGAAGGGATAGGCTACCCACTCCAGTATTCTTGCCTGGAGAATCCCATGGGCAGAGGATCCTGGCAGTTTACAGTCCACAGGGTGGCAAAGAGTCGGACACAACTGAGCGACTGAGCACAGCACAGCCCAGCAAATATGTCCAAATCTGCTTAAGTCTTAGAGGAAGAAGAGGAGAAAACTTAATGTCCTTCTGCCTTACAGATGATTCGAAGATTTTCTCCGTCCAAGTTCGGCAGGTGGAAGATTACCCTGTGGACATCTACTACTTAATGGACTTGTCTTACTCCATGAAGGATGACCTGCGGAACATCCAGAACCTGGGTACCAAGCTGGCCTCCCAGATGCGTAAGCTCACCAGTAACCTGCGGATTGGCTTCGGGGCCTTTGTGGACAAGCCCGTGTCACCATACATGTATATTTCTCCACCAGAGGCTATCAGAAACCCTTGCTATGAGTAAGTCTCTCCTGTAGAAGCCAGGGTAGCATCTCTTCCCATTGCCCCACATGTGCCCAAGTCCTGCTTCTTATTTCTACCTCCAGGTTGGCTTTGTTGGCTGCCTTCTGGCCACATTGTTTCTCCTCTTTACCAAGGTCTCCCTGTCTGGCAAGCGGGCTGACCCACTGACTGTGTTAATAGTTAATAATCAACCAAAATTGTTAATAATAAACAAGGCTATTTGGAGACCTAGAAAGGAAATTCATTAGCTTCCTGCTCTAGGTTACAAATAAATAGTAGACAAGAGAGAATAAAAGAGAAATGAGACAAAACGTAGAGAGAGAACTTTATGGATAAGTAAATAGAGGAGTTATGATTTCAGAATGATCGATTCCATTGTTATTGTCCTCCTTATCTAGAAGGTGGGTCCTACAGGGTTAAAATGCAAAGAATTAAGTCCTAGAGGAATATGAAAGAGTGGAAATGATATTTTTTGAACCATCTAGCATAAATGGATGTGTCCCTACTTTGAGACTTTGGCTTACAACTGAATGGTTTATTTATTTAATTGGTGGAGAGACTGTGCAAATTCATGAATTATAATTTAAAATAATGGTTATCAAGTCTGTCAGGGTACGGCTTTACTTTTTAGATTTGAGAGTTATGTGGGTTGTAAGTTTACCCAGTAAGGATGTCAACTGTGAGTTAAAGAAATAAACCAATGGAGTGGGGACAGAAAAAAAAGAAAAAACAACTATGTCCTGTTTGACACAGATCTATTAATTTATTGATAGCTCAGAGACTTAAAGTTATTGATGAACTTTTGCTTATTGTTATGTTAATGTTACTTTAGAGAAGTGTTGAGTATAAGGTATTTAGCAATAGCAACCAAAGCCTCACTCTGATCTGAGAACCTTCCCCATGTTAACTCACTTAAACCTTACAGTTAAAAGACGCTTGCTCCTTGGAAGAAAAGCTATGACAAACCTAGACAGTGTATTAAAAAGCAACGACATTACTTTGCCAACAAAGGTCTGTAGAGTCAAAAAAATCTGTATAATCAAAGCTATGGTTTTTCCAGTAGTCATGTATGGATGTGAGTTGGTCCATAAAGAAGGCTGAGTACTGAAGAATTGATGCTTTCAAACTGTGGTGTTGGAGAAGACTTGAGAGTCCTTTGGACAGCAAGGAGATCAAACCTGTCAATCCTAAAGGAAATCAGTCCTGAATATTCATTGGAAGGACTGATGTTGAAGCTCCAATACTTTGGCTACCTGATACAAAGAGCTGACTCATAGGAAAAGACCATGATGCTGGGAAAGATTGAAGGCAGGAGGAGAAGGGGACAACAGGGGATTTGATGGTTGGATGGCGTCACTGACTCAATGGATATGAGTTTGAGCAAGCTCTGGGAGTTGGTGGTGGGCAGGGAAGCCTGGTGTGCTGCAGTCCATGGGGTTGCAATGAGTTGGACACAACTGAGCGACTGAACAACAAGGCTTCACAACAACCCTTACTAGCTATCATGTCCCCATTTGTTTTATAGGTTAGGAATAGAGAAGCTTGCCTAGGGTTCCATGACTAGTAAGTCCAGGAACTGGGATTTGAATCAAGGGAGTCTAGTTCCACAGTTTACCCCCTTCTCCTCTGAGCTAGGTGGAGGTTAGTTCAATGTGATGCCTAGGTAATTTGAAGGGTTGAGAGTCTAAACTCTCTGGATAATTCTAGCTTCATAGAACTGGACTGGGTATACCACTTTCCACATCTCTCTCCCTCTTTTCCCTCCCATTCCCCAGGTAGTCTTTTCTCCACCCCTATCCCTGGCTACACCGCATGGCATGTGGGATCCCTTAGTTCCCTGACCAGGGATCGAACCTGCATTCCATTGTATTGGAAGCACTGGACTGCCAGGGAAGTCCCCCTCCCTGCCGTCTTTTATGTCAGATGTCTGTTTAAATCATCTCCTTCCCTCCCTAGTATGAAGGCTACCTGTTTGCCCATGTTTGGCTACAAACATGTGCTGACACTAACTGACCAGGTGACCCGCTTCAATGAGGAGGTGAAGAAGCAGAGTGTGTCACGGAACCGAGATGCCCCAGAGGGTGGTTTCGATGCCATTATGCAGGCTACCGTCTGTGATGTGAGTTTGGAGGGTGTGGAGTGCCAGGTGTGGTTGGTGCAGACCAAAATGGGGAGGAAGTGGTTCAACGGTGGGGATTTCTGGGTGAAATACAAGATAGGAACTAAGCAGAGCTTTGTACAGTATGAGCAACATGTTGCTGCTGATAAACAACCTCTGCTTGTATTTGCTGCCTGGCCAGAGCTGATATTTTTTTGAACCTTAGGGGACCCACATGCTTACTGGGGAGAGCATCTCCCCACCTTCTCTGGAAGTGTATCTGAGTCCAGGCTGGGTTCACTTAACCTCAGAGAATTGGGCAGATGTTCAGGCAAGATTTCTTCTAGCCCAGCCCAGCTCTGTAGATGCAGGTGGGTTTTTGGATGGGCCATGTGATTCTCATTGAAGAAGTTCTATTTGGAGATGAAGTGGGTGTCTTTCAGCTCCTTGAGCTAGTGAGCTCTGAGACTGTTTTTCTAAGAGAACAGAAACTGCTGAGTTGGATAACTCCAACTTGTGTTCCAAGGACTGGGACTGAGGCCATTCTCCAGCCCATGTCTAGCCCTTCAGATTGGGAACTCCTTGGGTCTTTGTTTTGTACCAGTGACATAGCTAAAGTTGCTGTCTTTCACCTTTTTTTAAAAAAACAGGAGAAGATTGGCTGGAGGAATGATGCCTCCCACTTGCTGGTGTTTACCACTGATGCCAAGACCCATATAGCGCTGGATGGAAGGCTGGCAGGCATCGTCCAGCCCAATGACGGGCAGTGTCATGTGGGCAATGACAACCATTATTCTGCCTCCACTACCATGGTGAGATTCTTTTTTCCACTTATGGTTCCTATTCACTATGGCCAGGACTGCCCTAACTTAGGCAGAGTCTTTGTGTGAATATGAAAATGACAGGCCTTCCTCTGGGCAAGATACAGGGCTCTTTGCAGCCTGTCTTCATCCAGGGTACAACCTGCACAACCATTAGAGATGGTCCTGGCTGGGGTCAGTGTTACTGCTACCCCCACTGCCTCCAGCACCAGATTAGCCCCTTCTTGAAGCATCATGCTCTCTGTGGTTATTGGAAGAAGACAGAGGGAAAAGAGACAAAGACTGGCCAACCACGGCGAGCCAGTCCTGTGAGGAAAGGATAAAGGGCTTAGAGTCATTTAGCTGGAATACAAGGGCTAAAGGATGGTTTAGCTGATACATGAGAAGACTATTTAAAGTTAAAAACTAAAAAATTTTATTATTATTTTTTAATATGGAAAACCCTTAAAGATATTTTATTTATTTATTTGGCTGCATTGGGTCTCAGTTGCAGCACTTAGATCTTTGATTTTCATTGTGGCATATGAACTCTCAGTTGCAGCATGTGGGATCTTAGTTCCCTGACCAGGGATTGAACCCAGGGCCCCTGCATGGAGAGCCTGGAGTCTTAGCCACTGAACCATCAGGGAAGTCCCAAGAAGACTTTTTTAAAAGTTATTATTTTTTTTTGAGGTAACGTTGGTTTATAACATTATATGTTTCATGACGTACATCAGTATCTTTCTACTTCTGCATACACTTCACCATTCTCACCACCCCAAATTTAGTTTCCATCTGTCACCATACGGTTGATCCTCTTTACCCATTTCATCTTCCTCCACCCCTTCCCCTCTGGTAACCACTACTCTGTTTGAGAAGACTCCCTAGAAGTTGTTTTCTATGTCCACAGAAGGTAAAACAAAGGAAAGCAATTGACATGGAAACAAGAGAAATTGCAGTAAACCATAAAGAAAGTGTACAGGCCTGCAGAATACTGATACTCTGAGTATATAGGGGGAGATGGGAACTCTTCATTTCTTAAAGACAGTATAGCAATTACTCCATCTAGGTGGCTTAAATGTACACCTGTGTAAGGGTAGGAACCTGAGTTTCATGATCTCATGAGCTCCCTGAAAGGTCTAGGATTCCAGAGATATGTTCATAATTCGTCAGCACTGCCTTTTTGGCTTGAGTTTTTGGTATCAGCCATATGCAGGTTGAGCACTACCAAGCTATGAGTGAGTCTATAGTGACTGACATCTAGTCTATGCAAGGCCTTGGGGCTTCCCTGGTGTCTCAGTGGTAAAGAACCTACCTGCAATGCAGGAGACTCAGGAGACGTGGGTTCGATCCCTGGATTGGGAAGATCCCTTGGGGGAGAGTATGGCAACCCATTCCAGTATTTTTGCCTGGAGAATTCCATGGATGGAGGAGCCTGGCGGGCTACAGTCCATGGGGTGGCAAAGAATTAGACATAACTGAAGCGACTGAACACACACACACTAGACATGCCCTTACTGGGGTTGGAGAATGTTAACAAGACTATATGATGCCCTGCTCTTAAAGAGTTTTTGATTTAGTTAAGAAGATATGGTACCAATAACAGAAGGTGCATGATTAATGCTAATTAGGTGAAACATTTGATAAAGGCTTTAGGTATTCAAAAGAAGAAAGCTCATTGTGAACTGGGGTGGTCAAGGAAGGCCTCCTGGCAAAGGTGAGACCTGAGCTGGATCCTAAGGAAGGAGGGTTAACAAAAAGAAGTCCACTTCAGGTGGAAGAAAGACAGGGTTCCAGATAGTGGTGAGTGAAAGGGGGAGAGAGGTTGCATGATGACTGGAAAGGAAAGTTGAGATCGCATGGCAGAGTACTGTGAGCACCAAGCCAAGGCATTTGTCAGGAGCCGCAAAACAGGAGTAGGCGTCAAAACGACGAGGCCTGGAAGTACCTGGTCCAGGAAGCTGCTCCTTGGTGTGGCTGCTTCACATCTGAGTATGAAGAAAGAGGTGTTTAGTTTTGATACTACAAGCCTGTATCTCTTCATCTATCCTGAGTTCACACCTGAGTTTGTGTTTGCTTCTCATTGTCATGGGGTGAAAAAGTTAAAGCCCCACCACTGCCTGGGCCATGGCCCCAGTCAACCAAGTCCTAAGGTTTAGAATCCAGGGATGTATGTGAATAGACTTCTTACTTCTTAACTAATTCCCACATCCTCCCTTTTTACAGGATTATCCCTCCTTGGGGCTGATGACTGAGAAGCTATCCCAGAAAAACATCAATTTGATCTTTGCAGTGACTGAAAGTGTAGTCAATCTCTACCAGGTGGCTATACCTTCGGGGCTTCCTGGAGTGGGAGTGGGGTCTGTGATGGGTGGACCTATCTCAGGGAACCAACCCAGACTACCTTTGGCCATGGTCCCCAATCAGGAAAGACCTGGGAGCTAATGATTACTTTTGGTGAACCTCTCTCCTCCAACCTTGAACCTAGAAGGATGGGTGTATTGATGTTTGCAGAGGTGGAGGAGAGTAATTTAGTGGGAAGAGTGGTGTGAGAGGTTCTCTGTAATTTTTCTCAGGGCTGAAAAACTGCTAGATATATTCCTGGCAGTGATAAGTAAAATATCCCATCCCTCCCTCAATTTTCTTTTCAAGACCCTCCATCTATTTGGGGAGGGCTTTTGGAGATCACCACCTTTATCAGTCGCTCCTGGATATCTTTGTCTTCTTTTCTAGAACTATAGTGAGCTCATCCCAGGGACCACAGTGGGGGTTCTGTCTACTGATTCCAGCAATGTTCTCCAGCTCATTGTGGATGCTTATGGGGTAAGTGTCTTAAACTGGGAATAGACCCGCTAAGAGTCCACTGCCCTTGGCATTACCCAGGAGGCCTCAGATTTGGGAGTCCTGGCAGCTAGTCCACCATGCAGCCTTGACTGCCTTCTTCTTGTGCTTCTAGAGGCTAGGCGAGAGGCAGCACTGGGAGGAGTGCAGCCTTCTGCAACAGAAGTGGCTCAGGAGGGGATGGAGGGAGCCGTAGGAACAACAGAGGAAATGCTTAGAGAAGGTGAAATGGAAAGAGACAATGGGGATGATGTTAAGGAGCAGGGCCCTGAAACTGGGAGTGGGTACAGACTGAGGGAGAGCTGGGCTCCAACAACAGAGGAAAGAGGGAGCTGAATTATGGGGAATGTGAGGCTGATGAAAAAGTAGGTAGAAAGTGGTACTACTCAAGGTGACCAGTATCAGCACTCCTGCAGGAGGGCACAGCTGGTTTAGATTTTACCCAGACTCGCCTAGACACAAGTGGAGAAAGAGCGAGAGCAGGTCTTGGGCTGGAAGGTTAGTGGGATACAGGCTCCTAAGGATGCTGTGGCAGCTGGCAGGTGGACCTCAGCGTTTAGGGGGGTAGGTGAGTCCAGGACCACCTGGTGATTTTTGCTTGGGATGTAATTGGCCCCTACTTGTGTCCTCTCAGCCCGTTTACTTGCCTTCTTTTGCCCCTTTTTGCTCAGAAAATCCGCTCTAAAGTAGAGCTGGAAGTGCGTGACCTCCCCGAGGAGCTGTCCTTATCCTTCAACGCCACCTGTCTCAACAATGAAGTCATCCCAGGCCTGAAGTCTTGTGTCGGACTCAAGATTGGAGACACGGTGAGGTGGGCTGGACAGGGGCTGACTCTGAGGCGTTCGCCTTGGCTCGTGCCCTGGAACCTCTGTGGGCACCCACCCCTTCCTTCCCTGTACTTTCTTCCTGAACGTCCTTACAGGTCAGATGTAATGGAGCTGCCAGCCTTTGCCTCCGAGGCTTCTGTTGCCTAAACTTTCTCCGTTAAGTAACTTCCGTATCAGGATTTTTTAAAAACTTGCACTTAGGTGACTATTTATGCACAGTCGATTGCAGGTGATAATATTTCTTGCCTTCAGCCCCTTACTGGTCTCCACCCTCCTCTAAAGTAATGCCTCTCTTTGCTTCACAATGTAAATGGAAATGTCATCTGTAAATATTTATTGAGCCCTGACTTCGTGCCAGGCATTGTCCTAGCTGCTGAAGATTTGGCAGCCAACAGAATAGGTGAAAATACCCACCATCATGGAATTTCAGAATGCAAACGTTCATTTTGCCTCCTTAGTCCCTCTGTGGCTTTCCTTCCCTAGTGGTTCATTCTCCTCAGCTTCTGCCTTAGGGGAGAGGGATGGTGAAAGGGGTGGGAAGAAAAGAGGGGCTTATCTATAGTTATATCATCCATGTCTGAATTATTTAATGTCTATATCTATCCCTCTTTCTGTCTATATTCTAGGCACATGTGCACACCCCCTAGTAAGAAACATTGGCCTGAAACATGTTTGATTGCACAAGTGATGAAATGTCATATGGAAATTGAACAAGGATCTCCCTGGTAGTCTGGTGGTTATCACTCTGGGCTTCCACTGCAGGGCGCATGGCTTCGATCCCTGGTTGGGGAATTAAGATCTTGCATGCTGCAAGGTGGGACCAAAATAAATAAAGAAAGAAAGAACAACAAAAACTGTAAAGAAATTGAACAGTAGGTCTTGAACCTGAGGTTGGCCACTATGTGACACTGTATGGGTTAGGGTTAGGGCTACCGTTGTTGCTGTTTAGTCGCTGTCATGTCTGATTCTTTTGTGGCCCCATTGACTGTAGCCCCACCAGACTCCTCTGTCCATAGGATTTTCGAGGCAAGAATACTGAAGCGGGTTGCCATTTCCTTCTCCAGGGGATCTTCTCCACCCAGGGACTGAACCCGTGTCTCTTTCATCTCCTATATTGGCAGGCAGATTCTTTACCACTGAGCCACCCGGGAAGCCCCAGGGTTACCATACAATGCCACAAAATAGTGCTTTGTGTACCTTGATATTATGTAATCAGCTAGTTTAGTTGGCCAAAGGCAGAGTGTTTATAAGATCATAGGTTCTGCTCTGCTTGAACTGGTTTATTTATTTTTTTAAAAAAAAGCTATCTCGTGATTATAAGCCATGTCTACACCCAGCCAGCAGGTCACAATGGCACAACTGTCCCCAGGTCTTGCTTTGGCTTTGCAGACCCTGGTAAGTGGCAAAGCTGAGGAACTTTGGCTTGCAGGGGACAGGACACCCAGTTTGAGTATTCCTGGGCAGGGCAGGGAACAGCTTCTTTCCCTCCAGCACTGGAGTGTCAACAGGGTCCCCTGTGTCTGAACACGATCTTACTTTCCGTCCAGGTGAGCTTCAGCATTGAGGCCAAAGTGCGTGGCTGTCCCCAGAAGAAGGAGAAGTCCTTCACCATCAAGCCTGTGGGCTTCAAAGACAGCCTCACTGTGCAGGTCACTTTCGACTGTGACTGTGCCTGCCAGGCCGAGGCTGAGCCTTACAGCCACCGCTGCAACAATGGCAATGGGACCTTTGAGTGTGGGGTGTGCCGCTGTGGGCCTGGCTGGCTGGGGTCCCAGTGCGAGTGCTCGGAAGAGGACTACCGCCCCTCGCAGCAGGACGAGTGCAGCCCCCGGGAGGGCCAGCCCATCTGCAGCCAGCGGGGCGAGTGTCTCTGTGGCCAGTGCGTCTGCCACAGCAGTGACTTTGGCAAGATCACGGGCAAGTACTGTGAGTGTGATGACTTCTCCTGTGTCCGCTACAAGGGGGAGATGTGCTCAGGTGAGTGGAATTGCACATGCCTTCCATCCTGGTACCCACACACACTCACGCATCTGCAGCCTCTGGAAATGGATGCAGGCTAGGGCTTGAGGTGGGCACAGGGTGGCTCAGGGGCAGAGGGAGCTGATGGTGTTCCACTCCAAGGGCAGGAAATAGAAGCGAGGTTCTCTTTAATTCCCCTCAGCTCCCTCTGTCCTTTTGCGAGGGACACAAGGAAGGAAATGAGTGTCTGCTTTCAGAGGGTGGGAAAGAGTGGGGAAAATTGAAAGTGAAGATAGTTTTTTCCTTTTCTCTCATTTGCCCTTCAGCTCACATTTTAAGTCACTGGTTTCTAATCTTTTTGAGGATATGAATCAACCCCTTTTTTAAATTAAAAAAGTTTTTTTTTTTTTTTTTTTTTTGCCATACCATGTGGTATCTTAGTTTAGTTCTTCGACTAGGGATCGAACCTTGCCCCCCTCCCCCGCATTGGAAGGGTGGAGTCTTAACCACTGGACCATCAGGAAAGTCCTCCAACCCTTTTTTTTACTTAAAAAAAAATCACTGACTAATGCTAATTAGAATTTTAGTATACATAGGTTTGGAAACTACATGATGTCAGAATATGTAATGAAGTTAGTAATGATTATTTTACATGAATTTATATTTTCATCACACAACATGTGGAAAACAAGTAGTGTCTTTGCAAGATATTGGAGCACATTTAATGAGCCAGTACACGTAGGAGAGTGACTGAAAAATAGTAAGTGTTGGTACTATTAAGTGTTGGTACTATTTTATTATCACTGTTGGTATATTATTACTTTTTGTACTCTAGATCTCTACAGCCCAAACTGGTGGCTATTTAAATTTAAATGAATCAAGTTTAATGAAAGCTTAAGTACAAAGTTTAAATCAAATTAAATAAAAAAAGTTAGTTTCTGTGTTCCTCAGGAGCCATGTGTGGCTAGTTGCCACCGTATTGCACAGCACAGATGGTTTTTGGGGGTGCTGCCACAGACAGTCCCAGACTGCAGGCTGCCGCAGACAGTCCCAGACTGCAGGCTGGGGACTATGAGTTTGAATCCTCCTACCTGCAGGATGCTGAATTGTTGTCTACCTCATTACAAAATTCAGTAAAATCTTGAGGCCCATGAGACTCTCAAGCTGGTTTCTGCTTACCCCAAAGCCCACTCCTGGGGTACTTCCCTAGCTAGAAGTCCAACTAAGTTAACATGATCCTTATCTGCAGACACACTGACAACACTCCCAGAGGCAGTTAGGCAGTCTGAGTTGTTCCTGAGCGCTAGGGATACATTTTTGCTGGGCTGTAGTCACTGTGGCTTAATCCCCATTGTGAGAGAGAGACTGAAGATATCTGCAGTTTGGTTGGGACCAGTTTGCAGTTGTATTGTGTGGCCAATTGAACAGAGAGTATCCCTGGGTTCTGGGGTGATCAAGCCTATGACCCAGATGGGCTTCGCTTGCGCTGGGGCTCTAACCAGCGGAGCTAATCTACCCAGGTGTTCACTTTAACATTGGCCTTGAGGAAAGCTTGATGAGAAAGGTAAGTGTGTGTCATTCTAAAGCATACCCAAGTAATATAAAAATGGCTTCTATCTATTACCTACAACATTGTTTACTCAAGTCAACAAAATTTGAGAGACTGGAGAAAAATGGTATCAGAGAAAAGGAATACTGTTCCTAGAATGTTAAAATCTTCAATTTGCGGTAATATTTTATAGCATATGAGACTGATCAAATTAAATATCTTCTTATACCAAAAAATTGATATGAGAGAGATTAGGGGAAAGAGAGATCAGATATGCACGGACACCCAGACACAGCCAGCAATTTGAATTCAGGAGTGAGGCAAGAGTTTCAGTTCCTTTTCTCAGGGGTCCCCAACATCCGGGATCTAATGCCCGATAATCTGAGGTGGAGCTGATGGATTAATAATAGAAATAAAGGGCAGAATAAATGGAATGCTCTTGAATCATCCCCAAACCATCCCCCCCAACCCCAGTCCATGGAAAAATTGTCTTCTGTGAAACCCATCCCTGGTGCTAGAATGGTTGGGGACTGCTGCCTTCTAATATTTAACAGTAATTTATGTCATATCCAGGGCTCCCTGGTGGCTCAAACAGTAAAGAATCCATCTGCAAGGCGGGAGACTTGGGTTTGATCCCTGGGTTGGGAAGATCCCATGGAGGAGGGCATGGCAACCCACTCCGGTATTCTTGCCTGGAGAATCCCATGGACAGAGGAGCCTAGCGGGCTACAGACCACGGGCTTGCAAAGAGTTGGACACAACTGAGCGACTAAGCGCACACACGTCATATTCAAGGCACCAAAGGGAATCGTGAAGTTTGACATGGAAGACACATGAGGAGAAGGTTGGGACTGAGGGAAAAAAAGTTCCCCCTAGGAGAGGCTTACACACAGACCATGACGGCACCAGGGTGGGAGGGAGGCCCGCTGCTACTCTATGGGCTGATTGTTCCTGGTCTGATGTGGGGCATGTGGGAGGGATCCCAGCCAGAGTGTGTTTCCTTTGGCTACCCGCCCCACTGAAGCCGCAGAACAAAGGCCCTGGGTCAGCAGCCCTTATTCCTGCCTCCCAGCCGCACAGGAACAGCTCGTCCCCAGTGAGCTCCAGCCCATCACACGAGAGAAGCCCAGGCAGCCACTGCAGCTCTGAGGCCTCCCTCTCCCTTCCTGCCAGGGTGTTGGGTGCCCGCCGGCCTCAGGTCTGGACCCTCTGTTGCCGTTATCACATCCTCCAGGGACACATGCTTGCTGAACACCTGCTCTGTGCCAGGCCCTCGGTCCACATGGGTGCAAAGGGGTCATGTGTGGTTCCTGACCTGGCGGGGCTTATAGCCCAGCTCATCCTTGTCCCTCCCTGCCTAGAGCTGCTGGCCTGGTCTGTTCTTTGCTCAAGCAGGGGCTCGGGAGTGCAATGACTTGGCCATGGTCGCAGCCCCTGGCTGTCCCTGTCCCCTCCTCCCCACTGGAGGCATGGTCTTTGTGGTTGCATGGTATCAGCACCCCTCAAACCTCAGGGCGTGGGCATCCTTGTCCTCAAGGGATTCTTCCCCTGTCACATCAAGGTTTTTTCCCAGAAACTGTCCTCAAGCAGGATACATTATTGATATATAATCCTAAAGAATGTAGAGGGAAAAAAAGTTTGTCCTTTCCTCCTCCTTGAGAATTCCAGATCCCTGTCTCCTTGGGGACCCCCGGACTTCTTATCAACCTGCCTAGGAATTGACTCTCTCACATGAATGCTGATCAGGCACCCATGTGAACCAGGTTCTGTGCTGTGTGCCATAGTGTTGTGGGACAGAGAGGCACGAATAAGGGACTTCCTTGGTGGTTTAGTTGTTAAGATTCCAAACTCCCAATGCAGGGTGACCCGGGTTCGATCCCTGGTCAGGGAACTATATCTTGCAGGCCGCAACTAAGAGTCTTCATGCCGCGACTATGACCTGGCACAGCCAAAAAAAGAGAGAGAGAAGCATGAATAAGACAGTTTTGTCATAAACTTATCCAAGGAGAATTCACAGCACAAGGCAGAACCTGCTAGATCCCAGAAGTGAAGTGTCCTCAGTGAGTGTTACAGAGAGACTCACTGTGGACAGGGGAGCCATGGGGGGCTTCATGGAGAAGGTGGGAAGACAGAGAAAGGGCTGGCCCATAGAGGAGGGCAGTGGAGTGATGTGTCAGCCCAGAAGGTCAAACTGTATGGGGGAGTGGCTGCCTGACCTCTGTCCTGAGACCCCTGCTCCTCCCTTTCCTTCCCCTCCCCCACACCTCCCGGGCCACCTTCTTTCTCTCCCTCCTCTTTCTCACATTTTCTTTTCGTTTTCCACCCTCCTCCCCTGACTTTCTTGTGAACCGCTTTTGCTGGAGGGATGCCAGTCCTGTGACATTACCGCACTTTGGCTTCCTTTTAAAGCTTGACCCTGCTGGAGCCTTGGAGCCAGCCTGCTGGCACTGGCCTGCCACTGTCCACTCCCAACCTTACTCCCGGGCTGGCCTGTGGGCCGTCTTCTCAAAGATCACTTTGTTTAGCCTCACAAAGGAAACACTATGAGACAAGGGTTTCTGAGGAGACTGAGGCCTCTGAGTGCTGCCAGGCCTCTGTGGGGTCCGCTTTTCCTTATCCAGGAGGCATGGTCAAAAGCTGGGTGTAGTGGACACTGTGGGGGTCCCACTCTGCTGGCTGGCCCACCCATCCCCCTGCCGCTGGTACGGCTGCTGGGAATACCTCACAACTGTACCTTCTCTGGAGAATTATTTTCAGCTGACAAGAGCTGGATGGCCCTCAGACCTTGGCTAGTGACTGGTGGACAAGGGCTTACACAAGGCCAGTCCCTTTGCCTCAAGGTTGCTGTGGTGCTGGTCATGCCCATCAGCCTGCCATGGGATCAAGCTGAGGGGAGTTGTCAGGCTGAGACCACATTCCTGCCAGCTTTTTTTTGATGTGGACCATTTTTAAAGTCTTTATTGACTTTGTTACAATATTGCCTTTTGTTTTTTTGGCCACTGGACATGTGGGATCTTAGCTCCCCAAACAGGGATTGAACCTGCTCTCCTTGTGTTGGAAGGCGATATCTTAACCACTGGACCGCCAGGGAAGTCCCCCTGTGAGCATTTGACTCCTGCCCTGTCCTGCTTCCCTCCTTCCCTTCTGCGTCCCCAGGAAGTCGCTGGGACAAGAATTCTCACCACAAGTCATACTTACAGGGAACCCAACCTCAAAATGCAGTCTATCTTCTTTCTTCATCCTTCTACCAGCCCAGTATCTCTGCTCTCTAGATCAGGGGTTCCTGATCTTCGGGATCTAAGGCCTGATGATCTCAGGTGGAACTGATGTAATAATATTAGAAATAAAGTGGAGAATAAATGTACCAGGCTTGGATCATTACAAAACCATCCTTCTACCCCAGCCTGTGGAAAAATTCCTTCCATGAAAACATGATGTCTTCCACTTTTGACCACGGTGCCAAAAAGACTGGGGACAGCTGCTCTAGATGTATTAGGTTGGCTGAAAGTTCATTTGGGTTTTTACCATAAGATGATATGGAAAAACCCCAGTGAGCTGTTTGGCCAACCCAATATTTGGCAGCTGGGGTCACTGGGGTTATGTTTCCCATCCTTCTTGGGAAACAGACACACACAGTGAAGGTGTGTCTGAGCCTTGAATGCCATTGTGGTTCCCAGAGGATTATGCTGGTATCACTCATCCTTTAGTGGGTGATACCAGCCAGAGGGACCTATAGTGGCCAAGAGATATTAATCGGACCCCCGGGGTCACTGGGTAGCAGGGGCTGTGCCAGCTCATTGCTGTCTGAGTCTGGCTGTGTACCATCCTCTCCTCCACCATCTTGGGGCCCATCTGCTCACACAATGGTTTGGTTTTCAGATCAATTCATGTTACTTCCCCCTTGCTCCCTGCCTTTCCTCTGATTAACAGTCAGATTTTTATTATTCATCCACTTCTTCCTGATTCAGAGTCCTGGAGAATGAGTCACCTTTCTGCAAGATTTAGGAGCCAAGTTTTAAAGCCTTGGTAAATGAATATTAGGGGAATATAGTGTTGAGAGTTAATGCCTGCATTTAGGCTGTCTAACCCCTACCCTCACCCCATCTCTCTCTCCTCTTCCTATACTCAGGTAGGGAAGCAAATAAGTCTTTCCTAGTAAGGCTGGTGGCTCTTTGCTAACTATGATAATACAATGAAGGGCATATGTTGGTGAAGGTTTATGTGTATTTTCTAGGAATTTAACTAGAGGAGGTAAGATCTATGACAGTAAGGATCTTGCCTGTCTTGTTCACTGTTGAGTCCCCAGTGCTCAGGATGTGGTATGAGCTCAGTAAATATTTGTTGAATGAATAGATAAATAAGAAATTGCATTAGTTGTACACCTACTGTGTATCAGATTTTATACTCATCATTACTGATGGAAAAATGAAAATAATATGTGCTGCCCAATCAGGGAGCTCACAATCCAGAAAGAAACAGATAAGCAAGCAAATGGGTTGAACATCAGGGTTGAAATAAAGGTATCTATAAGTACTGGGAGAATACAACTGTCCCCACAACAGTTGATTTGGCCTGGAGAGGTCAGAAAAAAGTTACAGAGGGGAAGGAACATTGGAGTTGGGCTTTAAAGGATGAGGAGGAGTTCAGTAGCAGTCTCAGATGAAAGGGCATCTAAGCAGAGGGAACAGCAGGCAGAGAAGCGTGAGGCTATAACAGTGTAGAAGATGGTGAATAGCTCAGTGTGGAGGCCAAAGCTTGGTGATGTGAAGAGGGTGATGAGGGGTAAAGCCCCGAATACTGTCCTGGAGAGGGGACCTCACTGACTGGTCTGCCCCCTTGGGCTGTGTATTTGCAGGCCACGGCCAGTGCAGCTGTGGGGACTGCCTATGTGACTCCGACTGGACCGGCTACTACTGCAACTGTACCACACGCACGGATACCTGCATGTCCAGCAACGGGTTGCTGTGCAGCGGGCGCGGCAAGTGCGAGTGCGGCAGCTGTGTCTGCATCCAGCCTGGCTCCTATGGGGACACCTGTGAGAAGTGTCCCACCTGCCCTGATGCCTGCACCTTTAAGAAGTGAGTGGGCAGAGACGTGAGTTGGAGAGAGTTGGATGTCTGGGATAGGGAAGAGGGTCCCCCATACTGTGCAGGTTCTGTCCCTTACTCACCAGAGCTTTAGAGAGACAGGAGTCTGTTCTAGCAAATGACTAGCTTTCATCTTTCCATTGTAAACTTGAGGGAAAGCTGGAGATAGAGCCAGGGTGAAGGAGACAGTGGTACCAGCTGGACTGCAGTTGGAGAAACCTCTCTTTTAGGTGGGATCCTGAATCCCTGAGTTGGGAGGAGGGCTAAACCAGATAACTCCTGGGGAATGTTCCAGTGCTGAGGTTCTGATTTTGTGAAGGATGTGGGGCTGGCATTATGAAGGCTACTGTGTGAAACAGGAGACATTCACCACTACAAACATCATTCATCTCGGGGCAGAGGAAGCCCCATCAGCCCCGGTCCATGGCCGCACTCTTTCTCTTACTACTTTAGCCTGGCTGGACTCATGGGTGTGCAACCTGCACATTTGTACAGCACCCTGTGCTTAGAAGGGCCTCACATTTTGTTTAATGCTCTGCTACCACTGTTTTGAAATTCTTCCTAATTTAAAGAAAATTTATTTGTTTATTTATGGCCACACTGGGTCTTCATTGCTGCACAAGGGCTTTCTCTACTTGTGAGCAGAGGCTACTCCTTAGTTGTGGCGTGTGGGCTTTTCACTGCGGTGTCTTCTCTTGTTGCAGAGCTCAGGCTCTAGGGTGCACAGGCTTTAGCAGTTGCAGCAGGCGGGCTCAGTAGTTGTGGCGCAAGGACTTAGCTGCCTTGTGTTATGTGGGATCTTCCCGGACCAAGGATCGAACCTGTGTCCCCTGCATTGTCAGCAGACTCCCAACCACTGGACCACCAGGGAAACCCCATACTAATTTTTGAATAAGGGACTGACATTTTTGTTTTGCTCCAGGCCCCCAAATTATGAGACTTTAGGGCTCCCAGAAGTGACATAGAGTTCGCCCTCCTGTCACAGTCTTGGATGGGACATAAAGAAGTTTAATAAAGTTGCTGGAGGCCTCTGCCTACCTAGCCTTACCTGTCAGTCAGGAGGGCAGTCCCACCCCTGAACTCCAGATGTGAATTTCTGGTCCCCCAGGGTTGTCTTACAAATGTTTTTCTTTCTGTGTCTGTTTTCTGGTGTGTGTGGGGAGCAACTTTTCTGGGTATATGGCAGGCAGAGCCAGACTGTAGCACACTTAGGGGTCTTCCTTCCCTGCCTTCACCCCTGTGTCCCCTCTCTTTTAGGGAGTGTGTGGAATGTAAGAAGTTTAACCGGGGAGCCCTCAACGAGGAAAATACCTGCAACCGTTATTGTCGTGATGAGATTGAGCCTGTGAAGGAACTTAGTAAGTTCAGCAAGCCATAGAGTTATGCACACCCACGTTCTCGATTTTTCCAGTTTAACCCCAGAAACTATCCAACTCTCATCTGTAAAATGGAAGAGTAATTCCTACCTCAAAGGTATACTGTGCAGGCCTGATACACAGTATTTCCTTCCTAAAAGCTAGCTTCCCTGAGAGTCTTTCTGCATGCCTGCTAATGTGTTCAGCAGTCCCCTCCCCTTTTACTTCATAGAGCCCATGGGCTCAGCAAAATCCTGCAAAGAACTTTTAAAGTATGTATAAATCTGGCAACCCTAGCTTTACTACCCCAAGGAAAGAAAGATGATGTACTCCATTTTACAGGTGAAGAAACTGAGGCACAGAGTGAAGAAGTAGTTGCCCATGATAATCTTAGTTTGGTAGGCCAGTAAGCATTTATTAAGGGGATTCCAGGTGGCTCAGTGGTAAAGAATCTGCCTGCCAATGCAGAAGATGCAAGAGACATGGATTCGAGTCCTGGGTTGGGAAGATCCTCTAGAATAAATAGGAAACGGCAACTCACTCCAGTATTCTTGCCTGGAAAATTCCATGGACAGAGGAGCCTGGTGGGCTTCAGTCCATGGGGGTGCAAAGAGTGGGACACGACTGAACGACTGAACACACAAGTTTACCTCAGCATGTTAAGCAAGGTCCAGCATACAGGCCTGCAGATACAGAGGGAAACCTTCTCCTTTATGGATTTGGAGCCAAAATTATTAGCCTGAAGTCCTTTTGGCGCTTGGGAGCCCTTCCTGGCATAAGACAGAAATACAGTGAGGAACAAACTTGCCTGCAGTTATTCTGGTTTGTGCTTCATCTTGATTTAAAAGGAGTTGCTCTTTGCTGCTGTCACATATCTGATGTAGTTATCTAGGTCAGTTAGACAGTGGGCGATGCTGAGAGATAGTGATCTCACATGAAGGAAGGAACACATGTTCAGGGGGAGCCGCAGGAAGACACAGCTAGCCAGCCAGCTTCAGGGTGGGGGTGCTTTGGGAAAAGAGTCAGATCTCTAGATCCTTTGGCTAATGTCTGAAGTGGGTCTGGAGTAATAGTGATTTGGGAATTGAATTTGAAAAGGCAGTTTTTCCTCTGGAGGAGACCAGGCTTGCTATGATTAGCTTGGATGGAAGAAGCTGCTGATAGGAGAGATTTTTATCATCTAGACTAGATGAGTATCACAAGTTAGTCGATAAATACCCCCATCCTCCACCATGATAATCATAAAAATAAATGCTTCTTTGTATGGAATTATATAACATACAAATGACAAAAGTATCTTTTTGTGCACATTATCTTATTCTTCTCCCAATAACCTAGTAAAGTAGAACTTAGTCCTATTGTTAACTTCATTTTTGAGGATAAGAAAATTGAATCTCAAGAAAGTTGTCACTTTCACAAAGCAAGTTAGTGGTGAGTTAAGGTTGGAACTAAATCCTGAAATCCTTACTCTTTGCATTGTCCTGTAATGCCACTGGTTTACTGAAGGCTCTGTAGGATGTGGTTTGAGGCTCATGTCCTAGTCCTGCTCCATCACTTCTTTGCTGTGTGACCTTGGTACACTTGCTTAATCTCATCATATGTTAGATTTATCCATCTGCTAAAGCTGGTGGAGGGCATTGTGAAGCTGGTGGAGGGCATAGCGCAGTTGGTGGAGGGTAACCCATAGTATCACAGTCAGAATAACAGGTTTTAGAATTGGAAGGGATGAAGCCAACAAGACATGATGAGAGTCAGAGAAAAAGAGATGGCTCTGGGGAGGAACACCGGATAGAAAGCAGAAATAGAAGAAATCTAAGGCTTGAGTAAGGGAACTATTGGGAATCATTGAGCAAACAGAGAGAGGAAAGAGAGGAAAGGGAACACCCACTGTGTGTTAGGTGGTTTATGCTGTTTGATTCTCAACCATCCTTGTGAGTGAAGGTATCTTTTCTGCTATAGAAGAAGAAAGAGATTCGATGAGGTCAGGTAACTTACCCAAGATCACACAGCTGGGAGGTGATAGAGCCAGGCTTTGAATCAGACTGTAATACTGTTATGTCATATCCCTTCCAGAGGAAGGAATAAGAACCAAAAAGTACTTTGTGAGGGACAAAGTGCTAATATAGCAGTGAGAGTCATCTAGAAGCAATTGCTAGGCACGACAGCCATCTCTGAGCATATTGCCTAATGGCAGACATAGGGTTTCCTGTCACATGCTTTCCCAGAAGTCTCAGGACTGGGTTTGGGGTGGCTCTGTCTTTCAGGGATTGACCTGTTTTTCATTCTCCCATCTTTCCTCCTCTCCCAGAGGACACTGGCAAGGATGCTGTGAATTGTACTTACAAGAATGAGGATGACTGTGTCGTCAGATTCCAGTACTACGAAGACTCCAGTGGAAAGTCCATTTTGTATGTGGTGGAAGAGCCAGGTGAGTGAACCCCGAGGGTCCTGACCCTTCCCCAAGGGAGAGTGAGACCAATATTAGACAGTTAGTTCCATTCATCACTCCTCTTAAAAAGAACATCCGGGTGAAACCTGATGTTACAAGTGATAGATCAGGGCTTGTCATCTCAGTGTGGGGTATATAAATAAAGACATTAGCAAGAAGATGACCTGCTAATTGAGGAGATAGAAGAATAAGAAGGTGGGTAGGGAGAGGAAGAGGGTAGGTGTGGAGCTCATCAAGGAACAGATGATAGCCTGGTGTTTTTTTAGGTGACGTTGTAAAGAAGAAGTAAGAAATTTAAACTCTAGCACTTTTAAGCACATGGCATCTGCTCTACTAAGAGATAAATGGTTGCCAGGAACAACCTGCTTGCTGCTTCAGAGGAAGGCCTGAGGTTTGAGGTCTTCACCTTACCAGCTTTGCCATTTGATGTGGTGAGGGATTTGAGGCTGCTTCCAACACTGAAAAGTTAATGCTTGCTCTCAGGACCCTCTGGAGGCAGGAGAGCCCATTGTATCATACACACACCCACCACCGGTTTGTCACCATCCGGTGCAGTAGATTTGCTTGTTTCCCCTTATTTTCTTTATCTCCTTTCTTTCCCTTAAAGAACAGATGAAGGTGTGAATCATTAGACTTTTTTTTTTTTTTTCCACCACATCACTCAGCATGTGTGATCTTAATTCCCTGACCAGGGATTGAACTTGCACCCCCTGCACTGGAAGGCGGAATCTTAACCACTGGACTGCTGGAAAAGCCCCAATCATTAGACAGTGTTTTTGAGTACTTATTATACATCAGGCATGGGCTAGGTGCTGGGGGTGTAATAGTAAATAAGGCAGGTGTGGTACTCGCAGGCCATGCATGAGAGAGGCATGTAAAGCACTCGTGACACTGCAGGGGGATAAGGGCTATGGTATGGTGGGCATGGGGGATGGGAGGGGTGGGCCAGCACTCTCTGGAATGAAGGAACAATCTCTGAAGGCAGAGGCTAAATCAGTTGGTCACTTGACATTCTTTACAGCTGTAGGAGTTTCTTCAAATCATTCTTTAGACCAGGGGCCAGCAAACTGTTTCTGTAAAGGGCCAGATGTTACATATTTCAGGGTTTGTGAACCAGATGGTCTCTGCAGTGACTGCTCAACTCTGACACAGTAGCAAGAAGGCAGCCGTAGACTCTATGCAAATGAAGGCATCTGAGTGTGTTTACCAAAACAGGTGGCCAGCCGCATTTGGCTCACTGGGCTGTTTGCTGGTCCCTGCTTGAGGGCAGTGGTTCTTGAACTTTTGTATGTTCCCTTGTTAAAAAATCCAGAGTTCTGAACCCTGTCTTACTTCTACAAGCCAATGCCTCTCTGTTCATTGTTAGTGCTCCTGGTAATTGCGATATATTCTCCGATGTTTTAGACATACCACTTCCCAGATGAGCCATCTCAGACCTCCTCCAGCATCCATTCTGATGATTAGATTTGGTACACATCTTTGATTTTCAGAGCAGCTGTGCTTCCCCACCCCACCGCTTTTATTTAAGGTTTTTTTTTTTTTTTTTTTGGTATGGACCATTTTGAAAGTCTTTATTGAATTTTCTTCAATATTACTTATGTTTTGTTTTGTTTTTTTTTTTAGCTACAGGGCATGTGGGATCTTGGCTCCCCGACCAGGCATTGAACTTGCATCCCCTGCATTGGGTCACTGTGCTTCCCTTTAGACTGGCTAAGTTGTTATATTGCTTCTTTAGGGAATTCCCTGGTGGTCCAGTGATTAAAACTCTGTGCTTCTACTTCCAGGGGCCCAGGTTCGGTCCTTGGTTGGGGAACTAAGATCCCACAAACCTCAAGGAAAAAAATTGCTTCTTTAATCTCCTGTCTTCTTTAGGTGACTATATGTTCCTTGAACACAGGAATTGTGTCTATCTTATCTATTGTTATAATATCTCTATACCTGGCTCAGTTATTTACAGAGAAGATACTTCATACACAGTTTTTGAATGAATGCATAGGATGGATTATGCCCAGGAGACAGGCAGACTTATATACATCTTAATATCTGTTGGGAGAATTTTGGCTGCTTAAAGACAGGAGCGGTTGAAAGTGGGGAAAGGGCTGCGTCTATGTCACTGGGGGTGTTGTCCTCCCCGTGGGTGGAGGAGAGCATGGGGTCCCCATTTGTGATATTGTTTATCTGTCTCTCCAGGGCTCTCATCCTTTATAAGGGAGAAGACAGGTAAAGAAAGGGTATCACCTTAGTTTTATTTTGTGACTCAAGGGAACACTGACATGGGGAAGCGGAGAGGAAAGAATCTGGGTATGTACTGGGTTGGCCAAAAAATTCATTCAGGATTTCCCATAGGATGGTATGGAAAAATCCGAATGAACTTTTTGGCCAACCCACTACCTCTGGGGAAGCAGATGTAGGTTAGTTTCAGCATGACTGCCTCGTACTTTCTCATCCACCTGTGTTAACGGGTTAAATGGATTTTTCCACACCTACCCTATCTGTACTTGTGTCCCTTCTCATCTCAAAAATGCAGTGTGTTCTTGCTTTGGGGTTTAACGTTACCTCATCTCTTTGCTATAACAATCTGGCTGGTGCTCCTGCTGTAGTATGCACAAAAATCATTTGACCTGGTATTCTGAGACTGAAAACTATTGCCTGGAGTCCTGGGAAACAAAGATGGTGATAACTGGGATGGTGACACATCACTAGTTAACAGAGTGGAGGGTAACTTTTTACAGCCTTACTGCCAGTATAGCCCTTCCTCCACATTAGGAGACAGGTCCCCACACCTACATTTCTTAGCTTGTGGCCTTGAATTCCAAATTCTGCCTCTCCTCTCACCCTGGCCTCCAGTCATTTTCAGGGGCTCTGGTTTTGAGTAAAAGGTACCATCTGGGGCCCGCAGTCTAGGAGGAGATTATTCGCATTTGCTTCCCTAACTCTTGCCCTTGCAGATGTTCTCTTTGAAGGGTTGAGCCACTATGGGGCCATGAAGAGGGCACCACTAGAGTCTGACATTAGCCAAGTGGTCAGGGAATGATCTTTGAGCTGGGCCCGCAGTGCTTCCAGATAGGGTTGTCTGATAAAATACAGTATGTCTGCCACTGGACATTTAGGCTGTTCCCATTTTGTCCTTGCTATTGAAAATAGTGTTGCAGTGAGCACTGGGGGACATGTGTCCTTTTGAATTACAGTTTTGTCAGGGAGAAGATATGGTTCATATGTACAAGGGAATATTACTCAGCCACAAAAAAGGAATGAAATTGGGTCATTTGTAGAGATATGGCTGGACCTAGAGTCTGTCATACAGAGTGAAGAAAGTCAGAAAGAGAAAAACAAATATTGTATGTGAACACATATATGTAGAATCTAGAAAAGTGGCCCAGATGAACCTATTTCCAGGACGGGAATAGAGACACAGAGACTGGGCATGTGGACGTGAGGCGGGAGGGGAGGGTGAGACGAGTTGGGAGACTAGGATTGACATATTAATATATACACGACTAGGCATAAAATAGCTAGCTAGTAGGAAGCTGCTGTATAGCGCAGGGAACTCAGCTTGGTGCTCTGCGATGACCTAGAGGGTTGAGATGTGGGTTGTGTGGAAGGGAGGGCCAAGAGGGAGGGGATATACGTATATATATAGTTGATTTCACTTTGTTGTACAGCAGAAACTAACACAACTTTGTAAAGTAGTTATACTTCAATAAAAAAAGTGCAATATGTCCTATGCAAGATGTGGTACATACTTAAAAAGTTATTTGTTATTTATCGGAAATTCTAATTTAACTGGACTTCCTGTACTTTTGTTTGTCGATTCTGCTAACCCTCCCCAGTTGTCCCTGCCTTTAGGTCATCATCCATCATGGGTCATCATCACTGTGGCTGGGAAGGCATTTCAGAGACCACCTGGTCTTGTATCTGTTTCCAGGAAACCTGCCATCCACCCCTTTTAGGACAGATAGTTAACAGGTTTAATCTTTCCCCTGAAGATTTGGCTTTGTACCTGTGCTGGCCATACTGACATGTAAAATTGAAGTGATTCCACTTTGAAGTGTGAGGGTCAGCCCTACCTCAGTCTTCCAGAGAATTCATAACTGCTTTTCCCAGAAGAACTGGGACCCTTCATCCCTGGGAATTCAGACGTTGGGATCTCATAGCCTCTTTCCAGACATTCCTTTAATTATAGACAGGTTGTAATTTGGTGGGATAGGAAATAGCCAGCTTGGGTTGTGGTGGTGGTTGTTTCTGGGTCATGTGTGATGAGCATAGTGTGTATGTTTAGAGAAGAAGGTGGGAGACAGTGTGGAAAGTAGGTGTGACATCTCTTTAGACCCATCAATACTCAGATATACAAACACCTAATTATATAACACCCGAGATGTTACTGGAGTGAGGTCACTCATCAGACGTCTGTGGTTTATGGGAAATGGAGCTGTTCAGAGCATACTCAACTTGGCCCTCAGAGGGCTGACGTCGTATCTCTGTTTATATTATGTTGGTTGTTGACTGGGGTTGAACAGGAAGTTGGTTCTCAACAGGGTGAGGATTTTAGATGACTAAATATTTTGGGAAGAAACCCAAAATATTGTCTTGGTTGGCAGACCTCCTAGTTTCAAAGTATGTTAAAAAGGTCATTAGGTTCCCAGCCCTCGGGGGGTTGTAAATATCTGAACTAGGGTAACTAACTCAGATACCCAGCTCAAACTCAAGGAGGAGCTGGGTAAATAAATCAGGGAAAATAGCCTCGGATAACAGGGATACCAGTAATAACGGTAGCTGGTATTTATTGAGCTCTGACTCTGTGCCAGGCACTGTTCTGAGTTCCTTAAATATATTTAACTTAATTATTCCTTTTTTAAGATTAAAAAAAATTTTGTTTTATTTATCTATTTTGGCTACACTGGGCGGGGCGTCATTGCCGTGCATGGGCTTTCTCCAGCTGCGGCGAGTGGGGGCTACTCCCCAGTTGCAGGGTTCGGGCTTCTCACGGTGGAGGCTTCTTGCTGAGCACTGGCTCTGGGCATGCAGGCTCGGTAGTTGTAGTGCGTGCACTTTTTAGTTGCCCACGCATGTGGAATCTTCCTGGACTCGGGATCGAACTCGTGTTGCCTGCATTGGCAAGTGTATTCTTATCCACTGTACCACCAGAGAAGTCCTTAATTATTCCTTAACTATTACTCATAATACATTTTTGAAATCAGGGCTATTACTGTTAGAGATGGAGAAACGGAAAACAGACACCCAGAAAGGTGATATCATTTATTAAAGATCACATAGCCAGGATTTACTCCCCGGCAGTCTGGCTCCAGAGTCCATAGGGGCACAGACTCGGTGACAAGTCACACTTCGCCTCTGTTTAAAGCAGAAAAGAAAGAGTGGTGAGGAGTCTGGCAAACTAAAAAAAGTGTGTTCCGACTAAAAGTGGCAGCTACTCCTCAGCCCTAGCTGTTTGAAACCCTATAAAAGTCTAAGTTTATTGTTTCTAGATCTTTTGGCCTTTTTTTTTTTTTTTTTCTGAAGAGAAGAAGAATCTGAAATTTTAGGGGGAGAATTTCCTGGATTAATGTTGCAGGCAAAATCAAACGTTTTCTTTATTTGGCTGCACCAGGTCTTCACTGCAACCTGTGGGATCTTTAGCTGTGGCTTGTGAACTCCTAGTTGCAGCATGTGGGATCTAGTTCCCTGGTTGGGAATTGAACCTGGGCTCCTGCATTGGGAGCTTGGAGCCTTAACCACCATTGAACCACCAGGAAACTCCCCAAATCGAATTTTTAATGAACATTTGTGTGAACTCTCACCAAGACTCTGCTTGTGGATGACCAGCTAATGACCTTTGATTTAAACCACTCAGGATAGATGATTACTGCTCTAAGGATTTTACCCCCTCCTTTTAAAAATTAATAGGCTTATTTTGTAAGTTCTGTTTCCTTTGGAGAATGCTCCAGTTCTATATTCCTTTGTTGAGAAGATCTCATTTGTAACCAATTCAAATGATTCCTGCTCCATTCCCAACCACCCTGCTCTCTGCGCTCTCTCCTGATAGAGTGTCCCAAGGGCCCTGACATCCTGGTGGTCTTGCTCTCCGTGATGGGGGCCATTCTGCTCATCGGCCTTGCGACTCTGCTCATCTGGAAGCTCCTCATCACCATCCATGACCGGAAGGAGTTTGCTAAATTTGAAGAAGAGAGAGCCAGAGCCAAATGGGACACTGTAAGAGGCCGGGCTGGGCATTTTCTTAAGTTGTTGGTTCAAGAGTCTGAAGTGGAAGTAGTAGATGCTTATGTAGGGAAGGCCAGGTTCAGCCAGCACCGTAGTTTCCCAGTTAACCTTTTTCTGGAAGTTGGGAGATGGACTAACTCTCCTATTGTCATTATGCTTCCTGGAAACCATCTGATTCTTTCTCTATGACATCAGTGAGCACCAGCTGAGCACAGATAGGGCTCAGCTCTGCCCTGGAAGCAGGGAAAAGAAAACTTACTCTCCAAGTGAGTAAGATAAGAAAGACTTGAGAATCCTACATTGAGGACATATAGTAATCCACTAGATACTGATGAAGTCCAAAGCATTCAACAGAAACAGAAACAAATGATAACAGCTAACATTTGCTGAAGATTTACCATGTACCAGGAACTGTCCTAAATGCTTTTTATGCATTAACTTATTTCCTTCCTGTAACAGCCCTATGTGATAGATAACATTATTATCTCCATTTTATAGATAAAGAAACTGAATATAGAGAAATTAGCAGCTTCCTTGATTATGGGAGGGAACTAGGTTATGATAGGAATTATTTTTTGTATCAGCCTCTTAAAAGAATGCTCCCTGCAGTTTGCCCTGATTGAATTTAATCAAACAAGCTTTTAATTGAGAAACTTTCATATACTTAAGCTTACTCTCCTCTGGCTCATGTTCCACATTTTAACTTTTTCCTGGATTTCCAAGTGAATGACTTCATTGAATATCCGAGGTTAGGTTGAAAGTTTGTTCCCATCTGATGGTGACCTCAGGCCTTTGAACTCAAGGATTCCAAGAAATTGAGATGTTTCTGTTCAGACAGTGTAGAAATCCTGACCCTCTGAGGCATATGAGAATGTCTTGTGTTTCTTGAGGCTACCTACCACTAAGGACTATTAGACCTAATGGGATTTGTCACTTTGTTTTAGAAAATAGTTTGGGAACCCTAGTGAGGGTCTCTTTCCTGATGTGACAGTTTGTGGGCAAGGCTTGAGGGATACGATGAGAACAGATTAAGAATCCTTTGAGCAAAATGGACCTCTGTATTCCAATCATCACCTGCTACATCTATCTTCTCTGCCTGCACCCCCTATCACAGTCACAACAAAGAAAAAAGAGGAGGGCAAAAGGGAGAAAGAGTTCAGAAGAGAAGGAGGAAATAGATATTGGCTAAAAGCTAATCTTGAAGGGTTTGGGGATCCCCAAGAGTGATGGGCTGAATTTAACCCCTCAGGAATGGTGGAAGGATGGCATGCCATTTTCTCTCTCCTTTTATTTCCTACCCATTCCCTCTGTAAGAGCAAATGTATGAGTATTACAAGCATCACATTGTTCATCGATGGTATAACAGAGAAGAGTGTTGTGGGTAAACTTTTCAGATAACAAGTAAACCCCCAGGATAGACAAGAATTGAGGAATTTGCTGTAAGACACGTTTCTGTTCTCTCTGCAGGCCAACAACCCACTGTATAAAGAGGCCACGTCCACCTTCACCAACATCACCTACCGGGGCACTTAACGAGCAGTCATCCCAGGATCGCTCTTGGACTGTCCCAGGATTGTGGACGTCTCTGCTCTCGTGTTTACAGGGGGCAATACCTGTGGGGCGGGATTGAGGGCTTGGAGTGGGATGGGTTGGAAGAAAGTGGGTCTGTGTGTGTGTGTGTGTGTGTGAGTGTGATACGTGTAGGGGAGTATATAATTTAAAACCTGTGTCCCAGATGAGCAAAGCTCCTCAGTCTTTGTCCTCAGAAGGCCTCCTTCCTTCAGGGAGTTTTCCTGCTTAACCTGAGGGTGACCTATATTGCTGAGCAGGTGTTCTTTATTACCTCAGTGCGAAGCCAACTTTCCTTCTCAGGACAGTCTCTTGAAGAGGAGGGCAGGGCCGAGGACTCTCGTTCCAGAGAGAGGGACCTTGGTTTGCCCTGTCTTTCTGCTTCTCGGGCCTGACTCTCAGCAGCTCTGGTGGGAGCTGCCAGGTTTTGAGGCCTTGTGTCATTCGAGCCTCCGTCTCCTGTCCCTTCCCTCAGGCTGAGGGAGACATTAGGGGAAAGCGGAACCATCAGGCCTGCCTGTCTTTCCTGTCACGTCAACCCAGCATAGTTCTCTACTAAGGGAAGTCCTTGCTGTCTAGTCTTTGATCTATTGGGGAAAAGGCTGGTGGTGGGCGGCGGGGACGTGCATGACCTGGGGTTAAGGTGCCCGGGCTCCCCCGTTCATGATCATAACCCCTCAGATTTGCCTTATTGGCAGCTCCACCCTAGAGGTTCCTTTAGAAGTTGTGTGTCACCCTTAGCCAGCATCACCTCTTTGGCTCCTATCCCATCTTTTCACTGCTATAGACATTTGCTAGGTACTGGGAGGGGCTTCCCAGGTGGCTCTGTGGGCAAGGAATCCACCTGCAGCGCAGGAGATGCAGAAGGCGTGGGTTCGATCCCTGGGTCAGGAAGAACCCTTGGAGGAGGGTATGGCAATCCACTCCAGTATTCTTGCCTGGAGAATCCCATGGACAGAGGAGCCTGGCACCCTACAGTTCACAGGGTCATGGAGTCAGACACGACTGAAGTGATGAAGCATGCACGCTCACACATATACTGGGAATTTCTCTCATGACCAAAGGCTCTTTCTTCCAGGGAGAGTGCTATGGTTAGAGTTGGAGGTCTGACCTCACCCTTCAGGCCTTCTGTCCCATGTTCCAGGCACCTCCACACACCCGATTCTGTGCTTCTACATGCTACACCCACCCATGGGGCTGACTGCATGGATCTACCTCTTGGGTGTCTTGTGAAGGAATCATTCCCATGGGACTGAGTCTGCTGGGCATAAGTGCTAAGATGGAAGGATGGGCCAAGTATATCGGCATGTATGCGCCATCCTCCTCTGGGCTGGGCAACCTCATTTGAATTCAGTCTTTAATTTGAGAGGCCACAAGTGGAATTGTGTTTTTCTCATTGGGACACCTGAAATCAGGATGAGGCTTGCTGAACGTAAGGAGCATATATATATAAACACACTTGCATTATATTTGTAATTTTATTTGATGATGAGGAAGAAAATGATGAAAAGCCATACCGACTTGAGCTGGGTGCTGACGCTCCGACTTGGCATCATTCATAAGAAGTTGCTACCCTGTTGCCGGGTCTGTAAGGGCTCTCTCATTCTGGGAGCCTGCAGGGTTAGACACATGGATATGCTGGGCCTCTCCCAAGGAGGAGGAGGAAAACGGGCTGTGCTTTTATTTTTTTTCCCTAGCAAAAGCAGTTTCTCCATTGGTGTTTACATTTGTTCAACATTAACCACCACCACCATTCCCCAAGAAAAAGGGAAGGGCCTATAAAAAACAGGGGTCTGATGATCAGAAAATCTAGGTCCTGACCTCAGTGTTACAGGTAAGGAGCTTTAACCTTAATTAAGGCAAGTCTTCTCCCTGGGGCTCAGTTTTCTAGTTTGAAAAATGATGAATTTGGCCTAGCCAATCTAGGAAGTCTCTGTCAGTATCCACATTCCATAATGCTGGGACTTACTGTGGCATCAAATAGGCAGTCAAGATTCTGTGGAATGTTGATACTGTTTGTTTTTTCACTTGGGAGATCTGGCTCTGACAAGAGCAGGTGGCATCCCATATCACCTTTCTCAATGAAAAAAGCCTCATTCTACCTTCTCTGAGAACACCCTTTTCCAACTTTTGTTAGCATCTCCTGATATAGCACTTAAGCTCCACTTAGTTATTATTTCTTTGTTCACTTTGCACATGGTTTAATCCATGTATTGGGGAAGAGGAATCCATAAGAACTAGCTGAAATGTGTGTTCTGTATCCATGTGTTAACACTGAGAATAAACCTTGGGATTAGGAATGGGGCAGATATCTGAGCCCGGTGTCACTGATGGATTACTCCTTCCCGTAGGGAATGGTAATGTTGTAGAGGGATAAATGGGAAGAGATGATTATAAATACAGGAAGTTTAGAATCTAACTGTTGGCTCCTGAGAAAAGACTCCATTGAAGTCCTTTTCTTTAAATAAGGTGGTTTATATTAAGAAACGGTACCAAAGGAAGAGAAAACTGTATCCTAAGGAGGAAAAAATTAGTAGGAATCTTTCTGAGCTTCTGGAATGAGGCTTACAGGCTTTGAAGATAGTACATTTGTATGTGGGGAGAAACCATAGCTGTGTTCATGAGCTAGCAAATAGCAGTCAGTTTTGACGTCATGTAGGGGGAAAATGAGGTTGCACAGAGTTGCACACAACTGAAGTGACTTAGCAGCAGCAGCAGGAGCAGGGTGAACGCCTAAATAGTATTTTAGCATCAGAAAACACAGCCCAAAGTTGTTCTTTATTCTGAGCTCTTCTGGAGATATTTTACGTTCAGTCTCAGGGTCTGTGGACAAAAATGGGAAACTTTGAACATCCTTGATAAGTTGTCACCTAAAGAGTCAAGTTCTTTACCTCTCAGATATTCCTAGACCATCCGTGATTTCAAGATATTTCTCTTTGTTAAGTATTCCTGGTTGACCTAAATGCCTTCCTGACTTCCTAAGCACCTCCTCTGTTTGAGTTGTGCAACAGTGAATTAAATGTGCTTTCCAAAAAGAATTGGCCCAAGGCTCCTCAGAGCTTCCTGTGCTGTTATTCCTGTTTCCTTTGGGTGAATAAAGTGACATTGCCTCACAAATGGTTATTTTAGAGCAAACATGTTTCCAAATGTAACAGAATGATGATGACTCCAGGAACTGAAGTTAGTTTCCAAATCTAGAGCTTTTGTTTAGACTTGAATCACATTTTCAAAATGAGTAGGTTTTTACTGGTCTAAGAGAGTTTTTTGGTTTTGGGGTTTTTTGAGGGGAGGATTTTTTTTTTAATTGGGGATTTCTTAGAACCTTGTATAACTTCAACAGAAGGGACTGTCAATTTAGTCTAGGTTTTGTTTGCTGGAGGCATAAATTAGTAAACTAAAGGCTTAATGGCAAGTTATTTACAGGACCATGTAAATGCCTGGTGGGCTGCCGCCTATGGGGTCACACAGAGTCGGACACAACTGACACGACTTAGCAGCAGCAGCAGCAGTAAATGTCCAACTTTAGGACAATGGGTTTCAAAGTGTCGGCCCTAGGACCAGAGGAGGTAATCCCTCTGGTGATTCTGTTGCATGGTCAAGTTTGAGAACTACTGATTTAAGGAATCACATACTTACCCTTTCTGGCTTAGAAAGAAATTTACAGTAAGTAAGCTCTGCTGCTAAAAGATTAAGAACATACCTTGGCTGATAGATTAAGAAAACCAAGATGTATTTACAGAAAACGAAAGTCTATTTTCAATCCATTTTCCAAGTTAAATAGTCACAGGCTTGTTGGATTCACTCACAGCCACAAATTCCCATGAAAA